>NC_052627.1:125428754-126102504 GCF_016161935.1 Mauremys reevesii | reverse complement strand
CTCCATCAATAGGAGCTGCACTCTGAGGCTGAGGGCTATACAAGGCCCTTTCTTTGCACTGCGGCACAGGGAATGGATCTTTGTACAGCGTGGCTGCTTTGCATGCTTCCACCCACACAACGGTTCCTTGCAATGAAGGACACATATAAACGTGTTATTTGCTAGACTTGCTACCTTAGATTCTCACAGTCTGTCAGAGTAGAGGGGCCAAAATGATTTCACAGACTCATCTCATCTGTCTCCTAGTGCTCTGGATTCAGGGTACGACAATCAAGGGAGATATTTAATGCTGCTCACACGCAGATATATTTCAAGTGGACACGTGCAATGGAAGGAGGTGCCTTAAATGAAAATTAGACACTAGATAGTCCCAGAGTTAAGCTTTATAATAGTATTTCATTTGGGTTTTCTTATAATGTTTTTTCTCTCATCCAGATGCCAGTGGGCAGACTGTGATGACTCAAACTCCAGAATCACTGGCAGTATCTCCAGGAGACAGAGTCACCGTCAACTGCAAAGCCAGTTCCAGTGGTAGTAACAAGATGTCCTGGTACCAACAGAAGTCAGGACAAGCTCCTAAGCTCCTTATATATAGAGCTTCAACCCGTCTCTCTGGGGTCCCAGACCGGTTCAGTGGCAGTGGGTCTGGCACTGACTTCACTTTTACAATAAGCCGGGTAGAAGCTGATGATGCTGGAGATTATTATTGTCAACAAGGTAAAAGCTCTCCTCTCACAGTGATACAGAGCAATACAAAAGCCTCCCTGCTTTCTTCAGCTTCTGTTCCTCTTTCTAACAGCTGATGCCTGTAGAAAGTCAAAGGATCTCTCCAACTGCTGCTGTCCCAAAGTGATGGAGTGCCCATGAATTTCAGATACATCCCCCATTGTCTATTTCTTCCTTTCATTTCTACAGCTCCCTCACTGCAGTAGTGCAGAGACTGGAATTTACAGGATGATTCTTAATATACTCAGTGGCTTCCTTTTATCTACTGAGGCATATTAGCTCTTATACGTTGGATCCAATTTCCAACTAACATTATAAAACAAGATCAATATATCAACTGACAAATGGCAACTACTGTATAAAGCATCTGGAAATCACTTATGTAAGCGGAGTGAGCAGAGTGACTGCCTCCCTCCCCATACAAGCCCCAAAGCAGGTGGCCCTCTTTCCACAATATGGCATGAATGTCCTTAAGGCTGGTGGCAGATGGGACAGAGAGAAGGATTGTCTGCACTACATTTCCTGAATCACTTCTCTATGGTCCAATAACCTACAGGTTGTGGTCCTTATTTCAGACAATACAAATAGGAGAGAAAAAGTGCTGACCCCAGTTCAGTTTTTAGCTTGTAACCATTGCACATTATCTGCTAGTCACTGAGGCCTTGTCTACACTACAGGACTATTTCGAATCTACTTAAGTCGAATTTGTGGATTCGACCTTATGAAGTCGAATTTGTGTATCCATACTAAATACACAAATTCGAACTTCTGAGTCCACATTCACGGGGCCAGCGTCGACTTTGGAAGCGGTGCACTGTGGGAAGCTATCCCACAGTTCCCGCACTCCCCGCTGCCCATTGGAATTCTGGAATTTCCCCCCAATGCATGCTGGGGGGAAAAATGTGTCGAGGGTGGTTTTGGGTTAGTGTCGTCATTGAACCGTCAATCACGCCCTCCCTCTCTTCCTTGAAAGCGCCGGCGGGAAATCTGTTCGCGCCCTTGTCTGGTCGGTTACAGCACGGACGCCACAGCACTGCGAGCATGGAGCCCGCTGCGATCATCGCTGCACTTATGGCCGTTGTCAACTCCTCGCACCTTATCATCCACCTCTTCCACAGTCAGCTGCTGAGAAACCGGGCGAGGAGGCTCCGGCAGCGCGGTGAGGAGAGTGGCACAGACCTCTCAGAAACCAGGGTACGCCGGGCAGTGGAGATCACGGTGGCAATGGGTCATGTTCATGGTGTGGAACGGCGATTCTGGGCCCGGGAAACAAGCACAGACTGGTGGGACTGCATAGTGCTGCAGGTCTGGGATGACACAGAGTGGCTGCGAAACTTCAGGATGCGTAAGGGCACTTTCCTTGAACTGTGTGACTTGCTGTCCCCTGCCCTGAAGCGCCAGGACACAAGGATGCGAGCAGCCCTGAGTGTGCAGAAGCGAGTGGCCATAGCCCTCTGGAAACTTGCCACGCCAGACAGCTACCGGTCAGTAGTGAACCACTTTGGCGTGGGCAAATCTACCGTGGGGATTGCTGTCATTCAAGTAGCCCACGCAATCGTTGAGCAACTGCTCTCAAAGGTAGTGACTCTCGGAAATGTCCAGGTCATCATAGATGGCTTCGCCGCGATGGGATTCCCAAACTGCGGTGGGGCTATAGATGGGACTCACATCCCTATCCTGGCACCAGCCCACCAGGCCAGCGAGTACATTAACCGAAAAGGCTACTTTTCAATGGTGCTGCAAGCTGTGGTGGACCATAGGGGACGTTTTACCAACATCAACGTCGGGTGGGCGGGCAAGGTTCATGACGCGTGTGTATTCAGGAACTCTGGTCTGTTTAGACGCCTCCAGGCAGGTACTTTCTTCCCGGACCACAAAATAACGGTTGGGGATGTGCAGATGCCTACAGTGATCCTCGGGGACCCGGCCTACCCGCTAATGCCCTGGCTCATGAAGCCCTATACAGGCGCCTTGGACAGTGAGAAGGAACTCTTCAACTACTGGCTGAGCAAGTGCAGAATGGTGGTGGAGTGTGCTTTCGGACGTCTCAAGGGGAGATGGCGGAGCTTACTGACTCGCTCAGACATCAGCGAAAAGAATATCCCCGTAGTTATTGCTGCTTGCTGTGTGCTCCACAATCTCTGTGAGATCAAGGGCGAGACCTTTTTGGCCGCTTGGGAGGTTGAGGCAAATCGCCTGGCTGCTGTTTACGATCAGCCAGACACCCGTGCCGAGAGAATATCCCAGCGGGAAGCGCTGTGCATCAGGGAGGCTTTGAAAGCGAGTTTCCTCGCAGAGCAGGGTAACCTGTGACTGTCCACTTGATTTTAAGAGAGCCTGATCACAAACCAAGTTTCCCCCACTTCCAAAGGACGTTTTAAAACTAAGGACATGTTTCAGTAATTAATAATAAATCTTTCGTTGACTTTGCATTTCTGTTTCTTGGTTGAAACATGGAAGCATTCTGTGCTGGGTAAGGTGTGCACTGATGTACAGACCGCTTGTCCAAAAGAGGACGGACAGCCTCCTGCTCCTACATAGGTCTGTGGGGTGGGGGACGGTTTACGGTGGTTGTGCATGTAGGGGGAGGGTTGCAGGAATGGGTGGGTTTGCAGGAAGGGGCGAGGGGTGCCGTCTTTGGATAGGGGCTGTGGGTTTGGGCGTTGGAAGGGGTGAGGGGTGTTGGGGAAGGGTGAGTATCTGCCCCTGGATGAGGGCTCTTTTTGGGGCTCAGGGCACCGGGGAGGATCGTGGCTACGGTCCAAGTGCATGTGAAGGGAAGCCTGCCTTTACATTCGGGGATGGCAGGCACCAGGACCCTGGACAAGCATACACATCAAGGAAAGACCCGGGGCAGCATACACCACACAGACTGTCCCTGGTGCCTAGTGACTGCAGTCTGTGTGTGCCCTGCAGTTGACCCTGCACCCAAGTCTGTACCATGGCACTGTGGGCTATGCACTGCAATTACAATTCCCCCCACACACACACACCCACAGAAAGTCTTCTGACACGAGAAACGTGATGGAAACAGTGAGTAACACCAAACTGCTTTTAATAATGTAGTACACAGTGGGGGGTTTAAACTTGGAGTTGGGACTGGTTGATGCTGTAAGGAAAGAGCTTGTACAAATTTACAGCGCGAGAGTTGTCTCGAACATTATCGGTCTGCTGCGGTGCAGGGACAGTTCTCACGGCCCCTACCGCCCCTCCTTCTTGTAACTTTGGGTGAGGGGGGGACAGGACTTCTTGGCGTTGGAGGGCGGTTGCAGATGCACTGCAGGGGGGCTCTCTCCTCCTGCCTGCGGTCTTGCAGAACATCTACAAGGCGCCGGAGCGTGTCCGTTTGCTCCCTCATTAGACCAAGCAGCGTTTGAGTCGCCTGCTGGTCTTCCTGCCGCCACCTATCCTCCCGTTCCATGTGTGTTATGCTGCTGACACAGGGTCTCCCTCCACTGTCTCTGCTCTGCCGCCTCCGCTCTGGAGCAGGCCATCAGTTCCTGGAACATGTCATCCCTAGTCTTTTTCTTTCGGCGTCTAATCTGAGCCAGCCTCTGCGAGGGGGATGCCGGGGCAGTCCGGGAAGGAGCCGAAGCTGTGTGATGCGAAAAAGTAGGTGATTTCCTTGAACACATACATGTTTGCCAACAGTAAACACAGTCTAGTCAGTTTCAGTTAACAAGACCAAAGAGGGAACCAAGTCTCAGGAGATCTCAGAACTAGTCCGAGATTTCGGAATACGCTCTCATTGGCGGCGCCATTGCACTGGATAGCGCATGCCGAGGAGAGACAGCTGCATCCTCTTGCACAAAGTCCTGGTAAGCCTTACAGTACATACTGCTTATCAGTTAGTGGTTAGCTGTGCTCTCCTGCTAAAGGCAATGTGCAAAGCAGAAAGGATGAGCCTTTTGCAGCCCCTCCCGCCAGTGCACGGGAAAGATCACTGTATGCTTTTCCTCTGTGGCCTCCAACACGTGGCTGTTAAGCGAGGGTCATTCTTATGCAAAGTAAAAGTCTGTTAAGCGAGGGTCATTCTTATGCAAAGTAAAAGTCTGTTAAGCGAGGGTCATTCTTATGCAAAGTAAAAGTCTACCATTCACAATAGTAACAGTACACTAATTCCCCTAATTAGATGCAGCACTTCCAGAACGACATTACCCTGAGGCGTGTCACTCGGACTCAGAGAGAGCGGATGCTAACAGAAGCCCTGCACAGACCAGGACCATACGCTGCCATGCTTGTCGAGGCGATGCTTCCCCTTTACCTTAGGATGGCCTGGCGCGGAAGAGTGTGCTTCCACGGAGCACCCAATAAGGCACCTCTCCCAAAGAACCTCCTGCTGAGGCTTTTCCAGCTGCTCTCTGAGAGCTTTTTTGAACTGTCCCCAGAGGATTATTGCTCGATTCCTATATGTGTAGACCTACTTTTTGTATAGTTTGATATTTAAAATTTTTTATATCGTATTTCTATTTTTTATATACCTGTTTCTTAAAAAATAAATGTTTCCCTGTTTGTAGCACTTACCGCCTGATCCTTCCCCTGATTCCGAGTCCGGGTTAACGGGCGGGGACGGTTGGTAGGGGATCTCTGTGAGGGTGATGAAGAGATCCTGGCTGTCAGGGAAAGCGGGAGTGGGTTCGCTGTCGCCTGCGCCATCCTCCAAAGACCCTTCCTCATCTTCCCCATCGGCGAACATCGAGGAGGAACTGTCCCGGTACACTATTCCGTCCTCGGAGTCCACCGTCACTGCTGGGGCACTGGTGGCAGACCCACCTAGAATGGCATGCAGTGCCTCGTAGAAGCGGCATGTCTGGGGCTGGGCTCCGGAGCGTCCGTTTGCCGCTCTGACTTTTTGATACCCTTGTCTTAGGTCCTTCACTTTCACGCGGCACTGCATCGCATCCCGGCTGTATCCTTTCTCTTTCATGGCTTTCGAGACCTTCTCGAAGGTCTTCGCGTTCCGCTTGCTGGAGCGCAGCTCCGAGAGCACAGACTCCTCGCCCCACACAGCGATCAGATCCATGACTTCCCTGTCAGTCCATGCTGGGGACCTCTTTCTATTCTGGGATTGCCCAGACTCCTCTGCTGGAGAGCTCTGCATCGTTGCAGGTGCTGCGGAGCTCGCCCCGATGTGCAACCAGACCGTCAGATTCAAACCGCCCAGACAGGAAAATGAATTCAAATTTTCGCGGGTCATTTCCTGTGTGGCTGGCCAGAGAATCCAAGCTCGGACTGCTGTCCAGAGCGTCAACAGAGTGGTGCAGTGTGGGATAGCTCCCGGAGCTGCTAAGTTCGATTAGCATCCACACCAAGCCTAATTCGAGCTAGCCATGTCAAATTTAGCGTTACTCCACCTGCCGGGGTGGAGTACCAAATTCAAACTAAAGAGCCCTCTAGTTCGAATTAAATGGCTTCCTGGTGTGGACGGTTGAGCGGTTAGTTCGAATTAACGCTGATAAATTCGAATTAAAGTCCTAGTGTAGACCAGGCCTGAGTCCAGACAGCAGCACAGGGCCAGTATCATGCCGTATGCTGCTGTTCTCTGCAAGGCTTTAGCTGTGGAGGCAGTTGCTCTGTGAAGACTACTGCGACCTCCATTGCCTTGATGCATCCTCACCACCAGGGACAAAAGGGCTGGAGACTGTGGCTAGCAGCAAAACATCACATATCTACTGCCCTTCCCCAGACAGCCCCCACACACTGACATACCTAGATTCCCTGCAGATATGGTAGCCTTTTACTGTATGGTTTAACAGAAACACAGAGCAAACAATGAAAGTATTTGCTAAGGTCAGAGCACTGCACAGACATATCCTCTCAATTGTACTATCACCTCATTTTACAGGAGTCGTCACTGAGGCAAAAGGGTGCAGGGTCTTGACAAAGGCCACACAGTGAGCAGCAGTGGCAGAATTAGAACTCAGAGCTCTGGCTTCCTAAGCTTCTGCTTTTGCTTTCATGTCACACTGCCTAACAATAACAGACCAAACTGCAGGGTAGAGCAAGGATGTGATTCATAATCCACCTCGCAAATAGTCATAAATATTTACCAGCCCGGGAGCCAAAACTCATCCATTGCTGCCTTTGAGAAGAATGAAAAACCCCTTAATGTTCATTTTACACCATAAAAATCACTCTTGCCAGGAGACTGGTATTTTGAGGGGTGTTATGAACACTGACTCAGGGCCCCGTGCTGCAGTCATTACGTGAGCAACGACACTACCAGTGAAGTCAATATACCGGAGTGAAGCGAAGGAGAGTCTTGGAGATGGATGGGAAATTTCTGACAAAACGTTTTGTCATTCGAAAACATCAATTCAGCAGAACTGAAACTTTTCACAATGTAGGTGAGGATCAGCAGGGATGGCACTGACTGGGCTAATGAGAATTTACCGCTGCTGAGGATTCTCCCTGCTTCAAGACCCTCACCCTCCAGTACTGTTTGTCAAAGGTGGATCACACCATTTTGTATCACAAATTGTGAGATTATCTCCAGTGTAGTCGTGATATTAACCAGCATCCCAGAAATCACAATATGCTTAGAACTTTTATTCCTTGTAATTCCAGACAAATGTTATTTTAACACAGAGACACTTGTACCCAGGAGCAACTGGTTGAACTTGCCTATGTCACCCACGGCCCTTTCACTTCCCTTTTTGTACATGGTCATGGACCAGGTGTGAATTTTCATCTCTGAACCCAATTTGCATATTTCACACCCTTCCCCTCTGCTGCTGAACTGTTATAAATGCTCCGTGTCACTCGTTACAGTTTGTTGATCAGCACTGGGCCACTCAGACGTATCAAGATGATCTCCCAGGCTCAGCTCATCTGGCTGTTAGTGCTCTGGGTCCAGGGTAAGGATTAAACCCAGAAGGAATTTGATGAATTAAAAGTACGATGATCCTTGAAAAGCTTAAAAGAACTAGAAATGTTGTACATTGACCCATAAACTATAATCTACAATCAAAATCCATTTAGTTAGTTACCTCTTTGTGGCAGGGACTGTCATTTATTGTTTGTACAGTGTCTGGCACAACTGGATCAAAACTGTTAGAGGTGTTCAGGGATTACCAAAATATTAATGTTAAATAATAAACAGGTGCCAGAAATGACTCTGATTTATGAAAATCTTGATCTTATTTTAGCTGGAATTAAGACAAAAGACGTTTGAGAAAATTATGAGCCATAGGCAAAAGGGCTAGAATGAAACAGTGTCTGGAGCTCAATGTTAGCATCACACCCAGCTGACTAGGGAGAGTCATTGTGTAAAGATGCACATGGGAATATTTTAAAGACACAATGTTGTTGAGCTTGATTGACTAGATCTGTATTTGTATTAACTTCTATTCTCTTTGTGAATTCAGGCTCCAGTGGGCAGATTGTGCTGACTCAGACTCCAGAATCCCTGGCAGTGTTGCCAGGAGACAGAGTTGCTATCAATTGCAAAGCCAGTGCAGGCATTACAAGTGCTTATACCTACTTAGCCTGGTACCAACAGAAACCAGGACAAGCTCCGAAGCTCCTTATCTACCATGCTTCCACACATGCCACTGGGATCCCAGACCGGTTCACAGGCAGTGGATCTGGAACCGATTTCACTCTCACAATCAACAACGTTCAAGCTGAAGATGCTGGAGATTATTACTGTCAACAAAGCTATGACTTATCTCTCACAGTGATACAGACCAATACAAAAACCTCCCTGTTCTCTCTTGGGGATATATATTGGAAGAAAATCCATTGATTTTGGCTCCTTTGAGGAACATATTGAACTCTACATTCCATGAAAAACTCTCCAGCTGGGAGCCCACTGGTTAGCTTCTGTGCACTCTATGAAGTTGTAAACACATGTACATGGAAGGAAATGTGCCAGCCAGCAGCCCTTGTGACTAATCAGTTAGTTCCCCAGCATCTTAGCAGATCTGTGCAGCAAAGGCCTACGGAACAGTCATGTGCCATGAAGTCACAGTACTTAGCGCTTCTCTACTGGTCTTCGTGCACTGATCTCAAAGTGTTCTACAGGGAGACTTACTATAAGTACAGATGGGGAAACTGACGCAGAGGTGAAGTAACTTGACCAAGCTCCCCCAAAGACTTCACAGACCTAATGTAACCTGAGTGAGCATTAATTCTTCCACAGCTACCCATGTGTGCCTTTGGGGGTGGTGGATGTCCCAAGGGGAGGTCAGCCGGGGAAAACCTTGTCAGCATGGTCCCAGTGGCTTAGGGGGGCTGTGGCAGAAAGGCAGAGAGTCCTAGAACCAGTACAGAAGCATAGTCCCCACCACACCGGAGGGCCTGACCTCCTATGCATCGCCCAGGTCGTGCAGTGTCCAGGGACAGAAGTGCTGCTTCTTGCACAAGGGGCCCCCAGCAACAGAACGGATTGGAGAAAGCTCTTTGAGAGGCTCTGGGCACAATTTACTTGCACTCCCCATGCAAGGAGACGGCCAGGCCTCAGGTCTCCTTTTCCCAAAGCTGTCGATCCACCATCTATCACCAGCACAAACCTCACACATACTTCCTAAATGGACTCGGTGGTTGTTATGGATAATGGCATTTTTAAGCAAGATCTTTAATTGCTTAAAGCTCATTCAACCTTAAAGCCCTTCCTATCTCACTGCTCTGCTCATGGCTATTCCAGGTAACTCTAGGTGTGAACTATCCAGACCCCGGATGGCCTGTCAATGAATGTGCTGCAAGATCCAAGCTCCAGATGGGCCAGAGTGGCATATACTGGAGACAGACTGAAAGCCACATTTATTAACATTGCAAGGAGGTTGGACTTAGGACTTTGGTTTAGTCCTTTAAAGAGAGAGGGGCCCATCATGACAGTCAGCTCCATGTGCACAGCCAAATTCTTCCATAGTTTAGAGTTGCATGAACCTGGGATTTTGGTTCAGGCCCAACTCTAATCTAAATGTAGTAACTGCAGAGCTGAATAGAACCTTCCTGCACAAGCAGTCCCAGGGAAATCAGTACAATTGCTTCTGAAGTGAGGTACTTTTCAGAAACTGGCTCTAACTTCCAAATGATACAGACTCAAACACTGGATGCTCACCTAAAGCTTATAATGAATATAAAAGGTCTAACTGACATAGGAGCAATAATACCCGGTTTCATCCATAGGAGCTGCATTCTAACACCAAAGGCTGCGCACGGCCCTTTCTCTCTACACCCTCTGCACCGGGGCACAATGAATGCTCATTTACACAGAGCAGCTGCTTTGCATATTTCCGCCTGAGTTGCATTTCCTTGCAATGCAGGGCAGATATAAATGTTTTATTTCTTAGACTTTATGCCTCAGTGTCTGTCAGACTAGGGGGACCAGGATGATTTTACAGACTTATTTTATCTGGCTTCTAGTGCTCTGGATTCAGGGTAAGAACAACAAGAGAGCTATTGGATTAAGAACATAATCTCTCACTGAGATTTAATTATCACAGATTTCTTTATCAAATCAACATTAATTCTTCATCCCATGAAATCACAAGGAGATGTATTTCCTGAGGATACAGAGATTAATGTAACAGAGTGGTTTTAGTGAAAATTAGGCACTAAATATTTGCATTTCTCCTTTTTTTACAGTAGTTAATTTAATGTTACTTATTTTCCTTACAATGTTTTTCTTCTCATCCAGATACCAAGGGGTAGACTGTGATGACTCAGGCTCCAGAATCTCTGTCAGTGTCTTCAGGAGACAGAGTCACTATCAACTGCAAAGCCAGTTGATAGCAACTAGCAACACTATAGGCGGCAACAACAAACAGGACAAGTTCCTAAACTGTTATATATAAAGCTTCCACCCATGCCTCTGGGGTCCCAGACCGGTTCAGTGGCAGTGGGGTCTGGTGCTGATTTCACTCTCGTAATCAGTAGCGTTGAAGCTGATGATTCTAGAAATTATTACTGTTGGCACCATCTCAGAAGTGATACAGAGCAGTACAAAAACCTCCCAGCTTTCTTCAGTTCCTGTTCCTAACTGTAACATCTGCCTCCTATACAGTGTGACAGAACCAATGCAACTGCTGTCCTTTCATAAGGAAATGAGGTCTGTCAGACTAGGGGTTACAGTGGACAAGAAGCTGGATATGAGTCAATGGTGTGCCCTTGTTGCCAAGAAGGCTAATGGTATTGTGGGCTGTATAAGTAGGAGCATTGCCAGCAGATCGAGGGACCTGATCATTCCCCTCTATTCAGCATTGGTGAGGCCTCATCTGGAGTAGTGTGTCCAGTTTTGGGCCTCACACTACAAGGAGGATGTGGAAAAATTGGAAAGCATCCAGCAGAGGACAACAAAAATGATTGGGGGCTGAAGCACATGGCTGATGAGGAGAGGATGAGGGAACTGGGATTATTTAGTCTGCAGAAGAGAAGAATGAGGGGGGACTTGATAGCTGCTTTCAACTACATGAAAGGGGGTTCCAAAGAGGACGGAGCTAGATTCTAGACTGTTCTCGGTGGTAGCAGATGACAGAACAAGGAGTAATGGTCTCAAGTTGCAGTGGGGGAGGTTTAGGTTGGATATTAGGAAAAACTTTTTCACTAGGAGGGTGGTGAAGCACTGGAATGGGTTACCTAGGGAGGTGGTGGAATCTCCTTCCTTAGAGGTTTTTAAGGTCAGGCTTGACAAAGCCCTGGCTGGGATGATTTAGTTGGGGATTGGTCCTGCTTTGAGCAGGGGGTTGGACTAGATACCTCCTGAGGTCCCTTCCAACCCTGATATTCTATGATTTGAGCTTTTCATCCAATGGTCCTGTCCTCTCCCATCATTTTAGAGCTGTCACCATGGGATATGGGAAAGACTAGAATCCATGGGGACAGACACTTTACCCTTAGGGACAGATCCTCAGCTAAATAAAAGTCCAAAGCAGCAAGCACTCTTATAATAAAATCAAAGCTGACCTTCTAAAAAGGTACCTATTTCACTATATTTACCTGTTCAAATGATGATATTAACATGTTGGAATGAAGGTCATTCACATAGACACTTGTCTGGTTAGCAAGTGTCTAAAAGAATTCCACCATATCCATATGTATCTTTATACGTGTGAGAATTAGGCCAAAATCTCTGCAAGCCTGCATCCACTGAAGTCAATGCAATCACGGCATCAGAGAATGTGGCCCATTATAGTCCATGTATTATTTCAAACCCTTCAACTAGTGCTACAGAACATTGTCATGGCCACTAGATGGCAACACTTACCCATGCTGTTCTGCAGCATCTGAAATTTCAGCTAAGTCGTTTATTACAAAGTTAACATGATAGTAAAACCGCTCCACGCATTTGGAAGGAATGCAGATAAATCAGTTGTACTGCCCCCATCCTCATCAGCTCTGCTCTTCATTATTCTCATGCCCTCCTCCCAGGCTTCCCAACATCCACCATCCCCTGGTGCAAGGGACATGACGGGTGGACAGAGGTGTAATATAACCTCCCTCCTTCGCTGTCACTGAGAATGTCTGGTGCTAACAGGAACCCGGACAAACACCTGCTCTCCTTAGTTCTTATTCTACCTCCTGTCCCTTGGGAATCCCAGGCCAGTTCAGTTTTAGTGGGTCTGATCCTGACGACACTCCCACAACCAGTAGACAAAAACGGATGATGTGGGAGTTCATTACTGTCAGCATTACCATGGTCCCCAGTGCTTTCTGCAGCCTCTTTCTGTCATTACTTAAAAACTTCTCAACTCAAAAAGTTCTCTGTTTCTGTTGAATGGAAAATATTCCACATTAGTCTAATGTTAACCTCAGCTCAGCCACCCAAAGTCTCTGTTAACTGTCAACTGTGAGAAGAGTTAGATTAATAGCAAAAAAAAACCTGGATATGCAACAAACACTCAGGTTGTCTCTATGGGCCATTTCTGTTTTTATTTTTTTCTTACAAGGCACACACTGCTTCTCGTATGTCCATCAGCAACACGTTCTGTAACTTCCCAGCCCAGAACTTTGCCAAAGCTTCTGGGTTTCCATAAGTGAAACAGGTCGTGTGTGGTCAGTACGGGAGCTAGAGAACTAGGCTGTGCCCAACAACCTCAGTAAAGCTTCCCCTTTACATCCACAATAACAGAGTGCCTGTCCCTGCTCTGCTCTGTCACATGACAACACTGTTCTCTTGCCAGGCGCTCCCTTCACTTGAAACGATGGAAGAAAAATTAGAGAGAGAAGCAAAGTTTGTTCAGTAAAGAACATTTTTGCTGTTAGCCAATTTAAATTAAAAAAAAAAACCTAACTAACAAGGCTCAGATCCATCTCTGAGTTAAGCTGATCTAAATTGGAAATTAATCAATTGGGGGAGGGATAGCTCAGTGGTTTGAGCATTGGCCTACTAAACCCAGGGTTGTGAGCTCAATCCTTGAGGAGGCCATTTAGGGATCTGGGGGGAAAAAACTATAGTTGGGGGATTGGTCCTGCTTTGAGCAGTGGGTTGGACTAGATAACCTCCTGAGGTCCCTTCCAACCCTGATATTCTATGAGTTAGTGTGTCCCAGCACCTTTGGGACCCAGTAGGTCTGCATAGCAAAGCCCCATAAAACTAGTGTGTACCATGAAGTAACATAATTAGCACTTATCTACTGCTTTTTGTGCACAGATCTCAAAGTGCTGTACAGTACTGGGTCACTGTTGTTACTGATGGGGAAGCTGAGGCAGGGATAGGGGAAGGCACTTAGACAAACTCTCCTAGCAATTCATTGGCAGAGCTCATTGTCCATCCAATTTGAATACCAGCAGAAAAGCCTTCAGTGAGATAATGCAGCCAGATGCAACATTAACTCTTCCACAGCTCCCCTGTGTTGTGGGGAAACGGCCTTGGAAGTCAGTGTCGCAGAAGCCTTGGCAGCCCAAGTGGGTCAGGGCTGAGGGACAAGATCCTTGTGAATACCCCTCTGTGAATCTGCTGAAGCTCCATCCAGACAGCCCACTTGGATCTTTGTGGGGTGGTTGAATTGGAAGGGTCACTGGTTGGCTCCTTAGGAAAGAGGGTGGAGGATCACAGAAGGGGTGGGAGAGCTACACTGTGATCAGGAAGGAAAGCACTGCTGGGCTCTTATACGATCACACTTTCCTCTGGCAGTAGGATGCAGAGGGGTTGCTGAAAGCTACTGTAATGTTACTATAGGGCTTATTCTGGTTAAATAAAGCTTAGTAACTTTTCAAATCCAGAAGCTGGAAGCCCTGAAGGGATCTGCAGGGCCTTTGAAAGAGAGTTAGGGCTTTTAACCAGGATCACCTGACGTTCACAGGCAGGTGTCCTGAGAGGAAGATATTAGGGGTACAAGGACTGCACTGGTGACCCAGTGACACTGGTGTTGAACAAGATGTGTGTCCTGGACGGGGCAGATCTTGACACATTCACCCCACAAGCAGTCCCACTGATATCAATAGAAGGGATGGCAAAGTCAGATACTACTCAAAACAAGCTTCTTAGGCCTGGTCTACACTAGGACTTTAATTCGAATTTATCAGCGTTAATTCGAACTAACCGCTCAACCGTCCACACCAGGAAGCCATTTAATTCGAACTAGAGGGCTCTTTAGTTCGAATTTGGTACTCCACCCCGGCAGGTGGAGTAACGCTAAATTCGCACTTGCTAGCTCGAATTAGGCTTGGTGTGGATGCTAATCGAACTTAGCAGCTCCGGGAGCTATCCCACAGTGCACCACTCTGTTGATGCTCTGGACAGCAGTCCGAGCTTGGATTCTCTGGCCAGCCACACAGGAAATGACCCACGAAAATTTGAATTCATTTTCCTGTCTGGGCGGTTTGAATCTGACGTTCTGGTTGCACATCGGGGCGAGCTCCGCAGCACCTGCAACGATGCAGAGCTCTCCAGCAGAGGAGTCCGGGCAATCCCAGAATAGAAAGAGGTCCCCAGCATGGACTGACCGGGAAGTCCAGGATCTGATCGCTGTGTGGGGCGAGGAGTCTGTGCTTTCGGAGCTGCGCTCCAACAATCTTAAAGCGAAGACCTTCGAGAAGGTCTATAAAGCCATGAAAGAGAAAGGATACAGCCGGGATGCGATGCAGTGCGCGTGAAAGTGAAGGACCTAAGACAAGGGTATCAAAAAGTCAGAGCGGCAAGCGGACGCTCGGAGCCCAGCCCCAGACATGCCGCTTCTACGAGGCACTGCATGCCATTCTAGGTGGGTCTGCCACCAGTGCCCCAGCAGTGACGGTGGACTCCGAGGACGGAATAGTGTACCGGGACAGTTCCTCCTCCTGTTCGCCGATGGGAAGATGAGGAAGGGTCTTTTGAGGACGGCGCAGGCGACATCGAACCCACTCCCGCTTTCCCTGACAGCCAGGATCTCTTCATCACCCTCACAGAGATCCCCTACCAACCGTCCCGCCCGTTAACCGGACGCGGAATCAGGGGAAGGATCAGGCGGTAAGTGCTACAAACAGGGAAACATTTATTTTTTTAAGAAACAGGGATATATATAAAAAATGGAAATACTATATAAAAATTTTTAAATATGAAACTATACAAACAGCAGGTCTACACATATAGGAATGGAGCAATAGTCCTCTGGGGATAGTTCAAAAAAGCTCTCAGAGAGCAGCTGGAAAAGCCTCAGCAAGAGGTTTCTTGGGAGAGGTGCTTTATTGGGTGCTCCGTTGAAGCACACTCTTCCGCGCCATGCCATCCTCAGGTACAGGGGGACCATCGCCTCTATGAGCATGGCAGCGTAGGGTCCTGGTCTGTGCAGGGCTTCTGTTAACATCCGCTCTCTCTGTGTGCGCCTGACACGCCTCAGGGTGATGTCGTTGTGGAAGTGCTGCATCTAATTAGTGGAATTAGTGTACTGTTACTATTGTGCATGGTAGACTTTTACTTTGCATAAGAATGACCCTCGCTTAACAGAGTTTTACTTTGCATAAGAATGACCCTCGCTTAACAGAGTTTTACTTTGCATAAGAATGACCCTCGCTTAACAGAGTTTTACTTTGCATAAGAATGACCCTCGCTTAACAGCCACTTGTGGCAGGCCTCAGAGGAAAAGCATACAGGGGTCTTTCCCGTTCACTGGCGGGAGATGCCGCATAACGCTCATCTTTTCTGCTTTGCACATTGCCTCCAGCAGGAGAGCACAGCTAAGCACTAACTGATAAGCACTCTGTACTGTAAGGCTTACCAGGACTTTGTGCAAGAGGATGCAGCTATCTTTCCTCG
Source organism: Mauremys reevesii (assembly GCF_016161935.1). Lineage (NCBI taxonomy): Eukaryota > Metazoa > Chordata > Testudines > Geoemydidae > Mauremys > Mauremys reevesii. Next base: position 126,086,600 of record NC_052627.1, on the reverse strand, counting down.
CATGCGCTCTCCAGTGCAATGGCACCGCCAATGAGAGCGTATTCCGAAATCTCGGACTAGTTCTGAGATCTCCTGAGACTTGGTTCCCTCTTTGGTCTTGTTCACTGAAACTGACTAGACTGTGTTTACTGTTGGCAAACATGTATGTGTTCAAGGAAATCACCTACTTTTCACATCACACAGCTTGGCTCCTTCCCGGACTGCCCGCCATCCCCTCGCAGAGGCTGGCTCGAGATTAGGCGCCGAAAGAAAAGACAAGGGACGACATGTTCCAGGAACTGATGGCCAGCTCCAGAGCGGAGGCGGCAGAGCAGAGACAGTCGAGGAGAGCCTGTGTCAGCAGCATCGCACACACCTGGAACGGGAGGATAGGTGGCGGCAGGAAGACCAGCAGGCGACTCAAGCGCTGCTTGGTCTAATGAGGAGCAAGCGGAGCGCTCCGGCGCCTTGTAGATGTTCTTCAAGACCGCAGTCAGGAGGAGAGAGCCCCCTGCAGTGCATCTGCAACCGCCCTCCAACGCCAAGAAGTCCTGTCCCCCTCACCCAAAGTGACAAGACGGAGGAGGCGGTAGGGGCCGTGAGAACTGTCCCTGCACCGCAGCACACCGATAATGTTAGAGACAACTGTCGCGCTGTAAATTTGTACAAGCTCTTTCTTTACAGCATCAACCAGTCCCAACTCCAAGTTCAAACCCCCCACTGTGTATTACATTATTAAAAGCGGTTTGGTGTTACTGACTGTTTCCGTCACGTTTCTGGTGTCAGAAGACTTTCTGTTGTTCTGTGGGGAATTGTAATGTCACTGCATAGCCCACAGTGCCATGCTACAGACTTGGCTGCAGGGTCAACTGCAGGGCACACACAGACTGCAGTCACTAGGCACCAGGGACAGTCTGTGTGGTGTATGCTGCCCGGTCTTTCCTTGAGGTGTATGCTTGTGCAGGGTCCTGGTGCCTGACATCCCGAATGTAAAGGCAGGCTTCCCTTCACATGCATTTGGACCGTAGTCACGATCCTCCCGGTGCCCCGAGCCCCAAAAATAGACCTCATCCAGGGCAGATACTCACCCTTCCCACACCCCTCACCCCTTCCAACGCCCAAACCCACAGCCGTCATGGTAACCCCTATCCAAGGACGGCACCCTCGCCTTCCTGCAAACCCACCCATCAGTGCACACCTTAACCAGCACAGAATGCTTCCATGTTTCAACGAATAAACAGAAATGCAAAGTCAACGAAAGATTTATTATTAATTACTAAAACATGTCCTTAGTTTTAAAACGTCCTTGGGAAGTGGGAAAACTTGGTTTATGTTCATGCTCTGTTAAAATCAAGTGGTAAGTCACAGGTTCCCCTTCTCGGCGAGGAAACTCTCTTTCTAATCCTCACTGAGGCATATCGCTTCCCGGTGGTATATTCTCTCAGCACGGGTGTCAGGCAGATCGAAAACACCAGCCAGGCGATTTGCCTCAACCTCCCAAGCGGCCCAAAAGGTCTCTCCCTGGATCTCACCGAGATAGTCGAGCACACAGCAAGCAGCAATAACTACGGGGATATTCTTTCGCTGATGTCCGGCGAGTCAGTAAGGTCCGCCATCTCCCCTTGAGACGTCCGAAGCACACTCCACCACCATTCTGCACTTGCTCAGCCGGTAGTTGAAGAGTTCCTTTTCAGTGTCCAAGGCGCCTGTATAGGGCTTCATGAGCCAGGGCATTAGCGGGTAGGCCGGGTCCCCGAGGATCACTGTAGGCATCTGCACATCCCCAACCGTTATTTTGTGGTCCGGGAAGAAAGTGCCTGCCTGGAGGCGTCTAAACAGACCAGAGTTCCTGAACACACGCGCGCGTCATGAACCTTGCCCGCCCACCCGACGTTGATGTTGGTAAAACGTCCCCTATGGTCCACCACAGCTTGCAGCACCATTGAAAAGTAGCCCTTTCGGTTAATGTACTCGCTGGCCTGGTGGGCTGGTGCCAGGATAGGGATGTGAGTCCCATCTATAGCCCCACCGCAGTTTGGGAATCCCATCGCGGCGAAGCCATCTATGATGGCCTGGACATTTCCGACAGTCACTACCTTTGAGAGCAGTTGCTCAACGATTGCGTGGGCTACTTGAATGACAGCAATCCCACGGTAGATTTGCCCACGCCAAAGTGGTTCGCTACTGACCGGTAGCTGTCTGGCGTGGCAAGTTTCCAGAGGGCTATGGCCACTCGCTTCTGCACAGTCAGGGCTGCTCGCATCCTTGTGTCCTGGCGCTTCAGGGCAGGGGACAGCAAGTCACACAGTTCAAGGAAAGTGCCCTTACGCATCCTGAAGTTTCGCAGCCACTCTGTGTCATCCCAGACCTGCAGCACTATGCGGTCCTACCAGTCTGTGCTTGTTTCCCGGGCCCAGAATCGCCGTTCCACACCATGAACTTGACCCATTGCCACCATGATCTCCACTGCCCGGCGTACCCTGCTTTGTGAGAGGTCTGCGCCACTCTCCTCACCGTGCTGCCGAGCCTCCTCGCCCGGTTTCTCAGCATCTGACTGTGGAAGAGGTGGGCGATAATGTGCGAGGAGTTGACAATGGCCATAAGTGCAGCGATGATCGCAGCGGGCTCCATGCTCGCAGTGCTGTGGCGTCCACGCTGTAACCGAGCAGAGAAGGGCGCGAACAGATTTCCCGCCGGCGCTTTCAAGGAAGACAGGGAGGGCGGGATTGACGGTTCAATGACGACACATTTTTCCCCCCAGCATGCATTGGGAAATCACAATTCAAATGGGCAGCGGGGAGTGCGGGAACTGTGGGATAGGTTCCCACAGTGCACCGCTTCCAAAGTCGAAGCTGGCCCTGTGAATGTGGACTAAGAAGTTCGAATTTGTGTATTTAGTATGGATACACAAATTCGACTTATTAAGGTCGAATCCACAAATTCGACTTAAGTAGATTCGAAATAGTCCTGTAGTGTAGACAAGCCCTTAGGTTCTCACTCAAAGTTACCAATGATACAGACACACACTGGGTATTAAAGCATATCTTGATAACAAGGCCAAAGCCAACTCCATGTGTGCAATACTCAGCTCCATCAACAGGAGCTGCACTCTGAGGCTGAGGACTATACAAGGCCCTTTCTTTGCACTGGGGCACAGGGAATGGATCTTTACACAGTGTGGCTGCTTTGCATGCTTCCACCCACGTGATGGTTCCTTACAGTGCAGGGTACATATAAAAGTGTTATTTGCTAAACTTGCTACCTTAGATTCTCATGGTCTGTCAGACTAGAGAGACCAAAATGATTTTACAGACTCATTTCATCTGTCTCCTAGTGCTCTGGATTCAGGGTAAGACAATCAAGGGAATATTTGATTAAGATGATAATTTCTCACCAATGTTGCTCACAGGCAAATATATTTGAAATGGACTCACACAATGTAACTAGGTGCCTTAAATGAAAATTAGACACTAAATATTCGTAGTACAATTTTTATAATAGTATTTCATTTGGCTTTTCTTATAATGTTTTTTCTCTCATCCAGATGCCAGTGGGCAGATTGTGATGACTCAGACTCCAGAATCCCTGGCAGTGTCTCCAGGAGACAGAGTCACCATCAACTGCAAAGCCAGTTCCAGTGTTAGCAACTACATGGCCTGGTACCAACAGAAATCAGGACAAGTTCCTAAGCTCCTTATCCACAGCGCTTCCACCCGCCCCTCTGGGATCCCAGACCGGTTCAGTGGCAGTGGGTCTGGCACTGACTTCACTTTTACAATCAGCCGGGTAGAAGCTGATGATGCTGGAGATTATTATTGTCTACAAACTAATAGCTGGCCTCTCACAGTGATACAGAGCAATACAAAAACCTCCCTGCTTTCTTCAGTTTCTGTTCCTCATTGTAACAGCTGATGCCTGTAGAAAGTCAGAGTATTCTCTACAACTGCTGCTGCCTCAAACTGATGGAGTGTCCATGAATTTCAGACACCTCACCGCATGGTCCATGCCTTCCTTCCATTTCTACAGCTCCCTCACTGCAGTAGCGCAGAGACTGGAATTTACAGGGTGGTTTTTAATATACTCAGTCAGGGCCGGCTTTAGAAAGCACAGGGCCCGATTCGTACTCACCCGGCGGCGCTCTGGGTCTTCGGCGGCACTTCGGCAACGGGTCCTTCACTCGCTCCAGCTCTTCGGTGGCACTCAAGGACCCGCCGCCGAAAACCCGGAGCACCGCCAGGTGAGTAAAAATTAGAAAGGCGCCGGCACGGGGCCCTCTTAGGCACGGGCCCTGATTCAGGGGAATCAGGCAAATCGGCCTAAAGCCGGCCCTGTACTCAGTGGCTTCCTTTTAACTACTGAGGAATATTAGCTCTGATAGGCTGGATCCAATTTCCTACCAACATTACAAAACAAGATCAATATATCAACTGACACATGGCAACCACTGTGTAAAGCCTCTGGAAATCACTTACGTAAGCAGAATGAGCAGAGTGACTACCTCTCTCCCCATACAAGCTCCAAAGCACATGGTCCTCTTTCCACAATATGGTGCATGCAAGTCCTTACGCCTGGTCGCAGATGGGCCAGAGAGAAGGATTGTCTACACTACATTTCCTGAATCATTTCTCTATGGTCCAATAACCTACAGATTCTGGTCCTTATTTCAGACAATATCAAATAGGAGAGAAAGTGCCAACCCCAGCTCAGTTTTGAGCTTGTAAACATTGCACCCAAGCAGCTGCACAGGGCCAGTCTCATGCAGTGTGCTGCTGTTCTCTGCAGGGGTTTAGCTGTGGAGGCAGTTGTTCCATGAAGCAGGGGCGGCTCCATGTTTTTTGCCGCCCCAAACACAGCAGTCAGGCGGCCTTTGGCGGCACGCCTGTGGGCGGTCCATTGGTCAGGCGGATTCGGTGGTGTTTCTGGCGGGTGATCTGCCGGTACCGTGCCTTCAGCATACCCGCTGCCGAATTGCCACTGAAGCCACATGATTGGCGGACCTCCTGCAGGTGTGTCGCTGTAGGCCGCCTGACTGCTGCCGTCACATTGACCGGCAGACCACTCCCCGTGGCTTGCCGACCCAGGCACACACTTGCAGTGCTGGTGCCTGGTGCCACCCCTGCCGTGAAGACTACTGCAGCCTCCATTGCCCTGATGCATCCTCATGACCAGGGATAAAAGGGCTGGAGATGTGGCTAGCAGCAAAACATCACACTTCTCCTGTCCTTCCCTAGCCCATCCCCAGACGGCCCCCAGACACCGACACACCTAGATTCCCTGCAGAGATCGTAGCCTTTTATTTTATTGGCTTAACAGAAACACAGAACAAACAATGACAGTGTTTGCTAAGGTCAGAGCACTGTACAGACAAATCCTCCCAATTGTACTATCACCTCATTTTACAGGAGTCGTCACTGAGGCAAAACGATGAAGGGCCTTGACAAAGGCCACACAGTGAGCGGCAGTAGCAGAATTAGAATTCAGAGCTCTGGCTTCCTAAGCTTCTGCTTTTGCTTTCATGTCACACTGCCTAACAATAACAGACCAAACTGCAGGGTAGAGCAAGGATGTGATTCATAATCCATCTCGCAAATAGTCATAAATATTTACTAGCCTGGGAGCCAAAACTCGTCCATTGCTGCCTTTGATAAGAACGAAAAACCCCTTAATGTTCATTTTACTTTAATGCCATAAAAATCACTCTTGCAAGCAGACTGCTATTTTGAGGGGTGTTACGAACACTGACTCAAGGCCACGTGCTGCAGTCATTACGAGAGCAACAACATTACCAGTGAAGTCAATGGGAATTTTTGCTCAGATACGGACCAATGAGAGGCAGCTCTAGAGGAATGAGACCAGAAAATTCCATCATCAAAAGCTTATGACGTCTACTTCCCATTTCTCCCACTAACTCACTAGGCACCCTTGGATGCAACATTTCTCTGCCTCAGTTTCCTCATCTTCTAAAACAAAGATCTCCCCTATTTACAATGCAAGTTCCTCAGCACAGGGATGCCAACACTCAGCACTTGTTGGATAGAATTGTTTAGCAGCAAGCTTCTTTTCCACAAACATGCATCTGAACTTACCTGAGGAGAAAATAGACCATTAGGTCAAAAACATTTTTTTTACTAATATTGCTATTTAATCAAATAGATTAAATACCGGACTGCAGCGAAGGAGAGACTTGGAGATGGATGAGAATTTTCTGACAAAACAGTTTTTCATTAGAACACATCAATTCAGCGGAACTGAAACTTTTCGCAGCGTAGGTGAAGATGAGCAAGGGATGGCACTGACTGGGCTAATCAGGATTTACCGCTGCTAACTGAGGATTCTCCCTGTTAGAAGACCCTCACCCCCCAGTACTGTTTCTCTCTCAAAGGTGGATCACACCATTTTGTATCACCAGTTGTGAGGAGATCTCCAGTGTAGCCGTGATATTAACCAGCATCCCAGAAATCACAATATGCTGAGAACTTTTATTCCTTGTAATCCCAGACAAATGTCATTTTAACACAGACACTTGTACCCAGGAGCAACTGGTTGAACTTGCCTATGCCACCCATGGCCCTTTCACTTCCCTTTTTGTACATGGTCATGGACCAGGTGTGAATTTTCATCTCTGAACCCAATTTGCATATTTCACACCCTTCCCCTCTGCTGCTGAACTGTTATAAATGCTCCGTGTCACTCGTTATATTTTGTTGATCAGCACTGGGCCACTCAGACGTATCAAGATGATCTCGCAGGTTCAGCTCATCTGGCTGTTAGTGCTCTGGGTCCAAGGTAAGGATTAAACCCAGAAGGAATTTGATGACTTAAAAGTACGATGATCCTTGAAAAGCTTAAAAGAACTAGAAATGTTGTACATTGACCCATAAACTATAATGTAAAATCAAAATCCATTTAGTTAGTTAGCTCTTTGTGGCAGGGACTGTCACTTATTGTTTGTACAGCGTCTGGCACAAACAGACCAAAACTGTTAGAGGCATTCAGGGATTACCAAAATGTTAATGTTAATAATAAACTGTTGCCAGAAATGACTCTGATTTATGAAAATCTTTAACTTATTTTAGCTGGAATTAAGACAAAGATGTCTGAGAAAATTATGAGTCGTAGTCAAGAGGGTTAGAATGAAACAGTGTCTGGAGCTCAATGTTAGCATCACGCCCAGCTGACTAGGGAGAGTCATTGTGTAAAGACGCACATGGGACTATTTTAAAGACACAATGTTGTTGAGTTTGATTGACTAGATCTGTATTTGTATTAACTTCCATTCTCTTTGTGAATTCAGGCTCCAGTGGGCAGATTGTGCTGAGTCAGATGCAAGCAGCCGTGGCAGTGGCGTCAGGAGACAGAGTCACTATCAACTGCCAAGCCAGTTCCAGCATCACCAGTGGTAGCACTCACTACTTAGCCTGGTACCAACAGAAACCAGGACAAGCTCCTAAACTCCTTATCTACCATGCTTCCACCCGTGCCTCTGGGATCTCAGACCGGTTCACTGGCAGCGGGTCTGGAACTGATTTCACTCTCACAATCAGCAACGTTCAACCTGAAGATGCTGGAGGTTATTATTGTCAGCAACACTATAGCTCACCTCTCACAGTGATACAGACCAATACAAAAACCTCCCTGTTCCGTTCCATTCTCTGTAACAGCTGCTTCCTTCAAACAGCCGCCTTCTCAGTGCAAATGCTACATGTTATTTAGGGGCAAACTTTCAGCCCCAGAAACACATAAACCTGCTGTCTCCACCCTCATAAATTAGCAGACAGTTTGCTGCTAGAGAATCTCCCTCCACACAGAAGAGTTTTTAACTTCTACACAACCACAGTGGCATTTTTTTAATTTCTGGCTTTAAATTACTTTACTCGCCTCCTAATTACTGTCCTCTAGTGTCCATGCCTTGTTGTGAGGGAACAGCTTGTGTGCGCTAACGATCCCCAGAGTCTGTGTCGGTGGGGGCTTTTTGCTCCTGGTAGGTTCAACCATGCCGGATTAGTCTGTGGGGAAGGGGCCAGACAAAACACCAACAGTCATCCAGGTTGGGGGTTAGGCACAGATTAATAACCCTGTCCCATAAAAAACAAAATGTTTTATGGAAACAGCAACACAGAACTCAACCATTACTATGTGTGATGGGCTTCAGGAGTCAATGACCCGTATGACTGCCAGTGGTGAAAGCCAAAAGGAAGCAGACGGATGGAATCAGGAAGAGTAACAGCAGCCTCAGGAGAAATTTTGCTGTATCTTGGACGGGATGATGGACAACACCATGAGGGTGTTGCCGTCCTTTTGAAGATGGGAGTGGAGCATTTCCTGCTTGAGTGGAAGTCCATCAGCAGCAGACTTAGGAGAGCCAGACTGAAAAGGAAAGATGATAGTATCATCCTGATTCAGTGCTGTGCTCTGACAAATGACAGTGATGCAGAAATAAAGGACAAACTTTACCTTACATTACAGGTTAGAGAGTTAGAGAGAGTACCATGCCACGACCTAATTATCACCATCGGAAACCTGAATGCCAAGGTCGCTAAGGACAACACAAACAACGACAGAGCAATGGGAAGACATGGGTATGGCAACATGAACGAAAACGGAGAGAGGCTTGTTGATTTCTGTAATATGAATGACCTAAACATCGGTGGAACCCTATTTCAACATCGTGAAATTCACAAGGTGACATAGTGCTCTCCAAATCAAATGGCAACACTCACTGATGGATGTGAAAAGGAGAAGGGGTGCAGATGTTGGCAGCAACCACCAGCTCGTGACAGCCTCTGTCAAGCTCAAACTGAGAAGTGTGGGTCCACCAAACAAAGGACATAGACGTTATGACATTGACAAGCCAAAGTCCCCTGAAATACAGAAAGCCTTTGTACTGAAGTTAAAGAACAGGTTTCAGGCACTTGCAGACCTTGATGAAGAGGAGGGGAATGCAGATGAAGAGATCAACAAGAAGTGGGAAAAGTAACAACAATATACCTATGCTACAGGTGGAAGAGAAGGAAGGAGTGGATTACACCCAGCACATGGAACGCCACAGAAACCAGACGAGCCCTGAAGAAAAATGTTTTAGACACAAAATCCTAGAAGCTAATGGACAAATACCTCGAGCAATATAGCAAGGCACAGCGGGAGGTCAAATGCTTTGTGAGAGCAGACAAATGGCATTATATTGATAATCTAGCAACACAAGAAGATGATGCACCTGCTTGCAGTGAACATTCACATACTTGGGCATCACCATTAGCCAGCATGGTGGAACAAACCAGGACACCCGGAACAAAATCATTAAAGCCAGGAACACCTTCAGGAGTTTAAATACAGTCTGAAAATCATCAACATACCAAACCAAAAGGAAACTCAAGATTTATCAGAGCTGCGTACTTTCAACACTACTTTGTAGTGCAGAATGCTAGGGAATGAGAGAGTAGGATATGTCCAAACTATCTTCATTTTATACAAGCTGCCTCAGAAAACAGAACAATCTCAAACCAAGATCTATTGACACAGTGCAGCCAAGAGGATCTGAGCACCATCATTGCCAGGAGGTGTTGGAGATGGATTGGCCATGTGCTTCAGATGGAAACTGATTCCATCACCAGAGCGGCAATAAGATGGAAATCGGAAGGCAAGTGAAATCAAGAGCACCACAAAAAAAACCATGCAAATAGCTGGGGAAGTCGAGCTGAAAAACCTGGGGCACAGCTGGAGAACCATTTAAAGACTTGCCAGAAAAAGACAGGAGTGCAGGAGCGTCGTTACTGCCCTAAACACCAGAGGCGTAATGGGAACATGATGATGATTAATTACTGCCCTAAAAAGACTGCGAGCATTTCAGGTTAGCCCAGTGCTTTACAGATAGTTCTGCCAGGGTAGGGAGCAGAAGTGATGCCCTGAGCTCTACAGTTTCCAGATGCTGGACAGGAACAACTCACCTCATCATCTAGTGACCCACTCTGGTAGATGCCTGGTATGACAGGAGGTGGAACCCAGGAAGCTTCCCTGTAAGAGGAAACATAGTAGATATGCAGGGCCTTGGAAGGGGGAAGGACATTTGTACCTGAGAAGGGTGATGTGGAGTTCCTGGAGACACAACAAAACCAACATTATAAGTGAACCACTGAGAAGAGACACACAGGGGCAGCTCAGAGAGGTGGAGAATGGATCCAGTCCCCTTTCTATTGGGTCTGCCAGTGAACTCCAGTGGGAGCCTCCTAAATCCTTCACTCAGCAGCTAAGAACAAATATTTCCAGCTGAAAGGGGCCGAGAAGTAACAGGAAATAATTTTGTTAGCAACTAGGCACAAGGGTTTAGACTGAAAGATCTTTCTTAAGTGTAACATTATTGTTGTCAACAAGGCTATGACACCTCTTGCAAAATGATGCAACCAATACGTAACCCTCCCTCAGCTGTTTGGTTCAGTGTATCGTTTCTACTACTTCCCACTGATCTCAGTGGGAACAGGTTTAATTCTCCCAATTAAATCGATGAGAGCAGGATTGCTGCCATAGGATCCACAACAACAATCTTAAATCATCTTGCTTAATTCCAACCCGCTTTCTTCTACTGAGCTTCTTGAGTTTACTATTTAGCTTAAAGGCTGTTGGGCACCCACCTGAGATGCAGCAGATCCCTGTTCAAATCCCTTCTCTTGTCAGGCAGAGAAAGAACTTGAATAGGGGGCAGGGAACCACAACCCTGGTGATAGCTCTAACCACTGGCCTAAAGATTATAAACAAGTCCTCTCTTTCCTGCCCCGGACCGTTTTGGGTGGAGGAAGGCAATCTCTGAGCACATCTACTGGACCAAGCCCAACATGTGAAACCGGCGTTCCTCCATCTACTTTCCCTGGTTTTTGGATTGCTCTGGGGCTTAGACAGGAGAGAGGCACATGGATGCCTTGGGTGAGTTATCATTGCACATGCACAGAGGCATAAACAGACACCCAGGGAACTATTACAGCAAAAATTTAGGCAACAAGTGTGTTTAGATGTGTACAGGGTTAGGCAGCAGCTGAGCGGGAGTTTTATGTATCACAGTGGTGCCTAAAAATGGGACTTAGGTGCCTACATCTGAGGTTTAGGCATTTAAGTACCTTTGTGGATCTGGACCTGGGACTCTTTCCATTGATCTCTATCCATTTTGTATCAGGTCCTAAATGAACAGAAGAAAAGAGCTTCCTCAAGTTGAACATCAGCATCACAGCTGGGTGACGAGCTACAATGCTTACGTAAAGATGCACAAGAATTTTTACCAAAATACAATATGATTTAGAGTAACAGTCACATTTCTATAACTGACATATTTTATTCATAAATTCAGACTCCAGGTCAGAGGGCAGCTGGCCCTGTGCACGGGCTGGGGCCAAGCCTACCTCTGACAGGCTCCACAAGAGGGAATGAGACAGCTGAAGTTCACCTGGTACTGGTTAATTCACTGAGTAACTGAGAGGCAATTAATTATGCAGGGAAGCACCTGGGCCTGATAAAAGACTAAGGACTTCAGTCAGAGAAAGACTCTTTTTTTTTTATTGGAGATATACCAATCTCCTAGAACTGGAAGGGACCTTGAAAGGTCATCTAGTCCAGCCCCCTGCCTTCACTAGCAGGACCAATTTTTGCCCCAGATCCTTAAGTGGCCTCCTCAAGGATTGAACTCACAACCCTGGGTTTAGCAGGCCAATGCTCAAACCACTGAACTATCCCTCCTCCCCTGTCCTGGGGACAAAGGAAACTCCAGAGCTGAGAAGCTCCCAGGGAGCCTGAGCTAAAGAGAAACTGTGCTCCCAAGGCAGGAAGTCTGAGTAAGCAGAAGGCAAGGTCCTAGGACGGACAGAGAGCCTAAAAAACTGGGGTCCTGGAAAGAGGACTCCCTGAGGAGCCTACCAGGCCTGGAAGTCTAGAAGAAGTGCTCCAGGAAAGTGAAGGATGCTAGAAGAGAGTCATATTTACCCCACAGACTCTGACATCAGATAAGACTCCACCCATGCAGCACCAGGACACCTGAGGTGAGAGCAACCTGGACAGTGGCAAACACTGAACTCAAGACAGGTGACAGACTGTGACTGACGGTGTCCCTCAACTAGGAAGCTGAGATAGAAAAGTGCTGTGCCTGTGTGAGACTTTGTTAAACAAAGGAGCCTGTCTGGGGAGGGGACCTTTAATACCTGAAGCTGGTCTGTATTTATTATATTCCAGGTGGAGGGAAATTGAGTCAGAACCAATTTTCCCTCTAATTTTTTCCATCCATGTGCAGAATTAATTTTGTTATGTGCACCAAATTATCGAGGTAATGTGTGGATGTGTACCATAAAAAGGAAAAAAACCCTAGATATAATATATATTTTTAAAAAGTTACTGGGTAATTACTCTAGCCAGGACAGGCTAGGCATTTTAGAACTCACTACTCAAAGAATTACATTTATAAAGCTGCGCACAAGCGACCAGGGAGCTTTGCGAACAGGGGCTGCTAACAGGGAGTTTCGCAAGGGAGTTTAGAAGGGGAGTGGGAAGGGAGCAGGAGTCCCTATCCGGCCGTAACCCCTTCCCTGTGCCCCCCCCTAGAATCCTAAAACCTATAAACCAAACTGCATTCAAAACCTCTTTCTTTAAACCACCCTTGCATTAACTAGGAGACAATGCAGGCAGACGCCCAGCAGCAGGGTGGGGGCTATCCAGTTTATTGCACTGAGTGTAGCATGTATGATTACCTGCCCTGTGGGCGGGTGGCGTATGTGTGCAGTCGGTGCAAGGAGCTCCTGGCCCTCAGAGACCATGTACGGACTTTGGAGGCCAGGGTGGCGGAACTGGAGGAGCTAAGAGAGGCAGAGAGGTATGTTGATGAGGCTTTCTGGGACACTGTAGAATTGTCCCACCTCCTCTCAGACAGCTCCTGTGCTGTTGAGGAGGAAGAAAGGCCCAGGGAAGCAGAGCAGTCAATGGGAGCAGAGGGAAACCTTCCCATAGTTGGGACCCTCCTTCCAGATGGTGCTGGGGTTGCCTCTCGCACTGAGGTTGCCTCTCTGGGGGAGGGAACTCCAGTTTCTAGGAAAAGGCAGGTGTTAGTAATGGGAGTTTCGATTATTAGAAATGTAGATAGCTGGGTCTGTGATGACTGGGAGAACCATATGGTGACTTGCCTGCCTGGTGCGAAGGTTGCGGATCTCTCGAGGCATCTAGATAGACTTATGTGTAGTGCTGGGGAGGAGCCGGTGGTCGTGGTACATGTAGTTACCAATGACATAGGAAAGGGTAGGAGAGATGTCCTGGAAGCCAAATTTAGGCTGCTAGGGAAGAGACTGAAATCCAGGACCTCTATGGTGGCATTTTCAGAAATGCTTCCAGTTCCACGTGCAGGGCCGGGTAGGCAGGCAGAGCTTCAGAGTCTCAATGCGTGGATGAGACGATGGTGTAGAGAGGAGGGGTTCACGTTCATTAGGAACTGGGGAAACTTCTGGGATGGGAGGAGCCTATACAGGAGAGATGGGCTCCACCTAAACCAAAGTGGAACCAGACTGCTGGCACTAAACATTAAAAAGGTTGTAGAGCAGTTTTTAAACTAGGAGATGGGGGAAAGCCGACTGCTGCAGAGGAGCGTGTGGATCGGACACAGACTTCTCTTAGGGGAGAGTCTGATGATAGAGAATCTCCAGGTTATAGTCAGGAGCAGAGGACTGAAAAGTATAATGTAAGGGCCGGATCAGATGATAAACAGTCACATAAAAAAGAATCTGGCACATCAGAAAAAGGCAGGCTAACAAACAGGGACAAGTTTTTAAAGTGCTTGTACACAAATGCCAGAAGTCTAAATAATAAGATGGGTGAACTAGAGTGCCTTGTGATAAAGGAGGATATAGATATAATAGGCATCGCAGAAACCTGGTGGACTGAGAGCAACCAATGGGACACCATCATTCCGGGGTACAAAATATATGGGAAGGACAGAACAGGTCGTGCAGGGGGAGGAGTGGCACTGTATGTGAAAGAAAGTGTAGATTCAAATGAAGTAAAAATCGTAAGCGAATCCACATGTTCCATAGAGTCTCTATGGATAGAAATTTCATGCTCTAGTAAAAATATAACATTAGGGATCTATTATCGACCACCTGACCAGGACAGTAATAGTGATGATGAAATGCTAAGGGAAATTAGAGAGGCTATCAAAATTAAGAACACAATAATAGTGGGGGATTTCAATTATCCCCATATTGACTGGGAACATTTCACTTCAGGACGAAATGCAGAGATAAAATTTCTCGATACTTTAAATGACTGCTTCATGGAGCAGCTGGTAAGGGAACCCACAAGGGGAGAGGCAACTCTAGATTTAATCCTGAGTGGCGCGCAGGAGCTGGTCCAAGAGGTAACTATAGCAGGACCGCTTGGAAATAGTGACCATAATACAATAGCATTCAACATCCCTGTGGTGGGAAGAACACAACTGCCCAACACTGTGGCATTTAATTTCAAAAGGGGGAACTATACAAAAATGAGGGGGTTAGTTAGACAAAAGTTAAAAGGTACAGTGACTAAAGTGAAATCCCTGCAAGTTGCGTGGGCCCTTTTTAAAGACACCATAATAGAGGCCCAACTTCAATGTATACCCCAAATTAAGAAAAACAGTAAAAGAACTAAAAGAGAGCCACCGTGGCTTAACAACCATGTAAAAGAAGCAGTGAGAGATAAAAAGACTTCCTTTAAAAAGTGGAAGTCAAATCCCAGTGAGGCAAATAGAAAGGAGCACAAACACTGCCAACTTAAGTGCAAGAGTGTAATAAGAAAAGCCAAAGAGGAGTTTGAAGAACGGCTAGCCAAAAACTCGAAAGGTAATAACAAAATGTTTTTTAAGTACATCAGAAGCAGAAAGCCTGCTAAACAACCAGTGGGGCCCCTTGATGATCAAAATACAAAAGGAGCACTTAAAGACGATAAAGTCATTGCGGAGAAACTAAATGGATTCTTTGCTTCAGTCTTCACGGCTGAGGATGTTAGGGAGATTCCAAACCTGAGCTGGCTTTTGTAGGTGACAAATCTGAGGAACTGTCACAGATTGAAGTGTCACTAGAGGAGGTTTTGGAATTAATTGATAAACTCAACATTAACAAGTCACCGGGACCAGATGGCATTCACCCAAGAGTTCTGAAAGAACTCAAATGTGAAGTTGCGGAACTATTAACTAAGGTTTGTAACCTGTCCTTTAAATCGGCTTCGGTAACCAGTGACTGGAAGTTAGCTAATGTAACGCCAATATTTAAAAAGGGCTCTAGGGGTGATCCCGGCAATTACAGACCGGTAAGTCTAACGTCGGTACCGGGCAAATTAGTTGAAACAATAGTAAAGAATAAAATTGTCAAACACATAGAAAAACATAAACTCTCGAGCAATAGTCAACATGGTTTCTGTAAAGGGAAATCGTGTCTTACTAATCTATTAGAATTCTTTGAAGGGGTCAACAAACATGTGGACAATGGGGATCCAGTGGACATAGTGTACTTGGATTTCCAGAAAGCCTTTGACAAGGTCCCTCACCAAAGGCTCTTACGTAAATTAAGCTGTCATGGGATAAAAGGGAAGGTCCTTTCATGGATCGAGAACTGGTTAAAGGACAGGGAACAAAGGGTAGGAATTAATGGTAAATTCTCAGAATGGAGAGGGGTAACTAGTGGTGTTCCCCAAGGGTCAGTCCTAGGACCAATCCTATTCAATTTATTCATAAATGATCTGGAGAAAGGGGTAAACAGTGAGGTGGCCAAGTTTGCAGATGATACTAAACTTCTCAAGATAGTTAAGACCAAAGCAGATTGTGAAGAACTTCAAAAAGATCTCACAAAACTAAGTGATTGGGCAAGAAAATGGCAAATGAAATTTAATGTGGATAAATGTAAAGTAATGCACATTGGAAAAAAGAACCCCAACTATACATACAACATGATGGGGGCTAATTTAGTACAACGAATCAGGAAAAAGATCTTGGCGTCATCGTGGATAGTTCTCTGAAGATGTTCACGCAGTGTGCAGAGGCGGTCAAAAAAGCAAACAGGATGTTAGGAATCATTAAAAAGGGGATAGAGAATAAGACTGAGAATATATTATTGCCCTTATATAAATCCATGGTACGCCCACATCTCGAATACTGTGTACAGATGTGGTCTCCTCGCCTCAAAAAAGATATTCTAGCACTAGAAAAGGTTCAGAAAAGGGCAACTAAAATGATTAGGGGTTTAGAAAGGGTCCCATACGAGGAAAGATTAAAGAGGCTAGGACTCTTCAGCTTGGAAAAGAGAAGACTAAGGGGGGACATGATAGAGGTATATAAAATCATGAGTGATGTTGAGAAAGTGGATAAGGAAAAGTTATTTACTTATTCCCATAATACAAGAACTAGGGGTCACCAAATGAAATTAATAGGCAGCAGGTTTAAAACAAATAAAAGGAAGTTCTTCTTCATGCAGCGCACAGTCAACTTGTGGAACTCCTTACCTGAGGAGGTTGTGAAGGCTAGGACTATAACAATGTTTAAAAGGGGACTGGATACATTCATGGTGGCTAAGTCCATAAATGGCTATTAGCCAGGATGGGTAAAGAATGGTGTCCCTAGCCTCTGTTCGTCAGAGGATGGAGATGGATGGCAGGAGAGAGATCACTTGATCATTGCCTGTTAGATTCACTCCCTCTGGGGCACCTGGCGTTGGCCACTGTCAGTAGACAGATACTGGGCTAGATGGACCTTTGGTCTGACCCGGTACGGCCTTTCTTATGTTCTTATGTTCTAAATAAAAATTATGAAATGCATAAATCAGTCAAAAAACTCAAATAACAGCACCGTGAGAGAATAAAATTACAGAGAATATATGTGCATTGCAGGAAGTATCAAGTAGCGGCAGCAACAACAGTAATAATACTATGTGTTGGGAGGTGAGTGTGAGAGTGTGTGTGTATGTGTGTGTGTGTGTGTGTGTGTGTGTGTGTGAGAGAGAGAGAGAGAGAGAGAGAGAGAGGGACACACACACACACACACACACACACAGTGTGTGTGAGACAGAGACAGAGACAAGTGTTGCCCCTTTAAGTATGTTCACGGCCTGGCAGGACTCCCCAGTGGACTGCAGCTGCTCTGGGGCATCCTTCAGGTAATCAATATTGCTAACTCTTACACTCTATGGTGCTTTTCCTTAAAGCCCCAGTGTGTATACCTGGGCACAGGAAGGTGACATTGAGGAAGAAGTGTGTATGTACAGCATCCCCTTGAGTTAAGAAATGGTATCCCTAGCCTCTGTTTGTCAGAGGGTGGAGATGGATGGCAGGAGAGAGATCATTTGATCATTGCCTGTTAGGTTCACTCGCTCTGGGGCACCTGGCATTGGCCACTGTCAGTAGACAGGATACTGGGCTAGATGGACCTTTGGTCTGACCCAGTACGGCCGTTCTTATGTTCTTATATAAGTTCTGGGAGAAGTGGAGTGGCTTCCTCCCATTCTCAGTTATAGTTTATATAAAACTTCAGGTATCCATTCGCCCAAAGTGTGGAGTCCTGGCTGACAGCTCTGCCATGGAGCTGCGCGCTGAGAGAGAAGTGAGGCCATTCCCCCAGTCCTGGACAACGTGGATCCAGGGTGGGAGAACACATCTCCCAGCCTGCACTCCTCACTGAAAGGGGCCCTTTTCTTATTCTACAGAGGACCCAGCCCTCTCTCTCCACCAGCAGCAGCTCTGTGGAAGTTACTGTGGTTCTAGCATTTACACATCAATTTACAGTGTTATGACTCTATATTCACAATGGCAAAAGACAGAAACTCAGGGATTGTTTGAATTAAAGTGCAGAATTTCAGATGATGGAAAAGTGCAGCCCAAATGGTGGAGTGTCATAAAAATCCTGAGCGCTACTGTTTCTTTTCAGCCCTATGATTTGGTGCTGTACGTTGCCCTTTTAAGTGGAGTGGCACTCAAAGCAGACACAGCAGCAGCCACCAGCAAGCTCCCTCTGTCCCACTCCTGAGCCCTGTTGCATCCCCCGCCGCAGAGAAAGGGTATGGGGTGGGGAAGGAGGGCACTGTGACATCAACACTCCCATTCCCGCCTGCTCTGCATAGCAAGCAGGAGGCTCCCGGGGGCAGTTCCAAGGCAGAGGGCAGGAACAGCAGGGCAGTGGGCAGAGGGACACCTGAAGTGTGTGGCACTTGATAGACTGCTGGGCAACCTCCCGGCCCCACAGCTAAGAGGAAATTTAGGTCAGGACTCACCTATAGAGCCGCACCTGACCAAACCACGGTGACCTCCCATGATTCCACACTCCAACGGGGAAACTGTGATGACTCAGACTATAGAATCCCTGTCAGTGTCTCCAGGATACACAGTCATTATCATCTGCAAGGACAGTTCAAACCAGTAGAATGAATAAAAATTTTCACCTGGCACCATTGCCGTATGAACAAGCTCCTAAATTCCTATCTATTATGCTTCCACATTGCAATCTGGGGTCCCAGCCCAGGTCAGTGGCACTGAAACTGGAAGCAATTTCACTCTCAGTCCTGAGCTTTAATGTTGGCAGAAGAAGCACATTCAAAAATTTGCAAATGTAGTAAATTGAACCATGAACATTCCTCAGAGAGCTACACTAATGGATGAATATTTACATCTCATTGCAGAGAAATAACAGGGGAAATAATGTTATGAGCAACTGGGTACAAGGTTTTAGACTGAAAAATCCTTCTTAAATGTAACATCAGCATCCCTTCCAGGCTACATGGTATAACGCACGTGCAATCATTTATGACAGAATATTGTTTTCTGTAATTGATCACACACGTGTTAATTTAGATTATATTTGTAATTTCAGACACGAGGGGCAGATTGGGTCAGTATCTCCAGGAAGCAGATTCACCACTGACTGCAAGGCCAGAGCAGGCATTGCAGTGCGTTAGCCTGCGACCACCAGAAATCTGGGCAAAATCCTAAACTTCAAATGTATCATGCTTGCTATTTTATCATGGGGATTCCCACCCGTTTCAGTGCAATAGATCAGAGTTGGATTTCACCATCGCAATCAGCTGAAGATGATGGAATTATTATTGCCAATAGGGTTATGATGTCCCTTGCATAATGATATACACAATACAAAACCCTTGCTGAGCTGTTCAGTTCAGTGTATCCGTTCCTACCTATAGCCAACCAGACCCCAGTTTATGCTGGATTATACCGTAGTGCAGGAAATACTCAAACAACAGGCTGCAGACGCACAAAGCACCTAGAGCACTGCCTAATCTGCACAGTGGTACAGGGGCTGTACAGCTCAAACAATAGGTGGCATAGCCAGAATGAGCATGTGTGTAGCATGGCCAGAAACTATACTGGTCTCTCTCATTGACTCCCTAGGAAAATGTAAAGTGACCCAACCACAGAAGGAATCACAAAGGAATCTAGCAGCAGCTGAAACAACATGCTCCAGGTAGGTCTCCAACACCATTTTTAATGTCGTTGTCATTAGTGAGAGCTGCAAAGATCAGGAACGCTATACGGTCCTGCACCGGGGCATAGAGAAGTGATGTTTCCTGAGCAGCTACTATGCATATTTAACCTCTTTTAAACAAGAAGCTGAACTTCCACAGAACTGACACCAGATGGACACATTCAACTACAGGTACCTTTCCAGCATTGCCCATTGGCCGTTCCATGCTTTTGAAAATTAGACCAAATATTTTAATGTTAAAATGTGGATTGCGAAATCTAATTTTAAACCTCTAGGAATTTTTACCCCAGAATTTGACATTCCTGTGCGGTGCCCCAGAATTTGACATTATGGCAGTCAGCAGCTTTATATGTTCACCCACTGCTAGCTGAAAACCCAACATCACATAGCTAGGAAAATCTTGGGCTCTGAGAGGCAAGGCCAAATAATAGCATGTTTGCAGTTTTTGCTACCGGAATGGGAGGATGGACTAAGAAGTGAATGTTCCATGAAAATAGAAGGAATGTTTGGGCAGCAACCTTGGTTTTAGGTGCCTCCAACATGTACATTTTAATGTTATGACTAGAAACGTTGTGATAAGAGATGAGTAGTTTTGCTGAAATTAGGAGAATTGGTGACCCATTAAGAGTCACAATAGGTTATGACTCAAGCTAAATATGAGTCAACAGTGTGATGCTGTTGCAAAAAAAGCAACCGTGATTCTGGGATGCATTAACAGATGTGTTGTGAGCAAGACACGAGAAGTCATTCTTCCGCTCTACCCTGCGCTGGTCAGGCCTCAGCTGGAGTATTGTGTCCAGTTCTGGGCACCGCATTTCAAGAAAGATGTGGAGAAATTGGAGAGGGTCCAGAGAAGAGCAACACAAATGATTAAAGGTCTAGAGAACATGACCTATGAAGGAAGGCTGAAAGAATTGGGTTTTTTTAGTTTGGAAAAGAGAAGACCGAGAGGGGACATGCTAGCAGTTTTCAGGTATCTAAAAGAGTGTCATAAGGAGGAGGGAGAAAACTTGTTCATCTTAGCCTCTAAGGATTGAACAAGAAGCAATGGGCTTAAACTGCAGCAAGGGCGGTTTAGGTTGGACATTAGGAAAAAGTTCCTAACTGTCAGGGTGGTTAAACATTGGAATAAACTACCTAGGGAGGTTGTGGAATCTCCATCTCTGGAGATATTTAAGAGTAGGTTAGATAAACGTCTATCAGGGATGGTCTAGACAGTATTTGGTCCTGCCATGAGGGCAGGGAACTGGACTCGATGACCACTCGAGGTCCCTTCCAGTCCTAGAGTCTATGAATCTATGTGCTTTGTATGAAGTTAACTATAAAAGATCAGACCAAAGAATTTGCTTTGGAGCAGTCCACGGAAGCTTTCTTTGGGCAAGGATCTGACAACTAAGTTCCTCAGCAGCTAGATGGAAGTTGGAGCCCCCCTGAAGCCTGGTCGTTGATCCCTCGCAACCATTTCTTAACTCTAGGTAAATACACTTGTTTTGAAATGCTCTAACCCTACTGCGACAGCATGTGTGTGTGTGCTTGAGATCTAATAAAGTAGTTTTAGACTCCTGCTTGTGCCAATTATTTATCCGATGGATGAGCTGTGCTCCCATAGATTTATTCCTGACACTGCCTGGAGAGAAACAGTTGTTACCACTCTTTTGGGTTCTGAGACACTCCAGGATCAGAATGATAATCATGGTCTATTTATACAATGTGACATAGAACACAGGAAATGACAGAGCTCACAAACTATTTAAAGGGATATCAGCCTGTTCCTATACACTACAACTACCTTTGGGATTTAAAGGGCAGAATAGTCAGGAAATGAAGGTTCCAACAACTCAGTGCATCACAATAGGGTCTTTAAGGTTATGACTAATAAACTCAGAAGGGAGTAGTAGGTAAGAGAGGGGTTAGCCCCTGAATAGATCCCTGAATGCAGGGAGATCACATCGATATCTTTTTGAGGAAATTCCTAGTAGAACAATGATTCTATGGTCATTAAATGTAAATGAGCAGTAAGGTAATAGTGACAGGCTGAGAACATTTATTCCCATTACACCCTCACAAATGCCATTTCCACACAATGTGAGGGACGGTGACTATGACCTAATATGTGGTTGTTTAGCACCCAACAAAACAGAGTCCTGATCCAGATATGGACAGCTGGGCACTACCTTCACTATCATCAGAACTGCCTCATTGGAACACAGACTGGCGGGGTTGCCTGTTTCCTCCTTAGTCCTTTTTACTTCCCTTTTTCTGCACGTTTTTAGGTCAGGTGGAAATTTTCATCTCTGAACTAAATTTGCATATTTCACACACAACTGACACTGCCCTGCAGCTCTGAGCGGTTATAAATGATCCCTTCACTCATTACCATTTGTTGATCAGCATCAGGCCACTCAGAGGTAACAAGATGATCTCACAGGCTCAGCTCATCTGGCTGTTAGTGTTCTGGATCCAGGGTAAGAATCAAATCAAGTGGGTGCTGGATGATTTAAGCTACAATGATCTATCGAAAAATTGAAGAGATGTAGATATATTGATATATAAACATTCCTCAGCTAGCGACAGTAACTTCTGAAATGCTTGTCTCCTTCTAAGTGCAACTAAGAAAAAAAACAGGTTTCAGAAAAACACAACAAATTAGAAGCAACAAGGAATGAAAGAATCAGCTCAAACAATTTTAGCATCATTTTTAGAAAATTTGCTATTAGCATGTAAAGAGACGTGACTATTTATAAAGACAAAATATTGTGTATTTTAAAACATGATACTAATATATATCACTCACACATATACTAGAGAGAGTGACACCATATAGAAAGGCTGTACATGTATATGCTAACTGACATTCTTTGTGTTAATTCAGACTCCAGTGGGCAGATTGTGATGACTCAGACTCCAGAATCCCTGGCAGTGTTTCCTGGAGACACAGTCACTATCCGCTGCAAAGCCAGTTCAAGCCTCATCAGTGGTAGCTATCACTACTTAGCCTGGTACCAACAGAAATCAGGACAAGCTCCGAAGCTGCTTATCTATCGTGCTTCTACCCTGCAATCCGGAGTCCCGGCCCGGTTCAGCGGCAGTGGATCTGGCACCGATTACACACTCACAATCAACAGAGTTGAAGCTGAAGATGCTGCAGATTATTATTGTCAGCAGCACTTAAGAGCTCCTCTCACAGTGATACAGACCAATACAAAAACCTCCTCACGCTGTTCCTTTCAGTGGAACAGCTGCTTCCTATACATAGTGTAGCTGCTACACTAGATTTCAGACAGCATTTTCATCAATCTTTCAACACCATGCAACACTCCCCTACTCCTACAGCTGACCTTTCTGTAATACTGTTGTCTCTTTCCCAACACCATTGCCCCACTGGTAACACAAGTGATGATACTTTGCAATTGACCACTGATCACTCTCTCATCGACTCCTGTACTCCACCAGAATAAGAAGAGTAAGGGAAGTCGACAGGAGAGCGATCAGTGGTCAATTGCAAAGTATCATCACTTGTTACCAGTGGGGCAATGGTGTTGGGAAAGAGACAACAGTATTACAGCATAGTGTGGATCCGCGGTAAGTAGATCAAAGCTACGTTGACTTGAGTTACGCTATTCACGTAACTCAAATTGCATAGCTTAGATCGACTTTCCTGTGTAGTGAAGACAAGGCCGTACTTTTCTCATTCCAGTGAAGTACAGGAGTCGACGGGAGAGCAATCTGCAGTCTATTTAGCGGGTCTTCACTGACCCATTAAGTCGACTGCCAATGCATCGATTGCTGCACATGGATCCCCTGGTAAACGTAGACAAGCCCTTACTCCAGGGGTCGGCAACCTGTGGCACGCAAGCCGATTTTTGATGGTACATGGGGTGGGCTGAGCTGCTCAGCCCGCTGCTGCTCTGGGGTTCCCGCTGCTGGCCCCTTGCCAGCCGGGGTCCTGCCGTCGGTCCCACTCAGCACCCACTGCTGTCCTGGGTATATTGTCCTGCTAAAAAAGGTTGCTGCTAGACATGCCTTTCAATAAAGAAATCTTTTCGGTGCTGCAGCAGCAGAATGGGGGCCATTTTTTCCTGCATAAATAACTTTACTCCAACAGTCACCAAAATATCTTGTACTTTCTGCCCTCTCTGCATTTGAGGATTAAAACAGACACAGCCCTTCCTAGCGCTTTATTGGCAGTGCTGCTTTTTGGAGAGGTTGAACCTGAACTCCAGAGCCAGCAGAGCCTAGAAGGGTTGAAAGGGCATCAAGTTCATCTTCCCGAATGAACTCATGTTACTCTCTACTGACCCCCTTTGGTGGACACATGAAATAGCAGTCAGGCGCTATTGGCTGCGTCTACTCTTCCTCTGACAGGGGAAAGGTTGCAGAAACATGGGGCCTTGGAGGGAGCAATTGGGCAGTCGTCAGGTTCACAAGTGGGCTCAGATGGGAAAAAGCACAACATGTATTTCCTCCTTTGTCTGAGAGCATTTGACATTGTTTAGGGCTGGGGCAGGGGTTGGGATTTGAGGGTTTATTTGGTTTTACCCAAACTCATATTGACCATTGCAGGTGCTGGTTGCTTGACTGGGGTTTCCTTCCATTGAACTTTCAAACGCTCCAGGAGTGACTATGACTTCTGAGAATCTTGGTTTTATTTTAACTATATATCAAAAAAATGTTTTGAGCAAGTTCTGATCAGTTGACAAAGGGGTGTAGGATGAAAAAGGTGCCTGGCACTTAATGTTAGCATTACAACCAAGTGATGAGTTATAAATAGTATGGAAAGAGGCACATGGAAATCCTCATAAACACATGATATTGTTTAGTTTAATTGACAACACAAACTATGTATTAACTGATACTGTTTCTTCATTCTCCAGGGGAGAAGTTGTGGTGACTCAGACTCCAGAATCCTTCTGTGTGTCCACAAGAGAGACAGTCACTATCAACTGCAAAGTCAGTCTCAGTGCTAGAAGCTCCATGGCCTGCTACCCACTGAAATCAGAACAAGTTCCTAAGCTCCTTCTGGGAGCTCAGGCTGGTTCAGTGACAATGCATCTGGCACTGGTTTTATCTTTACAATGAGTGGGGCTCAAGCTGATGATTTTGGAGATTATCATTGTGAACAAGGCTGGAACCAAATCCTCAGTGATACAAACCAGTGTAAAACCTCCCTGCTCTGAGCCATTTTTTTTCCCTCAGTGTAACAGCTGCTTCCTGCATAAGGCAACAGAACCAACATAACTAATCAATTCCCTTCCATCTCAGGGGCGTCAGGCATTGGTGGCACCTCTGTATCTCCTGTTCTCTGCCTGCAACACAGAACAGTGTAGTCTCATGAGGACAAATGTTTGCTTGGGTTTAGCTGAAATTGCTGGGCTCAACATAGGGATATCTGGATGGAATGTGATGGACTGAGATACACCAGAGTTCAGACTAATGGTCTCTTCTGACATTAAACTCTATGCAACTGCTGTCCTCTCTGAAAGCAACTATGAGTTTGCCAGGCATGAGCTTTCTCAGCCCAATGTCCAGTTCTCTCAACATTTCCAGAGTCCCGATGAGATTCCCCAGGGACTAGAACAAAATGGGAGACTGATTACCTCACGCTGAGTCTCAGCTAGCAAAGTGTGTCGCTCTTACAGGTTGAACATTCCAGCGCAACCCCGGCACTTTCTCCCCGCCCTTACAAAATGGGCTGAGAGACATACTGGATTATAAAGCATTTTCAGTGACATGTTACTGACATGAGCTGAAACAACAGTATGGCAAGCAGCAGCCCATACAACAGTACAATCACTGCCATGCCCCCAGTTCCAGCTCCAGCTCCACAGAACATGCTGCCCGACTGCAGGGTCCTGCCCAGAGGGGAAAGAAATGTGAATTCCCTCCTGTCTGCACTCCCCGCACCACGCCACCGCCCGCACACACACACCAGGGCGTGCAGTGAGTCATACTCCCAGTTCTCTCCCCTCATGAAGGTAGAACGTATGAGAGACAAACTCCCTCTGGAGGCTACAACCGACTTTATACCCCAGCAGCCCAAGGTCCTCTAGGGGACCAAATTGCACTTTCCCCTTACCAGGTAGACCTCAAGGGACTACACAGCCCAAGTAGCACATGGCTCTGGATAGAAAAGCTGCATGGCCAGGGTGTGCGCTGATCCCCAATCTCCGACACAGCTTATACCTGATCAATTCTGGGTGACTCCCAGGGGCGGCTCCAGGCACCAGCGCTCCAAGCGTGTGCCTGGGGCGGCAAGCCGTGGGGGGGCGCTCTGCCGGTCGCCGCTAGGGCGGCAGGCAGGGTGCCTTCGGCGGCTTGCCCGCGGAGGGTCTGCTGGTCCTGCAGCTTCGGCGGACCTCCCGCAGGACCCTCTGTGCTTGGGGTGGTAAAATGTCTAGAGCCGCCCCTGGTGACTCCTGACCAACGGTGGTGGCACAAACAAAACCTGCGCTTCCTAAGGTGGGTTCCTCTGGGATACTAAGGGTTATGTCAACACTGCAGATGGGAATGTGCCTCCAGCCAGGGTGGACAGACTGGCAGTAGCTCTGCTCGAGCTAGCGCTCTGAAAGTAGCAGCATGGACATTATGGCTCGGGTTAGACACCAGAGCTCAGAGTCAGGGGAGGAGGTTGAATCGCGTTGGCTTGACCTATTGTCTGACCTCCCTCTCCCCTGCCCCCAATTTCCCACAACTGAAAATGTAAATGGATAAAAATAGAAAAAATACTTTTATCTATATTAGCCATCAAAATTATAAAAAAAATTAAATTTGAATCACCAAGACTAGCTATAAGCAATTAGAAAAGGAATCACATCTGCCTAAATTCTAACACAAGCATCACTGCCAAACGATGAGATAACACACTTATGGAAAGATGCACAAGGCAATAGTTGTACAGGCAAAACATTGCTTAGTTTGATCAGATTTGTGCCAACTTAAATGTTGTTTGTAAATTCAGATTTAAATGGACAGATTGTGCTGATAGACTCCAGAATCTCCTGGCAGCGTATCTGGGAGACACAATCACTATCCTCTGCAAAACCAGGTCAAGTCTTAGAAATACTTTTGCCACCTATGATTTAGCCTGGTACCAACAGAAATCTAGACAAGCACCTAGGCTCTTTATCTCTAGTTCTCAGGACCGCCCGGGAGGGGGTGGGAGGGAAGAGGGGTAATTTGCCCCAGGCCCCGCAGGGGCCCCCACGAAAGTTTTTCGGGGGCCCTGGAGAGGGGTCCTTCACGTACTCTGGGGGGCCTGGAAAACTCTTGCGGGGCCGGGCGCAGGAGCTTCTTCTGCTCCCGGTCTTCGCCGGCAGGGGGTCCTTCCGCTCCGGGGCGGAAGGACCCCCCGCTGGCGAAATACCGCCGAAGACGGAGCGGGACCCGCCGCCGAACTGCAGCCCGGTCTTCGGCGGTAATTCGGCGGCGGGGGGCCCTTCCGTTCCGGGACCCGCCGCCGAAGTGCCCCGAAGACCTGCGGCGGGCCCCCCTCCCCGCCACCGAATTACCGCCGAAGACCAGGCTGCGCTTCGGTGGCGGGTCCGGCTCGGCGGTAATTCGGTGGCGGGGGGGCCCCACCGTGGGTCTTCAGGGCACTTCGGCGGCGGGTCCCGGAACGGAAGGCCCCCCCGCCGCCGAAGACCCCGGGCCCCCAGAATCCTCTGGGCGGCCCTGCATCTAGGTGCAGATGAGGACGTGCGGGGATGGCACAGATTAAGTTAATCAGGGTTTACCCCTGACTGAAGCCTTCCACAACACAGTTTTTCTGTCAAAGAGAGATCGCAGTTCAGATCGTTATTGTGAGATCACTTGTATAACCATGTTCTTAACCAGCATCTCAGTAATAATAATATGAAGAGAACATTTCTTCCCTTTCTTCCCTGACAAATACCACTTTAACAGAGAGACTCTTGTCCCCAGGAGCATCTGATTGAATTTGCCTATTTCACCCATGGCCCCTTCACTTCCCTTTTTGTGCATGTTTATGGACCTGGTGTGAATTTAGTCCAATTTGCATATTTCACACCCATGTGACCTCCCCCTGCTGCACTGAATGATTATAAATGTTCCAAGTCACTTGTACGTTTGTTGATCAGCACTAGGCCCCTCAGACATATCAAGATGATCTTGCAGGCTCAGCTCATCTGGTTGTTAGTGCTCTGGATCCTGGGTAACGATCAAACCCAGAAGGAATCTCATAATTAAAAGTACAAAGATCCTCTGAAAATTTTAAAAGACCTAGAAATGTTGCATATTGACCCATTAACTGTAATGTATAATCCAAATGCATTTAGTTTATCAGCTTTTTGTGGCTGGGGCTGTCACTTATTATTTGTTTGTACAATGCCTAGAAACAATAGGACACAAACCAGCTGAGGCCTTTAGGGATTATTGGTTAATATTTATGGTTTGGTAAACAGTCAGAATTGCACTAATTTATCAAAATCTTTATCTCATTATAATTAAGAAAATGAAGAGGTTTGAGAAAATTATGAACAATGGGAAAAGGGGCTGGCATGAAAGATCCTTCCTGAGCTTCACATTAGTATCTCTGCCAGCTAACTACGTATAGAAATTGTGTCAAGATACACAGGGGACTATTTCACAAGTATAACACGGTTGAGTTTGATTGACTAGATCTGTATTTCTATTAACTTATATTCTCTTTGTAAATTCAGACTCCAGCGGGGACATTGTGATGACGCAGACTCCAGAATCCCTGGCAGTATCGCCAGGAAACAGAGGGCTGGTCTACACTAGGGGCGGGGATCGATCTAAGATGCGCAATTTCAGCTACGTGAATAGCGTAGCTGAAGTCGAAATAACTTAGATCGATTTACCTTGGGTCCTCACGGCGCGGGATTGACATCCACGGCTCCCCCGTCGACTCCGCTACTGCCGCTCGCTCTGGTGGAGTTCCGGAGTTGACGGGGAGCGCGTTCGGGGATCGATATATCACGTCTAGATGAGACGCAATATATCGATCCCCGAGAAATCGATCGCTACCCACCGATATGGCGGGTAGTCTGGACGTACCCAGAGTTACTATCAACTGCAAAGCCAGGGAAAGCATTACAGGCTCTTCAGTCACTAGTTACTTAGCCTGGTACCAACAGAAATCCACACAAGCTCCTAAGCTCCTTATCTATCAGGCTTCTACCCATGCCTCTGGGATCCCAGACCGATTCAGTGGCAGTGGGTCTGGAACCGATTTCACTCTCACAATCAGCAGCGTGCAAGCTGATGATGATGGAGATTATTATTGTCAGCAAGGCAAGAGCTGGTCTCTCTCGCAGTGATACAGACCAATACAAAAACCTCCCTGTGCTTTTCCATTCAGCGCAGCACCTGCTTTGTTAACAAAGCCACCTTCTCAATGCAACTTCTACCTGCTATCTGGGGGCAAACTTCCAGCCCCAGAGACACCTCTCCTTTGCACTCCTTAACTCGCAAAGAAATATAAATAAGCAAATGTGTTTGCTGCTGCATATATGTTCTGCATTTAAATTACTTTATTTCCCTCCTCACTGCTGCCAGCGCAGTCGTCAGGTCCCTGAGAATGGCACAAAGGGATCAGAAAACCACATAACAAATTTTAAGGTGAATCACTGAGGAGATACCTCCAGGGAAAGCTCAGAGACATGGTGAAAGGATCCAATCCCCTATCTACTGGGCCTATGCCCAAACACTGCAGGGCCCAATCCTGCCCCAGACTACCAGGGAGCCACCCCTATTCTCGTACCTGGGATTCACACCCATGGAACGAAATTGGAATGTACTGCCTGTATCAGTGTCACAGCAATCAGCAGGACTAGTATGGTACTAGACCACATCACTCTTTTGTACAAGTATGTTCTTATCTTCCCCTGCTGAGTCCCCCAGCTCTAGTACTTGGCAAAAAAATCTGTCTTCATTTCCCTGGTCTGGTCTTTCAGTAGATAATTTAACAATTTGGGGACAATACAAATTGTTATTCTTCAACATATTTCTTCCTTAATTTTTAATTAAAATTAACATAGCACACATTAAATGGATTAAAAACTGCCTGATAGGTCTCAAATTATAACTGTAAATGGAGAATCAATTGTTTCCAGTGGGGTCCCGCAGGGATTGGTTCTTGGCCCTATGCAATTTAATATCAATGACCCAGAAAAAACATAAAATCATCACTGTTAATACACAATACAAACATCGGGGCAGTGGTAAATTAAAAAAGGGACAGGTCATTGATACAGAGTGATCAGGATCACCTGGTAAATTGGGCAGCTGAACAGAAGCTCCCAGTGTGATGCTGTGTCCAAAAGAGCTAATGCAACGCTGGGATGCATAAACAGGGGAATCTCGAATAGGAGCAAAGAGGTTATTTTACCTCTGTATTTAACACTGGTGCGACTGCTGCTGGAACACTGTGTGCAGGTCTGGTGCCCACAATTCAAGAAGGATGTTGATAAATTAGAGAGGATTCTGAGAAGCGTTATGAGAATGATTAAAGGATTAGGAAACATGCCTGATACCAATTGAGGTTCTTGACTCTCCCTATTTAGCTTAACAAGGAGATGGTTAAAGGGTCACTTGATTACAGTCTGTAAGTACATACAAAATATTTGATTGGGCTCTTCAATCTAGCAGAGAAAGGTAGAACATGATCCAATGGCTGGAAGTTGAAGCTAGACAAATTCAGACGGGAAATAAGGCTACATTTCTAACACTGAATGTAATTAACCTTTGGAACAATTTACCAAGGGTCGTGATCGAGTGTCCATCACTGATAATTTGTAAATCAAGATTGGATGTTTTTCTAACAGTTCTGCTCTAGGAATTATTTTGAGGCAGTTCTATGGCTGGTGTTATACAGGAGGTCAGACTAGATGATCAAAATGGTCCCTTCCAACCTTGGAATCTATTAATCTTTCTAGAGGAATATAACTGAGATCAGAATCAGGCCCATTGACTTGGTTACTTGTATCTGGCCATGGTAGAATCAGTCTCTATATGTCTAAGGGCTGAGCCTCTCACACAAAGGATGAGATGGGAGGCTTAGCATACTCAGAACTACCTCATTTTTCTCTCCTTCTCTGAGCGGTTATAAAATGTTGTGTTTCACTCTCTATCGTTTAATGATCAGCACTGGACAGCTCAAATGCATCAAAATGATCTCCCAGGCTCAGTTCATCTGGCTTAGTGCCATGGATCCAGCATAAAAATTAAACCAAGAGGGAACAGGACAAATTAAAAGTATAATTGGCCTTTAAAGGAAAATGAAAAAAGAGTCAGAACTCTAGTCTAGCAAGACCTGAATATTCATCAGAGTTGCACCCATTTCTGATTACCTTTGTCTCATTTCAAATTGCAAAGAGAGAAAGAACATTTTCAGATATAAGGGCCTGGTCCAAAACCTGGGGAAGTCAGGGGGGCCCAGATCCACCAAGGGACTATTGTGTCATTCTTTTTCTCTGGCTCAATTAATATTTAATTATTGCATTAAAGTGGAACAACTTCAACAAGAGAGTAAGAGAGACCCACATCGAAACATCCCATGCAGCAGATCCTTGTTCAACTCCCTTCTCTTTGTCAGGCAGACAGGGGACTTGAACACGGGTGGGGAACCACAAATGAAGCGAGTGCTCTAACCACTGACAAGCTCCAAAGCTTTTTATCCAGAGGGTTTCCACCCGTCCCTCTGGGATCCCAGGCCGGTTCAGTGGCCGTGGGGTCTGGCGCTGATTTCACTCTCGCAATCAGTAGCGTTGAAGCTGATGATTCTGGAAATTATTACTATCAGCACCATCTCAGAAGTGATACAGAGAAATACAAAAACCTCCCTGCTTGCTTCACTTTCTGTTCCTCACTGTAACATCTGCTTCCTATATAGTGTGACAGAACCAATGCAACTGCTGTCCTTTCATAAGGAAATGGGGTCTGTCAGACTTTGGGTTTTTCATCCAATAGTCCTGTTCTTGCCCATCATTTTAGAGCTGTCACCGTGGGATATGGGAAATACTAGGACCGATGGGGACAGACACTTTACCCTTAGGGACAGATCCTCAGCCAGTGTAAATCAGTCTATCTTCAATGAAATCAAATGAACTAGGCTACTTTACACCAGTGGACGATCAATCCCATATAGTCACTCCGACTAAACTGTGCTGCACTTCAAAGCTGGATGTTACAGTGCAAGCCTAGCAGCTTCTTAACGAGCTTGCAAAGTGCAGACAGTACAGATTTCAGCTCTACAAATGAATGAGCCATTCAGTAAATAAAAGTCCAAAGCAGCAAGCACTGTTATAATAAAATCAAACCTAACCTTCTAAAAAGGTACCTATTTCACTAAATTAACATGTTGGAATGGAGGTCATTCATATAGACACTTGTCTGGTTAGCAAGTGTCTAAAAGAATTCCAGCAGATCCTTATGTATCTTTATACGCATAAGCATTAGGCCAAAATCTCTGCAAGCCTATGTCCACTGAAGTCAATGCAATCACGGCATCAGAGAATGTGGCCCATTATATTCAATGCATTATTTCAAACCCTTCAACTAGTGCTACAGAACATTGTCATGGCCACTAGATGGCAACACTTACCCATGCTGTTCTGCAGCATCTGAAATTTCAGCCAAGTCGTTGATAACAAAGTTAACATGATAATAAAATTGCTACAGTTGTACTGCTCACCCCTCATCAGCTCTGCTCTTCATTATTCTCACCCCCTCCTCCCATCAATCCCAACATCCAAGGGACATGACAGTGGATAGAGGTGTAATTTAACCTCCCTCCTTCATTGTCACTGAAAATATCTGGTGCTAACAAGAACCTGGACAAGCGCCTAATCTCCTTAGTTCTTATTCTGCCTCCTGTCCCTTGGGAATCCCAGAGAGTTCAGTTTTAGTGAGTCTGACCCTGACTCACTATCAGTAGACTCAAACAGAAGATGTGGGAGTTCATTATTGTCAGCATTACCTTGGTCTGGTATTCTGTCATTCCTTAAAAACTTCTCAACTCACAAACTGCAAATCTCAATTCTCTGTTTCTGTTGAATGGAAAATACTCCACTTTAGTCTAATGTTAACCTCAGCCCAGCCACCCAACGTCTCTGTTAACTGTCAACTGTGAGAAGAGTTAGATTAATAGCCAAAAAAAACCTGGATATGCAACAAACACTCAGGTTGTCTCTATGGGCCATTTCTTTTTTTATTAAAAGGCACAAACTGCTTCTTGTACGTCCATCAGCAACACGTTCTGTAACTTCCCAGCCCAGAACTTTGCCAAAGCTTCTGGGTTTCTGTAAGTAGAACAGGTCGTGTGTGGTCAGTACGGGAGCTAGAGAACTAGGCTGTGCCCAGCAGCCTCAATAAAGCTTCCCCTTTATATCAGAATAACAGAGTGCCTGTCCCTGCTCTGCTCTGTCATATGCCAACACTGTTCTCTTGCCAGCCTGCGCCCTTCACTTGAGACGATGGAAGAAAAATTAGAGAGAGAAGCAAAGTGCGTTCGGTAATGAAGATTTTTGCTCTTAGCCAATTTAAATTAAAAAAACCTAACAAACAAAGCCCAGATCCATCTCTGAGTTAAGCTGACATAAATTTGAAGTAAATCTATTGACGTTGGGTCCTAAGGACAGCATGAAACTTTACATTGACAGTCCATCAAATACTCCACAGACAGGATCCCACCATTTAGCTTTTCCTCCCTCTTAACCTGTACAGACATGTAAAAGGAAGAAACATGCAGTAGCTAGCAGACATCATGGCTCATGAGTGAGAGTGTCCCAGCACCTCTGGGACCCAGTAGGTCTGTGAAGTAAAGCTCCATAAAACTGGTATGTGCCATGAAGTAACATAAATCGTGCTTATCTACTGCGTTTTGTGCACAGATCTCAAAGTGCTGTACAGTACAGGGTCACTGTTGTTACTGATGAGGAAGCTGAGACTGGGACAGGGGAAACACTTAGACAAGCTCCCCCAGTAAGGCAGTGGGCATTGTCCATCCATCTTGAATACAGCAGAAAAGCCTTCAGTGAGATAATGCAGCCTGATGAAACATTAACTCTTCCACAGCTCTTCTGTGTTGTGGGGAAATGGCCTTGGAAATCCAGGTCCCAGAAGACAGTGGCCAAGGGAAGCCTTGGCAGCCCAATGGGTCAGGGCTGAGGGACA
This sequence comes from Mauremys reevesii, assembly GCF_016161935.1. Taxonomy (NCBI): domain Eukaryota; kingdom Metazoa; phylum Chordata; order Testudines; family Geoemydidae; genus Mauremys; species Mauremys reevesii. The sequence continues at coordinate 126,052,993 of NC_052627.1, read as the reverse complement.
AGAGCAGATTGCCCTGGAGCCAGCACTGAAGCACGGATTCCCCCCCACACTGTTGACCCCGACCAACTGTATATGCCCCAGAATGTGCCAAAATCTGGGGCTGGTTGTGCTGCCTCTTCTACAATGGACCCCGGCAACTGAATGGATTGGGGAGAGCTCTAGAGGAAGATCCTTGCACCTTTCTTCAGAAAAAATCTCTAGGTGTTTAATCCTGTTCAACTCACCGTCCCTTAAAGCCCCTAATATCACACTTCTCTGCCCAGGAATAATTATAACCTCATGGGATGATTCACTGTGAAGACCCCTCTGTGAATCTGCTGAAGGCCCAAGCTACCCATGGGGCCACACCACACATATTGGAGACAGACACTGCAGATCCACATCCACACTGGAAGTTGATTTGAGGGTTATCTCCTTCATAGAAAGAGCAACAAATCACGACAGTCACTTCCCACAGATAAACTCTTCCATCATTTGGAGCCGTTCATATCTGGGATTTTGGTTCAGGCCCAACTCTAATCTAAACGCTGCAAATATAGGGCCAAGTTCTATCACTCTTTGACCTGAGCTACATTAACACTTCTCACAGCACAGCTGTGCCAGTCAGGGTGTGATTTTTCACCAGCATAGCTAGATTACTATAAAACCCAGTGTAAATGCAATTATGCAGGCATATAACTGTTTTTGCTGGTACAGATTATGTCTCTTGGGGAACCAGTGTAAACTGTGCTGGCAGAAGCACTTTTATGCTGGGAGAAGCTGCATCCACACTAGGAGGATTTACCAATATAGTTCAACAGGTATGGCTCTGCCAGCAAAACTTTTCGCATGTAGACAAGGCCTAATTGACCATAAAGATGAGACTATGTTAATAAGAAATTATATGATATGAGATGTTGTTATAGGACAAGAGATGTTAAGCTGAGTTATATGATGCAGTATATTGTGGGATGAAGACCAGAATGAACATATACTGCTAGGTGCACAGACACACAGTCTTCGACTCCTGGACAGAAGCTCCATCCAGGTTGAATTGGTAGGGGCACTGGTTGGCTCCTTAGGACAGAGGGCGCAGGGTCACAGAAGGAGCTGGAATGCTAGACTGTGATCAGGAAGGGAAGCACTGCTGGGCTCTTATAAGATCAGACTTTCTTCTGGCAGTAGGATGCAGAGGGGTTACTGAAAACTCTTATGTTACTATAGTGCTTATTCCAGTTAAATAAAAGCTTAGCAGCTTTTCAGATCCAGAAGCTGGAAGCCCTGAAGGGATCTGCAGGGCCTTTGAAAGAGAGAGTTAGGGCTTTTAACCAGGATCACCAGATGTTCACAGACAAGTGTCCTGAGAGGAAGATCTGAGGGGTAAAAGGGCTGCACTGGTGACCCAGTGACACCGGCATTGAACAATGTGTGTGTCCTGGAAGGGGAAGATTGTGACACACCCACTGAGTAGTACCGCACCCCACAAGCAGTCCCACTGATATCAATAGAAGGGATGGCAAAGTCAGATACTACTCAAAACAAGCTTCTCTGGTTCTGGCTCAAAGTTACCAATGATACGGACACACACACTGGGTATTAAAGCATATCTTGATAACAAGGCCATAGCCAACTCCCTGTGTGCAATACTCAGCTCCATCAACAGGAGCTGCAATCCGAGGCTGAGGGCTATACAAGGCCCTTTCTTTGCACTAGGGCACAAGTAATGGACCTTTACACAGAGCGGCTGCTTTGCATGCTACCACCCACACAACGGTTCCTTGCAATGCAAGGTACATATAAAAGTGTTATTTGCTAAATTTGCTACCTTAGATTCTCAGAGTCTGTCAGACTAGAGGGATCAAAATGATTTTACAGACTCATCTCATCTGTCTCTTAGTGCTCTGGATTCAAGGTAAGACAATCAAGGGAGATATTTAATGTTGCTCACACGCAGATATATTTCAAGTGGACACACGCAATGTAACTAGGTGCCTTAAATGAAAATTATACACTACATATTCACACAATTTTTTATAATAGTATTTCATTTGACTTTTCTTATAATGTTTTTTCTCTCATCCAGATGCCAATGGGCAGATTGTGATGACTCAGACTCCAGAATCCCTGGCAGTGTCTCCAGGAGACAGTCTCACCATCAACTGCAAAGCCAGTTCCAGTGCTAGTAGTTGGATGTCCTGGTACCAACAGAAATCAGGACAAGCTCCTAAGCTCCTTATCTATAAAGCCTCTACTCATCCCTCTGGGATCCCAGACCGGTTCAGTGGCAGTGGGTCTGGCACTGACTTCACTTTTACGATCAGCCGGATAGAAGCTGATGATGCTGGAGATTATTATTGTCTACAAACTAATAGCTGGCCTCTCACAGTGACACAGAGCAATATAAAAACCTCCTTTCTGTTCCTCTTTGTAATAGCTGATGCCTGTAGAAAGTCAAAGCATCTCTCCAACTGCTGCTGCCTCAAAGTGATGGAGTGTCCATGAATTTCAGACACCTCCCCCTATTGTCTATTTCTTCCTTCCATTTCTACAGCTCCCTCACTGCAGTAGTGCAGAGACAGAATGGCTCTTAATATACTCAGTGGCTTCCTTTTAACTACTGAGGAATATTAGCTCTATACTACATGCGATAAATTGATCTCCAATAGATCGATCACTACCCACCGATCCGGCAGGTAGTGTAGACGTACCCATAGGCTGGATCCAAATTCCTACCAACATTACAAAACAAGATCAATATATCAACTCACAAATGGCAACCACTGTATAAAGCATCTGGAAATCACTTATGTAAGCGGAGTGAGCAGAGGGACCGCCTCTCTCCCCATACAAGCCCCAAAGCAGGTGGCCCCGTTTCCACAACATGGTGCATGCATGTCCTTAAGGCTGCTCACAGATGGGACAGAGAGAAGGATTGTCTACACTACATTTCCTGAATCACTTCTCTATGATCCAAAAACCTACCGATCATGGTCCATATTTCAGACAATATGAAATAAGAGAGAAAGTGCTGACCCCAGTTCAGTTTTTAACTTGTAACCATTGCACTTTATCTGTTAGTCACTTAGCCCAGGCTGCAGCACAGGGCCAGTATCATGCAGCGTGCTGCTGTTCTCTGCAGGGGTTTAACTGTGCAGACAGTTGCTCCATGAAGACTACTGTAGCCTCCCTTGCCCTTATGCATCCTCACCACCAGGGACAAAAGGGCTGGACACTGTGGCTAGCAGCAAAACATCACAGCTCATCTGCCCTTCCCCAGGCCCTTCCCCAGACAGCCCACACACACTAACATACCTAGATTAATGTACGGCTTAATAGAAACACAGAACAAACAATGACGGTATTTGCTAAGGTCAGAGCACTGTACAGACAAACCCTCCCAATCACCCCATTTTAAAGAAGGAGTCACTGAGGCAGAAGCATGCAGTGCCTTGACAAAGGCCACACAGTAAGCGGCAGTGGCAGAATTAGAACTCTGATCTCTGGCTTTCTAAGCGTCTGCTTTTGCTTTCATGTCACACTGCCTAACAATAACAGACCAAACTGCAGGTTAGAGGAAGGGTGTGATTTATAATCCGCCTCACAAATAGTCAAAAACATTTACCAGCCCGAGAGTCAAAACTCATCCATTGCTGCCTTAATAAGAATGAAAAACCCCTTAATGTTCATTTTACTTTAATCCCATAAAAATCACTCTCTCCAGCAGAGTGGTATTTTGAGGGGTGTTATGAACGTTTATTCAGGGCCACATGCTGCAGTCATTCTGTGAGCAACAACATTACCAGTGAAGTCAATGGGAATTTTTGCTCAGATATGGACCAATGAGAGGCAGCTCTAGAGGAATGAGCCTAGAAGAGTCCAATATCAAAAGCTTACGCGGCCTATTTCTCCCACTAACTCACTAGGCACCCCTGGATGCAACATTTCTCTCTGCCTCTGTTTCCCCATCTTCTAAAACAAAGATCTCCTCTATTTATAACGTATGCTCCTCGGGACAGGGATGTCAAAACTTAATTACTAATCAGTTGTTGGATAGAATTGTTTAGCACTAAACTCCTTTTCCACAAACATGCATCTGAACTTACCTGAGGCGAAAATAGATCATTAGGTCAATATTTTTTTAATAATATTACTGATTTAATCAAATAGGTTAAATACCAGACTGAAGAGAAGGAGAGACTTGGAGATGGATGGGAATTTTCTGACAAAACGGTTTTTCATTGGAAAACATCAATTCAGCAGAACTGAAACTTTTCACAGGGATGGTGTAGATGACGATAAGCAGGGATGGCACAGACTAGGCTAATCAAGATTTACCTCTGCTGAGCATTCTCCCTGCTAGAAGACCCTCACCACCCCCCACCCCCAGTACCGTTTCTCTGTCAAAGGTGGATCACACCATTTTGTATCACCAGTTGGGAGGAGATCTCCAGTGTAGCCGTGATATTAACCAGCATCCCAGAAATCACAATATGCTAAGAACTTTTATTCCCTTTAATCCCAGACAAATGTAATTTTAACACAGACACACTTGTACCCAGGAGCAACTGGTTAAACTTACCTATGTCACCCACGGCCCTTTCACTTCCCTTTCTGTATATGGTCATGGACCAGGTGTGAATTTTCATCTCTGAACCCAATTTGCATATTTCACAGCCTTCCCCTCTGCTGCTGAACTGTTATAAATGCTCCGTGTCCCTCATTACAGTTTGTTGATCAGCACTGAGCCACTCAGACATATCAAGATGATCTCCCAGGCTCAGCTCATCTGGCTGTTAGTGCTCTGGGTCCAGGGTAAGGATCAAAAGGAATTTGATGAAGTACAATGATCTGCTGAAAATTTTTAAAGACCTAGAAATGGTGTATTTTGACCATAAATTATATCTACAATCAAAATCTATTAAAATAGTAAGCTCACCATGGCAGGGACTGTCACCTATTATTTGTCTGGACAGCAACCGGAACCACTGGGTCCAATCTGCTTGAGACCAGTGGGAATTACTGAGCTATAAATATTCAACAAATAGCAGTCAGAGAATTACACGAATTTATCAAAATCTTTATCTCATTTTAGCTAAAATTGAGAAAAGGGAGACAACTGAGGAAATAACAAGAAATGGGAATAGGGGTTAGGCTGAAAGAGCCATCTGAGCTTAATGTTACATCATGGCCAGGTAACTAGGTTTAGTAATTGTATAAAGATCCACATGGGACTATTTTACAGGTACAATAGTGTTTAGTTTGCTTGACTAGATCTGTATTTTTATCAACTTATATTCTCTTTGTAAATTCAGATTCCAGTGCGGACATTGTGATGACTCAGAGTCCAGAATCCCTGGCAGTGTCTCCAGGAGACAGAGTCACCATCAACTGCAAAGCCAGTGAAAGCATTACAGGCTCTTCAGGTACTATTTACTTAGCCTGGTACCAACAGAAATCCACACAAGCGCCAAAGCTCCTCATCTACGAGGCTTCCACCCGCGCCTCTGGGATCCCAGACCGGTTCAGTGGCAGTGGGTCTGGAACCGATTTCACTCTCACCATCAGCAACGTTCAAACTGAAGATGCTGGAGATTATTACTGTCTACAAAGCTGGAGCTCACCTCTCACAGTGATACAAACCAGTACAAAAACCTCCCTGTGCTGTTCTGTTCAGCGTCACAGCTGCTTCCTTAACCAAACCACCTTCTCAGTCAACTGCTACATGCTATTTGGGGCAAACTTTCACCCCTACAAGCTCCCAAGGTGTTCCCAGCTTGAAATACTGTACAAATATAAATAAGCAGGAGAGTTTGCCACTGAAGAAATTTCCTTCCACATAAAAGAAATGTTAGCTTTTCCTGATTCACAATGGCATTTTTTTTCAGGATTTCAATTACTTCATTCCATACACACACTTGCTGTGGTATAAAGACTCTGTGAGCATTTCAGAATGAGAACAGACATGGCCAGCCCAGTGCTGTCTGGCAGAGCTACCATGTACAGTAACTGAATTGATGCCCTGAGCTCCGGGCTGGGAGGCCTGGAGAGGATGTGAATTCAGATGCTGGGAGGAACACTTCTCCTCACTTCTTAGCAACCCACTCGGAGACACATGCCATGACTGGAGCAGGTTCCGAGGACTATTCAACCCTCTTCTGTTAGTGGGAATGTGGTACAAATGTGGGGCTTAGAGAGGGGAAGGGAAGTGGTTAGATCCCCAAAAAGGGCTCAGAGGGGCCTGTGGAGAAACAGCGTAATTAACGTTACTGAGATGAATCATTGAGAAGCAGCTCAGAGACGAGGGAGAATGGATCCGATCCCCTTTCTAATGGGCCTGTGGGAACCTGCTTATCACGTGATTGCTGAACAGAGAAGCTTCCTGCTGAAAGGGCCAATCCCTTCTCTAACACTGACCTCAACAACCAAATAAAATAAACACTACAGCATCCCACAGAAATGGGTGACAGAGACAGCAGGGCCAGTCCTGCCCCGGGTTACCTGGTTACCATCCCCATTGACCTCCCTGGTGCCCGCACCTATGTGCCTGAATTGGGCCTTACAGCCTGTCCCCAGCTCTAGGACTTTCAGCTCCCATATCAACAGGGGCTGCTCCAGGCCCCAGCACGCCAAGCGCGTGCTTCGGGCGGCATGCCGTGGGGGGCGCTCTGCCGGTCACCGGGAGGGCGGCAGGAGGCTCTAGTGGACCTCCCGCAGGCATGCCTACGAAGCTGCGGGACCAGCGGGCTCTCCGCAGGCACACCTGCGGGAGGTCCACTGGAGCCATGGGACCAGCGACCGGCAGAGCGCCCCCCACGGCATGCCGCCGTGCTTGGAGCGGCGAAATGTCTAGAGCCACCCCTGCATATCAACAAACACTCCAGTAACCTACAAGGATGGGCCCACACACTACATGTGAAAACTGTCACTGCAGCCTCTGCTGGAGCGGTTTTATTATGGCTCTAGTTTTTCATTCCATGAGTCTGATTTCTAGATCTCTTGCCCTAGAGGGATTTCCCTTTAACAGACTCACTAACCTTCTGGGGCACAAATATATGAGCTTTAAACATATTTCTTCTTTCATAGCCTGTCATCTGAATTTGGATGATGGGGATGAGTTATTTTATTTGGTTTCCTTTTCACCTCTCACTCCTCACATCTCAGCTGGTGCTCCATGGAAAGTAGTTCATGCTGTCTTTGCTGTTTGTGTGAAATATCCAGACAGCTCCCCCTGCACTGCAGAGAGTTAGCTGTAAAACACATACATTGGAGACCATCCAAAACACAATCTGGACAACAATCCATTAAAAACCCTGAAAATGTTTACAACATTCCTCAGAGAGCTACACTAACATATGAATGTTTACACGTCATTCCAGAGAAACAACGGGCAAAGTAATGTCAGGAACAACCAGGCAGAAGGGTTTAAACTGAAAGATCCTTCTTAAGTTTAACATCAGCATCACTGCCAGGCCCCACAGTATCACACACATACAAAGTGTGCACTAAAGGCACTGTTCAGTGTGATTGCTCACACATCTGTGTTAATTTAGATTTTGCTGGTAATTACAGATTGTGATGATACAGTCTCCAGAATTCCTGTCAGCGTCTCCAGGGGACAACATCACAATTACTGCAAAGCCCTGAGCAGGGCTAATGCAGTACCAGCAAAAATCCAGACAAAATCCTAAGCTTCTCATTTCTCATGCCTGTTCTCTTGCCACAGGGATTCCCACCAATTTCAGTGGCAGAAACAAGAAGTATGATTTCACCCTCACAGTCAGCTGAAGATGATGGAAATCAGCAGCAGCAAAGCTATGACACCCTTGCATAATGATAAACAAAACTCAAACATCTCTCTGAGCTGCCACATTCAGCGCATCATTTCCAGCCTACTTCCCACTGAGATCAGAGGGAACAGACTTAACTTTCCCTCTAGAATCAATGGGAGCAGGATTGGGGCCAACCATTTATCCCCCCAAAATATGACCAGTGCTCAAGTGTCCAAAGGGATTTAATTACCTAGGATTGTTCACAGGGACAGTAACAAGCTAGTTTTGATCTAGAGGGAGATAAACTATAGACAAAAGGAAACTTTTCAACTCAATTACAGTTCATGACCTGATCTTCAAGCAATCTGATGATTTCCTTCAAACTCTGCTAAGACATTCCCCTTTCCCTTCAGATGGAACTGGGCAATTTTCAAAGCAAACACATTTTCCCAGGAAAAAATACACATAGGGACTAAAATAGGCTTTACCATAGAATCGGTTACAACTTTAACCATGGAGAGAACCATAATAAACAACCTTTTAGGCCATCTCCTCTATCGGAGCGTCACAGATAGATCACAGACACCATTTAGGGAATGTGGCCCTTATCTACTAGGACAGATGTAAAATACACCGGAAGGCAGCATTGTGTAGGGTACAAATAAAGTGAACTTGCCCATAGCTCTCTTACTTTCACAGCTTGATTCCTTTCATCACACATATAGAGACAACCTACAGTACTGGTCCCAATTCTACAGCTTATAAAGCGTCACTGCAGTGCTTTGGGCCATTACTGTAATGCAGGGCTGCCCACAGAATTCAGGGGGCCTGGGGTCTTCGGTGGCGGGAGGCCCCCACTTCGGCAGTAATTCAGCAGTGGGGGGGTCCTTCCACTCTGGAGCAGAAGGACCCCCGCCGCCAAATTGCCGCCGAAAACCCAGAGCGGAAGAAGCTCCGGGGGCCCAGGCCCCGTGAGAGTTTTCTGGGGCCCCCGGAGTGAGTGAAGGACCCTGCTCCAAGGGCCCCGAAAAACTCTCGAGGGGGCCCTTACGGGGCCCGGGGCAAATTGCCCCCACTTGCCCCCCCTTCTCTGGGCGGCCCTGCTGTAATGTAGTTTTAGAAGGGGGGAGGGATTGCCTTTCACTTGGTGGGAAGGATTGCCTTCACTGGATACCTTGTTCACACAAATAAAAGACAATCAAAAGTATATTCACTTCCCTGATCTATTCTTCTAGCAGGTAAATTAACATTTGGGGGCAATAAAAAAAAGCCATTCTTTTAACACAGCAAAGTGTCCTGTGGCACCTTACAGACTAACAGACGTATTGGAGCATGAGCTTTCTTTTAACACATTTCTTAGACTCTAGAATGTCATCACTGAAAGGTATTTTTGGTACGGTTTTGAGTATTTGGTGTGTTTGTGCACAAAATACAGTATTTTCTTGCAGGGAGCTCTATCCCACCACACTCTGCACAGAAAATGGACAATTACTGAATGGCCGCTTTTATACCTAAACTTTTTTAAACAACAGGCTGAACTTCCATGCAACTGACTCTAGATGGCCACATTCAGCTAACTTTCCAGGGGGAGCGGCTAACCATACGACAATTTGGAAAATGAGGAGAAATATTTCAAGGGCTGAAATATGGACGCAAGAGTCTGATGTTAAATCTCCAGGAAAGAAAATCCTGGTCTATTTAAGCAATGTTACATAGAACATGGGGAGCTCACAAACTATTTAATGGGATCTCAAAGGTGATGACTAATAAAGCCAGTAGGGGGTAGTAAAGGACAGATGTAGGCGGGATTAGCCCTCTGCATAGATCAACTGATACAGGGAGATAACGCCATTGCTATCACCTTTCTGAGGATATTCCTAGCATAATGATTGTCAGCTTATTAAAATTTAAACGAGCTACCAAGCAATACTGATGATCTGAGAACATGTATTCCCAATCCACCCTGACACAGGCCATTTCAACACAAAGTGAGGTGCAGGGACTGTAACCTAATATGGGGTAGTTCAGCACATAACAAAATAGGATCAAGACAGGGACCTCGGGACACCATCATCACTATTAACAGAACTGCCATTTTAGTTAAGCTCGAGGATGCGTTCCCAGGGCCAGACAGGTCAAACTTGCCTATTTCAGGCACTGTCTCTCATTTCCCTTTTTCTGCATGTCTTTAGATCAGTTCGGATTTTTTTTCTCTGAACTAAGTTTGCATATTTCACACCCAGGAGACGCTGCCCTGAAGCTCTGGGCCAGTATAAATGTTCCATGTTGCAGATTACAGTTTGCTGATCTGCATCAGGCCAGTCAGACGTAGCAAGATGGTCTCTCAGGTTCACTTTATCTGGCTGTTAGTCCTCTGGATCCAGGGTAAGAATCAAATGAAGGGGGCATGGGATGATTTAAGCTACAGTGATGCATAGAAAAACTTTACAGATCCAAGAATGTTCTGTATGAATCCATAAACATGAGCTAGTGACAGTAACTTCTGAGAAGGTCTCTCCTTTTCATTGGAACTGCGAAGGAAATACAAGCAATTGAAGGGAGCGTGGAATGAAACAGCCACCTCAAACTTAACGTCAGTTCATCCTCTGACAATGATGTTATCATAAGTATGTAAAGAGGCACACGGGAAAGTTTACAAAATCAAAGTATTGTTTATTCTGATTAACTAGTCTCTTGACATATTTTATATGAGAGAAAGAGAGACTATGCATGTACATACTAATTTATATTCTGTTTCTTAATTCAGACTCCAGTGGGCAGATTGTGCTGACTCAGACTCCAGAATCCCTGGCAGTGTCTCCTGGAGACACAGTCACTATCCGCTGCAAAGCCAGTTCAAGCCTCACCAGTGGTAGCTATCACTACTTAGCCTGGTACCAACAGAAATCAGGACAAGCTCCGAAGCTCCTTATCTATGATGGAAGCTCCCTGCAATCTGGGGTCCCAGCCCGATTCAGCGGCAGCGGATCTGGCACTGATTTCACTCTCACAATCAGTAAGGTTGAAGCTGAAGATGCTGGAGATTATTATTGTCAGCAGTCTCGCAGCTCACCTCTCACAGTGATACAGACCAATACAAAAACCTCCCCATCCTGTTCCTTTCAGGGTAACAGCTGCTTCCTAGCCATGGTGTAGCCGCTACCTAGCTTTCAGACAGTGTTTTGAAAAATCTTTCAGCACCACAGAGTTCTTCTGCTCCCCCTGCTGAACTGTCCATAATACTGCTGACTCTTTCCCATCACCAGTGTCTCACTTGTAGCACCAATATCGACCCAGTGCCAAGCAGCAGCAAATGTCCCGGCCTTGCAGGTTGGCTTCTCAGGGGAGGGAAAAATCAGTGATGTGGAGTCTGAGTATCCCAAGCAGAACTTCTTTTATTCACACACATACACCAGACCTGGGAGAGAGGAAATCACAAGCTGCCTGCAGGGAAACCCTTCTCTCAGGAATCTATCCCAGAACGAATGTCACTTTTTCCTGCACAAACAATCTTCTTCCCTGATTCCACAAAACAGTTCTTTTCTTGCTGTCTTGTAAAACCTGTCTGAGCAATTCAGTATTGAACCAGAGCCAGCCCTCCCAGAGCTTTATTCGCAGCATTACCTTGTGGAGAGGCTTGGAATAAAAGACAGAAGCTATTGGCAGCATCCAGCCTTCCTCAAACGGAGGGAAGGTCACAGCAGCCTGGGGCTTTTGAGGGAGAAACTGGGCAGTTGATAGGTTCACTAGTGAGCCAATATAGGAAGAAGCCCAACAACATATTTCCTCCTTTGTCTAAGGGCATTTGACATATTTTTAGGGCTGGGGACAGTGGTGGGGGGTTGACAATTCATCTGTTTTTACTCAAGCTGGTACTGAGCATTGGAGGTGCTGGCAGCTTTACTAGGGTCTCCTCCCATTGAGGCCATCCAACTGCACCATCAGCATCCAGGTCCCTGTAGAGAGGACAGGGACACTGACAGGCTCTGGTGGAAACCTGCTAACTGCATCACGTGGGTGCTCTGCAGACCCATTTGCTATTCAAAGGGCCAGGCCATCTCCAACTCTGACTTTCAGCAACCAAATACAAGCACCATGACAGCACCAAACATCGCAGGCCCAATCCTACCCTGGATTACTTGGTTGCCTCTCCTACTGACTTCCCTGTGATTTATACCCCTGGAAATCAACTGGGCCTTACAGCCTTTTTCAGTGTCACAGCAATGTCCAGAATATCATCAAACTAAATCATGGTACTGGTTTATATGGACATGGTTTTTTCCTTCCATTGACTATTCTCCACCTCCAGTGGCCCCAGTTCCCGCATCTGGTCTTTCAGCAAGGGATTAACAATTTGGGAACAATATAAAGTTATTCTTGAACATATTTATTCCTTTCTAGGGATTATTGTTCATTTGATCCATAAATATCTGAGATACATCACCTTTCAAAATACGCTGGGTTAAATTTGAATAAACCCTTTAATTTTTTTTTTTGAGCAGTAGCAGAGGGGGAAACCCCAGGAAAGAAAAACATTGTGTGTAAAAAATAACACAAATACTCAGAAATCCCAAATCCTGTCCACAACTACATACCATAAATGTGTAGTACATTTTCCAGCGATATTTAAACATGCCAACAGGCAAAGGCTAGCAGTTTTTAAAGTCTGCACATGCAACAATGTGAGTCCATTGGGTTTGCATGTCCCCCCATCATGCTGCTTTTCCTGTCTGAAGGCAGCAAAATTCTTCATGCGCACTGGGACATGACAGACTTCCTCATTAAAGACGAGCATTCAGTCACCTCAAAGAAGGCAATGAAACTATGCCCAATGGCCAAGAACAATGGAAACCAGTGAGAATTGTATTGCAAGATAACTTTTCTTTCTTTCTTCATGGAAGCAAAGGCAGCCTGATACATCACACATTGATATGCCCCTTAGCCGCGATTCACATGCTGCTACTGATGTAGCTAATGCCTTAAAAGAAGAAGAATTCAAGTCAAAGGGCTCCAAAAAGCAAGTCCTTTCACCGTCAATGCATGCTCTTGCATCAAAATTTCACAGTAAACTGAAGGCGCCCATATCCTGCAATGTACCCGGTGGACTCTATGATCAAGATTTCTTCTTGCTAACTGGAAAGTGTTTGATCCATTTGTCAAGGTTCAAGTATCAATTTTAGCAACTACAAAAATAGTCTATTTTCCCTTGCAAGACAAGATTTCAAGGATGATTTTGACTCATGCATGGCATGTGATTTACCCTTTGATGACAGTATAATAGCCCTTGAATATGGAGATGTGAATCTCAGTCATTTCCTGTTATGTCCAGTGTTGCATTACCTGCACTTGCAACTCCAGTAACATTCACAGTCTGGGGAAAGATCAGTCTGTTCAGAAAAGTACAAGACCAAAGACGTATGCCTATCTCCCAAGACCAAATTGAGAAGCTCAACGTTAGGCACTAAAATAAGGACTAAGCTCAAATTTGGAGAACTTTTGAAACATGGAATCATCGGCTGGCTCTAGCAAACAATTATGCATTCCAGTATCTGTAACAAAAGGCCTGAGATTTTTGTTTTTCTTTCAGACCTCCTAGCTGTGGACTGCCAAGTTCCTGAATTCCAGAGCTAGCAGAGTGTAGAAGGGTTGAAGAGGCATCATGCTCACCTTCTGGCAGGGCCGCCCGGGGTCAGGGGTGGGGGAGGCAAGTGTGGCAATTTGCCCCAGGTCCCCACGAGAATATACTCACCCAGCAGCACTTTTACTGATGGGGTGGTGCTCCAGGTCTTCGGCGGCACTTCGGTGGTGGGTCCTTCATTTGCTCCAGGTCTTCGGCAGCGGGTCCTTCAGTGCCGCCGAACACACCCAGAGTGAGTGAAGGACCCACCGCCAAAGACCCGGAGCGAGTGAAGGACCCACCACCGAAATGCCACCAAAGACCCAGAGTGCCACCAGGTGAGTAAAAATTAAAAAGGCACTTAATTAATTAATTAATTAAAAGTCCCCCGAAATTGCTTTGCCCCAGGCTCCCTGAATCCTCTGAGCAGCCCTGCCTTCTGGAATGAAGGAACAGCTCATGTTACTCTCTAGCGACCCACTCTGCTGGACATTTGGAATAATACAGACAGGCGCTATTGGCTGCATCCAGCCTTCCTCTGACAGAGGAAAGGTCACAGCAACACGGGGCCGTTGGGAAGCAACTGGGCACTTGGCAGGTTCACAAGTGGGCTCGGATGTGGGAAAAAACCCACAAACATATTTCCTCCTTTATATGAGGGCACTTGACATTTTTTAGGCTGGGGGCAAATGTTCGGGTTTGAGGATTTATTTGGTTTTACCCAAACTGGTACTGAGCATTGAAGGTGCTGGTTGCTTGTCTGGGGTTTCCTTCCATTGAGCTCCACCCAACAGCACTGTCAGAATCCAGATCCCTGTAGAGAGGAGTCCAGCGCTGAGATCTCACAGGATAAAAGTGCAGCCTAAGTAAGCAGCACCAAAGGCGGAGCTTATGAGACAATAGCATCCCCTCCAGAGTCTAAGGGCTGGAATTCCTCTGGGCTTGCACATAATTATTTCCCTGCAATACTAATCCCACCAAGAGACCAGGTCATAGCAATGCAAAGTGGCCTCAACCTCCTCTATAATGGGTCATCCAAAGGGAAGCAGTGCAACGTGGGTAATGCTGGGCAGGGAAGGGCAGGCCAGGGTAGTCAAGACAGGCTCCATGTCAGCTTCCTCCAGCAGAGCAGTCACGTTCTTATAGACTGGAAGCATCGGTGGGAAAGTGTTAGACACACTAAGGAATTTCTATTCTCTGGCTCATCCAGAGTTGCCTCCACTATTCCCCAGCTTGGCCTACTTTATTATCCACACTGAGGCTGAGGGGCAGTGTTGCAGATAACTCGTCTGATAGAAGAGCGCCCAGTTTGACATCTGGAGGGAGGCTCACAGTGCCTGGCCTCTCTTGGTAAAGAGATTCCCCTCTGGTTAGAGAACCTAAGCTCCAGGGCTGCCAAGGGCTGGAAAGGCAACAACGGAACCATTCCCAGTGCTCCATAGCCGCACGGTGGGGTGACAGTGGTGGACACATGGAATGACACTGAGAGGCCATGCGAGGAGCTGCATGGAACCCTCCTCTGCTAGGGAAGAAGGAACGAGAACCTGGGGCCTGTGAGAGGGAGTGGGAGGGCAGGGACTGTGTTAAATAAAGGAGCCCCTCTGGGCTTAATACCTGAAGCTGGTCTGTATTTATTATACTCCAGGTGGAGGGACACTGAGTCAGGACCAACGTTCCCTTTCATTTTTTTCACCCATGTGCGGAACAAATTTTGTTACGTGCACCAAATTATCGTGGTAATGTGTGGGTGTGCACCACCAGTAGAAACAAAAAACCCAGATAAAATGTATATTTTTAATAGTTACCATAGGGGTAATTACACCAGCCAGGACATGTTAGGCATTTTACAACTCACTACTCAAAGAATTAAATGTGTGTAAGAGAAATAAAAATTATGAAATGCATTGACCAGTCAAAAAACTCAAACAACAGCACTGTGAGAGAATAAAATTACAGAGAATATATGTGCATTGCAGGAAGTATCAAGTAGCAGCAGCAGCAGGAGCAGCAACAATACTATGTGTTGGGAGGTGAGTGTGAAAGAGTGTGTGTATGAGAGATTGCAACACACACAAACAGTGTGTGAGAGAGAGAGAGAGAAAGAGAGACGCACAAAGTGTGCTAGACAGAGACAGGTGTTGCCTCGTTAAGAAAGTTCACAGCCTGGCAGGACTCCCCAGTGGACTGCAGCTGCCCTGGGGCATCCTTCAGGTAATCAATATTGCTAACTCTTACACTCTATGGTGCTTTTCCTTAAAGCCCCAGTGTGTATCCACGGGCACAGGAGGGTGATATTGAGGAAGAAGTGTGTATGTACAGCATCCCCTTGAGTTCTGGGAGAAGTGGAGCGGCTTCCTCCCATTCTGAGTTATAGTCTATATAAAACTTCAGGTATCCATTCACCCAAAGTGTGGAGTCCTGGCTGACAGCTCTGCCATGGAGCTGCGCGCTGAGAGAGAAGTCAGGCCATTGCCCCAGTCCCGGGCAACATGGCTCCAGGGTAGGAGAACACATCTCCCAGCCTGCACTCCTCACTGAAAGGGGCCCTTTTCTTATTCTACAGAGGACCCAGCCCTCTCTCTCCACCAGCAGCAGCTCTAGTGTCATTCTAGTGTTTACACATCGATTTACAGTGTTATTCATAATGGAAAAAGATAGAAACTCAGGGATTGTTTGAATTAAAGCGCAGAATTTCAGATGATGGCAAAATGCAGCCCAAATGGTGGAGTGTCACAAAAATCCTGAGCGCTACTGTTTCTTTTCAGCCCTATGATTTGCTGCTGTACGTTGCCCTTTTAAGTAGATTGGCACTCAAAGCAGCCACAGCAGCAGCCACCAGCAAGCTCCCTCTGTCCCACTCCTGAGCCCTGTTGCATCCCCCCCTGCAGAGATGAGGTACAGAAGTGGGGCAAGGGGGCACCGTGACATCAACACCCCCATTCCCACCTGCTCTGCATAGCAAGCAGGAGGCTCCCAGAAGCAGCTCCAAGGCAGAGGGCAGAAACAGCACGGCAGTGGGTGGAGGGACACCTGAAGTGCGTGGCACTTGATAGCCTGCTGGGCAGCCGCCCGGTCGCACAGCTTACAGGGAACTTAGGTCAGAACGTACCTGCAGAGTCACATCTGAAGAAACCACGATGACCTCCCATGATTCCACACTCCAATGGGGAAATTGTGATGACTCAGACTACAGAATCCCTGTCAGTGTCTTCAGGATACACAGTCATTATCATCTGCAAGGACAGTTCAAACCTTACCAGCAGCAGCAGAATGAATACAATTTTCACCTGGCATCATTGCAGTATTAACAAGCTCCTAAATGCCTATTTATTATGCTTCCATATTGCAATCTGGGGTCCCAGCCTGGGTCAGTGGCACTGGATCTGGAAGCAATTTGACTCTCGGTCCTGAGCTTTAATGAGGGCAGAAGAAGCCCATTCAAAAATTTGCAAATGCGGTAAATTGAACCATGAACATTCCTCAGAAAGCTACCCTAATGGATGAATATTTACATGTCATTGCAGAGAAATAACAGGGGAAATAATGTTATGAGCAACTGGGCACAAGGTTTTAGATTGAAAAATGCTTCTTAAACGTAACATCAGCATCCCTTCCAGGCTACACGGTATAACGCACATGCAATCATTTATGACAGAATATTGTTTACTGTGATTGATCACCCCTGTGTTAATTCAGATTATATTTGTAATTTCAGACACCAGGGGCAGACTGGGTCAGTATCTCCAGGAAGCAGAGTCACTATTGACTGCAAGGCCAGAGCAGGCATTGCAGTGCTTTAGCCTGCGACCACCAGAAATCTGGGCAAAATCCTAAACTTCAAATGTATCATGCTTGCTCTCTTCTCACAGGGATTCCCACCTGTTTCAGCGCAATAGATCAGAGTAGGATTTCACCTTCATAATCAGCTGAAGAGGATGGAGATTATCATCATCAATAAGGTTATGATACCCCTTGTGTAACAATGTACAGAATACAGAACCCACCCATTCCTACCTAACGCCAACCATACCCCGGTTTATGCTGGATTATACCGTAGTGCAGGAAACTCTCAACCAACAGGCTGCAGACACACAAAGCACCTAGAGCAGTGCCTAATCCGCACAGAGTACAGGGGCTGTGCAGCCCAAACAACAGGTGGCATTGCCAGGATGAGCGTGTGTGTAGCATGGCCAGAAACTGTGCTGGTTTCTCTCTCTCTCTCATTGACTCCTAGGCAAAATTTAAAATGACCCAACCGCAGAAGGAATCCCAAAGGATGGTAGCAACAGCAGAACCACATGCTCCAGGCAGGTGTCTGACACCATTTATAATCCTGTTGTCATTAGTGAGAGTTACAAAGATCAGGGAGTCTATATGGTCCTGCACCAGGGCATAGAGAAGTGATGTTTCCTGAGTGGCTACTATGCATATTCAACTTCCTTTAAACAAGATGCTGAACTTCCACAGAACTGACAGCAGATGGCCATATTCAACTACCTTTCCAGCATCGCCCAGTGGCCGTTCCACGCTTTTGAAAATTAGACCAAATATTTTAGCTGTTAAAATATGGACTGAGGAATCTAACTTTAAATCTCCAGGAATTGTTACCCCAGAATTTGACATTCCTGTGCGGTGCCCCAGAATTTGACAGTACTGCAGTCAGCAGTTTTGTATGTTCACCCACTGCTAGCTGAAAACCAAACATCACATAGCTAGGAAAATCTTGGGCTCTGAGAGGCAAGGCCAAATAACAGCATGTTTGCAGCTTTTGCTACCGGAATGGGAGGATGGGCTAAGAAGTGAATGTTCTATGAAAATAGAAGGAATTTTTGGGCAGCAACCTTGGTTTTAAGTGCCTCTAACATGTACATTTTATTATTATGACTAGAAATGTTGTGATGATAAGTGATAACGAGTAGTTTTGCTGAAAGTAGGAGAACTGGTGACCCACTAGGAGTCACAATAGGTTATGTGCTTTGTTTGAAGTTAACTATAAAAGATCAGACCAAAGAATTTGCCTTGGAGCAATCCATGGAAGCTTTCTTTGGGCAAGGATCTGACAGCTAAGTTCCTCAACAGCTAGACGGAAGATGGGGCCCCTCTGAAACCTGGTCGCTGATCCCTTGCAACCATTTCTTAACTCTAGGTAAATACACTTGTTTTGAAATGCTCTAACCCTACTGCGACAGCATGTGTGTGTGTGCTTGAGAGCTAATAAAAAAGTAATTTTCGAGGAAAGCGCTCCTGCTTGTGCCAATTGTTTATCAGATGGATGAGCTGTGCTCCCATTGATTTATTCCTGACACTTCCTGGAGAGAAATAGTTACCACCACTGCTATAGGTTCTGAGAAACTCCAGGTAACAGATTGATAATCATGGTCTATTTATACAATGTGACACAGAACACAGGAAATGCTAGAGCTCACAAACTATTTAATGGGATATCAGCCTGTTCCTGTACACTACAGCTACCTTTGGGATTTAAATGGCAGAATAGTCAGGAAACTAAGGTTCCCACAACCCAGTGCATCACAATAGGGTCTTTAAGATTATGACTAATAAACTCAGAAGGGAGTAGTGGGTAAGGGGGGGCGGAGCTAGACCCTGCATAGATCCCCTAATGCAGGGAGATCACATCGATATCTTTTTGAGGAAATTCCTAGTAGAAGAATGATTCTATGGTCATTAAATGTAAATGTGCAGTAAGGTAATACTGACAGGCTGAGAACATTTATTCCCATTCCACCCTCACAAATGCCATTTCCACACAAATTGAGGGACGGTGACTGTGACCTAATATGTGGTTGTTTAGCACCCAACAAAATAGGGTCCTGATTCAGATATGGACATCTGGGCACTACCATCAGAACTGCCTCATTGGAACACAGATTGGCGGGGCTGCCGCAGGGGCCGTCGCATTGACCTTGCCTGTTTCCTCCTTAGTCCTTTTTACTTCCCTATCTCTGCACGATTTTAGGTCAGCTGGGATTTTTCATCTCTAAACTAAATTTGCATATTTCACAAGCAACTGACACTGCCCTGCAGCTCTGAGCGGTTATAAATGATCCGTGTCACTCGTTACTGCTTGTTGATCAGCATCTGGCCGGTCAGACGTAGCAAGATGATCTCACAGGCTCAGCTCATCTGGCTGTTAGTGCTCTGGATCCAGGGTAAGAATCAAATCAAGTGGGTGCTGGATGATTTAAGCTATAGTGATCTATGGGAAAATTGAAGAGATGTAGATATATTGA
Organism: Mauremys reevesii; assembly: GCF_016161935.1. Classification (NCBI taxonomy): domain Eukaryota; kingdom Metazoa; phylum Chordata; order Testudines; family Geoemydidae; genus Mauremys; species Mauremys reevesii. The sequence continues at coordinate 126,033,377 of NC_052627.1, read as the reverse complement.
TATATAAACATTCCTCAGTTAGCGACAGTAACTTCTGAAATGCTTGTCTCCTTCTAAGTGCAACTAAGAGAAAAAACAGGTTTCAGAAAAACACAAGAAATTAGAAGCAACAAGGTATGAAAGAACTAGATCAAACAAACAATGTTAGCATCATTTTCAGAAAATTTGCTATTATTAGCATGTAAAGAGACACATGTGAATATTTATAAAGACAAAATATTGTGCATTTTAAAACTTGATACACACACACACACACACACACACACACAGAAAGAGAGAGTGACACTATATAGAAAGGCTGTACATGTATATGCTAACTGACATTCTTTGTGTTAATTCAGACTCCAGCGGGGACATTGTGATGACTCAGACTCCAGAATCCCTGGCAGTGTCTCCTGGAGACACAGTCACTATCCACTGCAAAGCCAGTTCCAGTCTCACCATTGGTAGCTTTCACTTTATATCCTGGTACCAACAGAAAACAGGACAAGCTCCGAAGCTCCTTATCTATCTTGCTTCTACCCTGCAATCCGGGGTCCCGGCCCGGTTCAGCGGCAGTGGATCTGGCACCGATTACACACTCACAATCAGTAGGGTTGAAGCTGAAGATGCTGGAGATTATTATTGTCAACAGCATTATGATACCTCTCTCACAGTGATACAGACCAATACAAAAACCTCCCCACGCTGTCTCTTTCAGTGTAACAGCTGCTTCCTGTACATAGTGTAGCTGCTACACTAGATTTCAGACAGCATTTTAATCAGTCTTTCAATACCAAGCAACTACTCCTCTACTCCTACAGCTGACCTTTCTGTAATACTGTTGTCTCTTTCCCAACACCGGTGCTGACACTTTGCTGAGCAGTAGCAGATGTCATGCACTCACAGCTCAGTACAGGAGAAACAAGCGATGAGGAGTCTGAGGTTACAAAGCATAACTTGTTTTATTTACAGCAACACCTGTCTTGAAACAGAGGTGATCACAAACTGCATGCAAGCAAACCCCTCTTTCAGGAATCTGATCCCAGCACCAATGCTCATATCCCAAGAACCAAATCTGCCTCAACAATTTAATCAGAAAGCAAGACAGACATCAAATTCTCCTGCTACTCATACAGCTCCCTTTCCTCAGACCCCTGCATAGCCAAAGTTAACAACCACACAGCATGTCTTCCCAAAACACTTACTCGCACACTCTGAAAAACTTGGAAGACTGTGTAACAGCGCCATCTGGTGTCACATATACAGCAAAGTACACTGTTCTGCAAAAAAGGGGTTGCCGCTAGACACATTTCTTTCAATAAAGAAATCTCCTTGCTGCAGCAGCGGATGAATCAGGGGCATTTTTTCCTGCATAAATGATTTTACTCCACAATTCACCAAAATAATTTGTACTTGCTGCCCCCTCTGAGCATTTGAGGATTAAAACAGACACAGCCCTTCCTAGCGCTTTATTGGCAGTGCTGCTTTTTGGAGAGGTTGAACCAAATTCCTGAACTCCAGAGCCAGCAGAGCCTAGAATGGTTGAAGGGGCATCAGGTTCATCTTCCCGAATGAAGGAACAATTCATGTTACTCTCTAGCGACCCGCTCTGGTGGACATGTGAAATAACACAGTCAGGAGCTATTGGCTGCATCCAGTCTTCCTCTGACATAGTGAAAGTTGCAGAAACATGGGGCCTTTGAGGAAGCAGTTGGGCAGTTGTCAGGTTCACAAGTGGGCTCAGATGGGAAAAAGCACAACATGTATTTCCTCCTTTGTCTGAGGGCATTTGACATTTTCTGGGGCTGGCTGCAGAGGTTGGGGTTTGAGGATTTATTCGATTTTACCCAAACTCATAGTGACCATTGGAGGTGCTAGTTGCTTGACTGTGGTTTCCTTTCATTGAGATCAAACCAACTGCACTGTAGAGAGGACTCAGGTGCTGAGATCTTACAGGACAAAGGTACAGGCTGAGTAGTGACAAAAAGGTCGAGCTTGAGACAGCAATGCATTCTGCAGGGCTGGAATTTCTCTGGGTTAGCACAGGATTAGTCCCCTGCAATAATAATCACAGCAGGGGACCAGGTCACAGCAACACAAGGTGGCCACAACCTCCTCTATCACGGGTCATCCAAAGGGAAGCAACGTGAAATGGAAAGTGCTGGGCGGGGAGGGGCAGGACAGGGTAGTAAAGACTGGCCCCTTGTCAGCTTCCACCAACAGAATGTTCATGTTCTTATAGAGTGGACACAACAGTGGGAAACAGTTACGCATTAAGTAAATTCAGGAGTCCATCACTGCACCTACCTCCTTGTCCACTTGATCATAGGTCCTGGACTAAGGTAAATAGGTTACTCTCTGGCTCATCCGGAGCTGCTGCCACTATGCACTGGCTTGGTCTGGTTTACTCTCCATGTTGAGGCTGTGTGGCAGCATTGCAGATAATGGCTCATGTGATGGAAGAGAGCCCAGTTCAACATCTGGAGGGCAGTTCACAGTGTGTGGCCTCCCGTGATATAGAGGATCTTCTCTAGTTAGGGAACCTGAGCTCCAGGACAGCCGAGGCTGAGAAGGCTGCAGAGGCAGCAAAGGAACAATTCTTGGTGCTCCCTAGCCACATGCTGTGATGACAGTGGTGGACACATGGAATGACTCTGACAGTCTGCGTGAGGAGCTGCATGCAGCCCTCCTCTGCTACAGGGAAGAGGGAACAAGAACATGGGGTCTGTGAGAGAGGATAACAGTGGGGGCAGGGATTGGGGCCCTGAGGATTTGTTTGACTTTATGCAAACTGGTACTGAGCCCTGGAAGTGCCAGCTGCTTTCCTGGGGTTTCAGTTCAGTGAACTGCACCTGACTGGGCTCTGACCATAAAGGTGCTGAAGATTCACACAGGGTCTGTGCCATAAAGTCAGGGGCGGCTCTAGACATTTCGCTGCCCTAAGCACAGCGGCATGCCACAGGGGGGCGCTCTGCCAGTCGCCGGTCCCGCAGCTCCGTTTGTCCTCCTGCAGGTGTGCCTGCGGAGGGTCCACTGGTCCCGTGGCTCCACCGAAGCCGCGGGACCAGCGGACCCTCTGCAGGCATGCCTGCGGAAGGTCCACTGGAGCTACGGGACCAGAGGACCCTCCGCAGGCAAGCTGCCAAAGGCCGCCTGCCTGCCGCCCTCCCGGCGACCAGCAGAGCGCCCTCCGCGGCACGCCGCCCCAAGCACGCGCTTGGTGTGCTGGGGTCTGGAGCTTCCCCTGCATCAAGTACCACGTGTTTTGGGAGTGTAAGCATGACTTGATTGGTGCACAGCTTTGTGCTGGCCATTTGCATAGAGATTAATTAAATCTTGTGGAGAATTAATAGTGATACACACATTCTAGACACCCAGCTAACAGCCAGATTGTTTGTAACGGCCGTACGCCCAGAACAGCTCTGTGCCTGAAGCCTCTGCCCTGTGGCTCAGGAGATGTACAGTTACACAGAGTGTCCATTTGTATATTTTAACTGGATTGTTTTATATATTTCCACACAGCGTGACAGTCCCCTGCATGTCGATGGTAAAACACACAATTTAACACTTTAACACAATGTTTCTAGGGTCAGGATCTGTCACTTTAGATGCATCAGTTGATCTCTTATATCAGCAACAGTCTGTAGAGTAGACCTGGCCTATCTGTGTCAGTCAAAATTTATGATCATGTCTGAATTGTGACCAATATGGAGGTGCTGATAAAAGCCCCTAGGGTAAATGCGATTATAAAGACAATATTGTGCTTTTATTGGTACCGTTTGTTATGCCGGGAGGTGGGAGGGCTGGAATAAGCTATACGGGTAAAAGCTATACATAGTTTAGCAGGTATAAACTGTGCCCACACTAGAAGTACTTTGCTCATATAGTGAACGGGTATATCTATCCTGGCAACATTCTCCTAGTGGCTTCAGTCACTGCTTCTCTCACTCCTTATACTCTGGATTCAGGCTAAGAACAACAGTGGAGAAACTGGTTTAAATAGACCATCTAAAGTGTTATTAGTTGTGACAAAGTTCCTCCTCTACCTTGGTGGGTCCTGCGCTTATTGGTGGATTTTGCTAGCCTCAGAGATCTTCCTGTGTTGGATCAGGAGTTGGGAGGTTTGGGGGGAACCCGGGGCCACCGTCTACTCCGGGTTCCAGCCCAGGGACCTGTGGATTGCAGCTTTAAACAGCGGGTTGGACTAGGTGACCTCCTGAGGTCTTTCCAACCCTGATATTCGATGATTCTATGATAGGCTGCTGCAACAGCTTTTTACTACAATTCTCAAAATCATCCCACTTTTACCTCATGCTGCTCTGCTCTGTTTACTGTAGGCATCTGTTGTCTCCTGTCTTAAATTTAGATTGTAACGTGTAAATCAGGGAGTCCCTTTTCATAATGTGCACACAGCATCTAGCACAGTGGGGCCCTGATCCCAGACCGGCACCCCTTAGCACTATGTATTATGGATAAATCACAAGGAGCTGCATCCAACCCTCTTCTGCTTCCGAGAATGTTACAGAAATTGATTTAAGAATTGGTGGCTAAGAATGAGCAACACCAATGCTGATATCTAGGTGAGGATGTGCCTGGCTTTCAAAGCCTGAGCTAATCAGAGTCTATCCCCCTGCTAACTGAAGTTTTCCCTGCTTCAATCCTCCCACCCCCCATACAGTTTTTCTCTCAACGAGAGACCACACCATTTGTATCATTGTTCTGAAGAGATCTCTAGTATAAGAGTGATACTAACCAGCAATAATAATACGCATAGAACATTTATTCCCATTCATTCCTGGCAAATGTCTTTAACGGAGAAGCTTTTGTCCCCACACCCATGGGATTGAACTGGCCTATTTTACCCTTAACTCCTTCACTTCCCTTTTTGTGCATGTTTATGGACCAGGTGTGAATTTTCATCCTTGAACCTAATTTGCATATTTCACACCCAAGAACCACCCCCACCACCACCCCCTGGCTGCACTGAACAATTATAAATGTTCAGAGGTGCTCATTATGGGCTGTTGATCAGCACTGGGCCGCTCAGACGTATCAAGATGATCTCATAGGCTCAGCTCATCTGGCTGTTACTGTTCTGGATCCAGGGTAAGAATCAAACCCAGAAGGATTTTGATGAATTATAAGTATAATGATCCTCTGAAATTTTTGAAAGATCTAGAACTGATATATATTGACCCATAAACTACAATCAACAATAAAAATCCATTTAGTCAGTTAAGTCTTTGCAGCAGGGCTGCAACTTATTATTTCTTTGTACAGCATCTGGTGCAATCTGGTACAATTGGACCCAAACTGGTTGAGGTCCTTTGGAATTACTGAAATAGAAATGTTAAATAATACACAGTTGCCAGGGATTAGACTGAGTTATAAAAATCTCTCTCTCATTTTAACTGGAATTAAGAAAAGGGAGATGGTTTGAGAAAATTATGAGTAATAAAGCAAAGGGGTTAGACTGAAAAAGCCATCCAGAGCATAATGTTAGCATCACAGTCAGGTGACTAGGTATAGCAATTGTGTAAAGATGCACATGGGAATATTTTCTAGGCATAATATTGTTTAGTTTGGTCAACTAGATCTGTATTTGTATTAACTTGTAAATTCAAGTCAAGCGGGGACATTGTGCTAACTCAGACTCCAGAATCCCTGGCAGCGTCACCAGGAGACACAGTCACTACCAGATGCAAAGTCAGTTCCGATGTTTATAGCTACATGGCCTGGTACCAACAAAAAATGGGACAAGGTCCTAAGCGCCTTATCCACAGTGCTTCCACTCGTGCCTCTAGGATCCCAGACCGGTTCAGCGGCATGGATCTGGCACTGATTTCACTCTCACAATCAACAGCATTCAAGCAGAAGATATAGGTGTTTATTACTGTCAACAAGGCTATGATACACATTGATACAGACCGGTACAAATATATCCCTGCACTGCTCCATTCAGCATCACGGCTGCTTCCTTAAGGGAGCCAATTTTGTCAGTGCAACTGGTACATGCTATTAGGAGGCAAATGTTCGGTTCCCGACACATACCTGTGCTCCCCAGCTTGCAATACAAATATCAATTAGAGAGTTTGCTGCTTAGCCATATCAGCAACAGAGGGATCATTCTGGAAAGCAGCAGTCAACAATGAGGTTATCCGGTTTGAGATTAACCACTGTACGGATCTTGAGGCACAGAGGCTCGGTAATAAATAGCGGCAAACTCAGCAGGCACAGATTGTAATTCCTTCCTCAGCATCAAGCTACCTGTGCATTTCACGTGGCACTCACCAGTATTTAGCCACAATTGTACCCACAAGACATAAAAACATCATCAGCATCATCCTCAGTCAATAAGAACAACAAGCTGCAACCCCACTTATGCAGAGGTTACTGACTGGCTGTAATAGAAACTTGTTAAATGACAGACCAATAGAGTGTTCCAAAAAATTTATCTTAAGAGGTGTCTGAAGTAATTCAAATGTATTCTTAGTTCTTTTTACATGTGTATAATCAGATTCAACATACAACAACAAGAAGCCATTTGACAAATATAGCTGAACTTCCACACAATGGCCATCAGATGGCATCACTTCATCTACATATATGGGAGTATCTGAAGTTCCTGATTAGCTAATACAAAGAAAATACAATGATAATATTTCTACACACATCCAGAAAAAATAAAGATAGATCAATCTTCAGAGCCCTATTCCTCTCCCACAGCGCACCAGTAATACAAGCAAGAATGAGGCCCTTTGGCTCAAAGAACTGAGCCATTGTTTCAGTGAGTGGGAAGACATGTTTGACATCATTATCTCACTGTAAGCCGGGCGTAGCTCTGTTGAGGTAAATGGAGTTAAAGCAGAGTAACTGAGATCAGAGTCAGGCCCATGGATTTTATGAGACTTGCTTGTATTTTGCCATGTTAGAATCAGTCCCTATATCTCTGATGGCCAAGTCTGTCATAAAAGGTGAGACAAGATGCTTTGCATGCTCATCGGTGTCTGATCCTTCCCTCCCGCTCTGAGCTGTTATAAACATTTTGTTTCACTCTCCGTGGTTTAGTCCAGACCCATCACAATGATTCCGCAGGCTCAGTTCATCCAGCTTAGTGCTCTGGATTTAGGATAAGAACTGACCCAAGAGGGGACTGGATGAATTAAAATATGATTGGCCTTTAAAAAATAAAAAGATCTAGAACCCTTGCTTATCAAATCCTAAATATTCCTTATTAACACTAACTTCTGAGCCACTTCGTCACCTTTAAAATTGAAAAAGAGAGAAAGTACATTTTAAAAAAACAAAGACCTGATCAACAACCCATGGAAGTCAGTGCGAGTCTTTCCACTGACTTTAACCCAATTTGGACCAGGTCTGAAATGAGCATAATAAAAGAATTTCCTTAAGCTGAACATCAGCAACACAGCTAGGTGATGGGCTATGATCATTATGCAAAGATGCACATGTGAATATTTATAAACAACACAATATTGTTTAGAGGAACATTCATATTCATATTGACTAAATATTTTATTCTTAAAATCAGATGCTAGCAGGGACATTGTGATGATTCAGACTCCAGAGTCCCACTCAGTGTCTCTTGGAGACACAGTCACCATCAGCTGCAAAGCCAATTCAAGCCTTATCAGCAACGGCTGAATGAATAATAATTTAACTTGGTACCAACTGAAACCTGCAGAGACTCCTAAACTCCTTACCTGTTATAATTCTACACTGCACCCTGGGTCCCAGCCCATATCAGTAGAGCCCTGTGCAGATATAAAAATGTGGATCCGTATCTGAGATAAGTAACTTGTATCCAACCCGCAATCCACACTCCACTCTTTATATGTATCTGCATTCACATCTGCACCCACACCAGCACCCTGTCTCATTGTTAGAGCCCTGCGTGGATACAAAAATTTGGATCCGCATCCAATCCGCGATCCATAAAGATGGTAAACAATACGACCGCATCCGCATCCGTGGATACAGATATCCATGGACATCTGCAGATTTGCAGGGCTCTACACGTCAGTGGCAGTAGATCTGGAACCAATTTCACTCTCAGAGTCAGTTCTGAGCACTAATGTTTGCTGAGGTAGAAAATCAAAAATCAAAAACATCGTAAATTGAGCCATAAACATTCCTCAGACAGCTACACTAACGTGTGAACGTTTACATGTCATTCCACAGAAATAACTGAGGAAGTAACGCGAGGAGCAACCAGATAGAAGGTTTTAGACTGAAAGATTCTTCTTAAGTGTAACATGAGCATCACTGCCTGGTCAAATGCACATGCAGTCATTTATGACACAATATTGCTTAGTGTGATAGATCACATCTGTGTTAACTCTAGATTTTGTTTGCAATTTCAGACACCAGGGGGCAGATTGCTAGGCGTCTCCAAAGTCCCTGTCAGTGTCTCCAGGAGACAGAGTCACCACTGGCTCCCAGGCCAGGACAGGTATTACACAAGAACAAAGTGGGTACATAGTTCATCTATTATTCTTCCAATCTAGTTTTCCTAGGGATGTTTAATAAGGACTCGGTCACATGGACACTCCATGGGGAATCGAAGGAAGGTATTTTCTGTTCATCTTTAACCTCAAGATAGGCACCAAATACATGGCTGACATATCTCAAAATACCCATTCTAGAAATAAACCACTCAGTAAGTAAAACTTGAGAGCAGCAAAAATGGAAAAATACATTTAAATACAGATCTAAAAACTTACCTCAGACAGATAAGCTGCTTCTGTAACCATGTGATCTGGTTAGCAAGTATATCTTGAACATAATCTAAACAGAGGTAAGTATATTTTGTGAAATATTTCATAGGAAATTATCTTTTTTTCATTTCAGTTGAAGTTCTGTGAAATTGCTTATTTTTACCCTGACAAAAATTCTAAACAATTTTTCAGGAAAAACTCCATTTTATTTTTTATTAACCCCCGCCCCATCCCTAACACACACACTTTCCCCCTCCCTCTGGAAATAGCGTGTAGAAGAAGGAAAATATTTGGGAGGGGATCAGTGAACTGAAAAAACAGAGTTCAAAACATTTTGAAATCTTTTTTGTGAAACATTTCCATCAGCCCTAAATCTAATACCTCCATAAACACAAAGCTGACTTTCCACATAAGTGCAACCAGATGGCATCACTTTACTATGTTTCATTTTGCAGCTGCTGGATGCTAAGTGCTTTGAAAATGACGCCACTTATTTTGGGTGTCTAAATATGGCCTCCAGAGTCTAACATTAGGCCACCAGGTTTAACCTACGTTCATACTAACATGGGAACACGTCAGAAGATTCACAGTTAAGGTTCCCACAGCCATGGGTGCATAAAACAAGGTCTCTAAGGTGATAACTCAGGAGTAACAGGAGGGTAGAGGGTGTCCCATCGCCCCGTTCCCTTAGGGAAGGTGATCACACCATTGATGGCACTGCACTGAGATTTCTAGATTAACAGTAAAACTAAGTTAATTAAATTTAAAGTGGCATCCAGGCCACAATGATGAGTTGAGACCATTCATTTCCATTCATCCATGTCAACTGCCATTTCAACACAACACAAGCGTCAGGGACGGTGTTCCTGTGTGTTACTAAACCATGTGCCACAATGGGGCACTGATCTTGGTAGTGGTTCCTTGGCGCTACCACTCTAGACTAATTCGGCAAAAACAACTCTTCCTATTTCAACACAACGTGAGGGAGCTGCCACAGGCCCTGCTGAGTTGAGCTTGTCTATTACCCTAAAGCCCCGTCCCTTCCCTTTTTCTGAATGTTTTGGATCAGATGGGAATTTTCATATTTAACCCAAATTTGCATATTTCACACTCAAACAACTCTCCCCTGCAGCTCGGGGCTGTTATAAATGATCCGTGTCACTCGTTACAGTTTGTTGAGCGGCATCTGTCAATTCAAACAAACCAAGATGATCTCCCAGGCTCAGCTCCTCTGGCTGTTAGTGCTCTGGATCCAGGGTAAGAACCAAACCAAGAGGGACCTGGGTTGGTTATAAGCAAGATCCTCCTTTAAAGAGAAATGAAAAGATCTAGGAACCTTGTCTATCAAACCCTTAGATCCCTGAGAGGGTTCCGCTAACTTCTGAGCATCTTTGTCTCATTTCAAGCACCAATGAGAAAGCAAGACCCACGTTTAAAATATTTGGGCCTGTTGTAAAGCGCATGAGAGTCTTTCCATGGACTCCAATGTACCCCAAATGAGCAAATGAAAAGTGTTACAGTGACAGAGCTGCCTCAAGCCTAACATTAGCCTCTCAGCCAGGCAATGAGCTATCGTAAACAGGGAATGTACACAGGAGACTATTTATGAAAAAAAAATCTTGTTTGCTTTGACCTACTGTATATTAAAAATGTATTCATTTATATTCTCTTTTAACTTCAGATTCCAGTGGGCAGATTACGCTGACTCAGACTCCAGAATCCCTCTCAGTGTTTCCAGGAGACAGAGTCACCATCAACTGCAAAGCCAATTCAAGCCTCACCAGTAGCTCTTCAGGCAAAGAGCTCTTAGCCTGGCATCGGCAGAAATCAGGACAAGCTCCTAAATGCCTTATTTATTATGCTGACACCCTGGGATCTGGGGTCCCAGCCCGGTTCAGTGGCAGTAGATCAGGAAGTGATTACACCCTCACCATCAGCAGTGTTGAACCTGAAGACGCTGGAAATTATTATTGTCAACAAGGCAAGAGCTTCCCTCTCACAGTGATACAGACCAGTACAAAAACCTGCCTGTGCTGTTCTGTCCAATGTCACAGCTGCTTCCTCAACAGTCACCATCTCAATTAAACTGCTACACTGGAGGTTTGATCAGTCTTTCTGCACCTCAGTATTTGGGCCAGAGATTCCACTGCCCTCTTGTTGCTCTTTTGCTTACTAGACAAGTTTGCTGTTGGAGAAATTTGCTCCCATATTGAAGGATTTTTCCATCAGAAGAATTAAGGAGTCATTTTTTTTCTGGATTAAATGAGTTTACATTCTGAGTCCCAAAAATAATTCCTGTTACGAGCCCTATGGAGACTCCCTGAGCATTTCAGAAAGAAAATGTCCCAATACTATCTTAGGCAGTGTTGTAGCCGTGTTGGTCCCAGGATATTAGAGAGCCAAGATGAGTGAAGTAAAATCTTTTACTGGGGCAGCTTCTGTTGGTGAGAGAGAGAAACTTGTTTGCTACACAGAGCTCTTCCTCAGGTCAGGACTGTGTAGCTCAAAAGCTTGTCGCTCTCACCAACAGACGTTGGTCCAATAAAAGATATTACCTCGGCCACCTTGTCTCTCCAATGCTATACTGGCAGAGCTGCCATGTGATTAAGTAGAACTGGGGGCTGGATGAAATATTCTTCTTGACAAGTATTTCTGAAGAACAATTGTAATTACATGGATATTTTAATATTTTATTCTACATTTTTCCAGACTTTTCCATGAACAATTCACACCAGAAATATTATTTTAAATTTAAATGAAACTATATTTTGTGACTTGTTTCATCACAGTCAGGAAATTTGAGGAAAAATTTCAGACTCATTTTTTCACAGAAAGCAATTCCCATTTTTTTCAGCCAACCCTAGGCCTGAGCTCTAGGGTGGCCCTGGGCTAGGAGGGATGCAGAAGCAGAGAGTTCGAACCCTAGAAGGAAAACCTCATGTTGATCTCTGGCAACCTGCTGTGGTGGACTCATGAAAAATGAGGACAGTATAAGGAGCTACATTCACCCCACAGTTGCTAGAGGAAAGGATGCGGCAAGGTGGATCCTTCGACAGAGGGGAAGGAGTAAAATATGGACAGTTCCCAGATCCCCAAGATGAGCTCAAAGGGGAAACAATAAAAATAGCATTTTTATAAATTCATGGATGTTAAAGCCAGAAGGTCCCCTTATGACAATCTAGTCTGACCTCTTGGCCAGAAAATTCCAGCTAGTAATTCCTGTCTTCTGGTTGAGCTATAGCATTTCTTTTAGGCGGATATCAAATCTTGTGGAGAATCCCCCATGTCCCTTGGTGAGATGCTTCAATCATTAATTGCCCTCACTGTTTAAAAATATGCACCTTCCCTTGGTGTCCGAGGGAACCCCTGACACGGTTCTGGGTGACTTCTGAAGAAGGGTGGCAGCACAAACACAACCTGCGCTCTGGGACACCATGGGCCTCACTGGCAGAGAGGTGCAATTTGGACCTCCCCACACCACCACCACTGAATCTGTCCTTAAGGGGGTTTTGCAGCCCTTTAAAATACTCTGCCTCATGGGTTTAAACATTAGCAACTCACCTTCCTCCCAGCCCAATTCTGTGCCCACGTGTAACCAAACATTCCAGCACTGAAGTAAAGGATCCCAGTGTCCACAGCTTGCAAACCTTTCTCCCAGCACATTGTGGGTTCCAGGCATTGTAGGGTGATTACATTAGCAGTGACACACACTCCACCAATACCCAGCTAACATACAGATTGTAAGAGCCATACCCTGCTGTCATCACAGACAGGAAGAACTACATGGCCCAGATTTTCATTCCAAATGTCAGAGATTTTACCTCTCCAGAACCAGGTGCCAACTTTCCCCGAGGTAAATGATTTTGTTCCCCACACCCAAACAATAACTCTCCCTTACTGCCCTATGAACACTGTGTGAGCATTTCAGAGTTAAAATAGACATGGTCGGCCCAGGGCTTTCTTTGCAGCACTGCCATGTGTGGGGAAAGCAGCAAGATCCTGAACTCTGCAGCTGCCAGGGGTTGGGAAGGCTGAAGAGGCAGCAAAGGAACCACTCACGGTGCTCCCCAGCTGCACGATGTGCAGGGATTGGAGGCCTGAAGATTGTGTAGTACTGAACCCTGGAGGTACTGGATGCTTTCTTGGAGTGGAGTTTCTTTTCAATGAGCTCCACACAGCTGGCCTCTTCACCACACAGGTGCCGAAGATTCACACAAGGTCTGGGCACTAAAGTATTGGGAGAGCTTAAGTATGATTTGACTGATGGCCTTGTGCTGGCCATCAGCATGAGGGTGAATTAAAGCCTGTAGAGCATTAACCTTGGGACACAGGCTGGTTACCCAGGTAACAGCCAGATCGTATGCAAGGGCACTGTGAGCAGGGGATGTACGGTTATACAGAGCAGGTGTGTTCACTGGAGCGTTCACTGAAAGTTAATGAGATCTGCTGGTGCTAAAATTGTGAAGGACAACAGTGGCAGAAACGATCACTTCAATTCACTAACCACAGACAGTCCTTCCTTTGTGTAGCAAATAAGTTGGTTTTAAATGCAAAACATGTTCTGATTAACTTTCCCCCTGATCTTCCCAGCACGTTTACAATAATTTTATTTAACTAATTTAGAAAATGTAAAATGCCGGGTTTGCACATTTTAAATTGAATTCTAATTTCCATGTGGAAATCTTGGCCCACATTCCCAAACCTTATAAATACCCCGCCTCTCTGTTTCCCATATCTCCCTACTTAACCCACATCTTGATGAGGGTTAGATAACACAGCTCTGCATGGTACTGACACCCTCTCTGTCCCCTCCACTCCCCACATCACAGGCCTTGTCTACAAAATCAAATTGTGTTAGGACACAACACACTGAAAAGTTAAACCAGCTGATATCACACTGACCACAACTTTGCAGCAAGGATCAGCCCTTACACTAGGTAAATGAGTGGGGATTAAAAGCATGTTACTCACACATTAGCACACTTGTCAACGTCCCTTACTGCTTGGTATACAGAAGACACATTTTAAAACACATTAGCTGATAACCATAGCATTAAGTATAACATCCAGGATGAACTTCCATATGATTGCCAACAGATGACAACTTATAAATTGCAGTATCTGAAATTTTAGATATGTAGCTCATAAAAAGTTAATGCAACAATAAAAATCACTGTCCACAATCTAGAATAAGGAAAATAAATCAGTTCCATAGACACTATTCTCCCTTTGCAGGATGCAAATCTCATTTAACCAGTATAAATCAGGAGAAACTCCATTGAAGTCTGTGGAGTTAAACCAGTGTAACTAAGATTGGAATCAGACCCATCCGCTTCAATAGGCGTTATCTGTGCCTTGCTATGAAAGACACCAGTCCTTCTATGTCTAAGGCAGAGGGTCCCAAGCAGGGGGTGGAGTAGGGTAGGATGTCAGACTTTCTAGGGGGTGCAGCAAGCCTCTGAATAATTCAGTAATTATACAGGGTAGCAATGCCATTTATACTGAAGGGCCAAATCTGATTGGCATTTCAGGTGGCTGGACCCAGGAGGGAATGGTGGTGTGACCTTGGGCACAAGGTTGCAATGTGTACTAGCACGCTTTGATGCTGCAATTGAGAAATACTTCCATGAAAATTGTGTGGCAATTAAGATGTGTGCTTTTAAAAAGCTACCTGATATAAACACATTAGCAATGCTAGGCGGCAGCATCCTCGCTGTTGTAAATGGGAGAGTGGCAGCCTCCAAATGAAACCAAAATGCTCAGGAGGGGCATGATTCAAAAAAACTTAAGAATCGCTGATCTAAGGGCTAAGCATCTATTACAGGGAGTGAGACAAGATGCTTTGCACACTCCCATCTGACTGATCTTTTCCCACTGCACTGAGCGGGCTCTTTTCCCAGTACAAAGCAATACTGCATTTCACTCTCCATGGTTAACCCAGCAGCACTGGACAGCTCCGAACCATCAAGACAAGCTTGCAGGCTCAGTGTCACACACAACTGCAGAACTCGTTCAAGCCACAGAAATATTTTTACAATCTATGATTTAGCCTGGTACCAACAGAAATCTAGAAAAGATCCTAGGCTACTCATCTATAGTGCTTCTGTCCTTGCCTACAGGGTTCCAGCCCAGTTAATTGGCAGTGGGTCAGTTCACTCTCACAATCAGCAGTGCTGAAGTTGAAGATACAGGAGAATAGTATTGTCAACACGGCAAGAGCAATCCTCTTACCCTGATTCAGGCCTGTACAAACTCATCCCTGTGCTGTTCGTTTCACTTACTAAACAGTCTCTGGCCAGCTGCTATACTTCATTGGAGCAGCCTTTCAGGACCTCGCTCCCTGGGTCACAGTCCCTCTGTGCTACCACACTTCCCCAGCCTACAGTACAATTTAAAATAAACAGACAGCCCAGATGAGTTTGCTGCTGGAGAAATTTCCTTGTATGAGACAGGGATTTTACATGATGTGACAGAGGGCGGCATTTATTTTCTGGCTTAAATGATGTTACTCCTTGCTTCCAAAGTAATTCATACTGGTCGCTTGACAGAGACTGAGTGTTCAGGATTTGAAGAGAAAATGTCATCCCAGCCTGTTATTAACAATGCTGCCACATGGGGAACAGATTTCGGATCATGTCTGTAGCTGGGAGGGACTAGAAGGCAGCAGAAACAGTGGGTCCAATCCCTGGGAGGGAAGGAACAGCTCCTGGTGCTTTCCAGTGACCCACTCTGGTGGACATACACAATGACAAGGACTGGTTGCTGCAATGGCTGTTTGTGAACTTCTCAAAACCATCTCACTGTTACCTTGAGCTGTTCTGCTCTGGTGGTTTTTTCCCCCTTCACCTGTTGTCTCTTATCTTAGACTTAGATTGTAGCTTCTTTGGAGCAGCAACTGACTTTTCATAATGTGTGTGTAAGCATCTAACAAAGCAGGGTCCTGATCCCACACTAGCACCATGTAATACAAATAAATCATAACAAAGCTTTCGTGGGTGAATACCCACTTCGACATGCATCCAACAAAGTGGGTATTCACCCACGAAAGTTCATGCTCCAATAGGTCTGTTAGTCTATAAGGTGCCACAGGACTCTTTCCTGCATTTATTCAATGGCCGCTTTTATACATAAACGTTTTTAAACAACAGGCTGAACTTCCATGCAACTGACTCTAGATGGCCACATTCAGCTAACTTTCCAGAGGGAGCCATACTACAATTTGGAAAACAAGGAGAAATATTTCAAGGGCTCAAATTTGGACATAAGAGGAAAGAAAATCCTGGTTTATTTAAGCAATGTTACATAGAACATCGGGAGCAATGCTACAGGGCTCACAAACTATTTAATGGAATCGCAAAGGTGATGACTAATAAATCCAGTAGGGGGTAGTAATGAAAGGAGGGATTAGTCCTCTGTATAAGTCAACTGATACAGGGAGATAACGCCATTGATATCACCTTTCGGAGGATATTCCTAGTATAAGAGTGATTGTCAGCTTATTAAAATTTAAACGAGCTACCAAGCAATACTGATGATCTGAGAACATGTATTCCCAATCCACCCTGACACAGGCCATTTCAACACAAAGTGAGGGTGCAGGGACTGTAACCTAATATGGGGTAGTTCAGCACCTAACAAAATAGGGTCCTGATCAAGACCGGGATCTCAGGGCACCATCATCACTATTAACGGAACTGCCATTTTAATGAAACTCGAGGATGCGTTCCCAGGGCCAGAAAGGTTGAACTTGCCGATTTCATCCACGGTATCTCATTTCCCTTTTTCTGCATCTGTTTAGGTCATCTGGGATTTTTTTTCTCTGAACTAAGTTTGCATATTTCACACCCAGGAGACACTGCCCTGCAGCTCTGGGCCAGTATAAATGTTCCATGTCGCAGATTACAGCTTGCTGATCTGCAACAGGCCAGTCAGACATAGCAAAATGGTCTCTCAGATTCACTTTATCTGGCTGTTAGTCCTCTGGATCCAGGGTAAGAACCAAATGAAGGGGGCATGGGTTGATTTAAGCTACAATGATCCATAGAAAGACTTTACAGATCTAGGAATGTTGTGTGAACCCATAAACATGACTTAGTGACAGAAACTTCTGAGAAGGGTCTCTCCTTTTCATTGGAACTGCGAGGGAAATACAAGCAATTGAAGACAGCTTGGAATGAAACAGCCACCTCAAACTTAATGTTAGGTCATCCTCTGACAACGATGCTATCATAAGTATGTAAAGAGGCACATGGGAAACTTTATAAAATCAAAGTATTGTTTATTTTTATTAACTATACTCTTGACATATTTTATATATATGAGAGAAAGAGAGACTATACATGTACATACTAATTTATATTCTGTTTCTCAATTCAGACTCCAGTGGGCAGATTGTGCTGACTCAGACTCCAGAATCCTTGGCAGTGTCTCCTGGAGACACAGTCACTATTCGCTGCAAAGCCAGTTCAAGCCTTACCAGTGGTAGCTATCACTACTTAGCCTGGTACCAACAGAAATCAGGACAAGCGCCAAAGCTCCTTATCTATGCTGGAAGTTCCCTGCAATCCGGGGTCCCAGCCCGGTTCAGCGGCAGTGGGTCTGGCACTGATTTCACTCTCACAATCAGTAAGGTAGAAGCTGAAGATGCTGGTGATTATTACTGTCAGCAGTATCGCAGCTCACCTCTCACAGTGATACAGACCAATACAAAAACCTCCCCATCCTGTTCCTTTCAGGGTAACAGCTGCTTCCTAGCCATGGTGTAGCCGCTACCTACCTGTCAGACAGTGTTTTGAAAAATCTTTCAGCACCACAGAGTCCTTCTGCTCCCCCTGCTGAACTGTCCATAATACTGCTGACTCTTTCCCATCACCAGTGTCCCACTTGTAGCACCAATGTCGACCCAGTGCCAAGCAGCAGCAAATGTCCCGGCCTTGCAGGTCGGCTTCTCAGTGGAGGGAAAATCACTGATGTGGAGTCTGAGTATCCCAAGCGGAACTTCTTTTATTCACACATACACCAGACCTGGGAGAGAGGCAATCACAAGCAGCCTGCAGCGACACCCTTCTCCCAGGAATCTATCCCAGGACCAACATCCAGTTCCTAGACTGCAAATATGCTTCAAAAATTCACTCTAATCAGACACCAAGGCAGAGAAACTCTCCTGCTTCTCATACAGCTCCCTTTCCTCACAACCTTGCATAACCAAAACCAACAACATCACAGCATGTCTGCCCAAAACTACATAGCCACCCGCACATTCAGAAAAACAATGTGAAAGAATACGTGTAACAGTGCCACCTGGTGACTCCTGTGACAATGGCACACTAACAATGCAGTATACTGTCCAGCCAGGCAAGATTACTGCTAAAGACATTTTCCATAGAGAAATGTTGTTGTTTTTTTTGTAGCAGCTGAATTGGGGGTCACTTTTTCCTGCACAACCTTATTCCAGTTCCCCAAAACAGTTCTTTTCTTGCTGTCTTGTAAAACCTGTCTGAATTAAAAACAGGTCTGAATTAAAAACTCAGAATTAAACCACAGCCAGCCCTCCAAGAGCTTCATTGGCAGCATTACCTTGTGGAGAGGCCTGGAATAACAGACAAGAGCTGTTGGTTGCATCCAGCCTTCCTTGGATGGAGGGAAGGTCGCAGCAACATGGGGCCTTTGAGGGAGAAATTGGGCAGTTGCCAGGTTCACAAGTGAGCCAATATAGTAAGACACCCAACTACATATTTCCTCCTTTGTCTAACGGCATTTGACATATTTTTAGGGCTAGGGCCAGTAGTGAGAGATTGAAGATTCATCTGTTTTTACTCAAGCTGGTACTGAGCATTGGAGGTGCTGGCAGCTTTACTGGGGTCTCCTCCCATTGAGGCCATCCAACTACACCATCAGCATCCAGGTCCCTGCAGAGAGGACAGGGACACTGACAGGCTCTGGTGGGAACCTGCTAACTGCATCACGTGGGTGCTCTGCAGACCCATTTGCTATTCAAAGGGCCAGGCCATCTCCAACTCTGACTTTCAGCAACCAAATACAACCACCATGACCGGGGGCGGCTCTATGGTTTTTGCTGCCCCGAGCACGGCAGTCAGGCAGCCTTCGTCGGCATGCCTGCAGGTGGTCCACCAGTCCCGCAGCTTCAGCGTACCCCCCGCCGAATTGCTGCCAAAACCGCGGGACTGGTGCACCTCCCGCAGGCATGCTGACGAAGGCTGCCTGACTGCCGCCCTCACGGCGACCAGCCTGCGCCCCCCGCGGCTTGCCGCCCTAGGCACACACTTGCTGCGCTGGTGCCTGGAGCTGCACCTGACCATGATAGCACCAAACATCGCAGTCCCAATCCTGCCCTGGATTACTTGGTTGCCTCTCCTACTGACTTAACTGTGATTTATACCCCTGGAAATCAACTGGGCCTTACAGCCTTTTTCAGTGTCACAGCAACATCCAGACTATGATCAAACTAAATCATGGTCCTGGTTTATATGGACATGTTTTTTTTTCCTTCCATTGACTATTCTGCACCTCCAGTGCCCCAGGTCCCGCGTCAGGTCTTTCAGCAAGTGATTAACAATTTGGGGACAATATAAAGTTATTCTTGAACATATTTATTCCTTTCTAGAGATCATTATTCATTTGATCCAGAAATATCTGAGATACACCACCTTTCAAAATACGCTGGGTTAAATTTGAATAAATCCTTTAATATTTTTTGAGCAGAAGCAGAGGGGGAAACCCCAGGAAAGAAAAACATTGTGTGTAAAAATAACCCAAAAACTCAGAAATCCCAAAGCCTATCCACAGTTACATACCACAAACGTGTAGTGCATTTTCCAGTGATATTTAAACATGCCAACAGGCAATGGCTAGCATTTTTTAAAGTCTGGACAAGCAACGTGAGTCCATTGGGTTTGCGTGTCCCCCCTCATGTTGTGCCAACACACTGCCTTTCCCGGCTGAATGCATCAAAATTCTTCCATGCACACTGGGACCTGATAGACTTCCTCATTAAAGAGGAGCATGCAGTCACCTCAAAGGCAATGAAACTATGCCCGATGGTCAAGGACAATGGAAACCAGTGAGAATTGTATTGCAAGTTAACTTTTCTTTCTATTTTTGGTAAAACTCCACAGGGTTCACTTGCAAATGGAAGCAAAGGCACCCTGATACATCACATTGATATGCCTCTTAGCTGCGATTCACATGTTGCTACTGATGTAGCCAATGCTTTAAAAGAAGAAGAATTCAAGTCAAAGGACTCCAAAAAGCAAGTCCTTTCACTGTCAATGTATGCTTTTCCATCAAAATTTCACAGTAAACTGAAGGCGCCCATATCCTGCAATGTACCCAGTGGACTCTATGATCAAGATTTCTTCTTGCTAACTGTAAAGTGTTTGATCCATTTGTCAAGGTTCAGGTGTCAATTTTAGCAACTACAAAAATAGTCTGTATTTTCCCTTGCGAGACAAGATTTCAAGGATGATTTTGACTTGTACGTGGCACGTGATGTGCCCTGTGATGACAGCATAATAGCCCTTGAATATGGAGATGTGAATCCCAGTCATTTCCTGTTATGTCCAGTGTGCCATTACCTGCACTTGCAATTCCAGTAACTTCACAGTCTGGGGAAAGATCAGTCTGTTCAGAAAAGTACAAGACAAACATCGCATGCACCTCCCCCAAGACCAACTTGAGAAGCTCAACGTTATGCACTAAAATAAGGACTAAGCTCAAATTTGGAGAACTTTCGAAATCTGGAACTGTCTGCTGGCTCTAGCAAATATTTATGCATTCCAGTACCTGTAACAAAAGGCTTGAGATTTTTTTTCATTCAAACCCCCTAGTTGTGGGAACTGAAAACTTTATTATGGGCAAAATTCTGTGATTTAGACTTTCAAATTAGGCTTGTTACAAATAAAGCTTTAATTTTTGGAATCTTGACATCAACCCTCATTAAATTATTGTCTGACACTCCCTTCATTTCCCACAACTGTGAATATTCAAATTGATTTTTAAAAAAGGTTTAAAAAACCCATCATATCATGCAATCAAGAAAATTTACGTTAATAAAATAAAAAATCAATGTCACATTGAAATTAGAAAGAAGAAATCAAGTCCTGCCACGCCTAAGTACAGCCTTCTCTCTCGGTTGTGGCCTTTTGGGCCTCCAGCAAAGTGTTCTTAAATAGTTCCCAATTAACGTTCAAAAGTTAACATTTCTGCCTTTACACTTACAATGGGAACTGATTCTATGTGAGATTCATAAAGAAAAGTTAAAGGCAAAGAACTAGTTTCACATAACATTATGGTTCTGTGGTTTGAGAATTTGGTTGGTCAGCTCTCAGGAAATTCTGGATCAAGTCTCTCGTTACATTTATAGGCATTACAATAGCGTGTCTAAGGTGAGAGCGAATATAAAGGAGCGGGGATCCAGAGGGTAAGGACAGTTCCCTTATCAAAGAGAGCAGTGTTGATGTTATGTTTGGGTGGAGATTTCCAGTACAACAGTGATACTTTTTTTTATTGTGATTGTATTTACATAGACATTCAAGTCAACTGTGTTAGTATAAATGTCTTAACCATTCAACAGCTAAGAGAAGGGCATTGTACAAGTCCATGAGGGAACCAAGCAACCCTTTTCTATGGAAGCAGCCTGCAAGTGTATGATCTACATCTTCTAACTGGCCACAAGAGGCAAAGGGGAAAGTCATGACGGCCCCACTGACAGCCATTTGCAGCACATCTGATCATGCTACATCTGAACTGAATGAGCTTTGCCCACAGACAACATGGAAGGTCAAAACCAAGGGGCTGCCTGTTGGCTCTGTCATGAGATAGACATTGGCTAAGTTTGAAGCTTTTTTTTTTTTTGGCCACCTAGTTTGCTATCTGGAGGCAACGTCGCCTCATGAACTTCACCTTATGCAAGACCCAAAACAACAGGGAACTTTTCGTTCTGCCAGATGGAACAAGACTACTCCCTTGATCTCTGACCACCCACAAGCCATCCTACACTTCAAGCTATGAGCAGTGCATTGAAAAACTTCCCCCATAGTCATCATCATCCCATTCAGGGCTGGCCTTATGGGTAGGCAAAATGAGCAACTGCCCAGGGCGCTGTGGTTGGGGGGCACTGGGCTGCCAGAGTGGGGGTAAGTGTGGGCGAGCCTGGGGCTGGAGCCCTTTTGTGAGGAAATTTGGTATCAGAAGTGAATTTTCATCTCTGACCAAAGTTTGCATATTTCACACCCCAGTGATATTCCCCTGCTGCTCTGAGCCGTTATAAATGTCCCATGTCATGCATTACGGTTTGTTGACCAGCAGCGAGCCGGTCAGACGTATCAAGATGATCACACAGGCTCAACTCATCTGGCTGTTAGTGTTCTGCCTCCACGGTAAGGATCAAAAGAAGAGGGAACTGGCTTTACATAAAGTAAAATCATCCTTTCATTTCTCTTCAAGAGATTTAGGAAATTTGTATATTAAACTCTAAAGAATCCTCAGAGAGTTGCATTAACTACTGAGTGCCTTTTTCACATTTTGACCGCAACTAAGAGAGAAAACCCTTATTTGAAAACCATAGTCTTGATTCAAAGCCCACTAAAATGAAATGAGTCTTTCAGAGGATTCAATGGGCTTTCACTCAGGCCCTAACATGAGTAATGAAAAACAGATTAGAACGGAAAAGCCACTAGAAGCTGAATGTCAGCCTCACAGCCAGGAGAGGAACTATCATAACTATGGAAAAGATGCCCGTGGGAGTATTTTTAAACATACAATACCTTTTAGTTTGATTGAAATATATTAATATATATTCTATTAACGTTTATTTTTGCCTACTCAGACTCCATCGGAGACATTGTGCTGACTCAGACTCCAGAATCCCTGGCAGTGTCTCCAGGAGACAGAGTCACCATCAACTGCAAAGCCAGTTCCAGCCTTAACAGGTTTTTAGGCGCTAGCCACTTAGCTTGGTACCAAAAGAAACCCAACCAAGCTCCTAAGCTCGTTATCTATCACGCTTCTACCCGCGCTGCGGTCCCAGACCGGTTCAGTGGCAGTGAGTCTGGAACAGATTTCACTCTCACAATCAGCAGCATGCAAGCTGAAGATGCTGGAGATTATTATTGTCAGCAAGGTTATGAAACGCCGCACACAGTGATACAGACCAATACAAAAACTTGCCTATGCAGTTCAGGTCAGTGTCACAGCTGCTTCCTAAATGTTCACTTTATCAGTGCAACTGCCACACTTGATACCAGGACAGAGGTTTGGTCAGGACATAAATACTTCACTGGGTGGGCCACAGACACTGCTGTTCTCCCACTGCTCACAGCTGCAGCACAAATAGGAATAAGTACATGGATGATTTTCTTTCCAGATGTCAGGGATTCTACCTCAGCTGAACTAGGTGCCTGTTTTTTTCCCCAGGGTAAATGATTTTGTTCCCAAAACCCAAACAATTATTCTCACTTACTGCATTGGCATTTCAGAATTAAAACAGAGACATGCTCAGCCCAGTGCTCTGTGGACAGCGCTGGTGTGGGCAAGGAGAGGAATAAGGTCCTGAACTCCGGGGCTCTCAGGGGCTGGGAAGGCTGCAGAGGAACATCTCACAGTGCTCCCTCGCCACAGCGCTGGTGGAGAATTGGAATGACACTGACAGGCTGCGTCACAAGCTGCAGGCCACCCTCCTCTGCTACTGGGAAGAAAGAATGAGAAGATGGGGCCTGGGAGAGAGCAGATGTAGCCGAAAATGGGCCTTCTTCAGGTCCCCAAGAGGGTTTTGTCAAGAAACAATGTGAATAGCAATTTTAGTCCAGATCACTGGGGAAAGGCCCACAGGGGCAGGTCAGATACATGGGGAAAGGGTCCAGTCCCCTTTTTGCTGGGCTGTGAGTAAAATCCAGTGGGAACCTGCTAAGTGCCTAGGGGGGGGGCTCAGAAGAAACATTTCTTCTTATCACAGTTCTAGCCTGTCCCCAGCTCTGCAACCTTCAGCTCCCACATGAATAAACACTCCAGCTTCCTAGTGATGGGCTCATACGCTACAGCTGAGGACCGTGTCACTGCAGCGTCTGCTGGAGTTTTGCTCTAGTGTTGTTTTATAAGGATGCTTGTTCTCCGTCCCCTAGGTCTGGTCTCTGTCTCTCCTACCCTGGAGTGATTTTCCTTCAACGGGCCAATTGACCTTCTGCGGCACAAACACATGATTTTTTAAACATGTTGCATCTTTTATAGCCTGTTTTTGGATTTAGGAGAAGAGAGTGGGTGGGAGGCAGGGGTTGGGGGCCTGAGGATTGTTTGATTTTATGGAAACTAGTACTGAGCCCTGGAGTGCCGACTGCTTTCCTGGAGTTTCAGTTCAGTGAGCTCTGGCAGAAAGGTGCCGAAGATATACACAGGGCTTGTGCAGCACTTAAGTACTATGTGTTTGGGGGGCTTATGCATGACTTGGTTGATGCAGAGGCCTCGAGCTGCCTGCCTGCATAGGGGCATATCAAATCCTGTAGAGAATTAACACTGACACAGAGGCTGGATACCCAACTAACAGCCGGATTGTTTCTAAGGGTTCTATGCACAAATCAAGGGTTGTACACAGTGTTTTAGCTGCAGCCTCTGTACTGGGGCCCAAAGGATGTCCAGTTAGACAGCGTGCCTCTGCTTTTCATATTTTAAAGATCAGGCTCCGCACTCTAGACGTATCAAGATGACCTCTCAGGCCAGGTATACACTGTAAACTGTTGCTGGCACAGCGGTGTCTGTCCTGGGGGTGATTTGTAACCGACATAGCTGTGCTGGCAAAAGCCTCCACTGTTGATGCAATTTATACCAGCAAACCTGCATTGTTATTGGTGAAGCTTGATTCACTGGTGGGGTCTGGAATTAGTTATGCTGGCTAAAGTGTGGCTTTGCTGATAAAAGCCTTGTCCACACTGGGAACACTTTGGCAGCACAGCTAAAGCAGAAAAACACTCTTATAGACCTGTCCTCAGCCACTGCTTCTCCAGCTCCTAGTGCTCTGGATCCAGGGTAAGAACAGCAACAGGAGAGAGACTGGTTTAAAGAGTACTTCCTATAGCAAACTGTGCTTAGTAGTGCTAAATGCCATTCACAAACTACAGAGATATGACTGCAACTGAGGGGATTAAGTGCATATTTCAAGTCGCATGTAGAAGGATTGTCCTGTTCACTAATATGTATTGTTCTTCATCAGGGTTATCCTGCTTATTTATTTTAATTCTAACCCCCAGCCAGACTCCAGGGACCAGGTTGTGATGACTGAGACTCCAGAATTCCTGTCAGTGTCTCCAGGAGAGAGGGTCATTATCAACAACAAAGCTAGTTCCAGTGCTTATCGCTCCAGAGCCAGGTAACAACACAGAAATGGGCTGTAGCCCACGAAAGCTTATGTTCAAATAAATTGGTTAGTCTCTCAGGTGCTACAAGTCCTCCTGTTCTCCTAACACAGACATGGACAATCTCCTAAGCACCTTATCTACACAGCACTTTCTCCTGTCGTTCTGCAGTCTGAGGCTAGTTCATTGGCCGTGGGTCAGGCAATGATTTCACTCACACCAGCCAATTGAAGCCGATACTGGAGATTATTGCGAGCAATATGCTCACAACTGCCAGACAATGATACACCCCAGCACAAAAACCTCTTTGCTCTGTTCCTCTAGGAAAGAGCTGCATCCTGTGCTGATTAGTTATAGTGCAACTTCTTTCCGCTCTGTTTAGCGTATGCTCCTGTCGTCTCCTGTCTTAAACTTGGCTTGTAGTGTCTGCAGCCTGGACTGACTTTTCATATTGTATGTACAGCACCTAGCATAGTAAGGCACTTCTTAACATGGCATATTACAAATAAATCACAGCTAGGAGCTGCATACTGCCCTTCTCTGCTAGAGAGAATGTTGCAGCAATTGATTTAACAATCAGCGGCCAAGAATCATTGTAGCTAGATGAGGATGTGCAGGGATGATAATGATTGAGCTACTCAGACTTCAACCTGTTAATTGTGGTTTACCCTACTTGAATCCCCACTCCCCCAATACAGTTTCTGTCCAACCAAGATCACACCATGTGTCTCATTGCTGTGAGGTGATCTCTAGTATTATTCTAACCAGCATCCCAGCAAGAACAACACACCTACAACACTTATTTCCATTCAGCCCTGATAAACGTCACTGTAACAGAGAGGCTCTTGTCCCCATGTTTGTAGGGTTGAACTTTCCTATTTCACCCATTAAAGCATCTGCGCAACTTTAAACCAGCTGTATTCTCAGGAATTCGCAGATCAAAGGAATTCACGTTTTCCCTACAAGGTCTACCCCAACCACTGACCTCACCAATCAGCTTTCAGACCAATCTGATTTCTTTGGTAGATTTTAGAGACGGTACAAAATTCAGCTTTAAATAGAAATTTAGCTGCAACCATAACTATGCAGAGGCTACTGCCTGGCTGTAATAGAAACTTGTTAAAATGACTAATAGGTTGTTCACAAAACAATTTTTATCTAGTTAAAAGCTGTCTGAAGTAACTCAAATGTATTCTTCATTATTTGTGTGTGGCTACAGTTTGGATTAAAACTACTACTACTACAACGAGTCATTTGACTAATGAAGCTGAACTTCAGCACATTGGCCATCAGATAGAGTTACTTCATCTATATATATGGGAACATCTGAAATTCCAGATTAGCTAACAAACAAAATACAGTGATAAAATCACTAAGCACATCCAGAAGAAATGCAGATAAATCAGTCCTCAGGGACCTGGTTCCCCTTCCACAAGGCTCCAGGAACACAGGCAAGAATTAGGCCCTTTGACTCAAAGAACTGTGCCCTATGGTTCAGGGAGTGAGATAAGATGTTTCACATCATAATAATCATTACACAGTCTAAATAAGGCAAATAAATCAGCTCTTTGGACACTATTCTCCTCTCCAGAGCACAAGGAACTCTCATTGGGCCTCATTCTGATCTCACTTAAACTGCTATAAGCTAAAAGTAATTCCCTTGAGGTAAATGAAGTTATACCAGTGTAACTGAGATCAGACTCAGGCCCATTGACTTACATGTGTCTTCACCACAGTAGAATCGGTCCCTATCTGTCTAACAGATAAGTCTTTGTAAGAACTAGTGAGATAAGATGCTTTGCATACTCCTAACTGCCTGATCTTTCTCTCCTGCTCTGAGCTGTTATAAATATTGCATTTCACCCTCTGGGGTTGAGAGATCATCCCTGGACAGGTTAGACCCACCAATATAATCTCATCGGTACTGCGCTGCACAGATATAAAATTTGTATCCACATCTGATCCATGAGCTGCAAAGATGGTCCATGGCTATCCGCAGATTTTCAGGGCTCTACCCATCAGCTCAGTTCATCTGGCTGCTAGAGCTCTGGATCCAGGATAAGAATTGAACCAACATGGGACTAGGTGAATTAAAAGTATAAAATTTTCAGACAAAGTCCATCAAATCCTAAATATTCCTCACTGTTACACTAATTTCTGAGTAACTTTGTCTCATGAAAACTGCAAAACAGAGAGAAAGAACATTTTAAAGAAATAAGGGACTGATCCAAAACCCAGGGAAGTCAGTGGGAGTCTTTCCACTGACCTCTGTCCATTCTGGATTGCCCAAAATGGGCAAATGAAAGAGCCTTTTCAAACTGAACATCAGCATCACAGGTGGATGACAGGCAATAGTCATTATGTAAAGAAGCAAATGGGAATATTTACAAAAGTAAAATACTATTTACAGACAGGATCCCATTCGTATTGACTAATATTTGATTCATAAATTCAGACTCCAGCAAGGACATAGTGATGAGACAGACTCCAGACTCCATGTCAGTGTCTCCAGGAGACAAAGACAATAGCAACTGCAAAGCCATTACAAATTTCAAACCTTACCAGGAGCAGTAGAATGAATGAATTTTAACCTGGTACCAAGTGGAATCTGGACAAGCTCCTAACCTCCTCATCTGTTATACTTCCACATTGCAATCTGGGATCCCGGCCTGGATCAGTGGCAGTGGATCTGAAACCGATTTGATTCTCACATCAGCCCCAAGCTTTAATGTTGGAAGATGTTCAAACAATCTGGAAATGTCATAAACTGAACCATAAAGTTTCCTCAGAAAGCTCCATTATCTCATGAATGTTTACATGTAGTTCCAGAGAAATAACAGGGAAAATAACATTCTGTGCAACTGGATAGAAGGTCTTAGACAGAAAAAACCTTTTTAAGGGTAACTTTAGCATCACTCCTGGCCATATGGTATAATGTACATGAAATCATGCATGAAACAATATTGTTCAGCATGATTGCTCACACAGCTGCGTTAACTTACACACACACACAAAAAAAAGTAATTTCAGCCAGTCTTAATCTTTCTATGCAGGTAACCATCAGTGAACCCCAGTTCTAAAATTCACCACAGACATGTCTTTGTAGTGTCCCATCTCTCTCTCTCTCTCTCTCAATGGACACACAGAAATTACCAAGTTCGCTGGCTCCAAAGAGATAGTGAACAAATGAACTTGCTGGGTTAGCTGAGGACTCACTCTATACTTCAATGCAACAGCAGTGAGATGGTTTGTAGTAAAACTAAAAATTAGCTGAAATAAGCAAGAACAGAGATTTACACTATACTAAGCAAGAGGAACAGAGACATGTATGGTTACAAACAAACAAACAAAACAAAATGCACTTCCTGGCACTGAAAACTTAATTCTAGCAAGTTACATCTTTGCCTAAAACAGTTTCTCACTTACATCAAGCTATCAGCAGTTCCAGACTTCAGGTCAGGAGGCTCCACCATTCCCAGAGGGGGTTGTTCCCTATGTCCCCTAGGGGCTGCATAATGATAATGTCTTTTTGGTCCCCCTTATATTTTCCAAAGTCTTTTTCTCTTTGTCTCAAGAGCCAGCAAGACTTCTGAGGACAAGTTCGGAGCCGCTGGTGCGCTCACTAAATTGTTGTTGCTTGTTAGCTTGATTGCTTTGTTTACCATATACGTAACTGAACTTTCATTATCCTCCGCCTGTAACGAAGCTGGTCAGACGCTGAATCCACCTTCCTTTTTCTAGAGCAGGCCTTGTTTACGCAGTGCCTCCCAGATGCATTTTAAGAACATATTTCCAGCACAAGTCTATAACTCTTTGTACACAACCCAAACCTACATTACACAATGATTTTGGGGATCAGCACGTCACCAGTTTACATACGATAACTTGCCTGACACCTTTTGGATACATATTATGACAACAGTGTGCTGGGAGAAACCAGTGCATCAGCCCTGATAGGAGCTACAGGATAGTGAGCCTTCTGCCAGTTGGCACTGAGGGGCTCTTCTGGTCACACGAGCCTGCTGTGCACTACAGCCCATGTGGACCCTGCTGACGCATAGACCCTGTTCTTTAATGCTCTTTGCTTGGGTCCCATGTCAAACAGAACTACATCAGCAGGGTCCACAGGGACCGTTAGGGCACATCAGGCTAGTGTGAAGTAGAGTCACACCCAACCTTGCCACACACTAAATCTTCATGTGGACAAGCCCAAAGCAATTTTAGACAAAAGGCATCATTTCAAATCAGGCTTATTTTTAATGACCTGCATCTCACACACAAGTTGATGACCTTCCTTCACACTTCATAGAAACTTTCCCATTAGGCCTCAGAGAGAATCTGGGGATTTTCAAAGCAAATACATTTTCCAAGGCAAAATATAATCGGGACTAACATAAGGCTTTAAAACAGAAATTGGTGACAACCTGAATCATGGAGCGGTACTATGTACCCATAATAAACAACACTGTAGACCGTCTCATCTTGGAGAACCCCAATGATGCAGATAAAAGATCTTGTATAAGGTCAGTCACTTTGCTATTAGGCTAGGTAAAATACACTGGAAAGCTGTGGATGGCATTGTGTGGGTTACAGATAAGAAACTGATCTTGGCCTGGCTCTCTTGCTTGCCCAGGTTAATTCCCTTCACCACCCATTGAAAAATACTGCACTCATGGTCCCAAGTCTCCAGTGTATATTAGCATCAATGCAGTGTTTTGGATCATCCCTGCATTGTTGTTTTGGAAGAGCAGGATTTCCCCTTTTGCTTGGTCTGTACACTGGGTCGATTAGTGTC
Organism: Mauremys reevesii; assembly: GCF_016161935.1. NCBI lineage: Eukaryota > Metazoa > Chordata > Testudines > Geoemydidae > Mauremys > Mauremys reevesii. The sequence goes on along the minus strand of NC_052627.1, from coordinate 126,003,504 downwards.
AATACATTTTTTAAAAGAAATTCCAGTGCTCAATTGAATAAAAGACATTCATAAATCAGAAACAGTCTTTCCTGGCAGTGAGCTCTATCCCACTACACTCTGTGATGGACTGTGTGTCCCAAAGAAGGGCTTAAACCTAGATTAAATAAACAGACAGAACTCCGGAAAACCAGAAGAGCCACATTGCAAGTAGTGTTGATGGTGAAGGACACAGAGGGCTTGTCATATCCTAGAGGTCTGTGCTGGATTATGCCCTAATGGAGGAAACTCTCAAACAGAACAAGACTGCGGAGCACAAAGCACCTACAACTGCCACTAATCTGGACATCACAGCCCACACTATAGGTGGCACTGCCAGGGAGAGCTTCTGTGTAGGATGGCCAGAGGCCGTTCTGGTTCTCTCTCTCATCTAACCATATAAGGAATCCCAAAGGCTGGTGGCAGCAGCAGAACCATTTGCTCCAGGTACATCACTTACACCCTCTATAATCTCATTGTCATCAGAGGGAGTTGCAGAGGTCAGGCACTCTGTATGGTCCTGGCGCTGCAGCAAGGCACCGGGATGGAAAATTAACAGAATGGCTGCTTTGCACACATCACCTCTTTAAACAAGAAGCTGCACTTCCACACAGTTTACACCAGATGGCCACATTCAACTGCCTTCCCAATGGGAGATGATGGAAGTTCCATGCTTTTGAAAATGAGGCCAGGTATTCTAGGTTCTAAAATACAGAATTATGCATCTAACTTTAACTCTACAGGAATGAAAATCAAGGTCTATTCGTGAAATCTTACACCGAACATGGGGAGCGCGGCCATAGGGCTCACAAACTATTTAATGGGAGAGAGACTGGCCTATTCCTGTACACTACAGTTACCTTTGGGATTTAAATAGCAGAAATGGGTGTTTAAGGTCCCACAGCCCTGTGCATCATTATAGAGTCTGCGAGGTGATGACTAATTGACCCAGAGGGGAGTATTAAGGATGATAGGAGCTACCACCCTCACCCCACGCAGATCCCCTAATGGAGAGCTCTAATCAACACCACTGAATTCATCTTTGTGAGGTGATTCCTGGTATAACAATGGTTCTGAGGCCATTAATTGTAAACCAACAGCCAGGCAATACTGACGAGCTGAGAATATTTATTCCCATTCCACTATGACAAATGCCATTTCAACACACAGTGAGAGAGAGGGACTGTCACTTAATATGGGGTTGTTCAGCACCCAGCACAATTGGGTCCTGAGACAGATGGAGACATCTGGGTACCACCATCACTATCAACAAAACTAGCACTTCAATGAAAACTCAGGCTGCTTCCCAGGGCCCAGCAGGTTGCACTTGCCTATTTAACCCAGGGCTCCTTTTACTTCCCTTTTTCTGCCTGGTTTAGGTCAGCTGGGAATTTTCATTTCTGAACTAAATTTGCATATTTCACACTCAGGTGACATCATCCTGCAGCTCTGAGCCATTATAAATGTTCCATATCACTGTTATCATTTGTTTATCAGCACTGGGCCGGTCAGACATAGCAAGATGGTTTCACAGGCTCAGCTCATCTGGCTATTAGTGCTCTGGATCCAGGGTAAGAATCAAATAAAGGGGGGGCGGGGGCGCCTGGATCATTTAAGCCCCAATTATCTATTGAAAAATGTAAGACCTAGAAATGTTGTATATTGATACATAATCATTCCTCAGTTCATGACAGTAACTTCTGTAACGATGGCTCCTAATTGCACTTAAAAGGGAAAAGAGGTCTGAGAAAAATACACGCAATTGAAAATAGCTTGGAATGAAAAAACTCAGCTCAAACAATGTTAGCATCATTCTCATAGATGATTTATCACTGGACTATTTATAATATTGTACATACATATACATATATATATATACATGTATATATATATATAATCAATAATATAGTTAATCAAAATACAATATATATGTGCATATATATATACAAATATATATATATATATACACATATACATACATACACACACATATATATATAGACTAGAGAGAGAGACTACACACGTACATATTAATTTATATTCTGTTTGTTAATTCAGACTCCAGTGGGGACTTTGTGATGACTCAGACTCCAGAATCCCTGGCAGTGTCTCCAGGAGAGAAAGTCACCATCAGCTGCAAAGCCAGTTCAAGCCTTACTTATGAAGGCAAGGCATACTTAGCCTGGCACCAGCAGAAAATGGGACAAGCTCCTAAGTGCCTAATCTATTATGCTTCCACCCGAGCCTCTGGGATCCCAGACCGGTTCAGTGGCAGTGGGTCTGGGACTGATTTCACTCTCACAATCAGCAGTGTTGAAGCAGATGATGCTGGAGATTATTACTGTCAACAGCATCACAGCTACCCTCTCACACAGTGATACAGACCAGCACAAAAACCTGCCTGTGGTTCAGTTCGGTGCCACAGCTGCTTCCTACATGTTCACTTTATCTGTGCAACTGCCACACCTGATGCAGAGCTGGGGAGGGCAGGTCTTCCACTGCACCCCAGCCTGCAGCACAGGGAGGAATAAGTACATATTTGGAAAGAAAATCCTTCGGGCTGTCATCTGAGCTGTTTTTCCCAAGGGTAAATGATTCAGTTCCCAAAACCCAAACAATGACTTTCACTTACTGCCCTATAAACACTGTGAGCATTTCAGAGTTAAAACAGACTGGTCAGCCCAGGAGTTTATTGGCAGTGCTGCCAGGTGGGGGAAAGAAGTGAGAGCCTGAGCTCTAGGGCTCCTGGAGGCAGGAGCGGCGCCAGGGTTTCTGATGCCCTAGGCAGAAAATGGGGGGCGGCATTTTGTGCGCTCCCCACGGGGAGTGCGGGAGCTTCCGGTTCCGCTCCCATTGCGCCGCCGAAGAAGGACCCTCCACTGAAATGCCGCAGGCGACAGCGGCAGTCATTGAGCTGCTCAATTGCCTGCTGCTGTTTTCCGCGGCATGTCGGCAGAAGGTCCTTCTTCGGGGGCGCGATGGGAGCGGAACCGGAAGCTCCTATGCGCCCTGTGGGGAGCACACAAAATGCCACCCCACAAATCCTGGAAGCCTAGGCGACCGCCTAGGGTTGCCTAATGGAAGCACCGGCCCTGCCTGGAGGCTGGGAAGGCTGCAGCAAAGGAACAACTCACGGTGCTCCCTAGCCCACCCATGTCGTGGAGACATGGCATGACACTGACAGGTTGTGTTAGGAGCTGCATGCAGCCTTCAGAGCCCTGGCATCCCCGCCCTGGACCTGTGCCTCTCCATCCCCTGCAGCTGGGAGGAGGCAGAGCACAGGAACAGACCAGCTACAGCATGCTGTCTAGCTGCACTTGTGCTGACCCCTAGGTGTAAATAAGGAGACATAGGGATTAACACCGAGGATCTGATACAAAAACCCACTCAAGTCAATGGAAAGACTCCTACTGACTTCAAGCCTTAATTCATCTATTCAGGGTTCACCCAATTCCTGAGAGCTTTAACAGACCTGCGCACAGCTGCACATACTCCTCCTCCACTCCCCACACATACAGAGAATACACTGTATCGTTGTCAGGAGATCTCCGGTGTAACAGTGATACTAACTGGGACCCAAACAAGAATTATGAGCTGAGAACATTTATTCCCAGTCAACCTGAAAGTGGCATTTCAGTCCATAGTGAGGGAGCTGCCCAGGGGCCGTAGGGTTGAATTTACCTATTTCGTGCAGGGCCCTTTCTGGTTTTGTACATGTGTATCAATCACGTGAATTTTCATCTGATGCAGATTTGCATATTCCCACCCCAAGTGATATTTCCCTGCTCCTGTAAGCTGTTATAAATGTTCTCTGTCCGTTGTTATGGCTTGTTCATCACCATCCGGCCGGTCAGACGTATCAAGATGATCTCACAGGCTCCACTCATCTGGCTGTTACTGCTCTGGATCCAGGGTAAGGATCAAACTCTCTGAATTAAAATGATTTCTTAATTATTTATACTGCCGTAGCACCTCGATGACCTAAATAGGAATCAAGACACCTTTGTTCTATGCACTGTACAGACACAGAATGAAAAGATGGTCTCTGCCTGAAAGAGCTACAGACTGAGCCAATAAAAAAAAAATTCAACTCTCGAAAGGCTGAATATAAACAATACTTTCACCAGAGAGCATCACTAACTTTAGAGAAAGTTTCTCTTATTTAAACTGCCATTAAAAGAAAAACCATATGAGAAACCAGTCAGCAAAAGACAAAGGGATTTAGAATGAATGTTTAATTCTTAGTACCATAGGCAGGTGATGAGCTGCAGTAATTATATAAAAACTGACACTAAATATAATGTATTACATTACATTTTATTCATAAATCCAGATGCCAGTAGGCAGATTGTGATGACTCAGACTCCAGAATCCCTGGCAGTGTCTCCAGGAGAGAAAGTCACCATCAGCTGCAAAGCCAGTTCAAGCCTTACTTACGAAGGCAAGGAATACTTATCCTGGTACCAGCAGAAAACGGGACAAGCTCCTAAAAGCCTAATCTATTATGCTTCCACCCGTGCCTCTGGAATCCCAGACCGGTTCAGTGGCAGTTGGTCTGGGACCGATTTCACTCTCACAATCAGCAGGGTTGAAGCTGAAGATGCTGGAGATTATTATTGTTACCAAAGCAGGAGCTCGCCTCACACAGTGATACAGACCATTACAGAAACCCTCCCCACGCTGTTCCTTTCAGTGTAACAGCTGCTTCCTATACTTAACTGCTACACTAGATTTCGGACAGCATTCTGATCAGTCTTTTAATACCAGGCTGAGTCCTCTGCTCCCACTTCTGACCCTTCTATAATATTATTGTCTCTTTCCCAACACCAGTGGCCCACTGCTGAAACCAGTGTTAACCCTCCACCAAGCAGCAGCAGATGACCTGGACTTATAAGTCAGCTCGTCAGTACAGCAGAAGTCAGTGATGTGGAGTCTGAGGATACTTAGCATAATTTCTTTTCTTTACATATCAACACCTGTCCTGACACCGTGGTGATCACAAACAGCATGTAGGCAAATACCTCTTTCGGGAATCTCATCTGAACATTAATGCCCACAACCCAGGGAGCAAACCTGCCTCAAGAATTTACTCTAACCAGAGACCATGACAAAGAGCAAACTCCCCTGCTACTCACACAGCTCCCTTTCCTAACAACCCTGCGTAACCAAAATTAACAAGAACACAGCATCTCTTCCCAAAACTGAACATTTGCTCACACACACTAAGAAAAACAACTTGGAAGGCTATATAGCAGCACCTGCTCACACGAGTACGTAAAGCATACTGCCCTGCCAGAAAAGTTTGCTGCTAGAGACATTTCTTTCAACAGAGAAGTTTTTTGCTGCAGCAACTGAATAGGGGGGCATTTTTCCTGCAAAAATGATTTTACTCCCCAATTCCCCAAAATAATTCTTACTTGCTTCCCAGACTGACCATTTCAGGATTAAAACAGACACAGCCCTCCCAGAGCTTGCTGTGCTACCTTTTGGAAAGGCTGCCACGTTCCTGAACTCCAGAGCTAGGAAAACCCAGAAGGGTTGAAGAGGCATCTAGCTCACATTTTGGAATGAAGAAACAACTCGTGTTACTCTCTAGTGACCCACTCTGCTGGACATTTGGAATAACACAGACAGGTGCTATTGGCTGCATCCAGCCTTCCTCTGACAGAGGAAAGGTCACAGCAACATGGGGCTTTTGAGGAAGCAGCGGGGCAGTTGTCAGGTTCACAAGTGGGCTCGGAAAAAACCCACAAACATATTTCCTCCTTTATATGAGGGCACTTGATATTTTTCAGGCTAGGAGCAAATGTTGGGGTTTGAGGATTTATTTGGTTTTACCCAAACTGGTACTGAGCATTGGAGGTGCTGGTTGCTTGTCTGGGGTTTCCTTCCATTGAGCTCCACCCAACAACACTGTCAGAATCCAGATCCCTGTAGAGAGGAGTCCGGTGCTGAGATCTCACAGGATAAAAGTGCAGCCTAAGTAAGCAGCACCAAAGGCGGAGCTTATGAGATAGCAACAGACTCTGGAGGGGATGCTAAGGGCTGGAATTCCTCTGGGCTTGCACACAGTTATTTCCCTGCAATACTAATACCACCAAGAGACCAGGTCACAGCAATGCAAAGTGGCTGCAACCTCCTCTACAATGGGTCATCCAAAGGGAAGCAGTGCAATGTGGGTAATGCTGGGCAGGGAGGGGCAGGCCAGGGTAGTCGAGACAGGCCCTGTGTCAGCTTCCACCAGCAGATCAGTCATGTTCTTCGAGAATGGAAGCATTGGTGGGGGAAAGAGTCAGATACACTAAGTAATTTCAGGAATCTATGGCTGCACCTGCCTCTTTGTCCACTGGATCGTAGATACTGGACCTGGCTCAACAGGTTATTCTCTGGCTCATCTAGAGTTGCCGTCACTATTCCCCGGCTTGGCCTACTTTACAATCCACACTGAGGCTGAGGGGCAGTGTTGCAGATAACTTGTGTGATGGAAGAGAGCCCAGTTTGACATCTGGAGGGGGGCTCACAGTGCCTGGCCTCTCCTGGTACAGAGATTCCCCTCTGGTTAGGGAACAAGAGCTCAAGGACTGCCAAGGGCTGGAAAGGCAGCAACGGAACAACTCAAGGTGCTCCATAGCCACACGGTGAGGTGACAGTGGTGGACACATGGAATGACACTGACAGGTCACATTAGGAGCTGCATGCAGCCCTCCTCTGCTAGGGAAGAGGGAACAAGAACATGGGGCCTGTGAGAGGGAGTGGGAGGACAGGGACTGGGGTTCTGAGGTTCTGTTTGGGTTTATGCAAACTGGAACTGAGGCCTGGAGGCACAGGCAGGAAGTTATATGGGCCCGTGGTGCCTGTGCTCCACAAATATTCATGAATGTGGGCCCGACTCCACCAATGTTTGGGCTTATATTTTCAGAGCCGTCCTGTCCATAGGACGGACCAGGGCAACTGCCCTTGGCCCTGTGCTTTGGGGGGCCCCGTGCTTCGGGGGAGGCTGTGCTTCAGAGGGCTGTGGGGTCCAGGGCGGTCTGGAGGGTTACCAGGGGGTCTGGCACCGACAGCAGCGAGTGACCCAGCCCAGCCCACCCCTTCCCGTCTCTGCTCTGCCCTCGCCCCTGCTCCACCTCCTCCCCACCCCACCCCCATGCCACCCTTTGCCCCAAGCCTCCGCCTCGCCTCTTTCCGGCTTCTGCAGCCTCCCCTGAGCAACGCCGGGAGCCCGCAGTGCGGGGTGGGCTGGGGCCGGGTCACTCACTGCTGCTGGCACCAGGCCCCCCACTCAGCTCCCAGTCCGCCCTGGACCCCATGTGGCCGGTCTGTCCTATGGATGGGATGGCTGTGCTTGGACACGTTCTGAGCACCACCAAAAATTATACAAACCTGGCCCCCATGCCTGGAGGTGCTGGTTGCTTTCCTGGGGTTTCAGTTCAGTGAGCTCCACCCGCTTGGGCTCTGAGCAGAAAGGTGCTGAAGATTCTGATGGGGCCTCTGTACTGAAGCACCACAAAAGCTTTTTGGGAGTTTAAACATGACTTGATTGGTGCATAGGCCTTGTGCTGCCCATTTGCACAGGGATGAATTAAATCCTGTAGAGAATTAACAGTGAAACACACAGGCTGGATACCCGGGTAATGGCCAGGTTGTTCGTAAGGGTCGTACAGACAGATTGAAGGCTGAATACAGTTCTGTACCTGCAGCCTCTTCTCTGGGGCCAGGGGATGTACAGTGACAGTGTCCAATTTGCATATTTCAACTGGACTGTAACATATTTCCACACAGCGGGACGGTCCCCTGGACATCACAGCTGATACGTATATTACAGTGTCACGCTTCGTATTTCTAGGGGCTCAGGATCTCTCACTCTAGACTTATCAGTTCGTCTCTGAGGCCGGCCTACACTACAAACTGGTGTTGACATAGCTATGTCAGTCAAGGGTGTGATGAGCACTGAACTGTGACCAACAGAGCTGTGCTGGTAAAAGCCCCTAGTGTAAATGCAGTTATACTGGCAATACTATTCATTTATTGGTGTCATTTGTTTCATTTGGGTTGGAGGGAGCTGGAATAAGCCATCATGGCAAAAGTTATATGTCGCTTAAGTACTGTATCGGGGGGTAGCCGTGTTAGTCTGTAGCCACAAAAACAACAAGGAGTCTGGTGGCACCTTAAAGTCTAACAGATTTATTTGGGCATAAGCTTTTGTGGGTAAAGCTGAAGTGAGGGTTTTTACCCATGAAAGCTTATGCCCAAATAAATCTGTTAGTCTTTAAGGTGCCACCGGACTCCTTGTTGCTTAAGTACTGTGTTCACACTAACAATCCTCTGGTACAGTATATTGGTATAGTTAGGTATCGGCGGGTAGTTAGGTATCGGCGGATAGTTAGGTATCGGCGGGTAGCAATCGATTTCTCGGGGATCGATATATCGCGTCTCATCTAGACGCGATATATCGATCCCCGAACGCGCTCCTGTCGACTCCGTAACTCCACCAACCCAAACGGCGGTAGCGGAGTCGACATGGAGAGCCACGGACATCGATCCCGCGCCGTGAGGATGGTAGGTAATTCGATATAAGATACTTCAACTTCAGCTACGTTATTCACGTAGCTGAAGTTGCGTATCTTATATCGATTTTCCCCCGTAGTGTAGACCTGCCCTAAGAGTGGCAAAGTGCTTCAAGAGTAAACCCGGCCTGTCTTTGCTTCTCTGGCTCCTTATGCTCTGAATTCAGGGTAAGAACAGTAACAGGGGGAAATCTAGTTTCAACAGACCACCTAATGTTCTATTAATTTCTTTACCAAAATGATAGTATCTTAATCCCATTCACAGAGTATACAGGTGTGAATATAACTAAATGATCACTCGGGGTCAGACCTAGAAAGATTGTCCTTTCGTTAATCAAAAGAAATAAGTATTGGCAGATATTTATTTGAACTGCATTCCCCATCCAGATTCCTGCAGGGACATTGTGATGACCCAGACTAGAGAATACCAGTCCGTGCCTCCAGGACACATGGTCACAATCACTGCAAAGCCAGCGCTTATAGCTCCATGGCCTGGTATCAATACAAACTTGAATAATCTCCTAGGCATTTTGTCCATAGTACTGTCACCCATCCTGCCGCAACCCTAGGCCCATTCATTAGCAGTGGGTCAGGCACTGACTTCTCTGACAATCATTAGGGTTAAAACTGATGTTCCTGGAGATTATTGACAGCAGTATGCTCACAATTTATTAGTAAATAAAGCACAATGAGGCAGAAAACCTCACAAAACCTCCTCTGCTCAGAATCATTTCTGCTCCTCATAGTAAAAGCTACTTCCTGGGCAGATTTGTGATCAGCACAGCTTCTGTCCTCTCAAAAGGCAACTGGAGTCTGTCAGATAAGAAATTAGAATAATACAAAATCAACATGGCACACATTAAATGGATTACAAATGGACTCACTGATGGGACTCAAAATGTAACTGGAAATGGGAAATCAGCATCGAACTGGGCTCTTTCTAGTGCGGTCCAGCAAGAATTGCTTCTTGGCCCTACACTATTTAACATTTTCCTGAATGGCCTGGGATAAAACACACCATCCTTACTAGGAATGTTTGCAGATGACACAAAGATTGGGGTAATGGTAAATAAAGAGGAGGACAGGTCTCTGATACAAAGCGATCTGGATCACTTGGTAACCTGGGTGCAAACAATCAATATGCCTTTCAGTACAGCCAAATGCAATTTCATACATTTAGGGAGAATGAATTCAGGCCATACATATATGATGGGGAACTCTATCCTGGTAAGCAGTGACTCTGAAAGACTCTGGATGGAATCACGGTGAATAATCAGCTGAACATCAGCAAACTGTGAACGAAAGGGCTAATACAATCCTTGGGTGTATGTACAGTGAAATACAGAGTAGGAGTAAAGAGGTAATGTAACCTGCCTGTTTGGCACTGGTGTGACCATTTTAGGACTAGTGTCCCCACTTCTGGTGTCCACAATTCAAGAAGGATGTTGAAAAATTGGAGAGGGTTCAGAAAAGAGCCACAACAGTGATTATAGGATCAGAAAACATGCCTGATAGATTGAGCTCCTTGAATCTATCACTGTTTAACTTATCAGAGACAAGGTTAAGGGGTGAATCAGTCTACAAGTACCTAAATTGGGAATGGATATTTGATAATAGTGGTCTCTTCAATCCAGCAGACAAAGGCATAACAATATTGAATGGCTAGAAGTTGAAGCTAGACAAATTCAGGTGAGAAATAAAAGACAAATTTAACAGCGAGTAACCACTGCAACAACTTACTGAGGGTTATGGTGAATTCTCCATCACTGGAAATTTTTAAGTCAGGATTGGATGTTTTTCTAAAATATTTGCTCTAATTCAAACAGGAATTAATTCAAGGAAATCCTATGGTCTGTTTTATTCAGGAAGTCAGACTAGTACTGAGTATTGCGTCCAGTTTTGGGCCCCCCATTACAGAAAGGATGTGGACAAATTGCAGAGAGTCCAACGGAGGGCTACGAAAATGATTACAGGGCTGGGACACATGACTTATGAGGAGCAGCTGAGGGAACTGGGCTTAAATAGTCTGCAGAAGAGTGAGGGGGGATTTGATAGCAGCCTTCAACTACCTGAAGGGGGGTTCCAAAGAGGATGGAGCTCGGCTTTTCTCAGTGGTGATAGATGACAGAACAAGGAGCAATGGTCTCAAGTTGCAGTGGGGGAGGTCTAGGTTGGCTATTAGGAAAAACTATTTCACTAGGAGGGTGGTGAAGCACTGGAATAGGTTACCTAGGGAGGTGGTGGAGTCTCCATTCTTAGCAGTTTTTAAGGCCCGGCTTGACAAAGCCCTGGCTGGGATGATTTAGTTGGTACTGGCCCTGCTTTGAGCAGGGGGTTGGACTAGATGACCTCCTGAGGTCTCTTCCAACCCTAAACTTCTAAGATTCCATGATCACAGTGGTTTCTTCTGGTCTTGGAATCTACAAAAGAAGACGACAGCACTAACTGCGAGCGCTCAATGCCTGTGAACAACAAGTCAAAAGCTAACTAATCACAGGATTTTTCCCCTAACATCCTGATGGAAAAAGTCACAAATAATAATAGTAATATCCAGGTAATTGAATGTATCAGACTTCTACAATTTCCCAACAATTCCACTACTAACATAGTGGTACGCACAGTAACCTTTACTCTGCCCACCCTGCCAGAATAAAAATAAAGCCAAATATTGATACTGAAAAAGTTCTCAAGTAGCCTGCTTCCACCCTCCCATTTGTTATTGGTTTTTCATTAATATATTGATTAATGTCTAGTAAATCTGTGCTCCCAGCCATTCGTGGTGACTAAACATTCCATGACACTTTTAGCAAGAATAGAGGTATCATTTTGGTGTTATGTCCAGGAAAAAGATGCCCCTCTTGTTCACGTGATGTGAAAACCCCTCCTGTATGCATAGAAATGGCTTTAGCAACAAACTTTTCTTGCCCATATACTTATTTTTATTTGTTTTACAAATGAAGAATCAGCGAGAACACAGGCATTGGTAGCCCAAGCAATTAAAAGTGCTGAAAGGCTGATTGAAACTCTGCCCTTAAATCTAATATAGAAGTTGCATTGAGAAGGTAACTGTATTAAGGAAATAGCTGTGCCAATGAAATAAACAGCACAGGAAGGTTTCTGTACTGGTCTGTACCAATGTAAGGTGCAAACTGTACTACTGCTGGCAGTAATAATCTCCAGCATCCTGAACATCATCACTGCTGATTGTGAGAGTTGAAATCCATGCCAGATTCATTGCCACTGAACTGCTGTATGACTCCAGAGGCATGGATGGAAGCCCAGTAAATAAGTTTAGGAGCTTATCTGGATTTCTGTTGGTACTAGACTAATTAGTCAACGAATGCAAATAGAACTGGTGTTCAGGTTGAACAACAAGTTGTAAAGTGATTCTGACTCCTGGAGAAAATCCTAGGGCTTCTGGAATTTGATGCATGACACAGTCCCTGGTAGAGGCTGAATATGCAAACAAAGCCTACATAAAGATGCATGACACACCTCAGCCAAGAAAATAAGCAGTGTTGAGTTTCCTTTCACAATTTGTGTTTGTATTTTTAAACATTTTCTTAATGTAAAGTAATTCCACAGGACTGGACTCAGATCTGCAAATAATGATCAAAGAATGTCACTGGTTTGCTATTAGTCACAAATCATAGGCTGTGACATTCTGCCCTTTCAAGACTGTGCCCTATTAATGTTGAATCTTATCCTGGACTCAGAACTCTAACAACCAGATGAACTAAACCTTTGAGAGCATCTTCATGCATCTGACTGTCCAGTGCTGATCAATTAACCAGGAAGAGTGAAACAATAGGGTTGCCAACTCTCCAGAATGGTCCTGGAGTCTCCAGGAATTAAAGATTATGTCGTGCAATCACATCTCCAGGAATACAACCAACCACAATTGACAACTCTAGAATGAAACAAAACATTTATAACTGCTCAGAGCAACATGGAAAGGCTGGTCTGTTACATGTATGCAAAGCATTTTGTCTTAAGTTCTTTGTCATATGCTCAGTCTGTAGACACACAGGGACAGATTCTACCATGACAAGATACAAATAACTTAAAGATGCACATACTGGTTCAAACCATGAGTAAGTTCTTTGAAATCAATGGAGATAAGCATAAGAAAGATCAGAATCAGGCCCAGTAAGCATCCCCTGTAATCTGAAGAAGAGAACAGTGAATATGGAACTAAGTTACTTTTATTATTTTAAAATATGCGCAGTGATTTTTATTTTTGTATTAACTTTATATGAATGATGTATCCAGAGTTTCAGAAGGTCCAATTTATAGGTTAAGTGCTGCCATCTGTTGGCCATTATATGAAGGTTCATTTTCATTAGCTGGATGATCTGTGGGGACAGAGGATATGGTGAGGAGACAGAGTCCCAGCACTGTGTTTCTCTGTCCCCTGGGGCTCAGAGGAGGCAGAGCACAGGAACAGACCAGCTGCAGCATGCGGTCTAGCTGCACTAGTGCTAATCTGTAGGGGTAAATAAGGGGAGACAGAGATAAGCACCGAGGATCTGATACAAAAACCCACTCAAGTCAATGGAAAGTCTCCTACTGACTTCAAGCCTTAATCATTCTGTTTGGGATTCACCTGTTTCCTGAGAGCTTTAACAGACCTGAGCACAGCCGCACACACTCCTCCTCCACTCCGCACACGCACAGAGAATACACTGTATCATTGTCAGGAGACCTCCGGTGTAACAGTGATACTAGCAGGGACCTAAACAAGAATTATGAGCTGAGAACATTTATTCCCAGTCAACCTGACAAGTGGCATTTCAGTCCATAGTGAGGGAGCGGCCCAGGGGCCATAGGGTTGAACTTGCCTATTTCATGCAGGGCCCCTTCTGGTTTTCTACATGTGTATCAATCACGTGAATTTTTATCTGACTCAGATTTGCATATTCCCACCCCCAAGTGATATTTCCCTGCTCCTGTAAGCTGTTATAAATGTTCTCTGTCCGTTGTTATGGCTTGTTCATCAGCATCCGGCCGGTCAGACGTATCAAGATGATCTCACAGGCTCCACTCATCTGGCTGCTACTGCTCTGGATCCAGGGTAAGTATCAAACTCTCTGAATTAAAATTTCTTAATTATTTACACTGCCATAGCACCTCGATCACCTAAACAGGAATCAAGGCACCTTTGTTCTAGGCACTGTACAGACACATAATGAAAGGACGGTCTCTGCCTGAAAGAGCTACAGACTGAGCCAATAAAAAAAAGTTTAACTCTTGAAAGGCTGAATATAAACAATACTTTCATCAGAGAGCATCGCTAACTTTAGAGAATGTTTCTCTTATTTAAACTGCCATTAAAAGAAAAACCATATGAGAAACCTGTCAGCAAAAGACAAAGGGATTTAGAATGAAAGTTTAATTCTTAGTACCACAGGCAGGTGATGAGCTGCAGTAATTATATAAAAACTGACACTAAATATATATATAATGTATTACATTACATTTTATTCATAAATCCAGATGCCAGTGGGCAGATTGTGATGACTCAGACTCCAGAATCCCTGGCAGTGTCTCCAGGAGAGAAAGTCACCATCAACTGCAAAGCCAGTTCAAGCCTTACTTACGAAGGCAAGGAATACTTAGCCTGGCACCAGCAGAAAACGGGACAAGCTCCTAAGCGCCTAATCTATGATGCTTCCACCCGTGACTCTGGGATCCCAGACCGGTTCAGTGGCAGTTGGTCTGGGACCGATTTCACTCTCACAATCAGCAGGGTTGAAGCTGAAGATGCTGGAGATTACTATTGTCAGCAGTATCGCAGCTACCCTCTCACAGTGATACAGACCAATACACAAACCTCCCCACGCTGCTCCTTTCAGTGTAACAGCTGCTTCCTATACTTAAACTGCTACACTAGATTTCGGACAGCATTTTGATCAGTCTTAACACCACGCTGAGTCCTCTGCTCCCACTTCTGACCCTTCTATAATATTATTGTCTCTTTCCCAATACCAGTGTCCCACTGCTGGTGTTAACCCTCCGCCAAGCAGCAGCAGATGACCTGGACTTGTAAGTCGGCTTGTCAGTACAGCAGAAATCAGTGATGTGGAGTCTGAGGCTACTAAGCATAACTTGTTTTCTTTACACATCAACACCTGTCCTGACACCGTGGTGATCACAAACAGCATGCAGGCAAATAACTCTTTCAGGAATCTCATCCCAACATTAATGCCCATATCCCAGGGAGCAAACCTGCCTCAAGAATTTACTCTAACCAGAGACCATGACAAAGAGCAAACTCCCCTGCTTCTCACACAGCTTCCTTTCCTAACAAACTTGCATAACTAAAATTAACAATAACACAGCATCTCTTCCCAAAACTGAACATTTGCTCGCACACTAAGAAAAACAACTTGGGAGACTGTGTAGCAGCACCGCCTGTCACAGGAGTACAGCAAAGCATACTTCCCTACCAGGAAAGTTTGCTGCTAGAGACATTTCTTTCAACAGAAAAGTTTTTTGCTGCAGCAACCAGGCCAGGTTTACACTAGGAGCACTTTCCCACTATTTCTATACCAATATACTGTACCAGGGGATTGCTAGTGTGAACAAAGTACTGAAGCGACACATAACTTTTACCATGATGGCTTATTTCAGCTCCCTCCAACCCAAATGAAACAAATTATAGCAATAAATGCACAGTATTGGCATGCCTCTTCAACCTTTCTAGGCTCTGCTAGCCCTGGAGTTTTAGAGAGCTTGGCAGCCTATCCAAAGATAGCACAGCAAGCTCTGGGAGGGCTGTTTTAATCCTGAAATGGGAAGCAAGTAAGAATTATTTTGGGGAATTGGGGAGTAAAATCATTTTGGTATAATTTGATAAGAACATAAGAACGGCCGTACTGGGTTAGACCAAAGGTTCATCTAGCACAATATCCTGTCTACCGACAGTGCTCAATGCCAGGTGCCCCAGAGGGAGTGAAGCTAACAAGTAATGATCAAGTGATCTCTCTCCTGCCATCCATCTCCACCCTCTGACAAACAGAGGCTAGGGACACCATTCTTACCCATCCTGGCTAATAGCCATTAATGGACTTAACCTCCATGAATTTATCCAGTTCTCTTTTAAACGCTGTTACAGTCATAGCCTTCACAACCTCCTCAGGCAAGGAGTTCCACAAGTTGACTGTGTGCTGTGTGAAGAAGAACTTCCTTTTATTTGTTTTAAACCTGCTGCCTATTAATTTCATTTGGTGACCCCTAGTTCTTGTATTATGGGAATAAATAAATAACTTTTCCTTATCCACTTTCTCCACATCACTCATGATTTTATATACCTCTATCATATCTCCCCTTAGTCTCCTCTTTTCCAAGCTGAAGAGTCCTAGCCTCTTTAATCTTTCCTCATATGGGACCCATTCCAAACCCCTAATCATTTTAGTTGCCCTTCTCTGAACCTTTTCTAATGCCATTATATCTTATTTGAGATGAGGAGACCACACCTGTATGTAGTATTCAAGATGTGGGCGTACCATCGATTTATATAAGGGCAATAATATATTCTCCGTCTTATTCTCTATCCCCTTTTTAATGATTCCTAACATCCTGTTTGCTTTTTTGACCGCCTCTGCACACTGCGTGGATGGATATCTTCAGAGAACTATCCACGATGACTCCAAGATCTTTTTCCTGATTTGTTGTAGCTAAATTAGCCCCCATCATATTGTATGTATAGTTGGGGTTATTTTTTCCAATGTGCATTACTTTACATTTATCCACATTAAATATCATTTGCCATTTTGTTGCCCAATCACTTAAAAAAGATCTCGCAAAACTAAGTTCTTCACAGTCTGCGTTGGTCTTAAATATCTTGAGCAGGTTAGTATCATCTGCAAACTTTGCCACCTCCTTTTTACCTCTTTCTCCAGATCATTTATGAATAAGTTGAATAGGATTGGTCCTAGGACTGACCCTTGGGGAACACCACTAGTTACCCCTCTCCATTCTGAGAATTTACCATTAATTCCTATCCTTTGTTCCCTGCCTTTTAACCAGTTCTCAATCCATGAAAGGACCTTCCCTTTTATCCCATAACAACTTAATTTACGTAAGAGCCTTTGGTGAGGGACCTTGTCAAAGGCTTTCTGGAAATCTATGTACACTAGGTCCACTGGATCCCCCTTGTCCACATGTTTGTTGACCCCTTCAAAGAACTCTAATAGATTAGTAAGACAGGATTTCCCTTTACAGAAACCATGTTGACTTTTGCCCAACAATTTATGTTTTTCTATGTGTCTGACAATTTTATTTTTTACTATTGTTTCGACTAATTTACCCAGTACTGACATTAGACTTACCGGTCTGTAATTGCCGGGATCACCCCTAGAGCCCTTTTTAAATATTGGCATTACATTAGCTATCTTCCAGTCATTGAGTACAGAAGCCGATTGAAAGGACAGGTTACAAACCCTAGTTAATAGTTCCGCAATTTCACATTTGAGTTCTTTCAGAACTCTTGGATGAATGCCATCTGGTCCAGGTGACTTGTTAATGTTGAGTTTATCAATTCATTCCAAAACCTCCTCTAGTGACACTTCAATCTGGGACAGTTCCTCAGATTTGTCACCTACAAAAGCCAGCTCAGGTTTGGGAATCTCCCTAATATCCTCAGCCGTGAAGACTGAAGCAAAGAATTTGTTTAGTTTCTCCGCAATGACTTTATCGTCTTCAAGCGCTCCTTTTGTATCTCGATCATCAAGGGGCTCCACTGGTTGTTTAGCAGGCTTCCTGCTTCTGATGTACTTAAAAAACATTTTATTACCTTTGGAGTTTTTGGCTAGCCCTTCTTCAAACTCCTCTTTGGCTTTTCTTATTACATTTTTACACTTAATTGGCAGTGTTTATGCTCCTTTCTATTTACCTCACTAGGATTTGACTTCCACTTTTTAAAGGAAGTCTTTTTATCTCTCACTGCTTCTTTTACATGGTTGTTAAGCCACGGTGGCTCTTTTTTAGTTCTTTTACTGTGTTTCTTAATTTGGGGTATACATTTAAGTTGAGCCTCTGTTATAGTGTCTTTAGAAAGCACTCATGCAGCTTGCAGGGATTTCACTTTAGTCACTGTACCATTTAATTTCTGTTTAACTAACCCCCTCATTTTTGCATAGTTCCCCTTTTTGAAATTAAATGCCACAGTGTTGGGCTGTTGAGATGTTCTTCCCACCACAGGGATGTTAAATGTTGTTATATTATGGTCACTATTTCCAAGCAGTCCTGTTATAGTTACCTCTTGGACCAGCTCCTGCGCTCCACTCAGGACTAAATCTACAGTTGCCTCTCCCCTTGTGGGTTCCTGTACCAGCTGCTCCAAGAAGCTGTCATTTAAAGTATCAAGAAATTTTTTCTCTGCATTTCATCCTGAGGTGACATGTTCCCAGTCAATATGGGGATAATTGAAATCCCCCAGTATTATTGAGTTCTTAATTTTGATAGCCTCTCTAATTTCCCTTAGCATTTCATTATCACTATCACTGTCCTGGTCAGGTGGTCGATAATAGATCCCTAATGTTATATTCTTATTAGAGCATGAAATTACTATCCATAGCGATTCAATGGAACATGTGGATTCACTTAAGATTTTTACTTCATTTGATTCTACATTTTCTTTCACATATAGTGCCACTCCCCCCACCTCACCCCCCACAACCTGTTCTGTCCTTCCGATATATTTTGTACCCTGGAATGATTGTGTCCCATTGATTGTCCTCAGTCCACCAGGTTTCTGTGATACCTATTATATCATATCCTCCTTTATCAGGAGGCACTCTAGTTCACCCATCTTATTATTTAGACTTCTAGCATTTATGTACAAGCACTTTAAAAACTTGTCACTGTTTATTTGTCTGCCCTTTTCTGATGTGTCCGATTCTTCATGTGAATGTTTCTCATCTATCAGGGACTGTGTCATGCTGCATGACACAGTCCCTGGTAGAGTCTGAATATGCAAACAAAGCCTACATAAAGATGCCAAGTATCAGGAGGTAGCTGTATTAGTCTGTATCCACAAAAACCTGCATCTGAAGAAGTGAGGTTTTTTACCCACAAAAGCTTATGCCCAAAAAAATCTCTTAGTCTTCAAAGTGCCACCGGACTCCTTGTTGTTTAAATAAAGATGCATGACACACCTAAGCCAATAAAATAAGCAGTGGTTTGAGCATTGGCCTGCTAAACCCAGGGTTGTGAGTTCAATCCTTGAGGAGGCCACTTAGGGATCTGGGGCAAAAATTGGTCCTGCTAGTGAAGGCAGGGGGCTGGACTAGATGACCTTTCAAGGTCCCTTCCAGTTCTAGGAGATTGGTATATCTCCAATTATTACCTTTTTTATTAATTTGTATCTGTATTTTTAAACATTTTCTTAACACAGTAAATCCACAGGATTGAACTCAAATCTGCAAATAATGATCAAAGAATATCACTGGTTTGATATTAGTCACAAATCATAGGCTGTGACATTCTGCCCTTTGAAGACTGTACCCTATTAATGTTGAATCTTATCCTGGACTCAGAATGCTAACAACCAGATGAACTAAATCTTTGAGAGCATCTTCATGCATCTGACTGTCCAGTGCTGATCACTTAGCCAGGAAGAGTGAAACAATAGGGTTGCCAACCCTCCAAGATTGTCTTGGAGCCTGCGGGAATTAAAGATTACGTCATGTGATGACACCTCCAGGAATATGTCCAACCAGTATAGGCAACCCTAGACTGAAACACAACATTTATAACTGCTCAGAGCAGCAGGGAAAGGCTGGTCTGTTACATGCATGCAAAACATTTTGCCTTAAATTTTTTATCATATGCTCAGTCTGTAGACACACAGGGACAGAGTCTACCATGACAAGATACTAGTAACTTAAAGACTCACTTACTAGTTCAAACCATGAGTAAGTTTTTTGACATCAGTGGAGATAAGCATAAGATCGATCAGAATCAGGTCCAATAAACATCCCCTATAATCTGCAGAAGACAACAGTGAAATTGGAACTAATTTACTTTTATTGTTTTAGAATATGCGCAGTGATTTTTATTGTTGTATTAACTTTATATGAATGATGTAGCCAGAATTTCAGAAGGTCCAATTTATAGGTTAAGTGCTGCCATCTGTTGGCCAGTATATGAAGATTCATTTTCATTAGCTGGATGACCTGATAGGATAACAAAATCTGTGGGGAGAGAGGCTATGGTAAGGAGACAGAGTCCCAGGTGCTGGGATTCTCTGTCCCCTGGAGCTGGGAGGAGGCAAAGCACAGGACCAGACGAGCTGCAGCATGCGGTCTAGCTGCACTAGTGATAACCCATAGGTGTAAATAAGGAGACACAGGGATTAGCACTGAGGACCTGATACAAAAACCCACTCAAATCAATGGAAAGACACCTACTGACTTCATTGGGTTTTGGATCAAGCCTTAATCTATCTATTACGGGCTCAACCCTGCTTAATGAACAGACCTCGGCACAGGCGCACACACAGAGAATATACTGCCTCATTGTTGTGAGACGGTTTCTAGTGTAACAGGGATACTAACTGGGACCTAAACAAGAATTATGAGCTGAGAACATTTATTCCCAGTCAACCTGACAAGTGGCATTTCAGTCCAAAGTGAGGGAGCTGCCCGGGGCCTGTGGAGTTGAATTTGCCTCTTTCATCCAGCGCCTCTTCCTTTTTTGTGCATGTTTATCAATCACTGACCCAGATTTGCATATTCCCACCCATGTGGTATTTCCCTGCTCCTGTGAGCCATTATAAATGTTCTCTGTTGTTATGGCTTGTTCATCAGCATCCACCAGTCAGACGTATCAAGATGATCTCACAGGCTCCACTCATCTGGCTGTTAGTGCTCTGGATCCAGGGTAAGGATCAAACCAAGGGGCAACTGTCATAATTAAAATGATTATTTATTCATTATTTACATTGCAGTAGTACCTAGTATTCACCTAATCAAGAATCAGGGCATCTTTGTTCTAGGCACTGTACAGACACATAATGAATTGATGGTCTCTGTCCTGAAGAGCTACTAATTGAGCCAATCAAGAAAATGTTTCAATCTAGAGTGGTTGCATCTCAAACCATCAGCTTTATCAGAGAGCATCACTAATTGATAGAATGTTTGTCTTATTAAAAAAGAAAACGTATGAAAAAACAGAGCAATATAGAAAGGGATTTGGAATGAAAGAGTTTAAACTTTAACATCATGGGCAAGTGATGAGCTACAGTAATTTAACCAAGTACATTATTGTCCAGTTTGACTGACTGTATGTATATCTAATGTATTACATTTTGTTCATAAATTCAGAGGCCAGTGGGCAGATTGTGATGACTCAGACTCCAGAATCCCTGGCAGTGTCTCCAGGAGAGAAAGTCACCATCAACTGCAAAGCCAGTTCAAGCCTTACTGACGAAGGCAGTGACTACTTAGCCTGGTACCAGCAGAAAATGGGACAAGCTCCTAAGCGCCTAATTTATGGTGCTTCCACCCGAGCCTCTGGGATCCCAGACCGGTTCAGTGGCAGTGGGTCTGGGACCGATTTCACTCTCACAATCAGCAGGGTTGAAGCTGAAGATGCTGGAGATTATTACTGTCTGCAAGGCTATGCTACCCCTCTCACAGTGATACAGACCAGTACGAAAACCTTCCTGTGCTGTTCAGGTTCAGGGCAACAGCTGCTTCCTGCAGTCACCTTCTCAGTACAGCTGCTACACTCATTTATAGACTCAGACATTTAGGTCAGAAGGGCAAAGTTTTTCTCAGGCTTTCAGCACCACACATCCCCTATGCTCCCACTGACCCCCCCGCACATATAAAATAAGGAGACAATCCTGATGAGTTTCCAGCAAGAAAAAATTTCTTCCCTACAGCAGGATTTTTACATCAGCTGGAATAATGTGATTTATTTCCCCTACCTAAAATAATTTCACTCCCTCCCTCAGCCTCCCAACATTTGAGGATCAGAACAGAAAGATGGGCTCAGTGTTTAATACCATCAGCAGCATTGTCATGTTTGAGTAGCAGAATTGATATCCCCAGGGCTAGTGCTGTCTGCAGAGGTCACATGTCTGAACCCAGGAGGGAAGGAAAAACTCACCTCAGTCTATAGCAGCACTCAGGGTACGTCTATACTCTCGTTAGGGAGGAGTACAGAAACCGATTTAAAAAGCCCTTTATATCGATATAAAGGGCCTCTTGGTGTGGACGGTTGTGGCGTTAAATCGGTTTAACGCTCCTAAAACCAGTTTAAACTCATAGTGTAGACCAGGCCTCAGTCTGACACACATGACATGGCAACAATGGCAGGCTACGTGAGAAGTTGTGTCCTCTCCTGCTAGCAGCTATATGGGGCACTTGGGTGAGGGGGAAGAGGAAAACTAGGCACGTTCAGAGCATAACACCGTAATAGAAGCTTTAATTAAATATATACCGCAAATAAAAAAAGCAGTAAGAGGACCCCAAAAAAGCCACCAGGGCTAACCAACAGAGTAAAAGAGGCAGTTCGAGGTAAAAGGCATCCCATAAAAATTGGAAGTCAATCCTCCTGTGGGAGAATAGAAAGGAGCATAAACTCTAGCAAGTCAAGTGCAAAATTATAATTAGCCAGGCCAAAAAAAAGAATTTGAAGAGCAACTAGCCAAAAAATTACAGCACAAAATGTTGTAAGTACATCAGAGGCAGGAAACCTGCCAAACAACCAGTGGGGCCCCGGATGATGGAGGTGCTAAAAGAGCATTTAAGGAAGACAAGGCCATTGCGGTGAAGCTAAATGAATTCTTTACATAGGTCTTCACCGCAAAGGATGTGAGGGAGATTCCTACACCTGAGCCATTCTTTTTAGGTGACAAATCTGAGGAACTGTCCCACATTGAGGTGTCAACAGAGTTGGTTTGGAAACTAATTGATACATTAAACTGTAATAAGTCACCAGGACCACGTGTTATTCACCCAAAAGTTCTGAAGGAATTCAAATATGAAATTGTAGAACTACTAAGTGTGGTATGTAACCTATTGCTTAAATCTGCCTCTGTACCAGATAACTGGAGGATAGCTAAGGTAACACAGATTTTTTTTAAAAGTCTCCAGAGGCAATCCCGGCAATTACAGACCGGTAAGCCTATCTTCAGTACCAGAGAAAATTGGCTGAAACTATAGTAAAGAGCAGAATTATCAGACACATAGATGAACACGATTTGTTGGGGAAAAGTCAACATGGCTTTTGTAAAGGGAAATCATGCCTCACCAATCTATCACAATTCTTTGAGGGAGTCAACAAACATGTGGACAAGGGTGATCCAGTGAATATGGTATACTTGGACTTTCAGAAAGACTTTGACAAGGTCCATCACCAAAGGCTCTTAAGCAAAGTAAGCAGTCATGGGATAAGAGGGAAGGTCCTCTCATGGATGAGTCACTGGTTAAAAGACAGGAAACATGGGAAAGGAATAAATGGTCAGTTTTTACAATAGAGCGAGATAAATAGTGGGGTCTCCCAAGGATCGGTGCTGGGACTAGTGCTGTTCAACATATTTATAAATGATTTGGAAAAAGGGATAAACAGTGAGGTGGCAAAGTCTGCAGATGATACAAAATTACTCACGATAGTTAAGTCCAAAGCAGACTGTGAAGAGTTACAAAGGGATTTCACTAAACTCGGTGACTGGGCAACAAAATAGCAGATGAAATTCAGTGTTGATAAATGCAAAGTAATGCGCGTTGGAAAACATAATCCCAACTATCCATACAAAATGATGGGGTCTAAACTAGCTGTTACCACTCAAGAAAGATCTTGGAGTCATTGTGGGTAGTTCTCTGAAAACATCCACTCAATGTGCAGTGGCAGTCAAAAAAGCTAACAGAATATTGGGAATCGTTAGGAAAGGGATAGATAAGAAGACAGAAAATAGCATAATGCCATTGTATAAATCCATGGTACGCCCACACCTTTAACATTGCAAGCAGGTCTGGTTGCCCCAGCTCAAAAAAGTTTTCTTAGACTTGGAAAAGTTACAGAGAGGGATAACAAATCTAGAGAGATCTCTATATAGTTACACTGGCATAAATATGGAGTAACTGAGGGAAGCAAGTGTCTCTTACGGCTTGTCTACACATGAAAGTTAATTCAGAATAAGGGGAGGGTGTTAATTTAAAGTGAATTAACTGTGTTTGATTAACTTCATGTACGGATGCTCTTCTGGAATAAGAGTACCGCTTTGGAAGTGGATTAAACTCATTCAGAATAAGGCACTCATTACCGAATAAGAGCATCCACACATGAAGTTAATCAGGAACAGCTATTCTGGACTAACTCCCTGTGTATATAAATCCAAAGTCTCTATTATTAAAGTATATTTGTTCAGAAACAATGGAAATACAAATACAATCCTAGCACCGTATGAAATGGCCTGTGGCACAGACTGCAGCATTACAGCACACCCACCACATTACATTACTGGTATCAGCAGTAACCATAAGATGGCTGTCTCCCTCTCCTGCAGTTCTTACAAAAACAGTATCAATTACACTGCCTCTGCTGGGGGTCCCAAATACCCTGTTGTGTCTCATCAGAGTCATGCAGAGATAGCCTGGTCAGCTTCCAATCACACAAGGGCTTCTCCAGCCTGAGGGCTTGGCTACACTGGAGAGTTGCAGCACTGGTGGTGGGTTTACAGCGCTGCAACTTACACACCATCCACACTTGCAAGGCACAGACAGCGCTGCATCTCCCTGGCTGCAGCGCTGGCTGTACTCCTGCTCTGCCTCGGGTATAACTATTGCAGCGCTGGTGATGCAGCGCTGCTCCGTTAGTGTGGCCACCAAAAGCGCTGTAATTGGCCTCCAGCAGAATTTTCCCATAATGCTTTTAACTAAAGAACTCTTTGTTTTGTTACGATGCCTCTCTTTGTTTTGTTGTGAACTCGGTGCTCCCGGAGCTGCTTCTCTAAAAAACAAACACAGCTCCTGTTTGCTGTGAATGAGGCAGGCAGGGGGATGAATGTCTACAGCTAGTGTTTGCTTGAGGAGAGAAACAGCACGGTGGGGAGGGGGAGGGGGGGAAGGGAGTCCGTCGGAGCAGCTGCTTCTCTGGTCTGCAGGCTATCTGCATTTAAGAGTGAATGAGGCGTCGGGGAAATGGTCAGAATTTGCAAGGCAGGGAGCTGACAGTGTCAGCTCCAAAAATCCACTCTCTCTCTCTCTCTCTCTCTCTCTCCCATGCTCCCTGTCACACTCCACCCCACCCCCCTCTTTTGAAAAGCACGTTGCAGCCATTTGAACGCTGGGATAAGCTGCCCATAATGCACCACTCCCAACAGCGCTGCAAATGTGGCCACACTCCAGCGCTTTCCCTACACGGCTGTACGAAGACAGCTGTAACTCCCAGCACTGCACATCTGCAAATGTAGCCAAGCCCTGAGTCAGAAACAGTCCATGTGAGAGTGGATACACTGAATGTTCTGGGCTTGGAGATTTTTTACTACCAGGAGACTCCCTGTCACAGAGACAGGGATTAACAGTAACACCTCCCTGCTGGCTAGTGTCTTTGCCTCAGTTAACAGCTGCTTCTCTTAAACAGTGTCAGTGTGAATATGACACCTCACGACAGGAACCGTTAGGTCCTCCAAAATGTGGAATGCCTGAAATGATAGAGGAGGCTTATATAGAACATAAAGGCAACTGCCATCCCCCAAAACCCAATCTGGTCTGCAATTTAGGAAAAAAACAATGGGGGAGGTTAATTTACCATTCTCTCAGCACGTCTTTCACTGCAATTAACCCGGATGTGTCCAGGGGGCATCTGTGGGCTGAAGCATCCCTCTATACTGAAGTACAGTTTCACAAAGAAATATATTATGTCCTTGAAATCCCAAAAGCAATTTTGCTGTGCTCAGTAACTGGAGACAATAACTTCTGTGTCTTCTTCGCTTCCAGACCCATCAACCACTACAAACCATAGCACCTTGACAGCTCACCCACACCCCAGAAGAAGCCTACGTCTCCGAACTCTCATGGATTGGTCTGAGAGGAAACATTTCCATGGAGGACAGAGCCAACAAGCAGGTCCAGTACCAAAGTGAGAGGGATTTACAGCAGATGGAAAAGCAAGACAAAAGGCAAGTGGAAAGGCTCTGGCTGGCAGCACAGCTTGAGGACAGGATTTCTGTGAGGAAAGAGGCACTTGCTTCTCAGTTCCCGGAAGAGGAATAACAGTTAAGGAAGACAGAGAACAGCAGAAAGAACTGGGAGCCCTATTGAGCCCTATCAGTGGCTGGTTAGGCCAAATGTACCCCCCAAGCAGTCCCCCACACTGTACCTATCCCCCACGGA
Source organism: Mauremys reevesii (assembly GCF_016161935.1). Lineage (NCBI taxonomy): Eukaryota > Metazoa > Chordata > Testudines > Geoemydidae > Mauremys > Mauremys reevesii. The sequence continues at coordinate 125,977,571 of NC_052627.1, read as the reverse complement.
TGCCTCCATTCCCCCTACCTAGGCACTCAGTGTGTGGGGAAAGTGTCAAGAAGGGAGAAGAGAACAGGGGGCCAGGGGACATGCCACGGGAGGGGGGTTCCATCTTGGACATTGTTTCCTTGCTTGCATTTGTTCATACACTTGGTTGATGTTTTTGGCATTACCCGTGTCTTGCTGTGCTAATGGCAGCTGGCCTGCCTGGAAATGGTTTAATTTTGTGCTTTTCTAACAAGTGTTCAAAAATAAAGGTTTTTTATTTTATTCAGGAATTGTATTGCCGTCACTGCATCACACCGTCTAATGTGTATTTCAAACAAAGACATGATAAGGTACAACTCTGAAGTTGTATGCCAAAGCTATTTATTTCTCAATACAGGTATCTAAACCCACAACTAGACACCCTGGCTGGCCCATGCCAGGCGACTCAGGCTCACGGTGCTCCAGTTGCAGGGCTCTTTCATTGCTGCAGCCTGAGCTCTGGGACGTTCCCACCTCGCAGGGTCCTAGAGCCCAAACTCCAGCCCAAGCCTGGAAGTCTACACAGCTATGAGAAAGCCCCACAGCCCAAATCCCACAATCCCAAATCAACTGACATAGGCCAGCCGCAGTTGCTGTGTAGACATCCCCTGAGAGCGAGCAGGGTCACAGAGCAAATAAGAGAGCTAGACCATGGTTGGTGAGGCAAACACTGATGGGCTCTTGTAAGATTATGCTTTCCCTCTGGCAGTAGGATGTAGAAGGGTTACTGAAAGCTACCGATACATTAATATAATGTTTAATCTGGTTAAACAGAAGTCTGGTGGTATTTCAAACCCCGCAGTTAGAGGCCCTGAACTGATCTGCAGGGTCCTTGAAACTGAGTTAGATAAAGTGACCAGGATCACCGAAGATTCACAGGCAAGTGTCCTGAGAGGAAGATCAGAGGGGTAAAAAGGCTGCACTGGCAACTCGCAGCCAACAGTGCTAAGCAAAGTTTGTGTTCCAGAAGGGGCAGATCAATGACTCTCAGGACGAGTAGTAGCTCATCCCACACACAGTCCCACTGATATCAATAGAAGGATTCCCAAAGTGAGATATTACTCAAACGAAGTTTCTCAGATTCTGGCTCAAGGTTACCAATGAGAGAGAGGGAGAGAGAGACACTATTGCATTACAGCACATATTGATTACAGGAGCCATAGCCAACTCCATGTGGGCAATACTCCATTCCATCCACAGGAGCTGCATTTTCAGACCAAAAACTGCACATGGTCCTTTCTCTGTACTCTCTGCACAGGGACACAGCGAATGCATATTTACATAGAGCAGCTGCTTTGCATATTGCTGCCTAAGAGGCATTTCCTTGCAATATAGGGCAGATATAAATTTATTTTCTTAGACTTTATGCCTTAGATTCTCAGTGTCTATCAGACAAGAGGGACAAGAATGATTTCACAGAATCATCTGATCTGGCTCCTGGTGCTCTGGATTCAAGGTAAGAACATCATCAGGAGACAATCTCTCACCATGATTTTATTATCATAGACTTCTTGGTCAAACCCACAATACTTCATTTCATGAGCTCACAGGGAGATCAATTCCAACTGGCTCAGACCTGAATGTAACTAGGTTGTCTAAATGAAGATATTTGCAGATTTTTTTTATTGTGTTTCATTTGATATTTCTTATAATGTTTTTCCTCTCATCCAGATGCCAAGGGGCAGATTGTGCTGACTCAGACTCCAGAATCCCTGGCAGTGTCTCCAGGAGACAGAGTCACCATCAACTGCAAAGCCAGTTCCAGTGTTAGTAGCTACATGGCCTGGTACCAACAAAAATCAGGACAAGCTCCTAAGCTCCTTATCCACAGCGCTTCCACCCGTCCCTCTGGGATCCCAGACCGGTTCAGTGGCAGTGGGTCTGGCACTGACTTCACTTTTACAATCAGTCGGGTAGACGCTGATGATGCTGGAGATTATTATTGTCAACAAGCTCAAAGCTGGCCTCTCACAGTGATACAGAGCAATGCAAAAACCTCCCTGCTTTCTTCAGCTTCAGTTCCTCACTGTAACAGCTGTTTTCCTCCAGCGAGTCAAAGTATCACACCAACTGCTGTGTCTCAGAGTAGAGAAGGGTCTGTCAGTTTCAGGCACCTCACCCCATTGTCCATTCCTTCCTGTCACTTCTACAGATCCCTCATCAAAGTAGCACAAAAGCTGGAATTCACAGGGTGCTATATTAATATACATTCAGCAGCTTCCTTTTAAATACTGAAGAGTATTTGCTCTTATAGGCTGGATCCAATTTCCCATTAACATTGCAATACAAGTGCAGCATATCAGCTGAGAAATGCCAATCACTGTATAAAGCATCCAGAAATTACTTGCATACGCAGAACCAGCTGACTGGCTGCCCTCCTCCCCATACAAGCATCAAAGCAGTTAGACCCCTTTCCACAACATGGTGCATGTCCTGTTCCCACATGGGACAGAGAGAAAGTCGCTACATGACTTTTCCTGAATCACTGCAGACATGTTTGTTTCTATATTCCAATAACCTACAGATTCTGGTCTAGATTTCAGACAATCTCACATAGGAGAGGAAAGCCAGTTTTTAGCCCGTAGCAATTGCACCTTAGTTTCAATTCACTCAGCCCTGGGAAGCAGCAGCTCATATCCCTTGTACCATGCACTGGGTTACCAACAAACCCTTATTACTGTAGAAGGGACATCCCTTATTTCCAGGGGTGAAAGTAGAAATAGAAATAGGGACTTACCGGTATGGGGCTGGGCTGGGGCCAGCTCTGGCCCCCAAAAGGGGCAGGGCCTTGGGCAGAAGGGGCGGGGATAGGGGGTCAGTGCCCTCCCCCTTCCCACCAGGGTAACAGCGGCAGCCGGGGGCTCCGGCAGCAGTTTAAAGGGCCCAGGGCTCAGCCGCCGCTACTGTCCCGGGCCCTTTAAACTGCTGCCAGAGCCCCCAGCTGCCACTGCTACCGCAAGGCTCCGGCAGCAGGGCTCAGGGGGCTATTTAAAGAGCCCTGGGCTCCCCTGCCTCGACTGCCCCGAGCCCTTTAAATAGCCGCCAGAGCCCTGGGATAGCAGTGGCGGAGTCTGGCGGCTATTTAAAGGGCCCAAGGCAGTAGAGGCAGCAGGAGCCCCGGACCTGTAAATAGTCCACAGTCGATTTAAAGGGCCGTGGGAAGCCGGGCCACCCCGGTACGGCACACGGCTCTTGCCAGCTTACTTTCACCTCTGCTTATTTCTTCATCCTGTACAATGGGATTGCTGAGTGCTGCAAAAAGCAGCAAGAAATAACCCTGGTGAATGTAGGTAGGTTCTGCTTATTAACTATTATTATTAATGATAAAGATAATAGCAGGAGGAGGGGTGGGGCGGGGAGTGCTAAAAAAACAGTCCCTTATTTTTTAAGTACAGCGTCAGAACCCAGTGGGCAGCGTGCTGCTGTCCTGTGCAGGTGTTTAATTGCAGAGGCCGTCCTCCACGAAGACTACCACAGCCTCCATTGCCCTTAGGCATCCCCGCCAAAGGAACAACAGAGAGCACTGGAACTTGTGGTAGCAGCAAATCCTCACACTTCTCCTGCCCTTCCCTGGGCTCTTCTGCAAACAGCCCCCACATGCTGGCGTAGATTCCCTGCAAAGCTGGGAGCATTTCATTATCTGCTCATGCTAATTTTCGCTGCATCACTCAATAGAAACACAAAGCAAACAATGAGAGTATTTTATCTGGCCGCCGCACTGGACAGACAAACCCCCCGTGGTACGTGGGTAGCACAACTCTCCCATTTTATAGAACGGGTAATGGGGAAAAAAAACACTAAGTGCCTTGATCAAAGCCACACAGGGAGTCTGTGGCAGAGGCAGGATTAGAATTCTGATCTCCAGCTTCCCAACCTTGTGCTTACGCTTCCACCCCACACTGACTGGCAGGGGCTAGACACTCTCAGGGGTTTGAACCCCAAAGAATAACCCCAATTGAATCAACTGGTGGCCTACAATGACACTGCGTGTACAGTAGGTTGAGTAAGGTCTTTTATGAAAGCTTGTAATTTTCTACACTTAATCACATGAACGATGTATACAAGCCCTGGGTATGAATTTGTGTCCGTAGAGAATGGTGTTCAAACGCCGGCTCCACCTCACAGCTGGAGAGTGAGCAATCAGACAGGGAGAGGCACCTCCCAAGCCAGGTGTTTGCACAAAACCAGATGCAAGTAACCATCTACTGTACAACCCAGCAGTAGCCAGCAATGGGTCACTAAAGTCAATGGAAAGGCCTGGAGACAATATCCCCACTTTGAATATTTATAGTGACTGAAGGAAAAAAAACCTGGAAAATCCTTTTAAAATGGAAGTGGTTTGAAGTGAAAGGCATCCAGTAACTGGCGGGCATCCTCTAAGGGCTGGTCTGCACTTCAAATGCTACAGCAGCACAGTTGTACCCCTGTATCACTTCAGTGCAGGCGCTATCTGAGCTGATGGGAGGGGCTCTCCTGTCGGCGTAGGTCAGCGTTTCTCAAAACTGGGCATCCTGACCCGAAAGGGGGTCACAAGGCTATTACAGTGGGGTCCTCTCTGATGGACCACAACCTTGTCGTGGTGGAGAGGCTTGCGTGGGCTTATGAATCCACACAAGCTCTGAAGCTCCTATCATGCTTCCACCCGCGCCTCTGGGATCCCAGCCCGGTGCAGTGGCAGTGGGTCTGGAACCGATTTCACTCTCACAATCAGCAGCATGCAAGATGATGATGCTGGAGATTATTATTGTCAACAAGGCTAGAGCTGGCCTCTCTCACAAAAACCTCCCTGTGCTGCTCCTTCAGCATCACAGCAGCTTCCTTAGCCAAGTCACTTTCTCAATCAACTGCTACAGGCTATTTGGGACAAACTTTCAGCCCTACAAGCCCCCAATGTGCTTGAAGTACAAATATAAATAAGCAGGAGAGTTTGCCACTGGAGAAATTTCCTTCCATGTAAAAAAAATTTTAACTTCTCCTGATGGCATTTTTTTTTTGTGTTTGTGCACAAAATACAGTATTTTCTTGCAGGGAGCTCTACCCCACCGCATTCTGCACAGGAAATGGACAATTACTGAATGGCCGCTTTTATACCTAAACATTTTTAAACAACAGGCTGAACTTCCATGCAACTGACTCTAGATGGCCACATTCAGCTAACTTTCCAGGGGGAGCAGCTAACCATACTACAACTTGGAAAATGAGGAGAAATATTTCAAGGGCTGAAATATGGATGCAAGAGTCTAATGTTAAATCTCCAGGAAAGAAAATCCTGGTCTATTTAAGCAATGTTACACAGAACATGGGGAGCAATGCTACAGGGCTTACAAACTATTTAATGGAATCGCAAAGGTGATGACTAATAAATCCAGTAGCGGGTAGTAATGACAGGAGGGATTAGCCCTCTGCATAGATCAACTGATACAGGGAGATAACGCCATTGATATCATCTTTCTGAGGATATTCCTAGTATAATGATTGTCAGCTTATTAAATTTAAACAAGCTACCAAGCAATACTGATGATCTGAGAACATGTATTCCCATTCCACCCTGACACAGGCCATTTCAACACAAAGTGAGGGACAAGGACTGTAACCTAATATGGGGTAGTTCAGCACATAACAAAATAGGGTCCTGATCAAGACAGGGACCTCGGGGCACCATCATCACTATTAATGGAACTGCCATTTTAATGAAACTCTAGGATGCGTTCCCAGGGCCAGACAGGTCAGACTTGCCGATTTCATCCACGGTCTCTCATTTCCCTTTTTCTGCATGTCTTTAGGTCAGCTGGGACTTTTTTTCTCTGAACTAAGTTTGCATATTTCACACCCAGGAGACCCTACCCTACAGCTCTGGGCCAGTATAAATGTTCCATGCTGTTGGTTACAGTTTGCTGATTGCATCAGGCCACTCAGACGTAGCAAGATGATCTCACAGGCTCAGCTCATCTGGCTGTTAGTCCTCTGGATCCAGGGTAAGAATCAAATGAAGGGGGCATGGGATGGTTTAAGCTACAGTGATCCATAGAAAAACTTTACAGATCTAGGAATGTTCTGTGTGAACCCATAAACATGAGCTAGTGACAGTAACTTCTGAGAAGGGTTTCTCCTTTCCATTGGAACTGCAAAGGAAATACAAGCAATTGAAGGAGCGTGGAATGAAACAGCCACTTCAAACTTAACGTTAGTTCATCCTCTGACAACGATGCTATCATAAGTATGTGAAGAGGCACATGGGAAACTCTATAAAATCAAAATATTGTTTATTTTGATTAACTATATTCTTCACATATTATATACGAGAGAAAGAGACTATACATGTACATACTAATTTATATTCTGTTTCTTAATTCAGACTCCAGTGGGCAGATTGTGCTGACTCAGACTCCAGAATCCCTGGCAGTGTCTCCTGGAGACACAGTCACTATCCGCTGCAAAGCCAGTTCCAGCGTCAGCATTGGCAGCCTTCACCTCTTAGCCTGGTACCAACAGAAACCAGGACAAGCTCCGAAGCTCCTTGTCTATCTTGCTTCTACCCTGCAATCCGGGGTCCCAGCCCGGTTCAGCGGCAGTGGGTCTGGCACTGATTTCACTCTCACAATCAGTAAGGTTGAAGCTGAAGATGCTGGAGATTATTACTGTCAGCAGTATCGCAGCGACCCTCTCACAGTGATACAGACCAATACAAAAACCTCCCCATCCTGTTCCTTTCAGGGTAACAGCTGCTTCCTAGCCCTGGTGTAACCGCTACCTACCTGTCAGACAGTGTTTTGAAAAATCTTTCAGCACCACACAGAGTCCTTGTGCTCCCCCTGCTGAACTGTCCATAATACTGCTGACTCTTTCCCATCACCAGTGTCCCACTTGTAGCACCAATGTTGACCCAGTGCCAAGCAGCAGCAAATGTCCCAGCCTTGCAGGTCGGCTTCTCAGGGGAGGGAAAATCAGTGATGTGGAGTCTGAGTATCCCAAGCAGAACTTTTTTTATTCACATATACACCAGACAAATGAGACCAAAGCAGTCTGCAGAGAAACCCTTCTCTCAGGAATCTATCCCAGCATCAACGTCCAGTTTCTAGACTGCAAATCTGCTTCAAAAATTCACTCTAATCAGACACCAAGGCAGAGAAACTCTCCTGCTTCTCATACAGCTCCCTTTCCTCAGAACCTTGCATAACCAAAACCAAAGCCATTTGGTTTTCTTGTAGCTGCTGAATTGGGGATCACTTTTTCCTGCACAAACAATCTTATTCCCCAATTCCCCAAAACAATGACCCGTAGGTGTAAATAAGGTGACACAGGGATTAGCACCAGGACTGAGGACCTGATACAAAAACCCACTCAAGTCAATGGTAAGACGCCTACTGACTTCAGTGAGTTTTGGATCAAGCCTTAATCTATCTATTAAGGGCTCAACCCTGTTTAATGAGTGCTTGAACAGACCCAGAGAATATAATGTCATCATTGTGAGATGGTTTCTAGTGTAACAGTGATAGTAACTGGGACCTTGTCATAAACAGATAGTTAAGGGTTAATGTCTCTTTTACCTGTAAAGGGTTAAGAAGCTCAGTAAACCTGACTGACACTTGACCAGAGGTCCAATAAGGGGACAAGATACTTTCAAATCTTGGTGGAGGGAAGTCTTTGTTTGTGCTCTTTGTTTGGGGGTTGTTCGCTCTTGGGACTAAGAGGGACCAAACATCAATCCAGGCTCTCCAAATCTTTCTGAATCAGTCTCTCATGTTTCCAACTTGTAAGTAATAGCCAGGCAAGGCGTGTTAGTCTTATTTTTGTTTTCTCAACTTGTAAATGTTCCCTTTTGCTGAGAGGATTTTACCTCTGTTTGCTGTAACTTTGAACCTAAGGCTAGTGGGGGTTCCTCTGGGCTATATAAATCTGATTACCCTGTAAAGTATTTTCCATCCATTACAGAGATAATTTTTACCTTTCTTTCTTTAATTAAAAGCTTTTTTTTAAAGAACCTGATTGATTTTTTCCTTGTGTTAAGATCCAAGGGAATTGGATCTGGACTCACCAGGAATTGGTGGGGGAAAGGAGGGAGGATGGTTAAATTCTCCTTGTGTTAAGATCCAAGGGGTTGGATTGGTGTTCACCAGGAACTTGGTGAAAAAGCCTCTCAAGGCTGCCCAGGGAGGGGAAGGTTTTGGGGGGACAGAAAGTGATCCAGACACTGAAATTTCTGGATGGTGGCAGTGTTACCAGATCTAAGCTAGTAATTAAGCTTAGAAGTGTCCATGCAGGTCCCCACATCTGTACCCTAAAGTTCAGAGTAGGGGAGGAACCTTGACAGACCTAAACAAGAATTATGAGCTTAGAACATTTATTCCCAGTCAATCTGACAAGTGACATTTCAGTCCAAAGTGAGGGAGCTGCCTAGGGCCTGTGGAGTTGAACTTGCTTATTTCATCCAGTGCCCCCTTCCTTTTTTGTCTCTATTAGCCTACTTCCATTTTAACTGAATTGTCTCGTTAGCACTGATCCCTCACTTGGCAAGGTAATTCCCATCTTTTCATGTACTGGGTATATATACCTGCTACTGTATTTTCCACACCATGCATCTGATGAAGTGGGTTTTAGCCCACAAAAGCTTATGCCCAAATAAATGTGTTACATTCTAAGGTGCCACAAGGACTCCTCGTTGTTTTTAGTCCAAAAGGAAACATTTCCATGAGGACAGAGCCAACAAGCAGGTCCAGTACCAAAGCAAGAGGGACTTACAGCAGATGGAAAGGCAAGACAAGAGGCAAGTGGAAAGGCTCCGGCTGGCTGCACAGCTTGAGGACAGGATTTCAGTGAGGGAAGAGGCACTTGCTTCTCAGTGCCTGGAAGAGGAATAACAGTTAAGGAAGACAGAGCACAGCAGAAAGAACTGTAACCGGCTGCTTTCGCTAATCCTGCTGTGCCTGCTCCATGGTACAATGTGCTGCAGACCAAGAATAGTTTGGATAATTCCATGGCTGGGTGGGCCATACAACTGGGCCCTATCAGTGGCTGGACAGGCCAAATGTACCCCCAAGCAGTCCCCTACACTGTACCCCTCCCCCGCGGATGCCTCCACTCTCCCTACCCAGGCACTCAGTGTGTGGGGAAAGTGTCAAGAAGGGAGAGGAGAACAGGGGGCTGGGGACATGCCACGGGAGAGGGGTTCCATCTTGGAAATTGTTTCCTTGCTTGCTTTTGTTCATGCACTTTGTTGATGTTTTTGGCATTACCCGTGTCTTGCTGTGCTAATGGCAGCTGGCCTGCCTGGAAATGGTTTAATATTGTGCTGTGCTAAAAAGTGTTAAAAATAAAGGTTTTTTTATTTTATTCAGGAATTGTATTACCGTCACTGCATCACTCCGTCTAATGTGTATTTCAAACAAAGACAAACATGATAAGGTACAACTCTGAAGTTGTATGCTAAAACTATTTATTTCTGAATACAGGTATCTCAATCCACAGTACCCCGCACCCCCCATTTCTTAAGTGGTCATTCATAAATACAATGCATGGCAATCAACCCCCAACCCTCTTACCTAAGGTACTGTAAGCAATGCCCAAGCACATTAATAAAGGTACTACTCTCCCTTTTCCATTGGCCCATGCAAGTTCATGGTGTGGGAGCACAAAGCAGCCCCAATTTCTGTTGCCCCGGTGCACCCATCTCCAGCAGAGGTAGCAGAACTTTCTGGGTTCAGTGTACCGGGTCAGCTGTCCAACACCGTCAGAGGCCCATTCAGGGGCAAATGGCTCACTTTTGGCTTCACAGAGATTGTGAAGCACAGCACACCACAGTAATGCGGACTGCACCGATGACACTGAAATCCAAACGCGTCTGTAGACAGCGCCTGGGGGATTTCAACCTGCCAAACACACATTCAACCACCATTCTACACTTGCCGAGTGTGTAATTAAACCTTCTTTTGCCAGGGTCTCTGAGATCAGGGTACGGTTTCATAAGCCAAAGCAAAAGGGGGTACTCGGGAACCCCCAGAATAACAGTAGGGTCAGTAATTCCATTTATGACAATGTCATTTGGTGGGAATAGTGTCCCAACCTGTTCCTGAATGTAGACACCCAATCAGCAGACAACCCTGGTATCATGAACTTTTCCAATGCAGTCCACACTAATGTTCATAAATTGGCCTTTGTGCTCCACAAGGACCGGCATAACAATGGAGTCGTACGCTTTGCAGCTTAGGGAGCCATGAGCTCCTTGAGGAGGGAAAACTAAGGCACAAGAGTCCATCGATGGCCCAAGAGCAGTTTGGAAACCCCTTTCTCTCAAAGCCAGCAATGACTTCAGCAATAGCTTTTATGTCCACCACCTTGGGGGTAAACCACATGCCTGAATGCCCCAGATACGGTGGGCTGGACATGGGCTTGCATACGGATGTTGGAGCCCCAGGTTCAAAAACTCTAAACTTAGAGTCAGCACTCAGTGTAGACATTCAAGCTCCCAGTTCTCAGACCCAGCATCCACTGACTCGAGTTCCACTACCCCTGGACTGGCACTGCTGCGTAGATATACCCAGACAGACATTGGAGATCCACACCCACACTGGAGGTTAATTTGAGGGCTTTAGTTAGGTCCTTGAGAGACAGAGTGAGCAATCACAAAAGTCACCTCCAGATATACACACACATGCACATTCTTCCATAGTTTGGAGCTATTTCTATCTGGGATTTTGGTTCAGGCCCAACTCTAATCTAAACGCCGTACACAGAGCAAAGCTCTGACAGACACTCTTAGTCCTGAGCTACCGTTAATTCTTCTCACCAGCACAGCCATGCCAGCATGGGGATGGGGTTTTGACCAACACGGCTATGATGCTATAAGAGTTAGAGTAGATGCAGTTATGCCGGCATAAACGTGCTTCTGTCAGCATAGATGATGTCACTCGGAGAACTGGTGTAAACTGTGCTAGCAGAAACACTTCGATACTGCAACCACACTTGGAGGATTTGCCGGTATAGCTCAAGCAGTGTAGCTCTATGAGCAAAACTTTTCTGATATAGACAGGGCCTAATGCACTGTGGAGAAGAGATAGTGCTCACGTGAAACTGTATGATATGAGATGTGGCTATAGGATAGAAGTTGTTAAGCAGAGTTGTATGCTGGGGATGAAGACCAAAAGGAACATACGCCATTAAGTGCAGAGACAGAGAGGTTTGGACTCCTGCATGGAAGCTCTTCCTGGATTGCTTGCTTGGATCTCTGGGGGGTTGAATAGGAAGGGTCGTTGGCTGGTACCTGAGGGTAGGTCTACATAGCAACTAGACACCCCTGGCTGGCCCATGCCAAGCAACTCAGGCTCATGGTGCTCCAGTTGCAGGGCTGTTTCATTGCTGCAGCCTGAGCTCTGGGATGCTCCCAATTTGCAGGGTCCTAGAGCCCAAACTCCAGCCCAAGCCTGGAAGTCCACACAGCTATGAGAAAGCCCCACAGCCCAAATCCCACAATCCCAAGTCACCTGACACAGGCCAGCCAAAGTTGCTGTGTAGACATCCCCTGAGAGCGAGCAGGGTCACAGAGCAGATAAGAGAGCTAGACCGTGGTTGGTGAGGCAAACACTGATGGGCTCTTGTAAGATTATGCTTTCCCTCTGGCAGTAGGATGTAGAAGGGTTACTGAAAGCTACCGTTACATTAATATAATGTTTAATCTGGTTAAACAGAAGTCTGGTGGTATTTCAAACCCAGCAGTCAGAGGCCCTGAACAGATCTGCAGGGTCCTTGAAACTGAGTTAGAAAAAGTAACCAGGATCACCGAAGATTAACAGGCAAGTGTCCTGAGAGGAAGATCTGAGGGGTAAAAAGGCTGCACTGGCAACTCGTAGACAACAACGATGAATAAAGTTTGTGTTTCAGAAGGGGCAGATCAATGACTCTCAGGACGAGTAGTAGCTCATCCCACACACAGTCCCACTGATATCAATAGAAGGATTCCCAAAGTGAGATATTACTTAAAGGCAAGATATTACTCCAAAGGAAGCTTCTCAGATTCTGGCTCAAAGTTACCAATGAGAGACAGAGAGAGAGACAGACAGACAGACACACACATGCATTAAAGCACATATTGATTACAGGAGCCATAGCCAACTCCACGTGGGGGAGGGATAGCTCAGTGGTTTGAGCATTGGCCTGCTATACCTAGAGTTGTGAGTTCAATCCTTGAGGGAGCCATTTGGGGATTGGTCCTGCTTTGAGCAGGGGGTTGGACTAGATGATCTCTTGAGGTCCCTTCCAACCCTAATAATCTATGATTCTATGAATACTGTGTTCCATCCATAGGAGCTTCATTCTCAGACCAAAGGCTGCACATGATCCTTTCTCTGTACTCTCGACACAGCAAATGTACATTTACATGGAGAAGCTGCTTTGCATATTTCTGCCCAAAGGCATTTCCTTGCAATATAGGGCAGATATAAATTTATTTTCTTAGACTTTATGTCTCAGATTCTCAGTGTCTGTCAGACTAGAGGGACAAGGATGATTCCACAGAATCATCTGATCTGGATCCTACTGCTCTGGATTAAGGGTAAGAACATCATCAGGAGAGATTAAGACAATCTCTCACCATGATTTAATTATTATGAACTTTTTCATCAAACCCACAATACTACTTCATTTCATGAGCTCACAGGGAGTTACAATTCCAATTGGCACAGACCTGAATGTAACTAGATTGTCTAAATGAAGATATTTGCAGATTTCTTTTTTTTTTAAATTGTATTTCATTTGATGTTACTTATGTTTTTCCTCTCATCCAGATGCCAAGGGGCAGATTGTGCTGACTCAGACTCCAGAATCCCTGGCAGTGTCTCCAGGAGATAGTCTCACCATCAACTGCAAAGCCAGTTCCAGTGTTAGCAGCAGCTACATGGCCTGGTACCAACAGAAATCAGGACAAGCTCCTAAACTCCTTATCTACGGCGCTTCCACCCGTCCCTCTGGGGTCCCAGACCGGTTCAGTGGCAGTGGGTCTGGCACTGACTTCACTTTTACAATCAGCCAGGTAGAAGCTGATGATGCTGGAGATTATTATTGTCAACGAGCTCAAATCTGGCCTCTCACAGTGATACAGAGCAATACAAAAACCTCCCTGCTTTCTTCAGCTTCCGTTCCTCATTGTAACAACTGTTTTCCTCCAGCGAGTCAAAGTATCACACCAACTGCTGTGTCTCAGAGTAGAGAAGTGCCTGTCAGTTTCAGGCACCTCACCCCATTGTCCATTCCTTCCTGTCACTCCAGAGATCCCTCATCAAAGTGGCACAAAGGCTGGAATTCACAGGGTGCTATATTAATATAGATTCAGCAGCTTCCTTTTAAATACTGAAGAGTATTTGCTCTTATAGCCTGGATCCAATTTCCCATTAACACTGCAATACAAGTGCAGCATATCAGCTGATAAATGGCAATTACTGTTGTCACGGAGTGTGGGGGAGTCCGGCCCTGCACCCCTCTTCCTGGGACCCACAGTGACTCTCAGCCAGCCAGTAAAACAGAAGGTTTATTGGACAACAGGAACACCGGATACAGCAGAGCTCGTGTTCAGAGCCAGGACCCCTCACTCTGGCCTCTTTGGGGTTCAGGGTGTCTGGATTCCAGCACAGGTGCCCCTGCAAACCCACCACCCCGGTCCCAAAACCGAAGACTGACCCCACCCTCTCCACTCAGCTCCTTTTCTTTTGTCCAGCTCCTGGGCAGAGGTGTCACCTCCCCTCCCCCAGGCCTAGCTCATGTTACAGTCTGCATACCTGCCTCTCACCTAAAATCCTCCCTGCTCTCCCATCCTCCCTGCTCTCCCATCCCCCACATAGACAGTCCCTACTCCACCACAACTGTATAAAGCATCCGGAAATTACTTGTGTAAGCAGAACCAGCTGACTGGCTGCCCCCCTCTCCATACCACAACATGGTGCATGTCCTTAAGTCTGGTCCCACATGGGATAGAGAGAAAGAGTCGCTACATGAGTTTTCCTGAATCACTGCAAATATGTTTGTTTCTACATTCCAATAATCTACAGATTCTGGTCTAGATTTCAGACAATCTTACATAGGAGAGGAAAGCCAGATTTTAGCCGGTAACAATTGCACCTTATCTTCTATTCACTCAACCCTGGGCAGCAGCAGCTCATATCCCTTGTACCATGCATTGGGTTGACAACAAACTCTTATTACTGTAGAAGAGACATCTGTTATTTCTTCATCCTGTACAATGTGATTGCTAAGCAGCAAGAAATAACCCTGGTGAATGTAGGTGGGTCCTACTTATTAATTATTATTAATGATAAAGATAATATCAGGAGGAGGGATAGGGCAGGGGGTGCAAAAAAAACAGGCCCTTATTTTTTAAATACAGCGTCAGAACCCAGTGGGCAGCGTGCTGCCGTTCTGTGCAGGTGTTTAACTGCGGAGGCCGCCCTCCACGAAGACTACCACAGCCTCCATTGCCCTTAGGCATCCCCGCCAAAGGAACAACAGAGAGCACTGGAACTTGTGGTAGCAGCAAATCCTCACACTTCTCCTGCCCTTCCCCGGACCCTTCTGCAAACAGCCCCCACATGCTGGCGTAGATTCCCTGCAAAGCTAGGAGCATTTCATTATCTGCTCATGCTAAGTTTCACTGCATCACTCAAAAGAAACACAAAGCAAACAATGAGAGTATTTTATCTGGCCACCGCGCTGGACAGACAAACCCGCCTCGGTACGTGGGTAGCACAACTCTTCCATTTTATAGAAGGGGTAACGGGAAAAAACAACCAAATGCCTTGATCAAAGCCACACATGGAGTCAGTGGCAGAGGCAAGATTAGAATTAGCTTCCCAACATTGTGCTTATGCCTCCACACCATATTGATTTTCAGAGACTAGACACTCCCAGGGATTTGAACCCCAAAGAATAACCCCAATTGAATCAACTGAAGGCCTATAATGACATTTTGTGTAAAAATATGTTGAGTGAGGTCTTTTATGAAAGCTTGTAATGTCCTACACTTAATCATCATTATGAGTGATGTATACATACATTCATAACCATGGCTTGTATTTGTGTCCGCAGAGAACTGTGTTCAAACACTGGCTCCACCTCACAGCTGGAGAGTGAGCAATCAGACAGGGAGAGGCACCTCCCAAGCCAGGTGTTTACACAAAACCAGACGCAAGTAACCATCTACTGTACAATCCAGCAGTAGCCAGCAATGGGCCACTAAAGTCAATGGAAATGCCTGAAGACAATTGGGGGGATGTCCCCACTTTGAATATTTATAGTGATTGAATGAAAAAAAAACTGGAAAATCCTTTTAAAAAGGAAGTGGTTTGAAGTGAAAGGATTCCAGTAACTGGCGGGCATCCTCTAAGGGCTGGTCTGCACTTAAAATGCTACAGCTGCACAGTTGTACCCCTGTATCGTTTCAGTGCAAGAGCTATCTATGCTGATGGGAGGGGCTCTCCTGTCAGCGTAGGTCAGCATTTCTCAAAACTGGGCATCCTGACCCAAAAGGGGGTCACAAGGCTATTACAGGGGGGCCCTCTCTGATGGACCACAACCTTGTCATGGTGGTGAAGCTTGCATGGGCTTATGACCCTCAGAACTATATTGTCCGGAGCATTTATACTCCTGGTAGGGTCCCCCTTGGTGAGCAGGTCTGAGGTGAGGCTCCTGACTAACCATGGTCCAAACCTCAGAAGACCCCAATGGTGGCGCATACAGAGGGCCTGCTAGCACTCTGCGGCTGTGAAGGCGGCTGAGGGCTGCAGCAGGAGGGAGGCCCCTGGTGTCTTGGATCTCCTTGCCACTGGGTCAGGGTTTTCCTTCTGTCAAGTTTCGTGTGGTTACCGCCTGCGCACTGGTTTCCCCATGTTAAAAGATTTCACGTGCAGGCCTCTGCCAAAGGGTTCACACTCGCACAAAGTCCTGCGGCGGCGGACGAGTGGCGGGGAAGACAGAAGTTGTGATCTCTGGGAGTCTTTAGTCACAAATCTGCATGCAGGCGGCAGCCGTGTGATGGTCATTTTCTGCTTGGTTGAGACAGAAGTGCATTTCGGCAGCAGTGGCTATGGCTGAGCAGGCTTTCCCAGGATCCCCTCTGCTCACCCCAAATGGGGAGGGGCCTAGAAAAGGTGCCCCAACCATAGGTTGTCTCACACTCTTCTGACTGGATGGCCATATCCAGTGGGATCACAACTCCACAGCCAAAACGAGAGATATAAGACAATGAATTTTGCCACGTGGAATGTCCGCACCCTTATGAACGCTCAGTGCCTGCCCAGAAAGAAGAACTGCCATAATAACCAGAGAACTGACAAGACTCAACATTGACTGCAGCTCTTAGTGAGACCCGCCGGGCCAATGAGGGCCAATTAAAAGAGGATGGAGGTGACTACACCTTGTTTTGGACAGGAAAGTCACCTGAAGAGAGATGAATTTACAGTATTGGCTTTGCCATCAAAAATAGGATCGCCAGTCAGCTTTTGGAGCTTCCCGTGGGGATCAACGAGCGTCTCATGGCTCTTCGGCTCAAGCTTAGCAACAATCAATATGCCACAGTCATCCGTGGATATGTCTCAACACTTGATGATGAGGAAGACAATAAGGAGCAGTTTTATAGCCCTCTTGATGCGGTCCTCACAGTCACACCTAAGACAAACTCATCCTCCTGGGAGATTTCAGTGCCAGAGTCGGATGGGATTCTCAACTCTGGAGCAGCACAATAGGCAAAGAAGGTGTGGGAAATGTAAACCCCAATGGAATTCTCCTCCTCAGCAAATGTGTGGAGCATGACCTGCTCATCACAAATCCCATCTTCAGGCAGATTAATAAATTTAAGACCATCTGGAAACATCCTCAGTCCAAACACTGGCACCTCATTGACTATGTTATAGTCAGAGCCTGAGACTATGCCAACATCTGTATAACACGAGCTATGAGAGGTACCGATCACTGTTGGATAGGCTATTGATTAGTAAGATCAGTCACGTATCTGCAGCTTGCTCCACCACACCACAAACATCCAAAGACTAAGCAAAAGTGGTACAATGACAAAGCACTTCAAGACCACGCCAGCTGTGAGATGTTCCAGCAACATCTGTTTGAGAAACTCTCTAACATGCCTGATAACATCATTGATACTCAAGAGCACTGGGATCAATTTAAAAACACCATTCACAATGCATGTATTGAAACCACAGGATATTCCACTCATCGGCACCAAGACTGGTTTGATGAGAACAACGAGGAAATCCTAGCATTAATTCAACAGAAAAGAAATGCATTTTGTAACTGGCAAAATGATTCCTCTAACGAACGAAAACATGAGGCCTATCACCTGCTTAAAGCCGAAGTCCAAAGGAGGCTACATGGCAACAAAAACAAGTGGTGGCAAGAGAAGGCCTCTGAGATCCAGGGTTTCATAGACCAGGATGACATGAGAAGCTTCTTTCAAGCAACAAAAGATATATATGGTCCAAGCTCCAAAGGCCCAGCCCCCTTACATTCTCAGGATAACTCCACCCTCCTCAAGGACAATGCAGCCATTAACAACGCTGGAAGGAGCATTTGAGACCCTACTAAACCACGAAGACACCATAGAGTTTATTCCACAACGCTCAGCAATGGACCACCTTGCTGATCTCCCATCTTCTGAGGAAGTCTGGCATGCCATCACTCAGACAAAATATCACAAGGCACCAGGCCCAGACGGCATCCGAGCTGAGGTTTTTAAAGCTGGTGGAATAATGCTCCAGCACAAACTTTGCCAAGTCCTCGACAAAATCTGGACCTGCGAAAAAATTCCACCTGACTTTAAGAATGCCAACGTTGTTACAATATTCAAGAAAGGGGACACATTTTTGTGCGGGAACTAGAGAGGTATTGCTCTCCTCTCCAGCGCAGGGAAGATTCTTGCCCAGATCTTACCAAACCACCTCCTTCTCCTTGCCGAGGAACTCCTCCCCGAATCACAGTGTGGCTTCAGGCCATCCCGAGGCACAATCGACAAGATCTTCGTGGCATGACAGATTCAGGAGAAGTGCATAGAGCAACACCAGGAAGTGTTTGTGGTATTCATCGACCTAACCAAGGCCTTTGACTCTATCAGTCATGATGCTCTATGGAACTGGGAGGACCCGGCACAGAACAGAACACAGTAGCACCACACCATGCACCAAGCCACAGCTCACTTTGAGGAGAACAGAGGTGTTCATGAGACAGAGACGCAACAAAGGAGGAAAGAAAGGGCACAACACTCCAGCCAACAACTATGTCTCCTCCAAAATTACACCTGTCACTTCTGTGGGAAAATCTGCAGGGAAAGAATTGGGCTCCTCAGCCACTTAAAAGCTCACCAACGAACCCCCTTGGCAAACATCATCCTTTCATTGAGGGATAGCCGAAGAAGATAGGGAGGCACAGTAATGCTACCTTCAGTAGCTGGGCAGCCGGAGAGCAGCGGCCACTGGCTGGGCACCCAGCTGAGAAGGCAGCACTGCCAGCAGCAGCACAGAAGTAACGGCAGCATCGGTACTGGGGACAAGGGGTCATCACAGCCTGAAATACTTTCAAAGGGGAGCCCAGCAAAAAACATTTGAGAACTCCTGGCATAGGTAATCCACCTGCCCGAGAGATGGTAGCTTGGTCAACAGAAGAATTCTTCCATTGACCTAAGCAGGAAGCTGCCTCTGAAATGCTGGATCCCCCCATTAACTAGGGGAATATGCTGGGAAACTGTAGCAAAGGCAACAGGTAACTTGTATTAGAAAGGGATTTTACGTAAGATAGAAATGTAAAACCTGAGGTTGTCTCTTTAGCTTTATTTTCTGTGTAGCCTGTGTACATTCACTTCCCTTACTAGTTCATCTCTGAATCTGGGGAGTTTCTACTGAATAAACTTCTTGTTTATTTGTACCCCGAGCAAGGCTGTGATGTGGTGTGGGTTAAAGTGAACTGATAGCTGGGGGTGGGGCGGTTTCATGCTTTCAGGGGTGATGAACCAGCAGGGAAAAGATCGAGTGTGAAGTACTTAAGAACTCCAGGATGGATTTGGAGAGACTCAGGACTGGAGGGGCTGCGAGGAGTAACAAGGCTGGTGAAAGCCAGAGTGACACCCTGTGTTTGCAGGCAGGCTTCTGGGACCAGGGAGCCCAACCAAAGCTGCACAGCATCAAGGCACCTAAGGTTACTAGGGCAGGAGATGACAGAACCGCTTAGCGTCTGGGTGATCTCCAAAATGTCACAGCCACACTGTCTAATAGAGCTATAGGGAAGAGTGAGGGTGTGATTTACAATCAGCCTTGGAAACAGTCAAATATTTACCTACTGCTGACTTTGATAAGAATGAAAAAAACCTTAATGTTAACATATGAGGTGGATATTGAGCTGAAGTCAATGGAGCTATGCCAATTTACACCAGCTAAGGATCTGGCCCTTTATTCTGAAATCATAGAGTTAGCTGGGACCGCAAGGGTCAATGCGTGCAAATCACTTCTCCAACCCCAAACCCTGAGCCTATGATTCAGATGCTTTGCATCTCACTGATCTCTCCCAGCTACTCTGAGCAGCCGTCTCTGGTTCCATTTCCTGACTAAAGACAACTTCCTTGAAGGTCTTTTTTCCACAGGGAGCAGGCCAGATTCAGGAACTGGTGAATAGGAATCAGTGCAGCTGTACCAGTGTTGCTGTCCTGGTGTAGATGAGAATGTTCAGCGATGGCACAGATTCAGCTAATCAGGATTTACCCCTGCTAATTCAGGATTAGCCCTGCTTGAAGCCCCCCCCACCCCCATCACCCTCCAGTACAGTTGATCTGTCAGAGAGAGCTCATACCATTTGTATCGTTGTGATGAGATCTCCAGTGTAACAATGACACTATCCAGCATCACAGCAATAATAATAAGCTGAGAACATTTATTCCCATTCATCCTTGACAACAGTCATTTTAACATGCAGGCTCTTGTCCCCAGAACTGTCTTGCCGAACTTGCTTATATCTCACTCATGGCCCCTTCCCTTCCCTTGTTTGTGTACATTTGTGGACCAGGTGTGACTTTTCATATCTGAGCCCAATTTGCATATTTCACACCCAAGCAACTATCCCCTGCTGCTCTGAGTGGTCATAAATGATCCGTGTCACTCGTTACTGTTTGTTGATCAGCATTGGGCCACTCAGACGTATCAAGATGATCTCCCAGGCTCAGCTCATCTGGCTGTTAGTGCTCTGGATCCAGGGTAAGAATCAAACCAAGAAGGAATCTGATGAATTCAAAGTACAATGATTCTCTGAAATTTTCAAAGAACTAGAAATGTTGTATATTGACCCATAAACGATAATCTACAATCACAATCCTTTTAGTTAGTAAGCTCTTTGTGACAGGAACTGACACTTATGTGATGGGAGAGCACCGGGCACAGTCAGGTCCAAACTGACTAGCGTTCTTCAACATTTAAAGGGCTCAAACAGTCTTCAGAGATCAACACTAATTTATTCAAATCTTTCTCTCATTTTAACCGGAATTAAGAAAAAGAAATAGGTTTTAGAAACTAATGAGCAACAAGAAAAGGGGTCAGCCATCTGGAACTTGATGTTAGCACCACCACCAGGTGACTAGGTACCAGTAAGAGTATAAAGCTGCCTATGGGGATATTCTGCAAACACAAAACTGTTTAGTTTGATTGACTAGATCTGTATTTGTATTAATTTATATTTTCTTTGTAAACTCAGGCTCCAGTGGGCAAACTGTGATGACAAAGACTCCAGAATCACTGGCAGTGTTTCCAGGTGACAAAGTCACTATCAACTGCAAAGCCAGTGCAGGCATTACAGGCTCTTATACCTATTTAGCCTGGTACCAACAGAAATCCAGACAAGCTCCTAAGCTTCTTATCTATCACGCTTCCACCCGTGCCCCTGGGATCCCAGACCGGTTCATTGGCAGTGGGTCTGGGACTGACTTTACTCTCACAATCAACAGTTTACAAGCTGAAGATGCAGGAGATTATTATTGTCAGCGAGGCTATGGCGACACTTCCACAGTGATACAGACCAACACAAAACCCTCCCTGTGCTATTTTATTCAGCGTAACAGCTGCTTCCTTCAAACAGCCGCCTCCTCAGTGCAAATGCTAAACGTTATCTGGGGACAAACTCTCAGCCCCAGAGACATATATCTCTGCACTCACTAGCGTGAAATAAAATAGAAACTTTGCAGTTTGCTGAGAGAGACATTTCCTTCCAAACAGAAGAGTCTGTAACATCTCCTCAACCACGGTGGCATTTTTTTTCCTGCCTTTAAATTACTCTGCACCCTTCCTAATTGTAGGTTTACCAGATAGCAACTGTGAAAAATGGGACGGGAGTGGGGGTAATAGGCGCCTATATAAGAAAAAGTCCCCAAAAATGGGACTGTTCCTTTAAAAACAGGATGGATGGTCACCCTACTTAATTGTTACTTTAGAAGACAGTGTGAGCATTTCAGGTCAGCCCAAGACTTTACTGATAGTTCTGCCAGGGTGGAGAGCAGAATTCATGACCTCAGCTGTAGAGTGTACAGATGCTGGAAGGGAACAACTCACTGCACCCTCTTGTGACCCACTGTGATAAAAACATAGTATGACAGGAGAAGGAATCTGGGAGGATCCAATGATTCTCTGGTATAGGGAACATTGTAGAAATGCAGGGCCTTGGAAATGGGAAGTGCATTTGTACCTGAGAAAGGTTCAGGAGAGTTTGTGGACAAAAAACATAACTAACATATTTAAGTGAACTACTGAGGAAAGACCTCATAGGGGCAGCTCGGAGACATGGGTCATGGATCTGATCCCCATTCTAAAGGGGCACTCACACTCCAGCGGGAACCTGCTGAACACATCATGTGGTTGCTCCACAGAAATACTTCCCGCTGAAGGGCCAAGCACTGGCTGTCAGCAATCATATAAAATAAACACTTCAGCACCCTAAATAACAGGCCCAAACATTGCAGGCCCAAACCTTCCCTAGATGTCACTCCTATTGATTCCAATGGAGCCTGCACCCATGTGACTGAATTGGGCCTCTCAGCCTGTATCTGTGACACAGCAATCGGCAGGACTATTATGACAGGAGATTGTAGCACTGTTTTATACAGGCATGTTTCTTTCCTTCCCCTAATTAGTCCTCAGCTCTAGTACTTTGAAAATACTCCGTATTCATCTTCTAATCCTTCAGCAGATTAACAATTTTTAGATAATATACAGTTATTCTTGAACATATTTCTTCTTTTCTAGATAAGATAGATAGATAGAAGTTATGGGAAGGGACTGGCGTTTCTGGGTATTTGGACTGGGTTTTTTGGCACAATATTTTCTTCTTTCCTGGGGCTTCCTTTCCCTAGCTGTGCTCAAAACAAGCATTAAAGGTAATAATTGGAGATATACCAATCTCCTAGAACTGGAAGGGACCTTGAAAGGTCATTGAGTCAAGCCCCCTGCCTTCACTAGCAGGACCAATTTTTGCCCCAGATCCCTAAGTGGCCCCTTCAAGGATTGAACTTCCAACCCTGGGTTTAGCAGGCCAATGCTCAAACCACTGAGCTGTCCCTCCCCCAAGGATTTGTGCAACTTTGAAAGGTGCTGTTATCTCAACAATTTCTGGATCCAATTAATTCAAATTTTCCCTACAAGGTCTATCCCAACCTCTAACCTCACCTACCATTTTTCAGAGTTATCTGACTTCTTTTGTAGATTTCAGGGAGAAGAGACAATTCAGCTTTAAACAGAAATTTAGCTTGCGAGGATACTACGCGAGTGTTTACATGAACTTGCTAAAAAAAGACAGGCCAAAAGGCTGTTCACCTAACAAGCATTAGGTAGCTAACAGGTGTCTGAAGTAATGGAAATGTATTCTTGATTCTCTTTAACATGTGTACAATCAAATTCAATGTCCTATAACCTATTTGACTAAAAATGCTGAACTTCTACACAATGGCCATCAGATGGCATGACTTCATATACAGGAGCATCTGAGATTCCAGATGTGTGGGAAAAAAATCGCAGATAAATCACTTCTCAGGACACTATGCCCCTTCCACATGGCACCAGTAATACAGGCAAGAACTAGGCCCTCTGTGTCAAACTGAAGAGCCAATGATTCAGGAAGTGAGACGACATGTTTTACCTGGCTATAATCATTATACACATTCTGAAATAAGGCAAATAAATCAGTTCTGAGGACACTGTTCTCCTCTACAGAATCCAAAGAACTCTCACTGGCCCACATTCTGATCCCACTTAAACCACTGTAAACCAGGAGTAAATGGAGTTACATCTGTGTAATCAAGATCAGAATCAGGCCCATTGACTTTAAGGGCAGTTACTTATATCTTGCCATGGTAGAATCGGTCCCTATATTTCTAATGGTCGAGCATCAGCAAGGATGAGACGAGATGCTGTGTGTACTCAGAACTGCCTGATCTTTCCTTCTTGCTCTCAGCTGTTATAAACGTTCTAACAGCTCAGATGCATCAAAATGATCCGTTCATCTGGCTGTTAGTGCCATGGATCCAAGCTAAGAATTAAACCATGAGGGAACAGGATGAATTAAAAGTATAATTGGCCTTTAAAGAAAAATGGAGATTCAGAACTCTATCAAATCCTGATTATTCC
Organism: Mauremys reevesii; assembly: GCF_016161935.1. Lineage (NCBI taxonomy): Eukaryota > Metazoa > Chordata > Testudines > Geoemydidae > Mauremys > Mauremys reevesii. The sequence goes on along the minus strand of NC_052627.1, from coordinate 125,953,914 downwards.
TCAGAGTTGCACACAATTTCCAGTTAATTCTGTCTCACTGAAAACAGCAAAAAGAGAGAACAAGCATTTAAAGAAATAAGGGCCTGATCCAAAACACATGGAAATCAGTGAGGCCCAGATTCACCAAGGGAATTATAGTGTAATTCTCATTAGGGAAATTGAGGCAGGAATCCTACCTGTGGGTTAGCCAGACCCTGGGTCTATGCTTGATTATAACAGTACAGGACCACTCAAACTGCAGCAGCACAAGGCATCTATAACAGCTCATAATGTGGACAGCCATACAGGGGCAGCACAGCCCAAACCATAGCTTTCATTGCCAGGGAGGGTTTGGGTGTGTGAACCCCACACACAGACAGAGAGAGAGTCAGTCCTAGCACAATTTAAAGTTACCCAGCCATTGAAAGAATCCCACAGGGTGGTAGCAGCAGCAGAATCATTTGCTTCTATAGTTTCATTGTCATCAGTTGGAGTTGCAGAGATCAGGGGTTGTATATGACCCAGGAGCTGTACCAGGGCACAGGGAATGGATGTTTACTGAGCAGCTGCTTTGTAGATCTAACCTCTAACAAGAATCTAAACTTCCACATCACTGACACCACACGGCCACATTCAACTGCCAGTGGGAGATGTTGGGAGCATCACACTTTTGAAAAGGTGGCCATATAAATCCACTTTTCAGCAACTAAAATATGGATTTATGAGTATGTTTAGATCTTCAGGAATGAAAACCGTGATCTATTTATGCAATGTTACACAGAACACAGGGAGCACCAACACAGGGCTCACAAACTATTTAATAGCAGCAAAGAATCCTGTGGCACCTTATAGATAACAGACGGTTTGGAGCATGAGCTTTCGTGGGTGAATACCCACTTCGTCACTTGCATCCGACGAAGTGGGTATTCACCCACAAAAGCTGATGCTGCAAAATGTCTGTTAGTCTATAAGGTGCCACAGGATTCTTTGCTGCTTTTACAGATCCAGACTTACACGGCTACCCCTCTGATACTTGAAACTATTTAATGGGATACCAGCCTATTCCTCTACATTACATTTACCTTTGGGATTTAAATGGCAGAAATAGGAGATTAAGGCTCCCACAACCCTGTGCATCTCTACAGGGTCTCTGAGGTGATGGATCATAAATCCAGAAGAGAGAAGTTAGCCCTGATGCAGGGAAATCAGCACCACTGAATTCATATTTATAGGGAAATTCCTACTATAACTAGAATGCTGAGCTCATTACATTTAAAGCAGCAGCCAAGCAACACAGATGAGCTCAAAAACATTTACTTCCATTCCACCCTGACAAATGCCACTTTGACACAAAGGGAGGGACAGGGACCATACTAACATGGGTTTATTCAGCACCCAACAAAACAGTGTCCTGATCCAGTCAGAGACCGCAGGCCCCACCATCTCTATCATCAGAATTGCCACCTTGAGGATGCTGCCCCAGCGGCTGTTGGGTTCTACTTGCCTATTTCATCCACAGCCCCTTTTACTTCCCTTTTTCTGCATGTTTTTAGGTGAGGTGGGAATTTTCATCTCTGAACTAAATTTGCATATTTCTCATCCAAGTGACATTGCCCCACAGCTCTGAGCCAGTATAAATGTTCCGTGTCACTCGTTACAGTTTAGTGATCAGCACAGGGCCAGACAGACGTAGCAAGATGATCTCACAGGCTCAGCTCATCTGGCTGTTAGTGCTCTGGGTCCATGGTAAGAATCAAGTGAAGCTGGGGCTGGATCACTGAAGCTGCACTAAGCCATACAAAGATTTAAGAGATGTAGAAAAGTTGAATGATGATACATAAAAATTCTTCAGTTCGTGATGGTAACTTCTGAAATGCCGGTCTCCTTCTCATTGCAAAAGAGGCAAAAAATGGTTTGATCAAAAGACAACTGAAAACATGTTGGGATGAAAGGAGCTCCTCAAACTTAACGTTGGGGTCATTCTCAGAAGATCGACTATCAGAAGACAGAAAGAGACACGGCAATATTTACAAAGACAAAATATTCTGTATTTCGATTGACTATATATTAATTATCTATGTTTATGCTATATGTATATACAAGAGAAAGAGACTACACATGTACATACTTATATTTTGTTTGTTAATTCAGACTCCAGTGGGCAGATTGTGCTGACTCAGACTCCAGAATCCCTGGCCGTGTCTCCAGGTGACACAGTCACTATCCGCTGCAAAGCCAGTTCAAGCCTCACCAGTGGTAGCTATAACAGACTAGCCTGGTACCAACAGAAATCAGGACAAGCTCCGAAGCTCCTTGTCTATCTTGCTTCTACCCTGCAATCTGGAGTCCCGGCCCGGTTTAGCGGCAGCGGGTCTGGCACTGATTTCACTCTCACAATCAACAGGGTTGAAACTGAAGATGCTGGAGATTATTATTGTCAGCAGCATCACAGCTTCCCTCTCACACAGTGATACAGACCAATACAAAAACTTCCCCCACCCTGTCCCTTTCAGTGTAATAGCTGCTTCCTATTCATAGTGTAGATGCTACACTAGATTTCAGACAGTGTTTTGATCAGTCTTTCCACACCTGGCAGAGTCCCCTGCGCCCACTGCTGCCCTTCCTATAATACTGTTGTCTCTCCCCCAAAATCAGTGTCCCACTGCTAACAGCAGTGTTGACCTGCTGCTGAGGAGCAGCAGATATCCTGGAATTATAAGTCAACTTCTCAGTGCAGGAGAAATCAGTGATGTAAAATCTAAGACTACTAAGGCCTTGTCTGCACTACAAGACCATTGGAATGCTGGGTAGAGCCCCAATGCCTGCTGTGGAGGAGAAATGTTGAGGTGTGGTGGGCTTTATCGTCCACCTCTTCCACAGTCAGCTGCTGAGCAGTTGGGCTTTTTTTCAATGTGCGCAAGCTGGGGGGGGGGGGGGGGGGACATTTTACATGAATGTGGAAGGTAGTTTCTTCCCGGACCACGAAATAACTGTTTGGGGATGTGCAGACACCTATAGTCATAGGTGGTGACCCAGCCTGCCTAAATGCACTGCTCATGAAAGAGCCCTATAGGCGCCCCTGACAGCGACAAGGAACTGTTCTAATCCAGCAGCGATCAGCGAGCGCGACCTGTGGCTGGTAGACCACCTCTAAACTCAAGAAATGACAGGCTCCTTCCCCCCCCGCCCCCATTCAAACACAGTCTTCTGTGAAAAAAAAATAACATTAATTAACAGCAAAAAGTTTTTTTTTATTACTAGACAGTTAGGTTGATGGGGGGGGATTATTAGGTTGTGTGAGTCAGGACACTCTGCTGGGGTGCACTGACAGTATTACGGCCCCCGCGCTCCTCTCCTGGTTTTTTTGGGTGACTAAGAATAAATGGTTTTCTTTGCATATAAACACCAGACCTGAAACAGTTGATCACAAACAGCCTGCAGTCAAACTCCTGTTTCTTCTCATTCTAACATTGTCAAGGTTTCCTCCCCAACTCTGAACTTTAGAGTACAAATGTGGGGACTTGCATGGACACTTCTAAGCTTAATTCCCAGCTTAGACCTGGTAACACTGCCACCAGCCAGAAGTCAGTGTCTGGCACACTCCCTGTCCCCCCAAAACCTTCCCTGGGGAACACAGATCCAAACCCCTTAGATCTTAACACAAGGAGAAATTAACCATTCCCCCATCCTTTCCCCCACCAACTCCTGGTGAGTCCAGACCCAATTCCCTGGATCTTAAAACAAAGAAAAATCAATCAGGTTCTTAAAAAGAAAGCTTTTATTTAAAGAAAAAGAAAAGGTAAAAATTATCTCTGTAAAATCAGGATGGAAAATGCTTTACAGGGTACTTAAATTTATATAGCCAGAGAAACCCCCTCTATCCTCAGGTTCAAAGTTACAGCAAACAGGTAAAAATCCTTCCAGCAAAAAGAAACATTTACAGGATGAGAAAACAAACATAAGACTAACACGCCTTCCTGGCTAGATACTTACAAATTTGAAACATGAGACTGATTCAGAAAGATTTGGAGAACCTGGATTGACATCTGGTCGCTCTCAGTCCCGAGAACGAACAACCCCCAAAACAAAGAACACAAAACAAAGACTTCCCTCCACCAAGATTTGAAAGTATCTTGTCCCATTATTGGTCCTCTGGTCAGGTGTCAGCCAGGTTTACTAAGCTTCTTACAGGTAAAAGAGACATTAACCCTTAACTATCTGTTTATGACAAACACCAATACCCTTATTCCCACGGAGCAAGTCTGCCTGAAGAATTTACTCTAATCAGAGAGCAAGACAGAGAGCAAACTCTCCTGCTACTCACAAAGCTTCTTTTCCTCAAAACTCTGCATAGCAAAACTAACAACACAGCATGTCTTCCCAACACTGAATAGTTGCTTGGAGAACTACGTAACAGCACCACCTGGTGACATCACTACAGTAAAGTATGCTATCCTGACAGAAAAGTTTGCTGCTAGAGATACTTTGTTCAACAGAGACTTTTCCCCACAGCAGAAGCTAATTTGGGGGCTTTTTTTCTTGCATACATAATTTTACTCTCCAATTCTTCAAAATAATTCTGACTTGTACCAATTCTGAGCATTTCAGGATTAAAACAGACATAGCCCTCCCAGTGCTTTATTGGCAGCGCTACCTTTTGGAAAGGCTGGACCAAGTTCCTGAACTAGCAGAGCCTGGAAGCGTTGAAGGGGCATCAAGCTCACCTTCTGGAATGAAGGAACAACTCGTGTTACTCTCTAGCAACCCACTCTGCTGGACACTGGACAGGAGCTATTGGCTGCATCCAGAGGGAAGGTCGCAGCAGCTTGGGGCCGTTGCAGGAGAAATTGGGCAGTTTTGAGGTTCACAAGTGGGCTCAGATGGGAAAAAAGCACAAAATCTTATTCCTCCTTTCGATGATATTTTTTAGGTCTGGGGCAAAGATTGGGAGTTGAGGATTTATTTGCTTTTACCCAAACTCATACTGAGCACTGGCGGTGCTGGGTTTCTCAGCTGGGGTTTCCTTCCACTGAGCTTAAACCAACAGCGCTGTCAGCATCCAGATCCCTGTAGAGAGGACTCAAGCGCTGAGATCTTACAGGATAAAAGGTACAGCCTAAGTAAACGGAACCAAAAGCAGAGCGTATGAGACAGCAATAGACTCTGGAGGGGATGCTAAAGGCTGGGATTTCTCTGGGCTTGCACAGAATTATTCCCTGCAATACTAAACCCACCAAGAGATCAGGTCACAGCTACACAAAGTGTCCGTAACCTCCCCTATGATGGAGCATCCAATGGGAACCGTACAAAGTGAGCAATGCTGGGCAGGGAGGGGCAGGCCAGGGTAGCCAAGACAGGCAGCATGTGAGCTTCCACCAGCAGAGTGCTCATGTTCTTATAGACTGGAAGAATAACACAACTGTATTCTTAATTCTTTTTACAAGTGTACAATCAGATTCAATGTACTATAACGATAAGCCATTTGACTAATGAAACTGAACTTCCACACTATTAGAGACATATAGGTGAGCCTCTGAAATTCCAGCTTAGCTAATACAAAGAAAATACCATGATAAAATCACTACACGTGTCTGGGGAAAATGTAGATAAATCAGTCCTCAAAGCCTGTTTCCTTTCAACAGGGCACCAGTAATAGAAGCAAGAATTAAGTCCCCTGTCTCAAAGAACTGAGCCAGTAACTCAGAGTGAGATGAGATGTTTTACGTCATTGCTATCATTAAATATATTCTGAAATAAGGCAAATAAATCAGTTCCGTGGACACTATGCTCCTCTGCAGGATCCAAGTAACTCTCACTGGGCCCTATTTTGATGTCACTTAAACCACTTTAAGCCAGGACTAACTCTGCTAAGGTAAATGGACTTAAACCAGTGTAACTGAAATCAGAATCAGACCCAGTGACTTTAATGGCAATTACTTGTATCTTGCCATGGTAGCATCAGTCCCTATAGATCTGCGGGCTGAGCCTCTATCACAGCGCAAGACAAGATGCATGGCATACTCATAACTGTCTGCTCTTTGCCATCTGCTCTGAGCAATTATAAACATTGTGTTTCACTCTCCACTCTTTAGCAATCAGCTGTGGAGAGCTTATACACACAGAAATGATCTCACAATCTCAGTTCATCTCATTCTTAGTGCTCTGGATGCAGGATAGGAATTGAACCAAGACAGGACTGGGAGAATTAAAAGTATTATTGGCCCTTAAAGAAAAAATATTTTTTAGAAATAGTTGATCAAACACTAAATATTCCATAGAGTTACACTCATTTCTGATTTATTTATTTTTGTAATTTATAATAAGACAAAAGAGAAAAAAAGAACATTTTAAAGAAATAAGGGCCTGATCCAAAACCCATGGAAGTCAGTGGGAATCTCTGTCCATGCTGGATCAGCTCCAGATTGAAAGAGCTTCCTCAAACTGAATGTCAGCATCACAGCTGCGTGACAAGTTATGATCATTACGTCAAGATGCACATGGGAATATTTACAAAAACAGAATATTGTTTAGAGGGACGCTCACATTCATACTCAGTTGTATTATATTCATAAATTTCAGATTTCCGCAGGCACACTGTGATGACTCGGACTCCAGAATCCCTGTTAGCACCTCCAGGAGACATAGTCACTATCATCTGCAAAGCCAGTTCAAACCTTACCAGCCACAGTAGAACTAATGATATTTTAACCTGGTACCAGCTGAAACCTGGACAATCTTCTAAGCTCCTTATTGGGTATGCTTCCAGACTGCAAGGTGGGACGCCTGCCAAGGTCAGTGGCTGGGGGTTGGAAGCAATTTCACCCTCAGTCAGGCCTGAACTTTCATGTTGGCCGAGTGAGCATGTTCAAAAATCTGGTAACGTTGTACATCAAACGGTAAACATCAAGGGGGCTCTAGGAATTTTGCCACCCCAAGCACGGCAGGCAGGCTGCCTTCCGCAGTTTGCCTGCGGACGGTCCGCTGGTTCCGCGGCTTCGGCAGGGACCCCGAAGCCGCAGGACCAGCGGACCCTCCACAGGCAAGCCGCCGAGGGCAGCCTGCCTGCCGCCCTCGCGGTGCCAGCAGAGCGCCCCCCGCGGCTTGCCGCCCCAAGTACGCGCTTGGCATGCTGGGGCCTGGAGCCACCCCTGGTAAACATTCCTCTGAGAGCTAAAGTTAATGTGTGAATGTTTACTTGTCATGCCAGAGAAATAACTGGGAAAATAATTTTCTGAACAGTTGGGTAGAAGGTTTTAAACTGAAAGGTGTAACTTTAGCATCACTGCCAGACCTCATGGTATAATGCACATGAAAAATTTCATGGCACAACATTGTTTAGGGTAACTGATCGCACATCTGTGTTAACTTCGAAATGACAAACACAATCTGATACAATGCTGATTGTGATGATACAGACTCCAGAGTCCCTGTCAGCATTTCCAGGAAGACGCAGTCAGTGGTGACTGCAAGACCAGCGGTGGTATTAGCAATGCTATAGCCCAGGAGCAGCAAAAATCCAGACAGTCTTAAACTTCTTATTTAACATGCTTGTTCTCTTGCCACTGGTATTCCACCCATTTCAGTTGCAATAGATAAGAGGATGATTTCACCTTCACAATCAGCTGAAGATGGAGATTACTATTGTTAACAATGCTGTGATACCGTTTGCATAATGATATACACCATACAAAAACCTCCCTGCCCTGTTCAGTTCACTGTATCAATGCACACCTAATTCCCATTGAGACCTGTGGGAACAGGATTAGTTCACCTACTGAATCACATGGGAGCAGGACTGGGGCTATAAGAATCCACAACAAAAATATTCATTAATGTTGTCTAATTCCAACCTGTTTTCTTCAAATGCAGCCAGTACTCAAACGTTCAAGGAAATTTCATTATCCAGAATTGTTCAAAGGAGCAGTAACAAGCTATTTTAAAGCTAGAGGGAGACCAAAACTTTAGCCAAAGGGGAATATTTCAAATCAGGCTTATTTTGAATTACCTGCATCTCGCAAACAAGTTAATGACTTTCCTTCACACTTTGTAGCCCTCGGAGTGAATCTGGCGATTTTCAAAGCAAATACATTTTCCAAGGCAAAAATAAACCTAGGGGCTAATATAAGGCTTTAGAACAGAAATTGGTTGCAAACTGAATCATGGAGAGGTATCATGTCTCCATAATAAATAACATTTCAGGATGACTCATCTAGGAGAGACCCACAGAGATCAAAGAGGTAGAAGGAGTCAATCACTTTTCTAACAGGATAAGTAAAAGGCACTGGAAAGCTGTGGACTGCCTTGTGTGGGTTACCTATAAGAAAGGGATCTTTGCCTTGGCTTTCTTCCTTGCACAGGTTGATTCCTTTCACCGCCCATATAAAATATTACCGTAATGGGCGCAATTGATGTCACTGCAGTATTTTTGACAATCATTGTACTGTTTTGTAAGGACATGATTTTCCTTTTTACTCAGTCTATACAATGGGTCTGCTACTGTTAGTACAATTTTTTTAAACAATGAAATTCCATTGCTCAAGCAAATAAAAGATATTGACAACTCAGAAGTATATTCACTTCCCTGATCTCGTCTATTAATTGGTAACAGTCTTTGGGGGCATTACAAAGTTATTCTTTTAACACACTTCTTCCACTATAGAAAGTCATGACTGAAAGGTATTTGTTGGTGTGGCTATGAGTATTTGGTGTGTTTGTGCACAGTATACAGTATTTCCTGGCAGTGAGCTCTGCCCAATTACACTCATTCAGGGTCTGCGATGTCCCATGAGAATGGTAAAACCTAGATAAGCTGAACAACAGATACAACTTCTGAAAGACAGTTGAGCTTTGTTGCCAGTAGTGTTGAGGAGGAAGTACACGAAGGGCTAGCCATGCCCTGGGCTCATACCACAGTGGAGAAAAATCTAAAAACAGCACCAAATTGCAGGAGCACAAAGGATCTACAATCAACTCTAATTTGACAGCTGTACAGGGCCAGCAAAGTTCCAGCAATAGGTGGCATTGTCAAGGAAGGCTTTTGTATAGAATGGCCAGAGATTGCAAAGTCTCTCTCTCTCTCTCTCTCTCTTTTTGAGTCCTAGCACAACTTAACATTACCCAACTATAGACTGAATCCCTCAAAGGTTGGTAGCAGCAGCAGAACCACTTACTCCAAGTCTGTCTCCAACACCACCTATCATCTCATAGTCAGGGGCTGTGTACAATCCTGGAGCTGCACCAGGACACAGGGAATGGATGTTTACTGAGTGAGTGCTTTGCATATCTACCCACTTGAAACAAGAAGCTGAACTTCCACATAACTGACACCAGGTGGCCACATTCAGCTACCATTCCAACGGGAGGTACTGGGAGCACCACGCTTTTGAAAACGAGACCAAATATTTTAGATGCTGAAACACAGATTTATGAATCTAACTTTAAATCTTCAGGAATGAAAATCCTGGTCTATTTGTGTAATATTACACAGCACATGGGTAGCCCCACTACAGGGCTCACAACCTATTTAATGGGAGCCTAGTGTATTCCGGTAAACTACACCGATCTTAGGGATTTAAATGGCAGCGTAGTCAGGAGGCTCTGGGTTTAGGTTTCCCACAACCTTGTGCATCACTATAAGGTGATAACTAATAAATACAGAAAGGAAAAGAAGGGTTAGTCCCCTGCTCAGATCCCCCACACCATCAATATCACTTTTAGCAGAAGATGCCTAGTATAACAAAGATTCCACACTAATTAAATTTAAACAAGCTGCCAAGCAATACTGATGAGCTGAGAACATGTATTCCCAATCCACCCTGACACAGGCCATTTCAACACAGAGCGACAAACAACGACTGTAACCTAATATGGGTTTGATCAGCATCCAATAAAATAGGGGCCTGATCCAGAAAGGCACCATCACTATCATCAAAACTGCCATGGAAACACAAATGGAGGATGCTGTCCCAGGTCCGGTCGGGTTGAACTCGCCTATTTCATCCACTGTCCCTTTTCTTTCCCTTTTTCTGCATGTTTTTACGTCAGCTGGGAATTTTCATCTCTGAACTAAATTTGCATATTTCACACCCAAGTGACACCGCCCTGCAGCTCTGAGCTGTTATAAATGTTCCAGGGCACTCATGACAGATTGTTGATCAGCACAGGGCCAGAGGCATGAAGATGATCTCCCAGGCTCAGCTCATCTGGCTGTTAGTGCTCTGGGTCCAGGGTAAGAATCAAATGAAGGAGGCGCTGGATCAGTTAAGCTACAATGAACTGAAGAAAATCTTAATAGCTCTACAAATGTTGTATAGTGATACATGCATATGCCTCAGTTAGTGCCAGTAACTTCTGAACTGAATGTCTCCTAACTTCAACTAAGAAAAAACAGGTTTGAGAAAAACACAAGCAATTGAAAACAACTTGGAATGAAAGAACCAGCTCAAACTTTTGTTAGTGTCACTGTCAGAAGATGAATATTCATAAGTAGGGAAAGAGGAGCATGAAAATAAGTTTAAAAACAAACTCTTATGTATTTTGATTAACTATACTATTGATTATAGTTATTTACTCTATATTTATAAACTAGAGAGAGAGACTCTATGCGGAGAGATACGACCCATGTTTATACTAACATATTCTGTTTGTTAATTCAGACTCGGATGCACAGATTGTGCTGACTCAGACTCCAGAATCCCTGGCAGTGTCTCCTGGAGACACAGTCACTATCAGCTGCAAAGCCAGTTCAAGCCTCACCAGTGGTAGCAATCACTTACTAGCCTGGTACCAACAGAAACCAGGACAAGCTCCAAAGCGCTTTATCTATCATGCTACCTCCCTACAATCCGGTGTTCCAGCCCGGTTCAGCGGCAGTGGGTCTGGCACTGATTACACCCTCACAATAAGAAGGATTGAAGCTGAAGATGCTGGAGATTATTATTGTCAACAAGGCAAGAGCTACCCTCACACAGTGTTACAGACCAGTACAAAAACCTCCCCATGCTGTTCTTGTCCGTGTAACAGCTGCTTCCTATAGAGGATAATTAGTACACTAGATTTCAGACAATGTTCTGATCAGTCTTACAGCACTACACAGACTCCTCTGCTCCCACTGCTGAACCTTCTATACTACTTATCAGAGGGGTAGCCGTGTTAGTCTGGTTCTGTAAAAGCAGCAAAGAATCCTGTGGCACCTTATAGACTAACAGACGTTTTGCAGCATGAGCTTTCGTGGGTGAATACCCACTTCTTCGGATGCAAGTCTTTTATTCACATGGAGCAGAGATGATCAAAGAGAGCTTGTGGTCAAACCCCTCTTTCAGGAATCCCATCCCAACACAAATGCCCACATCTGAGGGAGCAAACCTGCCTCAAGAATTTACTCTAATCAGACACCAAGACAGAGCAAATTCTCCTGCGGCTCATTCAGCTTCCTTTCCTCAGAACTCTACCTAACCAAAACAACAGTACAGCATATCTTCCCAACACTGCACATTTACTCACACATGAAGAAAAGCAACTTGAAAGACTATATGTAACAATGCCACCTGCCCTAACAATACAAATGCAGCTCAGTATATTGTCCTGCCAAACAAGTTTGCTGCTACAGACATTTATTTCAATAGAGGCTTATATTGGCAGCAGCTGAATTGGGAGGCTTTTGTCCTGCATAAACGATTTTGCTCCCAATTCACCAAAATAATGCTTACTTGTTGCTCTGTCTGGGCATTTAAGAGAGAGAGAGAGAGCCGCTCAGTGCTTTATGGACAATGCTATTGTGTGGAGAATCTGAACCGAGGTTCTGAACTGCAGAGCTAGCAGAGGCTAGCAGGGTTGAAGAAGAATCAAGCTCACCTTCTGGAACGAAGGAACAACTCATGTTACTCTCTAGCAATCCAGTCTAGTGGCTACTTAGAACAACAAACTGGAGTTATTGGCTGCATCCAGCCTTCGCAGCAACATGAGGCCTTTGAGGGAGAAAATGAGTAAGTGTCAGGTTCACAAGGGCATTTGACATTTTTAGAGCTAAGGGCAGAGGTTGGGGTTGGAGGATTTATCTGGTTTTATCCAAACTTTACTAACTTTGGAGGTGCTGGTTGCTGGGCTGGGATTCCCTTCCGTTGAGCTCCACCCAACTGCACTGTCAGCATCCAGATCCCTGTGGGGAGGTCTCAGGTGCTAAGATTAGATTGTACAGACAAAGGTACAGCCTGGGTAGGTGGCAAAAAGGTTGAGTTTATCAGACAGCAATGGACTCTGAAGGGGATCTTAAGGGCTAGAGTTGCTCCAGGTTTGCCCAGGATTAGTCCCCTGCAGCAGCAATTCCACCAGGAGACCAGGTCACAGCACACAAAGTGGCTGTAACCTCCCCTATGGTGGGATATCCAAAGGGGACCACTGCACCCCAAAGAGTGGCTGGTGCTGGGCAGGACAGGATAGTCAAAATAGGCCCCTCATCAGTTTCCACCAGGAGAGTCCTCAGGTAGTCCCCAAAGCATTTTAAAGCTGCCCACTGCAGGCAGGAACCTGGAAGGAAGGTCGCAGTAGGAGAACCCCTGTCCTGCGTGAATCCCCTTGAGGTAATAAGCAGTGTCACTGGCGCAGAGGAGGGTAATTCATATCTTTTGCCACCAGCATCACTGGATCTGTCCTAAAAGGTTTTCCCAGCTTTTAAAAAGTTCTCCCTATGTCCCTGCTTAAAACACTCCCAGCTCTCACTCAAAACAGATCAACTCTCTCCTGGTGTTTAATGGGAAAGGTTCCCAGTGAGCCAGCATTGAATGAAATGCTCTGACCACTCCTGCCAGCCGCTCTCTGAACAGCTGGTGGGTTCTGGCTCAGGGGATGTACGGTTACATGGGCTGTTTTGCATATTTCGACTGGAGTGTTTTGCATATTTCCACACTGCTTGACAGTCCCTTGCCAATATAAATGTTACACCCTGTGGTTCTGAACTCAGTGTCTGTCACTCTAGAAACAGCAAGATGATCTCACCGATTCAGCTTCTCTGGCTCCTGCTGTGGATTCATGGTAAAAACAGCAATAAGAGAGAGACTGGCATAAAACAATGACATTTAAAATTATACAACATTCTTTATCAAAATGACAATACAACTTAATCCCAGTCACAGCATATGCAGGCCGGAGTGCAATTTAGGGGTTTAAATGAATATTATAGACCGGAGAGTGAAAGTTTTGGTTAACTGAATATTACTGCTTTTGATTGCTGTTATATTTTATTAATTTTAATTATATGTTCCACATGCAGACTCCAGTGGGCAGATTGTGCTGACTCAGACTCCAGAATCCCTGGCAGTGTCTCCTGGAGACAGAGTCACCATCAACTGCAAAGCCAGTTCCAGTGTTTATAGCAACTTACAGTGGTACCAACAGAAATCAGGACAAGCTCCTAAGCTCCTTATCTATGGTGCTTCCACCCGAGTCTCTGGGATCCCAGAGCGGTTCAGTGGCAGTGGGTCTGGCACCGATTACACACTCACAATCAGCAGGGTTGAAGCTGATGATGCTGGAGAATATTATTGTCAGCAAGGCTATAGCTCACCTCTCACAGTGATACAGACCAGTTCAAAAACCTCCCTGCTCTGAGCTATTTCTGTTCCTCACTGTAACACTGTTTCCTGTACAGTGACTGAATCAGTACAGTTACTGCCTTCTCAAAGGACAGCTGGATGGCTATTAGGCTGTGAGACCCTTACCCCACTGTACAATTCTCTCCCAACATTTACAGTCAAGACAAGATTTATCAGGGAGATCCATTACTTTACACTTAGTCTCTGAGGTGTGTGGCTCTTCAAGGTTGACATTATGATACAAACCTAGCACCTTCTCAATGAGCTTACAGTACTGAATGAGATATAGATTCACAGATGTTAAGGCCAGAAGGGACCATTATGACTTTCAAGCCATAGATTTTCACCCAGTAATTCCTGCATAAATCCCTTAACCTCTGTTTGTGTGATAGTATCTCTTTTATAAAGAAATCTGGGCACTTTCAAAAATCTCACTCTCTATCTTGGTTTAAAGACTAAGTAATGGAGTATCCATCACATCCCTATACAAGTTATTCCAGTGGTTAATTATCTTCATTATTTAAAAATTGCTAGAATTTATCCAGCTTCAGCTACTAACCTTTAGATCTTTTATGTTTTTGTCTATTAATTAGAAGTCCTCTACTCTCTGAAATCTTCTCTCCATGTAGGAACTTCAACATGGAGGTTTGTTATCCATGTATGTACTACACTGATTTTGTTTAGTGCTGATTGTTTAATCAGAATATCTAAGGAACTAAGTCCAATATCTTCAAGATATCGAAGCATAGTATGTCAACAGTTATCTTTATCAACCAAACTTAGCTCATCAAAAAATAATAAATGAATGCAATGAGACCGATTTTCTATAAAACCATGTTGACTGGTACTAATTATCCTACCATCCTTTTTTTTTTTTTTTTAATTGAATGAATCATATTTCAGCCACTCCATGATTTTGCACAGGACCAAAGTGAGGCTAACTGGCCTATAGTTACCAGGGTCATCCACTTACTGATTTAAAATACAAACATATTAGCTGGGGCCCTGGGCATGGCCTATAGTGCATGTGCCTTAATGCAGCCCTCGAGCTACCTCTCAGTGACCAAGATAAGCACTTCGCTGCTGCTTAGTGTCTTTTGCTTAGTTAATAGGTGCTTCCCTTAGACCAGGGGTGGCCAACCTGAGCCTGAGAAGGAGCCAGAATTTACCAATGTACGTTGCCAAAGAGCCACAATAATAAGTCAGCAGCCCCCCATCAGGTCCCCCACCCGGCTCCCAGGGCCTCCCACCCAGCACATAACAATAATATCAGTGCGTCTGCCCCCACTTCCAGCTCACTGAAAACACTGCACAGTCCAACCCAAAGGACAGAAATGTGAGTTCCCTGCTATCCAGCAGGCCATGCAGCGAGTTATACCCCCAGCTCTCTTCCCCCTAGAGCAGATAGTGGGCCTGTACAACCAGGCACAGGTCCAAAGGGTGATGGCTAAACACTGCTGGAAAGTGTCCCCAGGGTAAAGGGGCTGTTTGGTGATGCCGTGGCGAGGGCCCCAGCAGGGAAAAGATGCAACTTTGTGGGGAGCTCAGCACCCATGGTCAATGGAGCTGCTCCTTATTTTCTGCCTCTCGTCCCAGCCTGGAACCTCCAGGCCAGACGGACAGGGATGGGTTTCTCGTTTTCATTGCTTGTGTTTCTTTACATACCTGCAGAGTTTGGGGTGGGGGCTTGTCCCAGCCTGAACTAGGAAAGGTGGAAGGTTGCTATTGAGGTCAGGGTCCTTCTCAGTGATTGGGGAACTCCCAACCCCTTGCTGGTAGGTGGATGCTGAGATCATTTATTCCCATCCAACCCTAAAAAACACCATTTCAACACAAGGTAAGCGTCAGGGACTGTGTTCCTACTTATTTGTACAGCATCTGCCATGATAGGTTCCTGATCTTGACTGAGCTCACTGAAGTAATCAGTGATAGCAGCAGCAAATCCCATTTCAACACAAGATAAGGGAGCTACCACAGAGCTAGGCTGAGCTAGTCTATTACCCCAGTGCCTCACCCCTTCCCTTTTTGTGGATGTTTTGGGTCAGATGTGAATTTTCATATCCAGCCTAAATTTGCATGCGTCACGTTTGAGTAACATCCCCCTGCTGCTCTGAGCCTGTTTAAAAGCTCTGTGTGGCTCATTATACTTTGTTGATCAGCATCTGGTCAGTGAGACGTATCAAGATGATCTCCCAGGCTCTGTTCATCTGGCTGCTAGTGCTCTGGGTCCACGGTAAGGCTCAACCCAAGAGGGAACTGGCTTGATTAAAAGTAAAAATCCTCCTTTAAAGGGGAATGAAAAGATCTAAGGAACCTTGTCTATCAAATCCTTAATATCCCTGAGAGGGTTCGGCTAACTTCTGACTGTCTGTGTCTTACTTTAACCACAAATAAGAGAGAAAGACCATGTTTGATATTAGGACATTGTGCAAAGTGCCCTGGGGTGGAAGGGAGTCTTTTCGTTGATTCCAATATGTACCAAAAGGAGCAACTGAAAAAGGTGGTACAATCACAGAGGTGCCTAAAGCTGAACGTTAGCATCACAGCCAGGTGATGAACTATCATAACTAGGGAAAATGCATGATTTTGTCTGGTTCGACCTACCATAGAGTGAAGATGTAGTCATTTATATTCTGTTTTCAACTTCAGATTCCAGTGGGCAGATTACGCTGACTCAAACTCCAGAGTCCCTGACAGTGTCTCTCGGAGACAGAGTCACCATCAACTGCAAAGCCAGTTCAAGCCTCACCCATAGCATTACAGGCAATGAGCTCTTAGCTTGGTATCAACAAAAATCGGGACAAGCTCCTAAACTACTTATTTATTATGCTGACACCCTGCAATCTGGGGTCCCAGCCCGGTTCAGTGGCAGTAGATCAGGAAGTGATTACACCCTCACCATCAGCAGAGTTGAAGCTGAAGACGCTGGAGATTATTATTGTCAACAGGACAAGAGCTTCCCTCTCACAGTGATACAGACCAGTACAAAAACCTGCCTGTGCTCTTCTGTTCAATGTCACAGCTACTTCCCTCAACAGAATCACCTCCTCACTGGAACCTGAGGTTTGATCAACCTTTCCGCCTCTCAGCCAGAGAATCCCCTGGGCTCTTATTGCTCCCCCAATTACAAGGCGAGTTTATTCTGATTGCCAAAAATAGTTCCCACCAGCTGCCCCATGGAGACTGAGCATTTCAGAATGAAAATGTCCTGGTGGTGTATAGGCAGCACTCCCATGTGAGGGAGTAGAAGGGAGGGCTGGTTCAATGATTCTCCATGGAAAGTATTTTTAATGAACAATGTCTTTTTGAACCACACGAACATTTTCATAAGACTTTATTTTGTTCTAATTTATTGCAGATTTTTTCTGAATTTTCAAAGAGTCACAGAAATGTAGGGCTGGAAGGGACCTCGAGAGGTCACCTGCTCCAGTCCCCTACACTGAGGCAGGACCAAGAACCAAGTATACCTAGACCATCCTGACAGGTGTTTGTCAACCCTGTTCTTAAAATCCTCTAATGACGGGGATTCCACAATCTCCCTTGACAACCTAGTCCGGTGCTTAATTATCCTTATTGTTAGACAGGTTTTTCTTCTACCTAACCTAAATCTCCTGTGCAGATTAAACCCATTATTTCTTGTCCCACCATCAGTGCACATGGAGAAATAGTGATCACTATCTTCTCTATAACAGCCCTTAACATGTCTGAAGACTTATCAGGTCTCCCCAAAGCCATCTTTTCTCAAGACTAAACGTATCCATTTTTTAAAAAATCTTTCCCTGTGGGTCATGTGTTCTAAATCTTTTATTTTTGTTGCTCTCCTCTGGACTCTCTCCGATTTGTCCATATTTTTCTTACAGTGCGGCACCCAGAACTGGACATAGTTCTCCAGCTGAAGCCTCACTAGTGCCAAATTGAGTGGGACAGTTACCGCCACTGTCTCACATATGACACTCCTGTTAATACAGCCCAGAACGACTTTTAGAGCCATCCTATCCATAGGATGGATTGGGGCAACTGCCCCAGGCCCCGCGCTTTGTGGGGGCCCTGTGCTTTGCGACGTGGGGTCCAGGGTGGCCTGGGGGTGAGCAGGGTGGCTGGCACTGGCAGCAGCGAGATACCCGGCCCCAGCCCACTCTGCCCTGTCCCGCCCTGCTGGCTCCCGGCATCGCTCAGGGGAGGGGTGGAAGCCAGAAAGAGGTGGGGTGGGGGCTTGGAGGAAGGGGTGGAGCATGGGCCAGAGGAGGGGGGGTTGTCCCACACCTCCCTAGGGATGGCTCGGATGACTTTACCCTTTTTCGCAACTGCATCCCATTACTGACTCATTCAATTTGTGATCCACTATAACCCCCAATCTCTTTCAGCATTATTTCCAGAGCGGGAAAAGGGGAAACAAAAATAGCAATGATAGATTCCTAGATGTATGGCCAGAAGGGCGCATGACGACAAAATAGTCTAGTGAGTCTCAATCTTTTGGAGCTTAGGACTCATCTGTAAACCCTGACGGCCTGTTGAGATCCAGTAAATAGATTTAATGCAAAAATATCTGGCTTAATAAATATTTCTTACCCACAATATATAGTATACACATTAACAGAATAAGTACTAAATGCTGCAAATACTAAAATATAGTACTTATGTATTTGTTGCATAAATAGTAGGTTTGACTTAATAAGCAACCTGAGCTTGCTTCTTTTTGATGCGTTTATCTAAGTTTGTTGTAACTGTAGCCAGCACAATCCGAAGGTCATGCTCAACATTCAGTCTGTTCCTGCTTTCATTTTTCAGCTGAGTCAAGGCTGAAAATCCTGTTTCACACAAGTATGTAGTACTGAATGGTAAAATAACTCATAGCATGGCTAGCAAGAGTGGAATATTCACCTGCAGCATGGCACCAAAACTGGAGAGGACTTGTTTCAGTATATTTTCTCTGTAGACAGCTATTGCACGACAGCTCAGTCTGCGAGATTCTTCCTCCATAGACAACTGTATGTTTTCTAACACTACTCCAAATGGACCATCTTTGAGTTGCTCATCTGGAAAGTAATCACAGAATCTAGTGTGTAATGTAGTTAAGTGATTAGAGAACATTTTCTTCAGCACTTTCCAGCAAGACATTAGGAAACGTGTCCATCCTACCTATTGAAACGTTTGTTCCACAAAGTAAGGTTGTTTTTTTTTTACTGCCACAATTTTGTCTGTTTGCTCAAAGCCATCGTTCCTTCAATTCTTTAAGGACAGATTCCGATCATTCAGTTCCTCAAATATATCTGCCAGATATGCAACGTGAGCACGCCATGTCTCATTACTGAAGTGTTCTGCCAGCTAGGAATTTTTCTTCAAGAAAAGCTGCAAACTCTTTTGTCAGTTGGTATACAGAAGACAAAAGTTTGCCAAAGACCAACCAACAAACCTCTGCATGGAAAAGCAGATGGACATGCTCACTACCCATTTCCTGACAGAAAACCTGAAAGCATCAGGAATTCTTGCCATTGTGTTTGATAGAAATTACAATGTTCACAACTTCTGTAAGAGCTTTGTGAAGCTCAGGTATCATGTCTTTACCTGATTATACCTCCCTGTGCAGGAAATTGTGGTTCCACATTGCACTGGGTGTTTTGAAATGGATGCTTTGCACAGCTCTGGAATGTTTCCCCATCACTGAAGCAGCTCCACTAGCTGTAACATCAACACACTTTGTACAGTTCAGTCCCACCGACTGCACATGTAGTGACCCTCACCCTGGTACTAGGCACCTGGATTCTTTTGTTCCTAATATACTTCAACTTCTCCATATTGTCCCTTAACTTTGCTGGCCATAAATTTCTCTTTCAGTCCTTTTTACTCCCCTTATCAATTGTCACAATTCTTAGCATCTCATTTATTTTCATTTTTGTTAGCTTCCCCTCTTCCTATTTGTTATATATTTTTACATTATTTATAGGGGCTTTCACTTCTCCACTAAGCCCGTTGTTTTTTTAATCCAGTATAACCTTCATTCTTGATTGTGGCCTTTGGGCATCTAGCAAAGTATTCTTAATCGGTAATAGTTTATCATTCAAAAATGACTATGTTTGTCTTCATACATGGGAGCAGATTTTATCTGAGATTCATAAAGAAAAGTTAGATGCAAAGAACGACCATGTAACATTATGTTTCCGAAGCACTGTGTTTGAGAATTGAGTTGAGCAGCTCCCAGGAAATTCGGGCTCAAAGTTCTCACAACATGATATGCATTACAACAGAGTCTCTAAGGGCTAGTCTACACTTACCAGCCGGGTCGACGCGGTGAGTTCGACTTCTCGGAGTTCGAACTATCGCCTAATGGATGTGGATAGTTCGAACTCGGAGCGCGAGCGCGGTCGACTTCCCACACACACCACCACGGCGCGGGCGGTGTGCGGAGCGTTGAGCCGTTTCCGCGGCACGCCGCGCGCCTGAGAGTGTTAACTAGGGTACTTTCAGCGCGCTATCAGCACGCTATTCACGTGAGCTGAATTTTTATGCCCCTGTCCGCCCCCGTGTGTGGACCCTATGATGAGAACTAATATAAAGGAGAAACTGGGGAGAACATAGCAGTCAGCTACAACTCCCCTAACAAAGGAAGATCACTGAACACTGATATTTTTAGCACTGATTTCCAGTAAAATGGTGATACTAACTAACATTCACTCAATCTTGAGCTGTGGACACTTCAGCTATGATGACAAATGCATTTTGTGCTCTAACAAAGAGTTCCCAAGGGCCAGTCAGGTTAAATCTGACTCTATCCCTTTTGGAATCCATTTTGGATCAGAAGGGAATTTTCATCTCACCAAACTCTGCATATTTCACGCCCAAGTGATATTTCTCCTGCTGCTCTGAGTGATAAGTGTTCTGTGTCACTGTGGATCAACATCAGGCCAGCCAGACGTATCAAGGTGATCTCACTGGCTTAGCTAATCAGGTTGATCCAGAGTAAGGCTCAAAATAAGAGGGAAATGCCTTTATATAAATTCATCCTTTGAAGAGAAATGAAAAGATTTAGGAATTTTGACTCCTCAGAGAGTTGCACTAATTCACGGTTGTCTGTCACATTTTGACTGCAAGAGATAAATCTTATTTGGAAACCAAAGTCTTGAACCTAATCCCACTGAAGTGAAGTGAGTCAGTGGGCTTTGGGTCATGCCCAAATGAAAAATGAGTTGGAATGGAAGAGCCACCTGAAGCAGAACGTCAGCATCACAGCCAGGAGATGAACTGTGGAAAAGATGCACGTGGGAATTTTTGTAAAGATACAGTAACATTCAGTTTGACTGAAATCCATTTTGCTTGCATAGTCAGACTCCAGTGGGCAGATTGTGCTGCCTCACATGCCACAATCCCGGTCAGTGTCTCTAGGACTCGGAGATGAGTCACCATCAACTGCAAAGCCAGTTCAAGCCTCATCTTCCCTGGTTATCACTGCTTAGCCTGGTAACAGCAGAAATCAGGACAAGCTCCTAAACTCATTATCTATGGAGCTACCACCCTGCAATCTGGGGTACCAGCCTGGTTCAGTGGCAGTGGGACCCTTTGGTTTCACCGTCCATCAGCAGGGTTGAAACTGAAGATGCTGGAGGTTACTAGTGTCAGCAAAGCTACGATACCCCACGCACAGTGATACAGACCAATACGAAATCCTGCCTGTGCTCTTCAGTTCAGTGTGTCAGCCGGTTCCTAAATGTTCACTTTATCTGTGCCACTGCCACACTTCTTACCGGGTCAGGGGTTTGGTCAGCGCATGAACACCTTCCTGGATGGGCCACGGACACTGCTATTCTCCCACTGCTCCCAGCCCGCAGCACAGTCAGGAAGAACTACACGGCCCAGATTTTCATTCCAGGTGTCAGCAATTTTAGCTCACCTGAACTAGGTTTCTGTTTTTCCCCATGGAAATGCTTCTATTCCCAAACCCAGCCAGTAACTCTCACTTACTGCCCTATAAACACTGTGCGAGCATTTCAGAATCAACAGACACATGGTCAGCCCAGGGCTTTATTGGCAGCGCTGCCATGGGAGGGGAAAGCAGCGAGATCCTGAGCTCTGGGGCTGCCAGGGACTGGGGAGGCAGCAAAGGATCAACTGACAGTGCTGCCTAGCCAGCCAGTGTGGCGGAAACATGGCATGACACTGACAGGCTGCGTTAGGCATTGCATGCAACCTGCAAAGCCCTGGCTCCAGCTAGGAGTCTAGGACCTGGCTGGCTCCCTGCCCCTGCACTCTGCCTCTCCATCCCCTGGATCTGGGGGAGAACAAGGGGGAGGGAGAGCAGACAACTCCCAGCACTCCACCTCTCCATCCACTGGAGCTGAGGAAGAGAGAGGTGTGGGAGAGGACACAGAGGCCTCATCTCCCTGCTGCTCTGTCCACTGGAACTAGGGGGGAGACAGGGCACAGGAACAAACCAGGTTCAGCTTGCTGCCTAGCTGCACTAGTGTTGATCCCTATGTGTAAATAAGGAGACACGGAGATTAGCACTGAGGACCTGATACAAAAACCCACTGAAGACAGTGCCAAAACTCCAACTGACTTCAGTGAGGGAGGGAGGTGCCCAGGGCCTGAGAGGTTGAATTTGCCATTTCACCCAGGGTCCCTTCCCTTTTTGTGCACATGTACCAATCACATGAATTTTCATCTGACTCAAATTTGCATATTCCCACCCAAATGATATTTCCCTGCTGCTGTGAGCAGTTATAAAACGTTCCCTGTCTGTTATGGCTTGTTCATCACCATCTGGCCAACCAGACGTATCAAGATGATCTCACAGGCTCCACTCATCTGGCTGCTAGTGCTCTGGATCCAGGGTAAGGACCAAACTAAGAGGCAACTGCCTGAATTAAAATGGTTATTAATTAATTATTTGCACTGCAGTAGCACCTAAAGGACCCAATCAGGACACCTTTGTTCTAGGCACTGTACAGACACAATGAAAAGATGCTCTCTGTCCTGATGAGGTAACAGACTGAGCTAATAAAGAAAATGTTTAAATCCAGAGAGGCTGCATATAAAACCAAAAGCTTTAACCAGGGAGCGTCACTAACTTCAGATAATATTGTCCTATTTAAACAGCCATTAAAAGAAAAAGAATATATAAGAAGCTGCGAACAATAGAAAAAGGGATTTAGAATGAAAAGTTTAATCTTTAATACTATGGCCAGGTGATGAGCTACAGTAATTATATAAAGATGCCAATGGGAATCTTTAACCTGGCACAGTATTGTCTAGTTTGACTGACTGAATGCATCTCTCATGTATTAAATTACATTTTATTTATTAATTCAGATGCCAGCGGGGACACTGTGCTGACTCAGACTCCAGAATCCCTGTTGGTGTCTCCAGGAGAGAGAGTCTCCATCAAATGCAAAGCCAGTAAAAGCCTCACGTACCAAGGCAAGGAATACTTAGCCTGGTACCAGCAGAAAATGGGACAAGCTCCTAAATGCCTTATCTATCTCGCTTCCACCCGTGCCTCTGGGATCCCAGAGCGGTTCAGCGGCAGTGGGTCTGGAACAGACTTTACTCTCACAATCAGCAGAGTTGAAGCTGAAGATGCTGGAAATAATTACTGCCTGCAAAGCTATGATGCCTCTCTCACAGTGATACAGACCAGTACAAAAACCTTCCTGTGCTGTTCAGTTCAGGGTAACAGCTGCTTCCTGCAGTCACCTTCTTAGTGATGCTGCTAAAATTATTTAAGGGCAAAGTTTTGCTCAGCCTTTCAGCACCACACGTCCCCTCCTGTCCTCCCAGTACCCCCACGCACATATAAAATAAGGAGACAATCCTGATGAGTTACCGGCAAGAGAAATTTTCTTCCCTACAGCAGGATTTTTACATCAGCTGAAATAATGTGATTTTTTTTCTTATCTAAAATAAATTTCAGTCCCTCCCTCAGCCTCCCAACATGATTCTTACTGGCAGCCTCAACTTCTCGCTGTGTATTTTAGGATCAGAACAGAAAGCTGGGCTCAGCCTAGAATGGCAGCATTGCCATGTTTGAGTAGCAGAACATTATCCCAAGGGCTAGTGCTGCCAGGGCTGGACAGCCTGCAGAGGTGGCATGTCTGAACCCAGGCAGGAAGGACCAACGCATCGTGCTCTATAGCAGCACTCAGTCTCACACGCACGGCATGGCAGCAGTGGCAGGCTGCACGAGACGTTGTGTCCTCTCCTGCTAGAGGGGAGACAGCAGCGATGTGGTGCATTTGGGTACAGGAGAGGAGGAAAACTCGGCTAGTTCAGAGCCATTCAAATAATCTAACACATTTCTTCCTTTAATTGTGGCCATTTGAATGTTAGGAGGATGGGTCAGTGCAGGGATTGGAAGTCTGAATATTCACAGAAACAGGGATTTTAAGGCCACAAGGGACCACAATGTTCATTTAATGATCCAACATCACACCGGTCTGGGAATCCACAACTTACTGATTCCTGCAGTACAGGGAATAATTTTTTCCCTTCTCTCAATATGGGGATTTTTCCTGTCAAAATCATTACAGGAAAAATTCCCACTTTTGGGCCAGCTTAATTTTAATTGTCTGTGTTACTGTAGTGCCCTCTCATGGTGATACAGAGAAATACAAAACCCTCCCAGCTCACCTCTGTTTTCTTCTGCAAGTGAAGCAGCTGCTTCCCCTGCAGTTTGGCAGGATCAGTACAGCGGCTGCCCTGTCAAAAGGAAACTGGGGTCTGAGAGACATCAGGTTCTCACCACACTCCAGTTCTCGCTCATCATTTCCACCACTTCCCCACCACAACCTCAGTGACATACGGCAGGAGAACGCCGTGTGTTTCAACAAAGCCTAATCGGCTCTCAGTTACACGGGTGTAAATCTACAGAGAGCTCATTATAGTCATGCTAGCATAAATAATAATTGGAGATATACCTATCTCCTAGAACTGGAAGGGACCTTGAAAGGTCATCAAGTCCAGCCCCCTTCCTTCACTAGCAGGACCAAGTACTGATTTTGCCCCAGATCCCTAAGTGGCCCCCTCAAGGATTGAACTCACAACCCTGGGTTTAGTAGGCCAATGCTCAAACCACTAAATCTGAGGTAACTAAGGGAAGGAAGCAGCCTGTATAGCTTGCCTACACATGAAAATTAAATCCTGAATGAGGCAGGGTGTGAATTTAAAGGGGATTAACTAATCCTGATTAACTCCATAGTTCAACACTCTTATTCCAGAATAAATTAATTTGGAATAAACAGTGGATTAAGCTCATTCAGAATGAAGCACTCTTCTTCTGGAATAAAAGCATCCACACATGGAGCTAATCAGGAATAGTGATTCCAAAATATCTCCCCTTGCAGCAAGCCCTAAATCTCTGTGATTAGAATGAACTTGCCCTGAAACAATTGAAATAAAAATCCAATCCTAGCTCTTTATAAAATGGCTGTAGCACAGACTGCATTATAGCATAAGAACATCAGAGCATAAGAACGGCCATACTGGGTCAGACCGAAGATCCATCTAGCCCAGTATCCTGTCTTCTGACAGTGGCCAATGCCAGGTACCCCAGAGGGAATGAACAGAACAGGCAATCATCAAGTGATCCATCCCCTGTTGCCCATTCCCAGCTTCTGGCAAACAGAGGCTAGGGACACCATCCCTGCCCA
The DNA here is from genome assembly GCF_016161935.1 of Mauremys reevesii. NCBI lineage: Eukaryota > Metazoa > Chordata > Testudines > Geoemydidae > Mauremys > Mauremys reevesii. The sequence continues at coordinate 125,928,707 of NC_052627.1, read as the reverse complement.
GCCTGGCTAACAGCCATTGATGGACCTATCCTCCATGAATGTATCTAGTTCTTTTTCGAACCCTGTTATAGTCTGAAGTTTCAGTATTTTGTTTTATTTCATGACATGTCAGTACTGTAGTAATCGTGTATATTATGTGCTACAGTAATAAATAATAATCTCCTCTACGCAGGGGCAGCCCTACAGGGTGTGGTGCTGGACAAGGGGGATGGTTCGTATCCACTGGGATTTTCTCTGCCTAGAGAGAATGTCTGAGGTCACAGTCTTCTTCCAAGTTCTTTTTTTAGAAAAAATCCCTTCTTCCCACCACACCTTCACAAAGTGTTTATTTAAATGACTCAGCACTAGAGAGCCCAGTGCATTCCCTCTGCTGTGACTATCTTTCAGCTTCCAAGCTCTCTCTCTCTCTGCGATACCCCCTGCAGCACCATGCACACTGGAGCTTGTCCTGATTTCTGCTGGTTCCAGGCTATAGCACGTATGTCACTGAGTCGATGGACTCTCCTGGAAGGCACTCAGGTACTGCAGGGACGAGTGCACGAAGAACTTCGACCCAATTGGCCTCTCTCTAAGCAGAGGGAGTAAACACTGTACATTAGCATTCAAGACCCACAGCCATTGACTTGCCCACGTTTTAGTGCAGGACGTTAAAAGCCAGCACCCAAACAAAAATGACAAGCTGTAAAGAAAATGAGAAGCAGGCACGTCTCTTTCTTTGTACAGTGCTTAGCTTGATGGGGCTTTATCCTGATTGGGGCTTTTGGGTGCTAACACAGTAGAAGTAATGAATAATAAAAACAACAAATCACATTTCAGCACAAAGGAAGCGAGCTCCCCAGCCTGCCAGGCTGACCATGGCCCCCCTTCCGCCTCCCTTTTGGGGCACGTTGTCACGTCAGACCCTAATTTTCATCTCTGAACCACAATTTGTATATTTCACACCCAAGTGACATCCCCATGTCGCTGTGAGCTGTTTAAATGTTCCACGCCACTGGCTCTGGCTTGTTGATCAGCATCGGGCCAGTCAGACGTAACAAGATGATCTCGCGGGCTCAGCTCATCTGGCTGCTAGTGCTCTGGATCCAGGGTAAGGAGCAAACCAACGGGCAATTGGATGAATTTAAAGTAAATCCTCCTTGAAAGAAAAATGAAAAGCTCTAGGATTTTTATCAATCGAACCCTAAATATTCCCAAGCGCTGCAGTAACTTTGAGTGACTTTGTCACATTTATCGGCACTTGGAGAGAAAGGGCATATTTAAAAAACATAAGGGCCTAAACCAAAACCCACTGAAGTTGATGGGAATCTTTCCATTGACTTAAACTGCCTTTGGATCAGCCCTAAGTGAGCAATTGTAAAAGGCGCTAGGATGAAAGAGCCATCTGGATCTCACCATTCACATCGCTGCCAGGTGACCAGCTAGGACAACTATGGAATGATACACATGGGAATATTCATACAGGCACATTATTTATCAACTGTGTGCGTGTGTGTGCAGATATATATATTAACTCACATTTTATTTGTAAATTCATTCAGACTCCCAGGGGCAGATTGTGCTGACTCAGACTCCAGAATCCCTGGCAGTGTCTCCAGGAGAGAGAGTCACCATCAGCTGCAAAGCCAGTTCAAGCCTTACAGATGATATTTTTGGCATTGACTTCTTAGCCTGGTACCAGCAGAAAACAGGGCAAGCGCCTAAGCTTCTCATTTATTCGGCTTCCACCCTGCAATCTGGAGTTCCAGCCCGGTTCAGCGGCAGTGGGTCTGGCACTGATTTCACTCTCACGATCAGCAGCGTTGAAGCTGAAGATGCTGGAGATTATTACTGCCAACAAGGCTCTGAAACCCCTCTCACAGTGATACAGACCAGTACGGAAACCTCCTGTGGTGTTCTGTTCAGTGGCAGAGCTGTTCTGTAAACAGAGTCATCATCTCAGGGCTACTGCACTTGGGCAAAAGGGAGATGACCTGGAAGACAGTTTTAGTTGCTGGGTGTTGGATGAACTAAAGCGGGTGTTGTGAGTGTTGGGAAGGCCAAAGAGGGAAGAAGGAGCCAGTAATTAAGAGCAGAGACTTTCAGGGCAGAGACAAGCATTTTTCCCCACTGGACAGGAAGAAGGGGGAGAACCAGAAGGATTTAGACTTGGCCCAAAGATGAAGGGAGAAAGAATGGGGGAGCAGACCATGATCACCAGTTTGGGGGGGCTTGTTTAGTGAGGGGATGACAATCTGTCAAGAGAAAAAAGAATGGGGAATGTGAAGAGGACTTAGGAAGGAAAATAAGGAACTTGGTTCTAATCATGTAATGCTCAAGCTGTTGACAAGAGGGCCACCAAGACATTTTGTGACAGGCTGCGCCACCGGACTGGACTGAGGGGGACAGGTCAGGTGAGGATAAGATTTGAGAGTCATTCGGCACACAATAGCTGGCTCTCTGTAAGCAGATAAGGTTGCCCAGCTATGAGGCATACAGGGAGAAGAGGAAGGCACCCAGGACAGGACCCAGGGGACTCCACAGAGAGAAGCTGCAGCAACCAAAAGAGACTCTGAGGGAGAGATCAGAGCCCCAAAAGTCAGGTGAGAACAGGAATGCAAAGGAGAAGAGAATGATCAGGATTGAAAGCTGCAGAACATTCATGGAGGATGGGGTTGGAGTAAAGGCCTGGAGACTGGCCAGGAAAAGGCTGTCTGAGACCTTGGTGAGATTAGCCTAAGGAGAGTGGAAAAGGCAGAACCCCTTTTGGAGTGGATACAGGCATGATACAGAGGGAGGGAACTAAGGAAACAGTTCAAAATGAATTTAGAGGCAAATGGAAGAAGGTTGGTTGCTGGAGACAGAGCTAGGATCAAGGATGGGCTTTTTGAGAATGCCAGTGCATTCCTGAACAACGTGGGGAAGGAACCATAGGCAGAGGAAAGGGCAGGAAAAGGGAATCTGGCAGATAGGAGGGGAGTAGGTGAGAGAACCCATGGTTGGTGACCTGAGAAAAGTGTTGGAGGAAAGAAGGGTGAAGAGGAAAAGGGAGTGAATTAGGCAGGTGGAGAAGGGTCACATCGGATGGACTCCTTCAGCCAAAAGATTCAGCCTATGAGACCCCAAGCAGAGTGAGAGGAGACATGGATAGGAAGGCAGCGAGTAGCACATGGGCCTGGAAGCCAGGGGCCTCAATGAGAGTGAGAAGTAAGGCGTGGGGGCAGCTCTGAGGAGGGGGAAGAGGGTTAATTCCTGGTGGAGGAAGCCCCCATGGCTCTTGGATTTTCCCACCGGGGTGTCAGCAAGTGGGAATGAGAAAGAAGGACATGGACGTTAGGTGCAAGTTATGGATAAGGGCTCTGGGAAAGAGACTAAAGGAGTCTAGGGTGTGGAGAAAAGGGACAGTCATGAGAGGAGAGGACAGGCAGAAAGAGGTAACAGCTGTAGAGAAGCCAGAGATTTTGCTAACTCGGGAGCTTCTATGGAGACTTGAATGCAATTTAAAGCTGCCCACCTGCGGCAGGAGCCAAAAGGAGGAGGGAGACAGCAACACAACCTACCCTCTCTTGAAATAAACCAAGACCACTTTAAGTCCTGGAGACAGTCACCATCAGCTGCAACTTTTTTAGGCAGAATCTCTGGGGAAAGGCCTGTGATGGCAACTCAGAGATGCCCCCTCATGTATTTGCTCAGCAAATGTTTTTCTCCCCCTGTTTCTCAGTATTATTATCTGAGATCTGTCATACAAACATTGTGTCTCACTCTCCATAGTTAATTGATCAGTACTGAGCGGTTCGGACACATCCGAATGATCTTACAAGTTCAGTTCATCTGGCTCTTTGTGCTCTGAAATCCAAGTAAAAAAAAAAAAGCAGCAGGTAATGAAAAAAAAAAAAAAGTATCCCATATACTACACTTTACAACAAGACAAGTGATTTTGATTTTCTTATCTTTTAAAATCTATTTAATTAAGAGATGAATATTTTGAAAAATGACTATAAGCAGTGAATGAAAAAAACGGTACAAGTTTTTTTTTTTTTTTTTCATGCATCTTTTATTGTACTCTCTCAGTGATACAGACCAACATAAGAACCTCTCTATGCTGTGCAGTTCAAGATAACAGCTGCTTCCTAAACACAATCACCCTCTCAGTGTCATGTACATAGGCCAAACTGGACAGTCTCTACGCAGAAGAATAAATGAACACAAATCTGACATCAGGAATCATAACACTCAAAAACCAGTAGGAGAACACTTCAATCTCCCTGGTCACTCAATAAACTCAAATAAAAAAGGCATTCTTCAACATCCTTTCATGTATTTATACCTGCTCCTGTATTTTCCCTTCTACAGGGGCTGGACTGCATTTGAGCGGCAGGATCGTTTTCTCCTGGCTTAAATGGTTTTACACCTTGATCCCCAAAACATATTTCTTCCTGGCTGCCCATGACTGTCAGAGCATTGCAGGATTAAGAGAGAAATGGTCAGCCCAAAGCCTGGGTGCACTGCAGAGGCCTGAATCTTCAATCCCAGGCCTAAACTAAAGTAATGGTCAAGACTTTGCTAGGTCAACACATAACAGAGAACAGGCAAACCCGTCCTAAAGACAGGGTCAAAAGGGTAATACGATAGATAGAGTTGTTTTGTTCTAACCAACACGTACAAGGTGAGAGGCGGCACCTTACTGCGTAGAGGGGTTGCACCTCAATACGTCAGGAGTGATGTGTAACTTGTTTGTACCTGTGTATAAGAATGCATCCCTGGGGCGGTGTCTTTGTCCGGCCTAGGGGTCAGTGGAGTGTCCTGCCACTGACTGAGCTGGTCCATTGCCAGGGAGCACATATGTACTAGCAGAACTGTAGACATCCGATCCGGGGAGCTAGAGACTGTTTCGTTTGACAATAAACCTGGCCGGGTGCCTTTGTACCTTATCGGAGTCTGTGGTCATTGGGGGTTCTCTCGGGGTCTGCTGTGTCAGCGATCTGCAGAGCCGGGGCAGCACACAGAGGGAACACACACGCACGCAGCCGACTGTTATCAGTACTGAACAGAGCAGAGCACCACACCGGTGGCATCTGACAACAAGCATCAATAGGCTGCCCAAGGAACTGCATCCCACCAATCTTCCTCTGCTAACGGGAAGGTGGATGAAATCGGTGGCCTCCGAGGGGAGAGACTGGGTCAACACTGGGCGGTTGTCAGGCCTCAGAGAAGGGTTCAGTGGGAAAACAGCAGATAAAACATTTTTAGATTGAATCACACCCACAGGGCGGCTCAGAGACATGGTGCAAGGATCTGGTCCTCCTTCTGCTGGGCAAAATGCAATGGGAACCTGCTAAATGCCACATGTAGCTGCACAAAGGAACAGGGTCTTGGATCTTCCCCAACTCTGACTTCCACCTGACTTTCTAGTGTCCTTCATGGATGGGACTACACACTAGAGTGTGCATGGCAATGTCCGCTCAAGAGCTGTTTGATAAGGGCAGGTTTTATTTCTTTCCCTGGGTCTGACTCCAATTTCCCTTTAACAGACTAATTAACCTGGTGGAGCACAAACACGTGGTGGTTAAACATCTCTCTGCTCTCTTTATATCCTGACATTTGCAAAGGTCTTTGTTTGGAGGGAGGGGAGGCCTCTGGGGGTTCGGTTTTACACCCGCTATTGATTGCTTTGCAGGGTTTCCTTTCCTCCACCCCACTACGCTCTCAGCAGCCAGATCCCTACAGAGCGATTCAGATGCTGAGACCTAAAATAAGGAGAAAGCCTGGCTCAATTGACAGCGAGGGATTATGGAAAGCACACTGGGGGTGAGATTTATCCCAATCTTACCCCAGCTATCCCCTGGCAGCGCCAAGTCCACCAGGGACCAGGTCACAGGTGCCCAGAGCAGCCGAAACTTCCCAGTCGCGGGGGGGCTAGCACAGCCCAAAGCCGCTGTGGTGCTGGGCCAGCAGAGGGGATGGGCAGGTAACATGTTCCACCAGCGCCTCCCATCAGTGGAGCTCTCAGGAGACCCCAGGCACAGCTAAAAGCTGACCACTGATGGCTGGCAGGAGGCACAAACAGTGTGTGTGGGGGGGGCACACAATGTGCCCTGCCCAAAGGGACATGAAGGGCCTGTCTGTGCCCTGTATTTATAGGCCCCTCCACCACCCTCACTCAATCTGCTCCTGACAGTTTTCCCAGACATTTTCAGTGCTCTTCGCATCACTGATAAAACACTTCCAAGCTCACACTCCTCCCAACCCAATTCTCTGCCCGTATTTACTGGAACGCTCCCCACAGAAATCTGGCACTGAAGCCAAACATCCCAGACTCCAAAAGCCAGCCCCCCTCTGTGGCTGGCTTGTGGGCTCCATGCACTGTGGAGTGGTTAAGTTAACAGTGACCTGCATGCTGGGGGAGGGAGAGCTCAGTGGTTTGAGCACTGGCCTGTTAAACCCAGGGTTGTGAGTTCAATCCTTGAGGGGGCCACTTAGAGATCTGGGGCAAAATCAGTACGTGGTCCTGCTAGTGAAGGCAGGGGGCTGGACTTGATGACCTTTCAAGGTCCCTTACAGCTCTATGAGATAGGTACATCTCCATATATAAAATACCCAGCTAATGTAGAGATGGACTGTGAGGAAGATAGGAATTGCCTCACCCAATCAGATCCATGGTCCATCCACTCACCTTTCCCATCTCCAGTAGAAGGTGCAAGAAACCCTGTGGTAGCAGGGAGGGATAATCTGTCCCAGGGACAGGTTCCTCCTAGCCCCTAGTAGTTTGCTGTTGGTTGACGCACTGGTACTGAACACTGCCAACACTCCTGTTTTATCATCACCCTTTAGCATTTACCATTATAATTCTGGACAGACTTGTAATCCATGGAAACGTCCCATTACCTTTTGAATCCTCCTCAGCCTTTGCCCTGGGTAGGGGATGGATCTGCCCTGATCTATCAGTGCAACTCTCCTTTGCCTCCATAGGAGCTGAGTTCCTAGACCTCCCACTCTACACAGCCCTTCAGCTCTGTACTGAGACACAGGGAAAGGACATTTACGCCGAGCAGCTGCTTTGCATATTTCCACCCGAGTGACATTTCCCTGCACGTGGGAGCTGTTATAAATGTTACTGTTAAACACTCGGCACTTCTAAGCTCCGTATCTGTCACGCTAGAATTAACAAGATGATCTGGCAGACTCAGCTTCTCTGGCTCCTGGTGCTCTGGGTTCAGGGTAAGAACAAACAGTGATTTAAAGTAATTGCAGTGAGCGTACAAGCCTAACACTATTCTCAGTGCACACAGGCCTGGAATGTAATTCAGGGGTTAAGCGAATAGCACAGACTAGATTCAGCTTTGACTTGTTACACATTATTTCATTTGACGGCTGTTATATTCTTTTTTTGGCGATTGTCCCCCTCCCTTCAGGCTCCAGTGGGCAGATTGTGCTGACTCAGACTCCAGAATCCCTGGCAGTGTCTCCTGGTGACAGAGTCACCATCAACTGCAAAGCCAGTTCTACTGCTGACGGATGGGTGGCCTGGTACCAACAGAAAACAGGACAAGCTCCTAAACGCCTCATCTATGATGCTTCCAGCCATGCCTCTGGGATCCCAGAGCGGTTCAGTGGCAGTGGGTCGGGCACTGCCTACACATTCACCATCAGCAGAGTTGAAGCAGAAGATGCTGGAGATTATTATTGTCAGCACTATAAAAGTGCCCCTCTCACAGTGATACAGACCAGCACAAAAACCTCCCTGCTCTGTTCAGTTTCTATTGCTCACGGTCACAGCTGCTCCCTGTACAGTGTGGTAGGGTCAGGGCTGTTGCTACCCTCTCCAGAAGCAGCTGGAGGGTGTCAGGCCTTAGGCTCCTCAGGCCCCAGGCCACCTCTATGATCCTTTCTGGAGTTCCCAGCAGCCATCCCTGTGGAGAATGGAATCCCCATGGGACAGTCATTTCTTTATGCTCCACAGGTTCACTTCCCCCACACCGAGTCCCTGCCTCAGGGACAGCTGGTCAGAAAATTTTAGTTCAAAGGACACTTCAGTGAAAAGGCAAAAACCATTGAATAAGGGAAGTGGGTGAATTCTTCCCCATTTTGTGACCTGACTTCTCCTGGGTCACCTTTCACCCCAACCACTGCAACCTTCTTCTACTCAGGCTCTCTGCATCACATCCCTCCCGTTCTCCAAAGAGCTGCAGATAAAGCCATCTTCCTCCCGCTGCTCCAACCTCCTCTCCTCTGTCCCCTGAATCCTTTCGCCGGCCTCCATCTCTGGTCCACATAAAGATTAAGCTCTTCTGACCTTCCACAGTACCACCCCCTATCTCTCTGCTCTCATCTGGCCCCATCAATCCTCTCTGCTCCATGCTCTCCTTGGCTCCCTTCTCTGCTTTGCACATCTCTCCATGCTGTGCCCTGTGTTGTGACCAGCCTCTGCTCACAGCTGTCCCTCTCCACCTTCCTTGTTTTACGCCCACTTCGGTTCTTTTCCCTTTCAGTGTAGTGGCTATAAGCCCAAGGTTTTGTGACTGGCTAGAATTGGTGGGAATGGTTCAAGTACTTTAAAAGATCAGGCACTTCCTGCTCCTGGGGAGAAGTGGGGAGAAAATCATTTGCTCCCTGTCTCCTATCAGTTCTGCCCACATGCACCAATCCCATCCAGGACCATCACTCACTTGCATCCAGCACCAGACACTAGGACCACCCACCAGCACCCAGCGCCAGCACTGAGGGTTGGCACACGCCTGCCCTGAGAGCTGGGATGGGAAGAGTAATGTGCGTGAAGAGGAGGCAAGTCTGCTGTGGCCCGAGCTAGCAGCTTAGCATGCCGGCCCGGGAACCAGCCAGTCTGCCCAGTTCTAAAGCTAAGCTCCTCTCTTAGCACTGCTCCCTCCCAGCTCGCCACCAGTGCCATCTGCACTGTGTTCATCTGAACTAGACTAATATCTTCTCGGCAGGGACCTGTCTGATCTATTGGTACGGAGCTGAGTGCATGCATGGGCTCCAGAAGAAATACTCCTATTACTCAGGGTTAGGAGCAGCTTCCTGCTGATGTGACCATGTCATTACCATTGCATCAGCTTTACAATGAGTCTGCAAACAGGCTATGATGCAGGAGCACTGCCCTGCACTTGTACAGAGGGATTCTCTGCACACAGCAGCCTTTTTCCCCTTGTAGCCCTTAAAGGTAAATGAAGGTGAATTTCCACAAATTGCCACCAGAGGGCATTACACACACAAACAAAGGGCTAGCCCAGTGGTTCTCAACCAAGGGTAAAGGTACCTTTGAGGGTACACAGAGGTCTTCCAAGGGGTACATCAACTCATCTAGGTATTTGCCTAGTTGTACAACAGGCTACATAAAAAGCACTGGCGAAGTCAGTGCAAACTAAAATTTCACACAATGACTTGTTTATATTGCTCTATATACTATCCACTGAAACGTAGGTACAATATTTATATCCCAATCGATTTATTTTATAATTACATGGTAAAACGGAGAAAGCGACCAATTTTTCAGTAATAGTGAGCTGGGACACTTCTGTATTTTGATGTCCGATTCTGTAGCAAGTAGTTTTTTGAGGGAGATGAAACTTAAACACAAGACAAACGGATGCAGCAGTCTGGAAACGTTGAAAGCCGCTGGTCTACACAACACCAAGTTTGCTGCAGGCTGCCTGCTGTGCACTCAGTGTCTGTATGTCCCCTGTTCCTGCAGGTTAATCTACAGCCGTTTCTATGCACTCACCCTACACATCAGGGCACCTGAAGTTCTGTGACTAGAGAGTATTCTTGTATGTTATGTTAACCGAGTACTTAACTAAGCACATTGTTATAAGCCAACCAGATCAGTTCTCCGTTTCAATACAGAGGACACCTCCACACAGCCTGTCCCTTGCCCAGATTCCTCAATGCAGGTGATGATCTGGGCCCTTTTTATTGCAGCCTCACATCTGAGCTTTCGTTCCCACGGCTGCTAAGAAAATCAGAGTGAAAGTTCTGACCCCCACGCTCACATCAGCTAGCCCTTCGCACGTGTGCATTACAGCTGGGTCACTGTTTGATGATACAGTAAAACTCACCCCTGTGCAAAAAGCCAACACCAGATATATGGACCATTGAAGCCACTAAATGGTGTGTGGGTCTTATTTCAGCCCTCGGTGTGGGGGCTAATTTCACCCATAGCAAATAATAGCAGAGAAATTAGCCCTGTCCAGTTCCCCTATGAAGAGGTGAATGCAGAGAGATCACCCCTCTCACTATTTGTCTACCCCACACTGTCACTAGGACATCAGAGCCTGAACACAGTGAAAAAGCCCATGAGTTGATTTCCAGTGGGCAGGTATCTGGGAGGGGATTTAGAGTGTGATAGTAACACCACATTAGAGAAATGTAAACTGAAAGCTCAGGACATTCATTCCCATTGATTCTGACCAACATCGTTTCATTGCCAAGTGGGAAAGCAGCCCTAGGAGCAGCCCTGCTGTCTAACTACTTCAGGGATGTTCCATTTGCTCACTTGATTCTTTTGGATTGAATCACATGTAAATTTACACAGAGCAGATGCTCTGCATCAGCTGGTATTTCTCTGTTCCATTTCACTCCCATCAGCAGTCAGCCAGCTGAGATGTAACAGGCTCATCACATTTGCTGGTAGTGCTCTGCATTACAGGTAAGCCTAAATACAGGAGACACTAACAAGGAAATGATCCAAAATGAAACCAAGGGGTGTAGATATTTGGGATCAGAACCTCAGCTGGCGTGAATCAATTTCAGTGGCTCTTTGCCAATCTATACCACCTGAGGATCTGACCAGTTACGCCTTGCTTTATCAGATCATGTGCACGCCTCAGGTATTATCTATACACACACTTTTCATGTGATTGAAAACAACAAGGCATGTGACACTGACATTAAATACAAATGTGGAAAGATCCTGTCACTATTTATAAGGCCCAATACAACTGAGATTTCTAGCCTGCACATATATGTATATTATTTTGATATTTTGTTTTATTCTCAGGCTCCAAGGGACGTTGTGCTGACTCAGACACCAAAATCTCTGTCAGTGTCTCCAGGAGACAGACAGTCACCGTCAACTGCAAAGCTAATTCAGACATTAGTGACAGATTCATCTAGTATGAACAGAAACCTGGACATGCTTCTCAGCTGCCTGCACTCTGGGATCCCAGCTGGGTTCAATGGAGCAGATCTGGGATTGATTTCACTCTCACAATCAGCAGCACTGACACGGAAGAAGCTGGAGTTCATTGTAGTCAACAGGGCTCCTGCTCCACAGTGATACAGATCAGTACAGAAGCTTCCCTGCTCTCCTTAGTTTATGTTGCTCAGGGGAACAGCTGCTTCCTAGAGACAGTGTCAGTGCTTCAGCAACATGTGATTTGAGGACAGGACTTGGGTCAGACCCTGGGGCTCATCCACACCACAGCTGAAAGCATCAGTTTCCCTTATCAGTGTGTAGGAGGCTTTTTCCTTATAGCAGTGTTACAAATCCAGCTGTGACATACCTGGGTGAGTGTCTACAGCCCCCTCCACACAGCTAACCCATCGGGCCCAGGAATCAGGTTAAATCACAATAGAACCTCAACCGCCCGTTTGGGTTTGCCTGTGGGGCTGGGCGGAGCCGTTCCCGGAACCCTGTGCACGACCAGCCACACTCGCTGGCCCCTCCGGGTCTCCTCAAGTCTCTGGAGGCACAGCACGAGGCAGCAAGCATGAGTAAAGTTGCTGCGACTGTCTGCACAGTCTGCCCCAGCCGCCAGGGACCCATCCCCACCTCCCCAGTCACAACGCTGTGTGCTGGAGATAGAACCACCTCTAGAAATACTACACATCCCATCTCCCCCCTCACACATACAGCACACCAGGTCCTAGAACCCTTATTCCTCTGTTCCCCGAAATAGAGCCCTTTGCCACCTGGGCTAAAGGCTTCCTTGCAGGCACAGACTGTGCTATCTTTGGTGCCTGTGTAACAGGCTTGGGGAAAGCACTCTGCCAATGTTAGGCATAATCAATCTTTCCCTGCACCTCAGCTAACCCCTCCGCAGGGGTACAGGCCAGAGCTGAAGCTTTTCAGCACTTTGCTCTACATTCTAGTGAGTTAAATCTCAGGGAGAACAGAAATGACACAAACATCTCTACCGGAAAAGCATTTACTAAAGCTAGATCTATCTTTCCATCCGTTATTTATAACCCATGAAACAATCGTGACTGTTATCAATAACTTTTAAAAGACAACACCTTTGTGGGGTGGGGATTCTCCAAGTTTTCATACTTATTACTTCCACAAGATCAAATGTAACATATAATTAGGTGCATGCACATACTCACACTCCTCTAGGACTCTTTTCTGGGAGGATTTATCCTTCTCTGTTTCTGGGGAATAGCGTCCAACCTCTCTGCAAGGCACATCAGCTCCTTAATGCTGGGAAACAAGTGTTAGTTCTACAATCTCCTTCAAACTCCCTTTGAGTCTCTGCAACAACGGTCTGCAAGCTGCACAGCTTGCAGCAATTCCAGTCTTCTTCTCCAGTGGGGTGAGGGAACCTGCAGTTTAAATCCAACAAAAAAGTCTCTGGAACACAATCTATAAAACAGACCCTTCTGGTCATTATGCCACTCCATTGCTGAGCTCTTCAGTTTGATTGACTCCAACCCTATTTATAAACTCCTCCCTTTCCCTTTGCCTTCCCATTGGTTCCCTTCTCAGAGTGGCACTAGGTATGCCCTGCCAGAGGCTTACTCACAATGGAAATTGCCTAAATAGCTTCAAACAGCTAACCGGTATGCCCAGTGCCTCCCACACCCAATTTCTGCATGAGTCTGGCCCATCCAGCAGAGTCTCTCTGCCTGGCTCTGACAAGTCTGCAGTTGTACAGAGTATCCCAAAACAAGAACTGTATCCTCCACACTCTGTCTTCCCATACATAGACCACAAAATGCTGCAATGCAAGCAGGTGGGTCACATTTGCATAGTACTGTACCCAGTCCATTGTGGGTGCTACTGGGAATCACAATGGTAGACACTAGTAGCAGGTCCCTTATTTAATCTATGGACCAGCCACTAGAGGGCAGTATCTCTCTCTCATTCACACACACATACTGACTGCACATTACAGGGAGGCCAAACCTTGTTATAATGCTCTGGTAGGGTCACTATCATGGCATAACCCCAGACTGGTAGAGATGACTGTACAGAGAAACCTGCTATCCTAGCTTCTTAACTCAGCTGCAGAAATCCCTGCCCACACTGACCAGAGAGCCTGTACTAGACAAATGCTAATAGTTTTTATTCTGGCTGCTGATAGCACAATTTTTAAGGAGCATTCGGACTAACCAGGCAGCCTGCCTGCTGCTGCTTTCTTGTACTCTCAATAGTTCCCCTAGTGGGGTGGGTGGGTGTTAATGTTTAACCACTCCATGGACAGACAAAACCTAGTTCTCCTTTGATTCCAGAACTAGTCAGGTGCTTTCAATAGCAAAGAGGGTATCAGAATGGTCTTCCCTAGGCTGGGAAAACTTTTCCTTAAGAGTCAGTAACAATATCTTGAGAAAGCATTTCTTGGAGGGAACATGTCAAATATATTCCTTTGCTTTATCCTGGGCCTGATCCTGCTGTCCTTGTTCAGGCTAAGGAGACAGTGGACTCATGTTTTTTCAAAGGGTTTTCTATTTGTTAAGCTAGTTAGATTCATTGCCACAGAGATCACTGACTAGCTGCTAAGTGCAGATTTTCCTCAAACCAAACAATAATATCCAATGCCAAAATCTCGACAACACTAAGGTCAACACAAGCCAATGGGACTATACACTTGCTTAAAGTTGCACATGTGCCAAAAGAACCTTCCTGAATCGGGGCCACAATGAAGTACTGCAGTTCATCCTTGTTGCCACCAGAGGGAGTCAGAAGCCTTATGCTGAATATATTGTATATGAATATTGCAAGTGGAAATAGGTCAATATTTCCTGCAACAGTTTAAACAAATCCATTCTTCAGTTTTAAACACTAGAACCATAGCACACACCATCAGCTTTGCAGCGATATACGTAAGTGATGCATCCCTGCCATCCTGGCCACTTATAAGTGCTCCATTTCACTCTTTATTTTTACATGGAGTTTGTTGTCAACATTGGCCAGCTCAGATTAATTGAGTAATTTTGCTGGCTCATTTTATCTGGCCAAGGCTACAAGGTAAGTAAAAGAAAATTAGACAATACATTTAAAAATAAAAATCAAAATTGTGGCTTAGCCCACAACTAGAACTGTATCTATTATGTTAATATCGTTATGTGAATTTCATCGTTAAAGAAATTAAGGAAATATTGTACCAACATAAACTGGAGACATACATGACCAGACCTTCAGGTGGTGTAACTCAGGGTAGCTTCCTTGAAGTCAAAGTCATTTACATTAGCTATGGATCTGGTCCACACAGTGTAATATTGTTGAAGTCGTTGGCTCATGTAATGGATTAAAATATATGGAGTGGATTTTTTTGTTTTGTTTTGTTCTGTTTTTAAGATAATATTTGGAACATTTATAACTGTTCAGAACCGCCAGTGTGCATCACTTGGGTATAGAGATGCAAAGCAGATAATGTGTTTTGGACACATGGTTTAAAAATGCACAATAGATTTGACTGTCAGAACATGCAGAATTGGCATTAATTGTATTACTATCTATGGGGGGAGGGAAAGCTCAGTGGTTTGAGCATTGGCCTGCTTAAACCCAGGGTTTTAAATTCAATCCTTGAGGGGTCCATTTAGGGATCTGAGGCAAAAATGTGGGGATTGATTCTGCTTTGAGCAGAGGGCTGGACTAGATAACCTCCTGAGGTCCTTTCCAACCCTGATATTCTATACAATCATCACAATCCTGTACTGTATATGGTACTGAGACTTAGGTCTCCCCCTGGTGGTGAGCAGAATTCTCTGCAGTGCTTCTGGCATTGAAATATAGGAAAGGCTTGAAACATTGGACATTAACAACTTAGTACAGGAAAAATATATTTATTTCAATTAATAAAAAAGTTCTTATAAGAAAACATACTAATAATTGTACAGCTTCAAACCAGATATTCATTACCCATGAAATATACAAACTGAGGCAATGCCAATTAAAATAACCAAGCTTCCCCATTTATCACCATTTCTCAAAACAGAAACCTCAGATATCCCCTCCAGAAAAAGCCTTTGTAAATACAAGAAACACGGGACTTTTTCTGGTGAGAATACTTGAGATTTCTTTTTGTGGAGTAGTGACATATAAGGGAGGTTGAGTATTTTTATTGACTCATCTTGTAAAGATTTGTTTGTGAAGAATTCATGGTTTAATGCTGTACATTCATTTAGACTATTTTCTTATCAACACATTTTTAAAAATCAAAATAAGATATTCCTGTATTGCTTGTTAATATGTTTCCAACCGTGATAGTCCCTTAAATGGAGCACTGCACAGCATCCTGATTACCACTAGAGGGAGTCATAACAAGCCTTATGCTGAATATTGTAGACGATGATAAATTAATTGCAACTATATTCTGAGATGGTATCAACTGAACTATTGCAGAGCGTCCTAATTGCCCCCAGAGGGAGGCATAACACAATGCACTGTATGTATTATGATGGTTACAGATGGTAATACATTAGTAGTAACCACAGCTTGGTGTATCATTTTGATGATCTGTTCAATAGATGTTTACGCTCACAGAGATTCCATCTTTTATCAAATGATTTCCAGCTCGATAAACAGAAACTGTACTCCTCTCACAGGCCACTGTTGTGATCTGTCTCTCATTGCCTCTCTGTAGCTTGGTTCAATAAGCCTGATCCGCAGCCCACTGGAGTCAAAATCTTTTCAATTGCCTTCGAATCAGGTCTTGTCTATGGTGTTCACTAAAGTTAGGCACTGGTTGTTTGGGCTTTTGGTTGGTAGTGATTGTTCATTTTTACCCTGCTAGTCTGTCATCCCATGATTTTAATGTGCTGATGTTTGCAGCCTGGTGGGAGGGGGTTGGACCCACAGCTGAAAGGTAAAACCTTTGCACATACATATTTTTAAGCTGCTTAAGGTCCTAAAATGCATGTAAAGACAAAAGAAAGCAGCTCCTGCACCTGACAAGAGCTGAGATCAGGGCTTTGCATTCCCCCTGCAAAGACTTGAGGACATCACAACCATTCAGGGCCCCATGCTGTGTCCCCTGGGCCAGATTCATTCCTAGGTTCCCCCAAGAGAAGCCAGGCAGAAGGTGAGCCTGCCTGGAGTAGGAGCTCACTGGCACAAGCTGCCTGCATCCCTTCTCCGTCAGTGGGCCCAGATTCAACCAGTGTAGCCCTGAAGGTGGATGGATATGAACAGGTAGTGGCCAGGCCACCCAGGAGATGCCGGGACACTATAAAGCAGCAGCCGCAGCCCTACTCTCGTTGGCAGAACCTTTGAGGGAGCAGGACGCAGTCCTGCCACCTGCTCTTCATCAGGGTGAACTCCACTGGGAGCTCAGCTGCCCCCACCGGTGCCGGAACTAGGGGGCTAGGGGCCATGGCCCTCCCACTTTTTAACAAACGAAACATGAGTGCAGAATTCATGTCCCCCGCAGATTTTTTTTTCCCTCACAGAATAATAGATTCTGCCAGGGAGGCACTGCAACTACATCTTTCACCCACCAGGGGTTGCTGTGGCACCACAAGAGAGGGCATCCGGCTCACTGCCAGAGCAGCCAGCCAGGGAGAGGGAGGGGGCACTTTGGCCTTGCCCCCACCCTTCTACAAAGGTTCTGGCACCCTCGCCTGCAGAAGCATTGGCACTCAGTGCCCACAATATTAACCAAGCCCCTTGTGTGTAACTTCTGTGGAAATCAAAGGGGGCCTCTCGCCAACAGAACCCCTCCACTGCAAAGCCAGAGCCTAAGGTTATCACCCCTCACTGTGATGATATTAATTATCCCAGGCAAAGTAAAGACACCCTGATCCTTCTTCAATAAGAGATGACAGGCAGTGTCATGCTGATGGCTGACCATCGCTAGACAACTGGTACCCCCGTGTTGGTACACACCACAGGGGCAGGGTGGAGGGAAAGATCCATGTGCTGAAAATGCTCTGGCAACCAAGAGCTGTAGGGAAATAAGATGACTTACCTGAAATGCTGGTTCTGAGACTGTGCCTATGCACAACCCATCCACGCTGTGGGGAACAGGCACCATACACATGGCTGGCAGGAGTTCCATAGCCTAGAGTCCACAACCGGGCAGGGCTGGCTTGCTCCTGCAATCAGGGCCCCTCAGGGCCCCTAATGCATCCAACTGTTGCTTCCTTTCTAGCAGCAAAAGCCCTGTGCGTGGAGAGGAGAGGAGGGGACATCTGGGTGTGGCTGCCAAGGGCGGAGGGGGCTGCCTGGTGTGAGGGGCTGACTGTATGCAAGGAAGACAGCCTGAGTTTCAGGGGGTACTGCCTGTGGGAGAGATGGCACTGTCTCTGCATGTGTGTGCGTGAGGGGCTGATTGTATCTTAGGGGGGACTGCCTGTGCGTGAGGTGCTGACTGTATGTGAGGTGGCACTACCTGTGTGTAAACAGCTGATTGTATCTGGGGGAGGAGTCCCTGTGTGTGAGGGGCTGACTCCATGTCAGGTGGCACTTGTGTGTACAGGAGGACAGCTTGGGTGTGAAGGGGTTGACTGTATGTTTGTGTGAGTGTGAATCTGGAGGAGAGCTCTGTGTGTGAGAGGAAGGGGGCGGGGAAGAGAGAGCAAGCAATTTGTAGAGAAAGGAAGCTCATGTAAGATATAGGGGACCGGGAGGGGACGTGACTTTTGTGGGGAGTCAGGAGATCATGAGCAACGGTTTGGGGTTTTTTTGCAGGGGAGGGAGGAGAGTGTGTCTGTGTGGTATTATCTATGCCATCTAGGATCCTATGTATGTGTGATTTGTGGGTGGGAAGCAGGAGAGTCTGTGGAGCTGGAAAGAGTACACAGAGGCTACTTCTACACTATGAAATGTGGTGCCCACTTTTCAGTGTCCTGGTGGATGCTCTGAGACTCCCAGAAGCGCAAGGACTAGTGGAGATTTCAGAGGAGGGCTTTAGGACAAAGTGCTGACAATGTCCGAGTCCAGGCTACACTTGCCCTTGTGCTGGTGTAAGCAAGGGGGCAACGTCACACTCCATTTGCTAGTGTAGACACGGCCAGAGAGCGAGAAAACGGAAGGCAGGATTAGTAAAAGAAGCAAGAGGTTGACAATGTGGGTGAAGGAGGAAGAGAACACAACAGAGGGAGAGCAGAGGAGAAGGAGGCAAGGGAAGAGGGAACAGTTACACCAGCTATAAAGGTAATAATGATGGACTATAGACTCTGGTAAAGATGGAAGCAAAGACAACTGAGGTGAAAAGAAAGAAGCAGAAACATGCAATGAAAAGGGACAACTGAAAACACAAACACGGGCAAGAAGGAAATGTTCAGAAAATGCATCTTACGGTCATACAGTGACACCGAGCACCGAGCATCTAGGCTCCTCCCAGAAAGCTCAAAACAAAACGTGTTCCAATAGCCATGGGCCTGATCCAAAGCCCATTGGAGTAAGTGGGACAACTTCCCTTGACTTAAATGAGCATTGGATCAGGCCCCAAATCCTTCATATACTTGGGGTTGAGGGAGAAATTCCCCCATGGTCAACCCTGACCGGCCTGCCTCAGCCTCACAATTGTAATAGTCTTTTTCACACTGATCAAAATTCTCCCTCCTGGTCCAGCCCTCTTTTCGCAGCTTTAAGGCTGAGGGTTTCAAAAGAGCTTAAGGGAGTTCAATGAGATTTGGGCACCTAAACCCCTTGGGCTCCTTTGAAAAGCCCACCCTAAAAGCAGCTGCCCTTCTCTCCAATGGGCCAGTGGAGAAGAGCTCTCGTCACTTGTTCCTCCAGTTCCTCATTTGCATTTTCAGATTCAGTTTCTACCGTAACATTTTCAGATTCAGTTTCTACCGTAACATTTTCAGGTTTAGAGTCCATTTCTTCGCTAACCTGGTCCCTGTTTTCATCACCACCCCAGTGAAAAGGGATAACAACTATCTTCCCGAGTACGTACAGAGCCACTGTCCATTTCAGCTCTGTGTCTATTTTCAAACCCCTCATCTACTAACACCTGGTGGGTATGTCTCTCCATTTACCTAAACCAGGTACAAGTCCCAGCACCTTGATTTCAACATCTTTTCCCTGATTCCTTCTTCCCCTGTGACTGTGAACCAACACTCTTTTGTTTAGGTGCTAGGATCCAGGCTCAGCGAGGTACTTAAGCGCATGTCTAACTTGAAGGATGTGCATAGGCCCATTGAAGCCAACGGGACTATTTAGGCACACATGCGTATGGGCTATTTTGAATGGTGGCCATATTGTGTGACAGACCAGAGTCTTTCTTAGGATATGGCTGCACAGCATCCGGGAGTTTAATTCCCAGCTCAGGCAGACTTACACGTGCTAGCTCTGCTGGAGCTAGCGTGCTAAAAATAGCAGTGTGGCCACAGCAGCACAGGCAGTGGCTTGAGCTAGCCACCTCAGTACAGCCCCGCCCAAGATCCTAGCGTCATACTCAGGTGGTGAGCCCACACCACCGCCCAGGCCACTGCAGCCACACTGCTACTTTTTGCACGCTAGCTCCAGCAGAGTGAGCATGGGGACATCTACCTGGTCACACCTGCCAGCGGCAGGGCAGAAATACTCTTGCCTGACTGTGGCTCTCTCTTGTGATAGTGCCACATGATAAACCTGGTGCCAGCCCATGTTCATGACTTCTGTGAACAGCATCATAAATGCCCCATCTTTCCCCTGCAGGAGCATCTGAAAACCAACCACTTTTCTTCCCGAGCTCTCATTCTTGCCTAGGAGGTCTGGTAGTTTCTGATGCAGACGTGAAGCATCAGGGTTAATATATTCTCCATCATGTTGCATCCCGGCATCTAGAAACACAGGCTGGGGCAGGGCAAGCTGAGTCTTGACATCTTTAGCCTCTAGCTAAGGCCACCTGGAGCAGCAGGTTCTCACGGTGGGGATGGGAGATGTAGCAGAGCCATCCCTAGGCACAAGGGAGTTGTGTTCAGCCACTTTGGAGACACCTAGGATGGTTTCAGTATTGGGCTCAGGTCCTTCACCATCTGGCCTGGGTTAGTACAGTCAGGGCTAACCTTTCTCAAGGTACTGCATGACTTTGAGCTGGGAGTGCCTTTTGGTTTTCAGCCTAGATGGGATGGTCTCAGGTACCCTGGTTATAAACAGGGGGAAATTGGCATCTTTGATGAAGTTGGTAGCCTTTATTTGTTTTGTCCCATGGGGATTAGAAGTGCTTCTAAAGAACCCTACAGCTCATCAGAGTCATTCAAGAAATAAGAGTTCTTCTCCACAACAACCCCATCATCCAGGAGTCTTATTCAGAGTGCAGAACAGACCTGGCTGCTGGATGCCTCAATAGCAGAAGGCAACAGTGATAATGATGTGGCAGCTGGTGCTGTGAACGTGATGAAGGAACTGATACTGGCATGCAGCCTGGTCTCCCAGACACAATCTCACGTCAACATCTCTCTGAGCTGTAGGTAAACGCCACCTAATTTGGTAGTGTTTGAGCACCAGCTGAGTTCACTAAAATATCTCCTGTCTTTGCGTTCCATTCTATGCATCTGAAGAAGTGACCTGTAGCTCATGAAAGCTCATGCTGAAATAAATTTGTTAGTCTCTAAGGTGCCACAAGTACTCCTGTTCTTTTTGCGGATACAGACTAACACGGCTGCTACTCTGAAACTAAATATTACTCAGCTAAATCATGCTAGATCAGCATTCTGTGCACCATGGCAACCTTCTGTCATCCCTTAGAAAGTTCCCAGCTGCAGTGTTTTCCTTTTCTATGCAAGAATTTCTAGGCCCCGCATCCTTCCTTGGCCTGGTACAGAAAATATCCAGCAAGTTCCATGCTAACACTGGTAGAACTCCATTGATCTCAGTGAAGTAACTCCTAATTTATACCTACGTGAGAGAGAGCAGAATGAAGTTCATTGCCTATTTGTTTGTGCAAGTATTTTGTCAATGTATGGTTTGCTGTATGTGAAACAAGCTCTGCAGCTCATGCAAAATCTGGGTGGGGTGCTCAATACCACATCTACATTTTCTGGAGTTGGACGTGAACCAAAATCCTGCATCTGAACATCCTGAACTTTGGAAAAGTTTGAATCAGGATCCAAACTTTGCACTTGGACCCAGGTTTAATAGTTTCAGCATTTATGCTTTCAAGGTAATACAGCATGTGACTAGGGCTACAATATGTGTCAATGCGGATGTGGGAGCAGAGGGATGGGAGAGAAGATAGAATGTATTGATCTGATCTTAACTTCTATCTAACTTCTTGACTGTTTATAGATAATGAAACCAAGGTCACTCGACCTAGCACTGAATTCTCAGTTTTGCACAATGGAAAAAACATTTTTATAGGGGAAATAAGCTTTAGCAAGTGAACCGAATGCCCCTTCCCTTTCTGCTCTCAGGTTTTTGTACGGCGAGGCAATAGGAACTGATCACTGTGGTGGACGTTCGGTAAAGGAACCAAGGTAGAAATAAAACGTAAGTACCTTGAAATGATTCTGTTTTCGCTGTCTATTCTGTCTTTAAATTTGTATTCATTAACGCTGTCAAATTATAAAGTGAATATCTGTTGGTGTTGGAAATTGCAGGTAAAGGATGGTTTTCAGGGGAGATGTAGTTCAATTGTAATAGAAAAGAGATTAATTTGAAGAAAGTAGGATTTTGCTGTTCATTCCAGACCAGTGAAATTCAGTAAATGTTACATGTCTGGTAGTGGTCAAAAATGTTGTTGGCCAGACCCTCAGCTGACGTTAATCGGTGCAGTATTCCCCATTCTCAAACATCGGAGTTAGTGCTGATTTACACTAACAAAGGCTCTGGACCCATTTTTCTAAAACATACTGTACCACTGATGCAGCTAATGGCCTAGGTTAGGAGGAACTGAGGTTTTTGTAGAGGGAACAGGTAGCAAGGAAGCACTGTGGTACACTTTCGGCAAAGGGACGCGGGTAGAGATCAAACGTAAGTACATTTTTCTCAATGCTCTTCAGTTTTCTTTGTCACATTTGTCCATTTTCATGTTTTTGGGGGTTTTTTTGCATTGGGGTAATTGGCTATATGAGAATGCTAAGAGAATTACCGGGAGATGAGACTGGTAAAGTGCATAAAATAAATGTATCCTCGAGGAAAGAAAACACCTTTACCTCCTTAGGTGGAATTTTAGAGCTAAATGTTACATACTGCATGAATTAGCCAGCCTACTGTGGGCTCACTTAGCTACACAGTAAATAGGTTTCTGTAGGAGAGGAAGTTGATAGGCAATCACTGTGGGTCACCTTTGGCAAAGGGACCAAGCTGGAGATAAAACGTAAGTGCATTTTTTACTCTCTTCCAATTCTCTTTGTCCAGTTTGCCTATTTTCACAATTTTTTTGGCAGGGGGGTATCTGCAATTTGTGAAATGTGAGTGCTGACAGACTTGCTCTCATCATAGATTTGTAAAGTGTTTGAAATAACCCTGTCTTTGAGGACAGAAAATACCTTCACCTCCAAAAAATGAAATTTGGGCTAAATTGTTATATTTTACATAAATTGACCCACTTAAAGTTGACAGGCCATTTAGTTGCACCGTAAAAGGGTTTTTGTAGAGGGGGAAGTTCACAGGCACTCACTGTGGTTCACTTTCGGGAAGGGGACCAAGTTGGAGATAAAACGTAAGTGCATTTTTGAACTCTCTTCTGATTTTCTGTGTCCAATTTGTCCATATTCACAATTTTTGTCTGTAATTCATGAAATGGGATCGCTGTCAAACTTACTGAGGCTGTAGATATGTGAAGTATTTATATAAAATATAGCTGGCCTCAAGAGTGGAAAATACTTCCACCTCCCTAGATGGAATTTGGGCTAAACGGCTCTATTTTACGTAAATTAACTTACTTACAATGGAGAGCCCATTCAGTTGTGCAATTAAAAGATTTCTGTAAAAGAGGAAGGGTATAGATAATCACTGTGGATCACTTTTGGCAAAGGGACCAAGTTGGAGATAAAACGTAAGTGCATTTTATTTGTGATTAATCCACACTTCCTTTGTTTTTGCTTGATTTAATGCACAAATGTGAAAAAATGCTGTTTTTTCCCTCTGTCCCTTTCCTTGCTGTCTCACCCCATTCCCGGTCATTAGTTGTCAAGTCCTTACATTTAATTGCAAGGATTAAAAATCAACTGGGAATGTTTAAAGAAAAGTCTAATTTTATTTCCAAACAAGAATATGATGGCTGAATTGTAGGCTATTGACAATGTTGGTCCTGGGTCTTCATCTGAGGCTATCAACACTGTTAGTAAAAGTTCAGCCACCCTCTTGTCTATAGATTTGAAGTGGAAAAATCCCGAAGTTTCACAATGAAGGTCATGATCCAGCAGCCACTGAAGTCACTAGAAATACTCCCATTGACTTCAGTAGAACTTGGATCAAATCATATACAAGTGTTTTTGTTTTAATTGAGCATTTTGGCAGTACATCCCATTAAGAGAAACTGGAAATTGTCTCTTAAATACTGTAAGCGGTGTGCCCAGATACCACAGTCATCAACATACTGATGACTGATTAAACAGATTAGATTGGACTAGATTGATAAAATAGATTAGACTGATGTTAACGAGAAAAGTCCAGTTTTAGAAAAAAATAGTTTAAGAAATGAAGAGAAAATACTAAAAACCTAGCTAAGAGCAGACAAACATTCCTGTTAAAATAATACTTAACCTGCACAAAATAAGTTAATTGGAAGCCAGCAGCACAAATGTGGAGGTAAATGTAAAATATGTTGTAGTTAGAGTATGGTAGAGTCTGACTAAATCATCCTCTCTTATTAATTGCTAGCTGTAATCGATAAGATTTAAGTTAGCTGCATCTAATCATTGTTAGCTGTGTATCTATCCAATGCATCTCATCATTGTTTTAAAGAATTTAATTTTAAGATCTACAAAAATAATTTTGACATTTGTCATATCAACTATAGTAACGTATCTATGAAAGCAGATGTAGCAGCGGTATACAGTTTATTTTTATTTTGCACTAGGAAAAAATTGATAACTCTTCTAAAAATATTCTGATAGAAAAATGCAATTGATTCATATATTTTAAGTTGTTGTTTTACTGATTATCTTACAAAAGATTTTTTTTCAGTAGCTTTGACACAATGCTTTACTCATATATATTTTGAATTTTAAAAAAATATAGTGATGAGGCCATTGTGGAGGACAATCCAATGAAATTATATATATATATATTTTAATTACTGTATTTCACAAACAAGTCAAAAATACTTTAAAAAATTGTTTGGGGCTATATATCGTTTGTAGTATAATATATAAAATGTGGTGTTATTTCAAATGTGTTACAGAGGCTATCAAATGTATGGTATCTATCTGTCCATAGATACAGATATAGATAGCTATAGATATAGATAGCATGATTCTCCTCTCAGGCTGGTGTAAATCAGGTGTGACTCCACTGAAATCAGAAGTGCTCTCACTCCACCTCTGAAGTTTGTGGAGCTATGAGGTTATACCAGTTTAACACTGGTTTAAATGAAAGGAAAATCAGGTCTATTATCTTATACTGTACATTTGCTAAGATAAGTGTAAAAACATATGAGTATTTTTCTGGAATCCCAAGAAATTTTAAAAGTCTGGGCTCCAATTTTGCTAGTATCAGTGCTTAGATATTATTTTAGCTTGTACAGCAGCAAAGCAGGAGACTGAGTGAACTGAATGATTTTGACTTGGTTTTCCAAGATGTGATCTATGTTATGTTTTCTTCAGATCTTTACAAAATTAGTACTTGATCCTGCCTGCAGTCTTTGCTCAGATAAAATTGCCACTGAAATCAGGGGGAGTATTATCTGGGGAAGGATTGCAGGATTGGGTCCTAGTTTTCAAGAGTTTGAATATTGACATATGGGGAGAGATTTTACTCAGTTACATAAGATTTAAATCTGTCACCAAGATCAGAATCTGGCCCATTTAGTGATTATGTGACACAAAGTGAGATACACCAACACTCACTCCAAGGTGCTATGCTAAAGGTTGCCACAGTCTTAACTTCATGTCTTTCTCTAGCTGCACACTGACCTTTTTTATAATAGTTCTTGAGTTTTTAGTTCAAGTCGTACATGACGGTTGCAGTAGGAAAAATATTAATAATACTCTGTGGGTCTGGAGCCTGATTCTCTTCTTATTTCCACCTGCATATAATGGGTTGACTCTACTGAAGTCAATGGAGTCATGCAGTTTACTGGTGTGAGAGGAGAATCATGTTTCTGATATTAAAAGTACTGAGCACCTGTATCTCCCATTGACTATAAGTGGAGGGACGTGTACTTAGCACCTCTGAAAAACAGGCTGTAAGGAATTAGATGGCTTAGGGGATTGGCAATGAGAGAAATCTGGAGTGAAATCCTGGCTCCAGTAGAGTCAATGGGAAAACTAATATGAACTTCAGTGGGGCCCAGATTTCACCCCTGGAGCCTTTCCCCTCTAGGTCACAGTTTCCAGGGGAGACGGGGGGTTCATGTTGTCATGTACATGGCATCAGTTAGCATCCTGGTTGGCAATCTCAACAAAGAGCTCCAGGGTTGAGTGGGAAGCACCTTCTCACCCTCTGCGAGCCTTCCCCTAGCTCAGGATTGAGGAATATAGGCATGGTGGTGGGAAGCTCGCACTGCTACTGCTACATGAGCTGTATCTTGTCTGTTGATAAACAGGACTTTAACCTCCAGAGCTGTCACACTGGCACCTTGCCCTGGTATCTCTTGGGTGAGGCCATTTTCCAGGGCATTACATGTCTCTTACGCTAATATCAAAGGCTCTCGCGTCACTCAGGGCCAGGTTGTGCAGCCCTTCCTCACATGGGGAAGCACTTCCGCACACAAGCAGTGCCAAGGTGATAAGCAAAATGAAACCAGGTATGATGAGGCAGATTCTCAGCGGGTGTCAATCCGAAGAGCCCATTAGAGTCCATGGAGCTGTGCTGATTTACACCCTCAGAGGACCTGGCCCTGTGTTTTCTTAAACCTGAATTGATACCCTATATGGTCTATGTACACTGACTCCCTCTGTATTCTGACCTGTGTCACTTAACCTCTCCATGCCTCAGTTTCCCCATCAATAAAATGGGAATAATGATGATATTTCCCTACCTACCAAGAGTATTGGGAGAATGAATTAGTTAATGGGCCGAATCCAGCTTGCCTCAATCACACATGGATGAACTACTCACATAAGTAAGGCAAGAATGATTTGGCCTGATAGTTGTGTACGGCTACATCCATGCTCGGTGTTACTATCTACTCCTAGGTCAGTTGTCATTAACACCGTATTCTGTGCTCTCCTTTTTTGCAGGTAGAGACAATGCCAAGCCTTCGGTGTTCATCTTTCCCCCATCAGCCGACCAGCTGTCTAAGGAATCAGTCACCTTGGTGTGCCTGGTGAATGGCTTCTACCCAAGTGCCTTGAATGTGGCCTGGAAAACGGATACAGTCACCCCGCCGACTGGTGTCCTCACCAGCACGAAGCAGCAAGATTCTTCTGACAGCACGTACAGCCTGAGCAGCACCCTGACGCTTTCGAAAGCTGACTACAACGCGCACAACACCTATAGCTGCGAGGTGACGCACGAAACCGTGACGGGCTCTCTTGTCAAGAGTTTCAAGAGATCGGATTGTACGCAGTAGGGGGCTCCCAGGGAAAGATCCCTGCCGCCTCTTTGCAGCCTTTCTTATGCTTTGTTTATGTAACTATCCGTCTTATTCTTTTTTTTTTCCCTCCCAAAATATGATGACCGAGATCTTCCAGGTCTCAACTCCTGCCTTACCCCTTGCTAACGGTACTGGATAACCAGGCCCTGCCTGATTTCACCCTGCTGCCTAATGAGGTTTCCTGCTTTTCTCATGTTTCAACTTCAAAAATGAATAAATAAATGAAATCAATGAAACAGCATCTGTTCTCTCACGTGTTTTTAATGTGACGATTGAAATAAAGTGAACTCAGATGGAGTAAATAAATGGAGTACTATGCAATTTACTGTGGGCAGTGGGAGGGAGGATGAGTTCTTAAAAGAAGGTCCTATCTTCCCTGGAGGGACACTAATATCCCAGAGCGCTTTTCAAATAAGAATCAGGGTATCCATGGTCAATTTATCCCCTCCCCTTCCAGCATGCAGTGTGCAGAATGCTACTGCCCTACCACCCCAGAAGTACTATAGGTAATTAGTGTGTCCATCCTGCAACTTTTAGCCATTGACTTCAGTGGAACTACTCACATGAGTAAGGACTGCAGGACTGGTGAACTAATCTGGGATCCATCAGGATACAAGGAGTATATGATATTATTCTCTCAGCAACATTACAGCTCCCTGCTGTCTATGGGTCACACAACCATGGTCCATGTGCCACCAGATCTTACAACATACTCTGTGCTACATATAAAGGGCCTGATTCTGACCCCACTCATACCAGTATAAATCAGGAGTGAATCCACTGAAGTTAATGGGAGTTGCGGATGTCTCCACAGCTCGGAAAACCAGGTCTCTTTACACAAAAGCTTAAATACAGATTTGAGTGCCTACGTTTCAGCCTCCAGAGTTGAACATTGTGTCCTTGATTTCTAAAAACAAAATCCATGTTACACAAGTGCAATGAAAAAATGTCACTTCATTATTGTGAAATGTGCCATGTGATTAACCCCTTTAGGTGAAAAATGGCACTTTAAAATGTTACTGCTCACATTTAGCTACTAACTAATCATAAGCCTCACATGCCACTCTAACCTCTGCAGCAACTCACACTGGGTCATATTCACCCTAGGGCTTAAGCAGTCCATAGACATTTTGCCAAATGGGAGTAATACTATTTCCCTGCCTGACCGGGGTAGTGTGAAACTTAATCAGTTAAGGCCAGATTCTGATCCACTCTCCCTTACTCACACCCTGAGTAGCACCTTACTTTACAGATAGTGACACTGAAATCATTGGGCCGACTCCTGGAGTAAAGTGCCCTTCATTGTGAAGAAAGGGATCATGGCCTTCATATTGGTAGAGTGCTCTGAGATCCTTCCTGGAGGAGGCTACATGGGCTCAATCCGACAAGGTGCAGAGCACCCAAGGAAATCCATGGGAGTTGCTGCCATTGTTACGAAGGGATGTTCCTCTGGCCCGCACACTAATATCCTTGGTGAACATAGTGGTGGGCTGGGATTGTGCCATCATTAGGTGATCCCCACAGCCAAGACAGAGGCATGGGTCTGTTGAACCTAGTCCTTA
The DNA here is from genome assembly GCF_016161935.1 of Mauremys reevesii. Taxonomy (NCBI): domain Eukaryota; kingdom Metazoa; phylum Chordata; order Testudines; family Geoemydidae; genus Mauremys; species Mauremys reevesii. The sequence goes on along the minus strand of NC_052627.1, from coordinate 125,900,356 downwards.
AACCTGACCCTGCATGCTACCCAGAGTGCTCCTGTCCTCCACACAGCAGGGCTCCTCGCCATAGCAACACTGTTCAGCAAACCCCCTCCGCCACGGGCTCTTCAGGTGCGGAGAGGTTACCTGCAGAAGTTACTAGGATCCCTTCCACAGGTTTGCCAGATTAGGTTAGACAGATAACCACCGCCCTGACCTACAAGACACTGTCCTGCCAAGGTCAACAGCTTTAATACACTTCATTGGTGCCCCTCTCCAAAAGAGCCATGCCATATGCTTGGCTGAAATCAGTGATGTTCAAATACACAAGCTGTTGTGCATTGGGAGGAAGTATTGTCTAGTGGTAAGAGCAAGAGATGGGCAGCCAGGACTCCTGGCCAACTGATTCCCTGTGTGATCTTGGGAAGTCACTCAACCTCCCTGTGTCACAGTTTATCATAATAATACATGCCCAACCCACATGATTATTATTTAGATTACTTTAGTGTAATATCATTATCACATGTCTACCAAATTGCAGTCAGTAGACAGTGTCAGACATAGTATTTCTTGTGAAAATTTTCAAAGGCAGTTAAAATTTTATTTCAGTTTGTTTCACAGAAATGTTCTTGTTTTTTTCATTCTTTTAATCAAAAATAGAAAATTTTGAAAGAAACTATAATTTGTCATGTAAATTTTAATGTAGAAAAAAGGCCATTTCTGGCTGGGAAGCATTTTTTGAATGAAAATTTTCCTCCAGCTCTAGGGGCCAGACATTAAAGAGCACAGAACCAAATGACTAACCTTAATATCTTTGAGAGAACTTGAAACTAGTTAATATGAATCACGCGGGCAAAAAGGACAAGCAAATAACTCTCCATGAGTGTCCCAACTGCATGTTTATTACGGTAAAGCTTGTTCATGGAAATCGGTATTCTCAAAACAGAACCAAAACACACCCTTTGTGGAAAACAGTGATGCCAGAACCTTGAACTCTCTTCTGTGCAACTTTCATGAATTAAGCTTCACAACACCCCCATGAAGAAGGACCCTAACTACTTTTATCTCCCTTTTACATATGGGGAAATGAAGGTGCAGTGGGGTTAAGAGACTTGCCCAAGGTCACACAGTGAGTCAGTGGTACAGCAGGTTATAGACCCCAAATCATCTGACTCCCAGATACCTGTTCCCACAATTTCAACTCATTCAGGGCTGGTTCCTGTTCCTATTGAAGGCTATGTGGTAGGATCAGGCTGTCACTCCCCAGTCACAAAAAGAACCATCCTTTCTAGCCATCACATGGCGCAGCAAGGATGAGGTTCACCCCTCCCTACACAAAGTCCAAGTGATCAAACATTGTATGGTTGGGCGGACATGGAAAGAAAAGCCACCCCCTAGCCGCCAGTATACAGGCAGTGTGCAGCACCCTTGCTAGCTGCTATCCCAGCCTATCTACTGAAATCTCATCTCCGCTGTGCCGGGGTTTTTGGACACTGGAGCCATTTAATTATGAATTCCATGTCCCCTGCCCTGACCCACCACATTCAGGGCCAGCACAGAGACCCCCTGAACTTCATGGCATACAAAGACCCTTCTGCATGGCCACCCCACTCACACTTTCCCCTCTGCTGTATTACCACGATGTGAAGAGTCTTACACAGATACCCAATAGGTGAGTGAACCTCACCCATGAGAATAGCACAGAGAGAGGTCCCGAGGGACTAAAAACAGAAGACGAGCCAGCTGTGCTATTGAATGTAGCAGCTGTACTGATCTGTCTGCTCTGAGTCCTGTTATCAAGTGGTATCTGCACTTAGATGTTATGGGTGAAATCCCATCCCGTGGAAGACAGTGGGAGTTTTACCATTAACTTCAGTGGGGCCAGGATTTCACCCCTTTCATTTTCATGATCCTGTGGGGCAAATGACAGGACACAGATATCACATTAGTTTATTCTTCCTAGACAGTAGCCACAGAATTGGTTTGTTTGAAACTAACATGTTAGTAACATGAAACTTCATGGACTAACATGAAGTAATGGGCTTAATCAGCACCAAGGGAGATTTAGGCTAGATATTAGAGGAAATGTTAGAACTATGAGGATAGTTATGCACTGAACTAGGCTTCTAAGAAGGCTGTGAAAGCCTCATCATTGGAAGTTAAGAACAAGTTAGACAAACTCCTGTCAGGGATGGTCTACATTTATGCGGTTCTGCCTCAGCACACGGAGCTGAACTAGATGATTTCTCAAGGGCCCTTTCAGTGATTCTATGTAACAGTGTAATAACTGCATGCTGCTGAAGATTCCTCTCCATTAAAAACCCTGTTGTGAAATCCTTTACAAACCCAAGGCCGAACGAATTTTCAGGACTTCGGTGGCTTTGTCCAGGACTCCAGGGCCTGGAGCTTTGGAAGAATTGGAATGAAGCCATCACTTTTACAATTGCTCTCTGTAGCTCAGAAAAAACCACTACGGCATGTGATGTGTACTCTGATTGAGAAGATAGCAATGTCTGTGTTTGCTTTCCCTGGCTCTCTAAGTCATTAAATGGCTGGCACTTACCATGGACGAATCATCACATGCCATTTCTGCCAGGCTGAAAAGACATGTTACAGAGAGTTTTACAGTGAATCTGAGGCTAGTGAGAGATGCTAAACTGACAGCCCTGGATACTGAATTTCTCCACTTAGCCTTTCAGAAGTCAGGAATAATAAAGATGTTTATGGAGGTCATCTTTCTGAGAAGCAGCATGGCCCAGTGTGTAAGGCACTAGACTGGAAATCAGGAGAGCCTGTTTCTGTCCTACTGTGTCACCTTAGGCAAGTCACAGCATTGCTCTGTGCCTCAGTTTCCCCATTAGTAAAGTGAGGATTATGGGCACTTCCCCGCCAAAGCATTTTTTTGATCTAGGATTGAAGAGTGTTACATGCACCTGATCCAAAGCCCATTGAAGTCAATGAGTCTCTCCATTGACTTCAGTGGACTTTTGAACACAGACCTATAAAAGCTAGATGTTATGATCTTGAGAATTACCCAATACTCAGCCTACCTAGTTCTCAAGCTGTCTCTTCTTTTTTCAGATTCATCATAACTAGATGATAGATAGATAGATAGATAGATAGATAGATAGATAGATAGATAGATAGATAGATAGCATTTTTCTTCCTCCAAGGTTAAATAAATACAGTAAATATCTCCACTACAAACACAGAATTTATTCCTCAAAGCAATGTGTGTGAGTGTAGGAGCGTGAGTTGCTCTGGCTAAATCTGAACAAATATGAATTCTCCTCTCCTTGAAGAAAAGCAGACTTTTCCCACCAAACAGATGAATAATACACTCTGTCTCCCATAATTAGTTAAACCTTACATCTTAATCACTTCTCTGGGGTTAGTCAAATGGAAAGCTGAAAAGGGTTTAGGGTTCTCAGTTTTCTTGTTGACTAAAAATACAACTAGGAAACCTGGGTATTAGTCCAACCAGCCCTCTTTCTGCTTTCCAGCAGCTGTTGAAGAAATGTCCAGAGTACCCAAGCAGTCATGGACTAGCTGGAAATTTTGTGACCCCTTACAGCCAAAATCTACAAACCTAGATGCCTTAGGATAGGCTCCTAAATCTATATTTAAGCATCTAAATAGAAGGGGTCTGATTTTCAGAGAAGCTGAGCACCCACAAATCCTATTAAAGTCAATAAGTTTAGAAAGGTTCCAGAGGCCATCCTGGCAATTACAGGCCAGTAAGCCTAACTTCAGCACCAGGCAAATTGGTTGAAACTATACTAAAGAGCAAAATTATGAGACACATAGATAAACACAATATGTTAAGGAAGCATCAACAAGGCCTTTGTAAAGGGAAATCATGCCTCACCAATCTGTTAGAATTATTTGAGGGTGTCAACAAGCATTTAGACAAGGGTAATCCAGTGGACAGAGTGTACTTGGACTTTCAGAAAGCCTTTGACAAGGTCCCTCACCAAAGACTCTTAAGCAAAGTCAGCTGTCATGGGATAAGAAGGAAGGTCCTCTCATGGATCAATAACTGGTTTATAGATTGGAAACAAAGGGTAGGAATAAACGGTTGGTTTATGCAATGGAGAGAGTCCTAAATAAATAGTGGGGTCCCACAAGGATCTATACTAGGACCAGGGCTCTTCCACATGTTCATAAATGATCTGGAAAAGAGAACAAACAGTGAGATGGCAAAATTTGCAAACGATACAAAAGTACTCAAGACAGTAAAGTTCAAAGCAGACTGCGAAGAGTTACAAAGGGATCTCATAAAGCTGGGTGACTGGGCAACGTTGGGATTGTTTAGTCTGCAGAAGAGAAGAATGAGGGGGGATTTGATAGCTGCTTTCAACTATCTGAAACAGGGTTCCAAAGAGGATGGATCTGGACTGTTCTCAGTGGTACCTGATGACAGAACAAGGAGTAATGGTCTCAAGTTGCAGTGGGGGAGCTTTAGTTTGTATATTAGGAAAAACTTTTTCACTAGGAGGGTGCTGAAGCACTGGAATGGGTTACCTAGGAAGGTGGTGGAATCGCCTTCCTTAAAGGTTTTTAAGGTCAGGCTTGACAGAGCCCTGGCTGGGATGATTTAGTTGGGAATTCGTCCTGCTTTGAGCAGGGGGTTGGACTAGATGACCTCCTGAGGTCCCTTCCAACCCTGATATTCTATGATTCTATGAAAATGGCAGATGAAATCCAGTCTTGATTAGTGTCAAGTAATGCTTATTGGAAAAAATAATCCCAACAATATATACAAAATGATGGGGTCTAAATTAGCTGTTACAAGTCAAGAAAGAGATCTTGGAGTTATCACAGATAGTTCTCTGAAAACATCTGTTCAATGTCCAGCAGCTGTCAAAAACGCTAACAATGTGTTAGGAACCATTAGGAAAGGGACAGATAATAAAACAGAAAATATCATAATGCTACTATATAAATCCGCCCACACCTTGAATACTGTGTGCAGTTCTGGTCACCCTACCTCAAGAAAGATATATTAGAACTGGAAAAAGTACAGAGAAGGGCAACAAAAATGATGAGGGTATGGAACAATTTCCATGATATTTAAAAGACTGGAACTGTTTATCTTAGAAAAGAGATAACTAAAAGGGGCTATGATAGAAGTCTATTTAATCATGACTGATGTGGAGAAAGTGAATAGGGAGGTGTAATTTACCCCTTCACATAACATAAGAACCAGGGGTCACCCAATGAAATGAATAGGCAGAAGATTTAAAACAAACATAAGGAAGTACTTCATACAACGCACAGTCAATCCATGGAACTCATTGCCGTGGGATGTTGTGAAGGCCAGAAGATTAACTGGGTTCAAAAAAGAATTAGATAAGTTCCTGGAGGGATGGGCAGGGATGCAACCCTGTGCTCTGGATGTCCCTAAGCCTCCAACTGCCAGAAGTTGGGACTGGAGGACAGGCGATGAATCTGTCAAAATTGCCCTGTTTAGAAGACAGGATACAGCTAGGTGGACCATCGGTCTGACCCAGAATGGCCCTTCTTATGTTCTTCATGATCACTTTTTAGGTGTCTAAATATAAACTTAGGAGCCTTACTTTAGACGCTCAGGTTTAAAAACCTTGTCCTACAGCATCTATTTTCCTTGAAAGCTGATTCCATAACCTACTAACAGTGAGTGATGATGTTCTTCCCAATATCCTCTTTGAGCCTCTTTTCTTAATTTGTGTTCATGACCATAGGCTTTGCTAATATCCTGTCACCCAGGCAAGTTCCTATTTCACTCAGGTCCCATATGGATTTGTATCTTGTTATTAAATCTAAGCTGGACAGAACCTCAGAGGAAACAACCTCAGAGTACATTCTTTTAGACTGTAGAATAATCCCCAAGGTAAATGATGGAAACTCCATTGTTTGAGTCATTTAAAACTAGACTGGGTAAAAGCACTGGCAAATATCTTACAGTGACAGAAGAATGGACAAAATAACCTAATCATCCTTTTCCCTCTCTAATGTCTATGGGCCCGATTCTGATACTGTTGGTCATATTACACGGTGAATGTAATGGGGGCATTCTGAAGATACTATGTAATGTAAGGACATCAGAACATGGCCCTAAGGTAGTACCATGGGCAATGCAATCTTAAGAAAACAAGCCCAAGAACTGCTGTGCTAAAACACAAAAGCATTTTCAGAAGTATACATGTTTAACACCTACATATGTCTCCCCATGTAACATGGCAGTTACAGCCCTGGAGCCTTAAAAAAAGTCCACCTGAGCTGTGAGAAAGAGGTGTTGGGTTTTTTTTACAGGAACTCAAAGTGAATTCAATCAAATGGCACTGAAGAGCAGGAATTGCCCTTGCAGGACAGCTGGAATATTAAGGAGCCAGGACTGTATCTGATATGAGTTCAATTAAAATACGTGGCACAACACTCCTGGTGCCGCGCAGCTGCACTGTGCTGATGAGCCACAGCAAGCATACAACACTGAGAGTAAGGAGGCTGTTTTTTTTTAACGGCACTTTCAAACTGAAAATATTTTCTGTTGTTGAATGTTTCATGGTGACTTGTTTTAAAAGCTATAAAAAGCAACCAGAGCTGTCAAGGGAGAGCCCCATCGACCAATATAGGTGTTGTCAAGGCAACTGTATCAGGCCATACTACATTTTTGAGGAACTGAAAACAAAATCTGCCCTGCACCTGCAGGCGTCTTAAGTATCAAACACGTCTGCTAAGCTCAGACCCTGAATAGTTTCCATCTTAGGAGAGAGAGAGAAACTGCAGCTGAACTACTGAGATTCAGCTTCCCAGAATTGCTAGTCGAATCAAGATGGAAAGATCAGCACTGGAAACCAGTCCCCAGAATGCAGTAAACTGGAAAGAATAAAGTGCAGTCTTTAAAATATTTATAGCAATATTTTATACCCTAGGGAAAAGGGAGGCTGGGGGAAAAGACAGGCAATAGATCCAATGGCCACTGAGTAGAAACTCACTGAAATTATGGCCACACTAAAGTGAATGACAAAACTCCCATTGATTTCACAGGGGCCAGGATTTCACCCCGGGTCACTTCCAGAGGGATTGTATACAGACAGAACTGAGGGGTAACAGAAAAAGGGGAAAGAATTAGAGGGACCTACTTAATCAAAGCCACCCATTTATATTCAAGTTTAAAAACAAATTTTAGTTGGTAAATAACCAAATATCCATCCATGTGAAAAGACTGTCTCCCCCGAATTCATACAGATACTCAGGAAGTATGGCTAAACTAAGGAAAGATTCACCAGCCTTATCAAATGACATTTAAAACCAGGATAGATTTTTAAAATATCTTTTACACTGATGCTATTGCTTGGCTTTCACATAGACTGTCTAACATGAGACACAAGTAATATGAGCTAAATTCCACTCTCAGCTGTACTGGTGTCAATCCAGAATAATACCATTAAGCTGAGTGGAGTCACTTCAGGTATACACACACCAGTGTAACTGAGATCAGAATGTGGCTCTCTACATACCTATTTAAAAATCAGTTACTCCACAGCGGTAAATGCAGTATGAATCAAGTTCTGATCTCAGTTACATCTTCAGTTTGCCAAATACCAGGAGTGATTATTAAGTCTTTCCCACTTCATTTTCTTTTGTTCATTCGGGTCTCAGATTACAAACATGTCACACTCATACATCTCAACATTTCTGCAGCAAATATGCATTTACTGTAATCCATCATGTATACTCTCTCCTGAACCAAATTGGAAAATCTGCCTGCTTCCTACTAAAGTGATCAGTATCCTGCTCCAAGCACAGGATACAGATACTGAGATGCCTGCAATACCCTAATTCTTGGCAAACAACATGTGCAAACTCTGGCTTCTTCTGTCACGTGTCTCAAAGACAGGGGAATAAGATTCTCCCCTCACACTGACAGAATTCCAGAGATACATCTTTGGCTTCAGTTGAGTTACACAGGATTTACATGGATGTCAGTGAGATCAGAATCTGATCATGATCTTGTTTTCCCACTGGACCCATTGTGGGACTAAAGGATATCAGTTAGTCTTTGTTCTGCACTGCAGAGGTAGGCTTCCTAGTCAAGGAATGTTTGGGACTATATACATAAATCCACGATTAGTTCACTGTCAATCCTAGTAGTTGTTGTGGACATTAAAACACTGGAAATAACATGAGTTAATCCCAGCAAGTGATTAGAATTATTCCAAAGACCTGAATTCTCCCAGAGATCAATAAGCATTTGCATTTGTGGATTAGACTCTGAAACACTAACATGGATTAAGTATCGGGGGTAGCCATGTTAGACTGTATCCACAAAAACAACAAGGAGTCCGGTGGCACCTTAAAGACTAACAGATTTATTTGGGCATAAGCTTTCGTGGGTAAAAAACCTCACTTCTTCAGCTGCATGGAGTGATCTGTAACTTTCACTCCATGCATCTGAAGAAGTGAGGGTTTTTTACCCACGAAAGCTTATACCCAAATAAATCCGTTAGTCTTTAAGGTGCCACTGGACTCCTTGTTGTTAACATGGATTAGACTCTGAAACATTCATGGATTAGACTCTGAAACACTTTGCATTCATGTATTAGACTCTGAAAACTCTCCCCTGGAGAGAAGAGATTTCACCAGAGTATATCTGGCCATTTTTATTTGCTGCAGAAACGTGTTGCAGACTGTGACTTTTTTCAACTGATAAAAAAGACCTGTTAAAAAAATATAGTAGGAAGGCCTCTCAACCATATCCACTAGATCCCCATTCATTCCCTGAGACATCCACAGTTTGACAACCCATGCAGCCACACAGCATCCCACCATTCCAGCAGCAATCATGCATTTACTGTACTCCATTGTTTATACCCTTTCAAGAACCAAACTGAAAAATCTGCCTACTCACTGCAAAAGTGATCAGTAGCCTGCCCCAGACATAGGACACAGAGACTGAAATGCCTGCAGTACCCATCAGTTTCACCATAGCATTTGCCATTGCTGCAGTACAATGAACTGGCATGGTGCTGAAAAATGGCTAACGTTAGATCCCAGCTCCTATTAGCAGTAGATACCGTTTTTAGACAGAGGTAAAAGTGATTTCCATGCAGTCAGGCAAACAAATGCAGGGAATGGTCCCATTGCACTGAGATGTGAAACCAGCCTTATGAAAATAAATTAGGAACATTTAATCATAGTAATATGTATTGTCTAGCCAACCCCCTCCATCCACCAACAGTCTGAAACTCTGGAGTCTAACAGGTGTGTCTCCTGCCTCAAGGAACAAGGTTTTCTCATATTGAAGCACACACAGTGTTACCACAAAAAGGAGAAATGTTACGGGCTGTAGAAAAATCCACGGGAGACAGAAACTCCTTAAGGTTTCTCTTGGGGCGTTCTCCCCAGTCATCACACCGGAGGAGAGGAGGGGGCAGTTTATTAGTGCATCCCGGGAATCCACAAGAGGCACAGGGCCATGTGCAATAAGACTTTGCAACACCCAGACTGACTCCGTGGCCCCCTGCACCACCTTCCAGCAGGCTAGTGGCACAGGTCTTGTGGAAATGCACTGCCAGAGACCCTGCTACCCCAGACAGCCCTGTAAAGCACACAGCAGAGAGTGGGGAATTAATGCAGCCTAAGGTGCAAGCAGTCTACACAGGCAGCTCTGTACAAAGAGCTCACCCTTAGTGCAAGGGACTATGGAGTCAAACCAGTCCTATCTGTTTATGGTTCACAATGGCCGTCAGCAGATCAAATCCGGTCTGTGAAATGATCAAAAGAACAAGAATTTCCCCTTTGATTGTCCCCTTAATTTGAGGATCTCAAAGTGCTGTTCAACCAGTTAGTGAAGTCTCACAAGTATAACTGTATGCATTTTGTTAGCAAGCAGATAGATACAGGAGGCAAGGCTCAAATTCCAAACATGGGTGCCTAAACATAGGCACATAACTCCTCATTTTCAAAAGTGCTGAGCACTCAGCAGTTCTCAGTGGGTCCACCCTCAGCACCCCTGGAAACCAGCCCATTTAGTCCATTGCTTTCAAACAGATTTAAGTGCCTCACTGTAGGCACACACATGAAAATGTTGGCCCAAATGACTTGTTCAAGATCAAACTATCAGTCAGCCCCCGTACACAGACTCCATACTGTAAGCATAATACCCAGGTTAATGCTCAGATACCAGAGAGATTGGGTGCTTTAGAAGCACATAGACAGAGTTCTGCATACCGATAAACACACAGAAAATGTGGAGAGTCTTGGCAAAAACATTCAGTGTAGAGGGCAAAACCCCGACAATAATAAATATGTGTATTGCTTGAGCTCTCAAGCAAGGAGAGAGACGCTTTCAGGAAATCCCATGACCCCACAGTGTAGCTGTGATGCACACATGCCACGACAGGATAAGATCGCAAGTGACAGTGGTCAAATGTAAGTAGAACTTGTAGCAAAGAAAACAACATCAAGACCTTAGCAGTACCAACGTGGAACACAAACAGTGTGCCGTGGAACTTTGGCCATCATTTTAGAAATGGACACGTTGTCTGTTTATTGCAGGGGGTTTACTCTTAGTGTTCTGGAAGAGCTACAGCAAATGAGACATGGCCATAGCAACAGCGCCAACTTCCCCACACCAGTGCACTGCGACCAGGATCACCGCTTCAGGCCCATCGGTCATTAGCCTCTCTGCTGGGGCGAATGTCCAAGCTGCCAGTTAATGGCGCTTGCAGCAGCGAGGTTTGTGATGAGAAGACTTGCCTACTAGAAACTACCCTGAGACCTACCGATTCATTTTGCCCAACAGCCATGACAATTTTTGGTCATAACTGACCTGGGCTGAACTCAAATAGTTTCAACGTTTGGAGTTTCAGTGAGAGGTTGAAATGCTGAAGCAGAAAAACACCATTAAGATAGCAGCATGATGCAAGAACGAGATGCATTCTAAACACAGATGAGACTCTGCAGTTTCACAAGGCCTAAAGTTTAACAGCATCACCCCGCAAAGATCATGCATGCAGCTGGCAACCCCTTGCTCAGTGTGCCAACAAGCTTCACCCCAAAAGAGGCAGTTTAGGTTTAGAAGAAGCAGCTTCCCACCAGTCACAGATAGAAAGACAATTTATTAGTATATCCTATCAGCTCTAATGTCTCAGTTGTGCATAGGCTAGCACGATTCCATACAAGGGTAAATGGGTGGAATTCTATGGCCTGTGGTGTACAGAAGGTCAGACAAGATGATCTAATACAGTGGTTCTCAACTAGGAGTCCAGGAGTCCTGGGGGGGCCGCGAGCAGGTTTCAGGGGATCCTCCAAGCATGGTCAGTGTTAGACTCGCTGAGGCACAGGGCAGAAATTCAAAGCCTCACCGCATGGGGCTGAAGCCTGGGGCCCTGAGCTCCATCAACCAGGGCTGAAGCCAAAGCCTGAGCAATGTAGCTTCGTGGGGGGGGGGCAGGCAATTGCCCTGCTTGCTACCCCTTAACGCTGGCTCTGGCTTTTATCTGCAGAAAACCAGTTATTGGGGCACACGTGGCACAATATAGCATGTTGGGGGGGGCCTCAGAAAGAAAAAGGTTGAGAATCCCTGCTCTAATAGATCCTTCTGGGCTTAAAATCTATGAATCTGTCCAAGATTTGCTTTCTATTACATGGATCATTTTTGTACAGCACCTAGCACAATGGAGTCTGGTCCATGACTGGGGTTGTGGAGTGCTACAATAATAATATGTTTGTACATTGCTAGTACATCGTCCTAACAAAAAGTGCAGCATATCAAAGAATGTAGGGACTGAGCCAAAGCCCATTAAAGTCAACGAGAATCTGACATTCTCTTAATCCCCGACACTAATTGGGATGTATTTCACAGTCTTAGTAATGAATAAACATATGAAAGGAGAAAAAAAATCAATCAAAAAATGAAAGCCAAATAGCTGCTTTGGTTCTGAGTGTTAGATTAAAAGCCGATCACACATTAATAGAATAGCATCAAAGGAAACAATAGTGATTTCTGCCATGAATCAGCTAGTTTTAATTGACTGACTTTCATTTCATGAATACGAGTCTTTTAAATGAACATAAAACTAAAGACAAGTTTGGATAGCCTCATATCCTGCATGAAGTTAACCTTGAATCTACTCAAACGCTGTATGTATAAGAGAGCCCAGAATAGTTTGACTGTCCTTCAGTCTTTTTCATTGGCTATGAAATTGATTTTAATTGTATGTTCATTCTGAGATTTGGAACCAACATTCTTGTCTTTAAATCAATAAACCTGGAATGTTCATCAGTGTATAACCCTCTACAGAAAGTTCTTCATAAGATTCCATGCCAAGATCAGCAGTCTACCCTACTCTTCTTAGACATGTTTTATTTGTAATAGGACGAGTCTGTTATTAAAATGAGGCATTTACTGTAATAAGGAAATTCAGTTTTATAGCTCTCAACTTTTTTGCTGCCACACAACCAGAAATTAAAGAATGAAGAACAAAGCAGACGGTAACTCTGAGAGTTGCAATGGGGTGCTCTGTGCTTCTACAAAAAATAAATTTTAAGTAATATTATTTATCTGCTCTGTGGCTGCCAACCCTGAAATGTGGATGATGCAGATCCCCTGTAGATATCACCTTCTATTATCAATCTGGAGGGTTGGGAGAGGAATGTTAGTCTGTAGAGTTAAATCAGCCCAATGTTATTCAGTGTTGTAAAGAATGTGAAGGATTAAAAGTTACTATTGTGTTTTAGCCTCTTTGTTGAGATGATACAATTCTCATTAAACTACACAGAAAAATATAAAAAGAAAATCAAAATTTCATGTTAGTTTACATCAGAATTAGAAAAAAGGCAGCATTGCCTGTTTGCACCAAGGAATTAAGATGGTGAGAAAGGTAACTGGCATCTAATCTGTTTGAAAATTGTGCTGCCTAACTGGACAGAAAGGCTTCTAAAATTAATTTGTCAAAGCCAAATGCTTTAAACTGGGATTGAAATGTACAGGTTACAAGTAACTGGTTACAAAGTGATGCTGTCAAAAGTAAATCAGTGACATGCTGCTAGAACTTTGAAAAAGAGGAGAATTAAAGTTCCATTCGTGATTTATATTGTCTAAGGACTCACTTATGGTCTTGTTTAGAGATTATTAGAAAATGTTTGCAATATATGTTCATAAGCATAAAAGATGTTTTGATCTCAGCAAATATTTGGTTTGGTTTGATTTTTTTAAAGGATATTTTAACACGGGAAGATTTCATCGCAATAGGATGTTTTAAATTCACAGCTACATTAAAAAGGGCATCTCTGCCTAATAAACACAGTTCAGCTATTGTTAGAGTGACCAGATAGTAAGTTTAAAAAATCGGGATGGGGGTAGGGAGTAATAGGAGCCTATATAAGAAAAAGCCCCCAAAATCGGGACTGTCCCTATAAAATCGGGACATTGGGTCACCCTAGCTATAGTGATATTTTTGCACAATGTTGAGCAAATTAATTCATATACATATTAACACAGTTAGCAGTGTTTAAACCCAAAAATTATCTGAAATTATGTAAACTGCATAGTTACAGTGACTAAATAGGATTCCTGGTGCAATACCAAAAACTAGTCCAGATATTAAAGTACAGGAGCGTTTAGCTAATTACTCTTTCAAAGTCAATCAACTACATTAGCTGCTGCTTCGTACAATCGTCATTTAAAGCTCACTCCCGTAAGGTGCTGAGTGCCTTCCATGCCCGCTGACTTCAATGGGAGTTGAAGGTGCTCAATACCTGGTAGGATCAGATCCTGATTAAACAGGGTACTAGTTAATGTGCTATCGGGTCGAGATTGTCAGAAGTGACTTCTGAGTTATGGTGCCTCACTGTGAAACACTTTAAAAGGGCCAGATTTGCACAAAAGTGCTGAGCACCCCTCACCCCCGTAAATTCAGTCTCTTTACACTGTCTTGGGTGCATACCCAAAATTACTAATCATTTTGCTTTATCACATATGGAATTCCATAATTTATATGAATAATTTTGTAAGTGAGGAGCTGAGTGTGAAATGAAGAGATGGGGATTCAGCTGTATTTCACAAAGCATGAAACATCTCTAGAAAGAAAACATTTTTGTGAAGGGTTGGGAGGGGTTTTTACACATAAAAAATAGTAATTTAACCTGATTTCTTATCATAAAAACTACCTGGTGAGTCACTGATCAGTATGATGGTGTGTTCATTTCATTTACTTGGATGTTCTGAAAATGTTTAAGCATGGTTGTAAGTGTAAATTAAGGAAGTTTGAGAGATGCCTGTGCCTATATTTGCAAGGATATGAAGAAAAAATTCTATTGAATTGCAAGCAAATAAAACATTTCCTAATGAATTCATTATAGAGCTGATATTATTATAAAGGCAGTTTGACAGAAATCTCCAAGGTTTTACATTAATTTAATTAAAATGTTGTGTTGGGATTCAAGGTGTCTGTAACAAGTTACCAGTGACGGTTTATAATTAAGCAGTGGTCACTTATTAACTGTTTGATCTTGACATGTTAATGAGATACAGGCCTGATTCAAAGCCCATTGAAGTCAATCAAAAGACTCTCATTAACTTCCGTGGGTCAGGCCCTATGTGAAGATTTATAATAGATTTGGTAGTTTTATGCACAAAATAGTGACAATTAAATACCAGCACAAATTCATTTTTAATCTGATTTGTTTTGACTATAAAAGCATACATTATAAAGAAATATTTAAGGTAAGAGTCCACACTAAGGGTAATATTTGTAAGAGTTCACGGGCTATAACAGATTACCCCATACATTGAGTCTCTGTGAAATACTCAAATCACCAGATGTCAGCTATTCTGCTCTGCAAGACAAATCACTCTATTCTGCCTGCAAGAGTAGAGTCTTCTTTTATTCTACAGTTCAAATGTAGATTCTTTTAGTTCAGATAAAATGGGTAAAACAGGAGACTCAAGAAGCCCGAGAAGGATTCAACCTCATGATGCTTGCTAAATAACATTTGGGAAAAGTCACCTAGAAAAAGGAGGATGTGTTTGATTTTCCTCAAAATCACTGACAATTCTACAATGTACGATCCTTCGCAAACCCTTGTAAAGAAAATGCGGAGGTCAAATCCTGCTCTTAGTTTCAACTGGTGCAAATCTGAAGCAAGTCTCGTAACTTCATCCCTGACTCCCCCTGGAGTCCATTATGCCTCCAGATTTAAACAGGTGGTTACTGAGAGCACAATTTGACCATCCACATGGGCCTGATTCCACTCCCATTGAAGTCCATGGAAAGGCTTTCACTGAGGACAATAGGAGCTGAATCAGAGCCTGAGTTTTCAAGGCATAATTCTCATTCCTGCTGATTCCTCTAGTCAAGATGTTTTTTTCACTATGTAATTAAGTTGTGCTGATTTTCTTCTGATTATTTTGATTACACTAAATTACCTAACATACAGGTTATGGATCACCTCTGCTGTTGAGTTACTTTCATCCCTTTTTATGCCAAGTTTCTCAGAAATGCTATCAGATCATAAAATGAGTGCTATAATGAAAAGAATATGAATGCTATGGTAAAATAGATATAGATATACACACACACTTTAGAATAGGAGCTCAAGGAATTATTTATTTTACTTTACTTAATTTATTAATGCTAACTTTGGGCTTATTAATGAAGTTTTCATTTATTTTATTGAAAGTAATTTCCTGACTTTATTTTACTGGGTTAAGAGAGATATTTTATTTTATTGTATCTGCTTGTTCATTTCAGTGCAATTATTGACCTTTCTTGAAATGTTTACGTTTATGCCAAAATAAAGTAAATCTGCAATTCAGTGTTAATCACCTGAATTATCCATTATGTTATGGGCAAGATTTTTTTATATGAAAGCTACCCAGGAGTTTATGTGCAGGCGGCGGATGATC
This sequence comes from Mauremys reevesii, assembly GCF_016161935.1. Classification (NCBI taxonomy): domain Eukaryota; kingdom Metazoa; phylum Chordata; order Testudines; family Geoemydidae; genus Mauremys; species Mauremys reevesii. The sequence continues at coordinate 125,884,488 of NC_052627.1, read as the reverse complement.
ATTGCTCACTGTGGTAAATGTTGGGTAACAGGAACCTAATGGACTAGAAAATTCTGAACGCTGCACTCTGTGCGCCATATTAGAAAACCCTACATACTAAAATAAACAAACAAGAACCCCACAAGACTCTACTCCACTATTTAGCTGGGCTTTTCCTTCCAATTCTTCAGAATACCATCCTTCTAAGAATGTGTCCAGGGAATTACCCCTATGCTGTAATGGGGGATAGTGGAACAGAAATGGAAGCACCATTTCTGAAGGTGTTTTGAAGAGTTCCCTTCTAAAGAAAGACAATGGGAAGTATTGTAACCCAAGCTGGCCAGGCTGTTATGATCAGAAGATGTTAAGAAACACCAAGAACCAAGGATAATAATCCAGAGAAGTGAAATCAAGTCTCAAAACCACTGAGAGAAGACTACTGGGGTGGCTGGCACTTGGTGAATTATGGATAAAATCTCCTGAGATAATGGAAAATAGAAATATTTGTAGATTATGATCCTACTTGAAGTGTAGCTATGATGTGCTTTGCTGTAGAAAGTAATGCCTCCGAAAAGTGTATCCTGCAATCAGAGCATTTGCCATAGTAATTTGGGACTGATGTTACGATGGGCTATAAATACTCATATAAAGAGTTGGAGCCTGTTTATCTTTGCTGGCTTCACTTGGATCAATGTAGTTAATCCACCTTTCTCTAAAACGTGGCAAAATTGTATCCTTTCTGATGCAATAAAATCTGAGTCACTCTGCATTGGAGCTAACAACTTAGTCACTACTATGGAGAAGGAAATATAAAGAACAGATTCTTTCCAGCTGCAGGTTTTGATTTCACATACACGTTGCTTTTCAGTAACAACATACACGTGTTGGACTCACAGCTGCTTTTCCCTCCTTCCCCTTAGACACGTATGAAGTTGAGAAGCAGGATGAGGTCAGTAACGGAAGAGAAGCCCTTTCAGGGTGGCCCAGCAACACCATTGCAGTGAGGGGTCTGCCATGAAGAATCAACCCATGAACTCACAGATTATGATCTGGTAGGGGCTGCATGGGTGGGGGCTGCATGTGCGGGGGCTGCATGTGCAGACTCTAGTGACCAAGTTATGCTATTTTGGAGCACCCCCTGCTGGCCTCTGCAAAAACAGGCAGCGGTTAAAAGGGAGCTGCTAATGGATGCACGGAAACAAATTCTGATCTTGGTTACACTGGTTCAAACCAGAGTAACTCTATTGAAATCTGTGGAGTTGCTCTGAAGTTACACCAAGGTTAATGAGAGCAGAATTTGGCATGCTTAGACTTTTGGGCCCTGGGCTAAAGGCACTGCTTTCTGGCTCTGCAGACTCCCCTGGCTCACAAGCTACCTATCAGATCAGCCCTTCTTCAAAGGGCTTCTAGAACTTGGCTAGAAAACCCCCTCTCCAGAAAACTTTCTAGAGACTCAGTATTGTACCTTGAATTTCCTCTGTTATAATGGCCTGATCTAGAGACCTTCAAGCCTTAGGAGAATGGCAAGGGAGGCAGCTCTCCGTTTCCCTTTGTCTATCCCCTACTCAGCAGTGTATAGTTTAAAGAGTTCTGGAATGCTTTGGCTAGTGCTGTTGGACTTTTTGAGGAGGAATTCTTCCTAGTTAATGTCCCACTTGCTGTTCCCTGGTTTGGGCCATTAGTAAATTCTTTGCTTTCCTTCTCCCATTTCAAGCCACTGCCTTCTGCCAGTCCCTCAGGTGGAAAAATGAACAATGTTTCTAGCTTTCTCCCATTATACAAGAACCAGGGATGCTCACTCAAAAGATAACAGCCAGCAGTTATAAGCTAGTACATAAAAAGGAAGCCCTTCAGATCCTGTGTGGCTGGGCCTGTGGATTCCATTGCTACAACGGGTCAAGAGTCCAATTTTAAAAAGGGCTGGATAATTTTAACAGCAGCTGCCTGGTCAGTGAGCACATATCACTATGCGTACACTGATAGGGACAATTAAGTCTCAAAATTTTACGGTGTCAAAGGATTGCTGTGGGAGCCAGGGAGATTTTTCCACTGCCATGGAAAGCATTGTGCAGGTACCCAAGGACTTCAACCCTACAAGCTACTGTGTGCCCTCAACACCCACTCATACAAGTCCCAGTTCAGCAGGATACTTGAGACTGCACCTGAATTCCAGCATATGACAAGTCTCATGGAAGGCACTGGGCAGAATCATGTAATGGAAGTTAGGCATGTGTTTAAATATTGTGTAGTATGGGGACTTCAACGAAAGCTGATGGTGCTCAGTGCTTGGCAAGTCAGAGGCCCGGATGCCTGGGATGGAAACAGCTGAGGTCTGAAGTATCACTGATCTGTTTTAAATCCATTAAGTGTCAGGTGCTGTTTACTGGACTTGGTGGACCAACTGCTCTGCCAAATCCCTTGTTGTGTCTCACGCATTTATAGTCTGGGGATAGGTGGCTCTGCATTTTCAGCTCCATCTGCAGAAAGTGTCCAATTGTGTAAACTAAAACAAACTCCATTACTACAGCACAGGGACGGTAAACACAAAAAGATACACTGAATATAGCCAAGTACCCGACAAAAGGAGAGTCTGAGTTATGTCTGTAACATTGTCTCCTTGATTGAGCAGGGCCTGCTGGTAATGAGATATGCAGTATCGTGTCTTACTCCACACCCAGACAATAACCATGCACACTGGGTCAGGCTGCGGACCAGTTTCCATACCTTTTAGTGCATGTTTTCTCTTTCTGGCAAAACATCCCTGCAAAGTGTTGTTACACAGGCAACGGATTAACTGGTTAGATCTGCAGGCTAAGAATCATGTTTTTTATGCTCTGTTCTACTCCTAGCTGTGTCAGTTAATTGCATGAGATGTAGGGCAAGTCAACTTAATCTGTGCTCAGTTGCCCCATGTCTAGAACAGGTCTGACTTCTCTCACAGGAGTAAGAATTCGAAAGCCAGCATTTTCAAAGCAGGTGCCTAGGGTTAAGCACTTAATTCCAGATCCAAGCACCAAAATAAGTTGTCTATATTTTCAGAGGAGCACTTAACACAAAGAACACTGTGATTTTTATGCCTCTGAAAATTAGGCCACTTGTATTTAGATGCCTAAACATGGGCTTAGGTGCCTGACTTTAGGCACCTAAGATTGAAAATAGGGACCTTAAACATGCACCATGACATCCTCAGTTGTAATGTGCTATATAATTATAATAAAGTGTTATTACACTTACTTCCACCACCTGCTCCCCCCTCTCCCCCCGCACACAGAAAAAGAAAACATCCAGATATTATAAATGTGAGGGTGAACAAGCACATGTTGCCTGCTACTGCATCCTCCCACTGGACTCATCGATCAAGCTCACAGTGAAATACAAGGGCCCAATGATTTGGGTTATTTTGGTGACGTGGCCATTTATTTTAGGGAAATCAAAGTATGCAGAAAACAAAAATTGTCCCTCCCTGCCCCAAAAAAGACCTCTTTTTGGAAAGCACAATGTGAAACAAGCCAGGATCCTGTGTAGGAATTAAATTAGTTTTGCTTTACTGTTCATTCTACTATGATGTCATAGAAAATAAAGGGATGAAGAGTCTGAAAATTTCACTCTGTCAATCTGAAACAACTCTCTGGGCTCAATGTTCCTAATCTAGGCTGCAGTGATAGTATCTTACAAACGGTTTCTTACCACAATGTTCCATCATAATCACTTCATTGGAAATGCTCTATTGCAGGCCCTCTTGGTATAAAACTGTGGGGCAGTTTTAGAACTGACAGGACACGTCTGCAGGAAGGAGGAGGTTTCAGATAACCAAAATAACCTTTTTTTTTGCAAGAAGGGAACATCATCTTACTCACACGTGCCGTTTTTAGACACAGATGCAAATTCTCCCTCAGTTGCATAGAATTTGCATGCAAGTGCTGCAGTTTAACAGGTGTTGTTCAGACACTTGGGTGACGGGCAAAAAAATATTTTGATAAGATCAAAGAGGAAATCAAATGTGAACTGGTGCATTCAGTGTGGGTGAAATTCACCCTTGTACAGAGAGCCGGCACAAAGCCTAAGCCCCATTTAAGTCCCACGTAAGGCCTTAAGCTACAGAAATGGGGGTAGATTCTCGGCGCGTGGAAATAGTCATAGCTCTAGTGAGGCTAGTCATAGCTCTAGTGAAGGCGATTTACACCAACTAAGGTTCTGTCCCATCAGGTATTTAATATTTCATTGTAAAAGAGAATCAGAACGGTCAAAAACCTGGCATTACAGCTCTTTATTTCAGTGCCCATAACATACAAAGTGATGACTCACGTTTTTGACACTGTAACATGCAAAGCACCTATAGGTGGAATAGGATACATCAGAAGATTGCCTTGTCCTCTTGCTACATTTGTATCCCGTCCAGGAAGGAAGACTCAATATTCCTTTGCTTTCCACTCTATCCTCCCATGAATCAACCCAGCTGTGAGGTGTGATAAATTGTCTTCATTCCTAACCGAATGATTTGCTGCTAAGGTACCAGACGTTGTTGAAAGCGTCTCAAATATACTTCTGTAAACTTGATCGAGTCTCCAGTTCTGCTCGTGTTTACAAGGATGTCAATCTGGAGTAACTTCACTGATTGGAATAAATCTTGATGGGAGTTACTGCGGATTGACACTGGTTTAACAGAGCAGCGGTTGGCCCCACGGATGAAATTCACTCCTGTGCAGAAAAAGCCTATGCAACACTTCTGTCCTGACCCTCTGCACAGGAGGTAAATTTGACCCATGCAGAATAACTAGGCATTCTGTACAATTAAAAACCATGATGAAAAAAAACCAAGCGGGAGAAAATACAGAACCAAAAGGTTCCAGTAAGGCAACGGCAGGTCCCAACTGGATATGCCCTAGTTTTACATGCTGCATCTTTAATTTTTCCTCCCAGCAAACTAAATAAAAACAATACATTGTGATCATCTTTCTCCCCACAACAAGACACGGTCAGAGCAACCAGCGGGTTCAAGTTCTGTAAGACGAGTCTTTTTTGGTAAATGCTTCTTATAAAACAAAATAAAAATGTTAAAAGCAACTTCTGTTCAAGTGACTCTTTTTTTAAAAATGACAAGCGTTCCTGAACAATAAAAAATAGAGAATATAGTTTAAAAAAAAGACATTCAGTAGCACGTCAGCGGATTCCGACAGTCCTTCTGCCCCGACCTCTGCGGCTGAGCCGGCCGCTCGTTAAGGCAACGTGTCAGGTTGGCACCATTACGACAGCTGTTTGGAAGGCAGGGAGCATCGTGTGGCTGGACTGTGTCAAAGGGCCAGTTTCTCACGGGCGCTGACGGAACCATCTTCCATGCCAAAGTAAACCACGTCGGCCATGTTGATAAAGAGACCTGTCTCCACCACGCCTGGGAATAGAACAGTCACACACAGGTTAGGGCTCGAACCATCTCTTATCTGCCAGGCTTACCCCGGCTGCTCTAATCCTCTAGAATTAGGGACTGTATTATTCACTGTTCAGGCATCCAGGCCAGACGCTCAGAAGGTATTTAGGCATCTAACGCCAATTGATTTCAATGGGACTTAGGCATCTAAATACACTTGAGGACCTGAGCCTCTAAGTCCACTATGGCTTTACAAAATCAGTCTCTGTACTGACAAGCTTATGACATTTATGCTTCTGAACATAAGCCAACCTAGAATTTGATCGCGGGAAGAAAGGGTTAAGAAAAGTTTCCCTATTGGCAGATTATCCCAGAATTCCCCACTACAGGATTTCTTGCACGACCCACTGGAGCAGCAGTACTGGCCACTGTTAGGGAGGGACACTGGACTAGATAGACCAGGGGTTCTCAAATTGGGGGTCATGAGGTTATTACATTGGAGGTCATGAGCTGTCAGCCTCCATCCCAAACCTCGCTTTGCCTCCTGCATTTATAATGGTGTTAAATATATTTAAAAGTGTTTTTAATTTATAAGGGGGGGGTCACACTCAGCGGCTTGCTATGTGAAGGGGGTCACCAGTACAAAAGTTTGAGAGCCCCTGAGATAGACCATTGAGCTGATCTGGAATGATCGTTCTTATGGGTAGGAATAGAACATAGAGTGAAGTGCTTGCTAACGCCCTGACTTTGCAACCAGCTTGGTGCAAGAGGACATCTGCACCCACAGAGAGCCTCGCTAAAGCCAGTGGGTCTCTGTATTGGTGCAGGAATCCAGCTCTGTGGCTCTCAGAAGGATCGGAGGGCTAAGCAAGTAGCCCCACAGCAGTCAGTAAGCACCATGCCCTGAAGCAAACATTGCACAAACACACATCAAGCTTACAGGTAACAGCAGGAGTGAGATATAGAAGGGAAGGGAGGACAAGCAGTGCAGGAGTACTATCAGTGGGAGCTTTGGAGTAGAATGCACGTCTTGATGGCTGTTTCTTTTCCTCTTCTACCTTACGAGCGAGCAGCCTTTTTGCAGCAGGGCATGTTTTACAACAGAAAATAAAGGAATCGCTGTCACAACAGAGACAAATGGCACAGGATTTTCACTAGCTGCATGTGAAACCAACAGGTCTCTGCTGTGGAACTCTAGACAGAGAGTGACACATGGCAACTTTCACCAGTTTATTTAGATTAGTTTGACTAGCATCGCTGCCTGGGGCTCAAGGCTGATATCAACTGACTGCTGGGAGCCAGTGCAGAAAAATATATTCAGACGCAGTGGAATGGTGAACATCAAGACACGGTGTAATTCTATTCCCGTTGGAGTCGATGAGAGTTTTGCCATGGACATCAATGGGCGCAGGATTTCACCCTGTACTTTTAACTGTAATAAAACAATATAGATGATCCATGTACAGCAAGTTACAGGGAGCAGATACAGAGTATAATTCACTTCCAGATGCTGACTGCGCTGACACTGCCCCTGCCACCTGGTGTTTTATCATCCAAAACCCAATCCTGCGAGATTCCCCGGCAGCGGGAACTCAGGGTGCCCTGCACCTTGCAGGATCAGAACAGAACGATTCCAGTGCCCTGCATGAGAAGGGGAGGCTGGCGGAGCAGGGCAGGGCTTTTCACTAAGGAGGGCGTAAGATCCGCCTATGGCTTGGCTTTAAGGAGGTGGCTCCCCTGATTTGCCAGGGAGTTCTAGGTGCAGGGGAACACAGGAAGAGGCAAGAAGGTGAGAGTGAGACAAGACTACAAAGGGAAGGGGGGTGGGGAGAGAACAGAAATATAAGGTGGCAGAGTAGTGCAGGGCACTGAAGGAGCAGAAGGGGAGAAGCCAATGGAGGTATCCGGATGTGGGGGAAGGACACCACACAAAGTCCATGCAGCAGAGGGAGGCTATTTAAGCTGCAGTGGTTTGGGCAGACTGCAGGGGTGGGTCAGATGTCCCAATGTGGAGCTCCTCCACGCAAAGATGGGCTAGGAACCAGATTAGCAAGAAGACAGGCCTTATCACTCGGAGACGAAGGATTAGTCCCTCTGGCTGTGATTCCTGCAAGCCCTAAAGAGGGGCTGGGTTTCATCATCGCTTTCTGCTCCAGGCCTCACAGCAGAAGTAGGTTTCTGCACTAGGAAGTGGCCCCTGATGCTTTCATAATCCAGTGCTAGCCTGGGCCTGACAATCTATGGAGCGGCAAATAGCCAAACTCACCTGGAATATACTGGAATTGGAAAAGGTTCAGAAAAGGACAACAAAAATGATTAGGGGTATGGAACAGTTTCCACATGAGGAGAGAGATTGGCATTAAGAAGACTGGCACTTTTCAGTTTGGAAAAGAGACGACTAAGGGGGGATATGATAGAGGTCTATAAAATCATGTGGAGAAAGTAAATAAGGAAGCGTTGTTTACTCCTTCTCATAACACAAGAGCTAGAGGCCACCAAATGAAATTAATAGGCAGCAGGTTTAAAAACAAACAAAATGAAGTATTTCTTCAGACAACACATAGTCAACCTGTGGTACTTCTCTGCCAGAGGATGTTGTGCAGGCCAAGACTATAAGAGGGTTCAAAAAAGAACTAGATAAATTCATGGAGGATAGGTCCATCAATAGCTATTAGCCAGGATGGGCAGGGATGGTGTCCCTAGCCTCCGTTTGCCAGAAGCTGGGAATGGGAGACAAGGAATTGACCACTTGATGATTACACCTGCTCTGTTCATTCCCTCTGGGGCACCTGGCATTGGCCACTGGGGGAAGACAGGATACTGGGCTAGATGGACCTTTGGTCTGACCCAGTATAGCCGTTCTTATGCCCCAGAGCCAATTACTTCTGGGGAGGGAGGTCTGGAGTTTTCCCCACAAGGCTGCCACAACAAGGTGAGAGACTCTTGGGAGGCGTGAGATCAAATAATTTATAATGGTTCAGAGCATGAAAAATAAACCGGTGAGTGGCCCCTTTACAGAGACACTCCCCCCCAACAGAACTGCTACTGAGCCCACCAACAACAACCAAGGATTCTCATCACCGTCACCTCTGATGTAGGTATGTCCATAAGCCCTGAGTCAGCAAAGTACATATGCTAAAAGTGAGGCTGGTGCTTGAGTAAGCTCACTGACGGCAACAGGACTGCTCGTACGCTTAAAGTTAGAGCCATGCTAAGTACCCTGCTGAATCAGGGCTTTAGGGACGAAATCACAATAGAGAAAATTGTGCAGAGTGGTACACTGGGTTTAAACTATATGACCAAGATTAAATTTCCCCATCCTTGATTTAAAAGGCAAGTTACTGGGCGCAATACAGGAGGAACTAGATGAAATTCTCTGGCCTGTGGCATGCAAGAAATCAGACTAGATGATTTAAAGGTCTCTTCTGGCATTAAATATCTATGGAAAAGTATCAGAAAGAAACCACCTGGCAACCAGTTGCATTATGAGCGAAATAATGAAAGCTGTATTTGTAACAACAGGCCTCCAGACTCCTTTTCCCGAAAGACGCTGCTGTGCTCATCCCGACAGTATGAAATGAATGGCGTGTATTTAACAGGTCTCTGAACAGAGTCATGTTCACTTGTAGCACTGAAAGTCAGATGCATTTTTTATGGCTGGAGAAGTGTTAACACTGATACCATGACCAAATACCAGTAAAAATTCCCCTGTAGCACCCTTTTCATCTCCTGCCTCGCATTGTTGTACACAGCTTTGCTGGGTGCTGTTAAACAGCTGACACACCTTCCTCTAGAGTGGGCTCCATTCATGGCCTGTGGAAGTGATCCCGTAATTTGTACACTAGTTTAATTTTGCTTTGGGATGAAAAAGGATTAAGAAATGCAACACACCAGGATTTTGTTGCCATTAATGGTTTCAATAGCAAACATCAATTAGGATCCGAGTAACCTCACACCTCTTCCATAACACCCCATTGCATGACCACACACTTCCTGTGTAAGGCCCCAAGGCTGCAATACACAGCCAGCGGGCAGACTGTTGCACTGGCCCATGCACAACACACTCCAGGACTGGGGACACTGTTTAACCCAGAGAAAACACCCATATGATGAAGAATTATACCCAAGAGTACCTAGTATTTTCTTTTAAGTAAAATATAATCTTTGCGGAGAGGTTTTAATCCGTTTTTTGCAAACCTGATGCTCAGTCGTGCGTTCTCCTGCACAGAGATGCCAGCCTTGCTCTGAGACTTTTAGAGATGTTTATGGAAAAGAATCAGGGAAGTTGCTTAGATCATCAGTAAATGCCAAAGGTGTGAAGCCAAATACAGACAGAGGTTTGGGGGTAGCACCTTGACTGCTTGGGCTGCATTTTAGATGCACTTCTGCACATGTGAAAGTAAACAGAATCTCCCCCTCCATCCCCTGTCTATGGCCAAGGGAGAGGCCTGGGTGCCTTGCACCACCCCTGGTTGCACCCTTGATCCAACCCCCAAAGAGGGAGATGGGGCAGACTGGCCCTAAGAAAGCCGTCCTCCTATGCTGCTTAGGGCTCTTAATTACACGGGCCAGTTCTGGGCCTGAACCTTCTTCTCAAGATGATCCTCCTCCTCTGTCACGTTCCTGCGCTCTTCCTCTGGTGCCTCCTCCTGCCCCTCTGGATTCTCCTCTCCCCCAGACTGTGCAGCGATGGTGTGACAGGAGACAAGCCACAGTGATTGTCAGTGGGGCTTGGGGCACTGCTGGAGTCACTGCCCAAGCCACAGGCTGTGTTACACTCTAACTGCCCCGGGCGTTGTCCAGCAGGGCCCACCTGGGGCAACTGGAGCACAACACACAGCCTGTGGCTTGGGCAGTGAACCCAGCAGCGCCCCAACCCATTCAAAATGGCTCGCCTATCAGACCCTCACCGCGCAGTCGGTGTATGCACCACAGGGGCGTGGTGAAGAGCACCCCCAGCCGCCACGGGACTATTCACTGTGCTCGTCAGACCTCAGTGGTGGTGAGTGACCCGTATGCACACGCATACACACTCACAAAATACGTGTGCACTTGCAAAATTAGTTGATTTAAGCCTGAATTACGAATTTCGTAATTACATGTAAAATCGGGAAAATTATGGAAAATTCGGGAGGGCTAGCATCTCTGCACAGCACGTTTCCTCCCAAGTATGCCACACATAACGAGCAGGGCTGCAGAATTGAGTTTAAATTACTTGTGTACCATCTCAGACAAATTCTGTTCGGAAGAGATGAATGAAACAATGCTGCCACCTGGTGGATGATCTCATAAATACGGATATCACGGGTTTTTTTTAAAATACAGGCGAGTCTCATCTTACATGCATTTAACATGCGTGAATTCAGCTTTGCGCAGTTGGCAAAAACAAAAAAAACAATAAAAAGAGAACAATTTAAACACTGTTCCTGTAGTGCGGGCGATTCTGCCCGCCATTACACTCAATGTAATTTTGACTATACGCGTTTTTCGCTTTATGCGCTGACAGCAGAATGTAACCCCAGCGTAAGATGGACTCGCCTGTAAGTGTAATTTAAGTCAAGGTAAAAGCAGTCGAGCTTCCTAATGGGAGTTTAAATGTACAAGTTTTCGGTTTTATTTTATTTGACCAACGAAAGGTCACCTGACCAACCCCTTTCTGAGTTATACAACAGTTAAAAAAAAATTCTCTTCCTAAAATGAAATCACTGCCTGAAGCTCTATGGCTGTGTCTGCACTGCCGATGGGAAGCGGAATTCCCAGCTCACACGGATGTACATGGGCTAGCTTTGATCCAGCTAGCGCACTAAGAGAAGGACTGTGCTGCGGCAGCACAGGCGGTGACTCAGACGAGACGCCCGAGTGTGTACCTATGATCTTAGTCGGGATCGTACCCTGGCCGCTAGCCCAAACTGCCACGGCCACAGTGCCGTGTTTAGCCAACTAGTCGTGTGTACGTCTACCAGAGCTGGCAATCGCACTCCCCCGCTTCTATGCAGAAGTACCCTACAAATCACAGCCCAACTTGTGACTTCATGGCCACTGTAAACCTTTATACAAATGAGGGTGAGATTTTCTTCAAAAGCACCTAAAAGTGAGTGGGTCTACATAGATTTTGTATCTGTCTAACTGTGTCTGTTGGGATGAGATTCTTTTACCAATAGTTGTACCAGTGCAGCCCCCAGCATGGATACTGTTATACTGGCACAGCTTATTCCCCTTCTGCATGGGAATAACTATGCTGGTACAAGCACCTTTACACTGGTATAAACTGCTTCCGCCCTAGGGGGATTGGACCACTGGAACTACCCCGGTGAAATCAGAGCCCTACTGAATGTGTGCAGAAAGGCCCTCGTAGGGGCACAAGTCACGCCAACTCTCAATGGGGCTTCGATGCTTTTGAAAAATCCCATCCCAAGAGTCCATCAACGTTGCGATAAGGAGCTCCTACCTGACGCAGCATAAAGAGCATTCGAAAAAGATTAGGATCTAGTTCTCCTAATGAAGTTACAGCGCTGTAAAGTCATTGGCATCGATGGACACCAATGTAACTGACATCTCACCACTCAAGCTACTCAAGCATTTGCTACCTTTAAGCATGCGAGTAGCACCCTGGTATTTCCATGTTTAAAATTAGGCAAGGGTTTATGTATCTCACTGAATTAGGATCTTAGGCCTCATCTGGACTAGAAAGTTTTGCTGTTTTAACTATATTGGGATAGTTAAAGTGACAAAAACCCATCCAGGATGTACAGAGTTTTACACTAGGATAAGCACTCTTATGCCATGATAACGTATTCCAATTCAGGAAGCAAAATATACCACCCCTAACCAAGAGAGTTATAACAGTATAACTTCATGGACTCATAGATTCTAAGGCCGGAAGGGACCATTGTGATCATCTCGACTGACCTCCTGCATTACACTGGCCAAAGAACGTCCCCTAAGTAATTCCTAGAACAGATCTTTAAAAAAAGAAAATAAAAAAGAAAATAAACACCCAATCTTGATTTCTAAATTGTCAGTGATGGAGAGTCCACCACGACCCTTGGTAAATTGTTCCAATGGTTTATTACTCACACTGTTAACAACGGATGCCTTATTTCCAATGTAGACCAGACCTCAGGAACTCAGTAATTTTTTAATCTGAGAGATTACCTGGTATCATTTTTATAGCTGTGTTCACTTCGTTCCACTTGTGGACCTTGTCAAACTTCCAGTCCAATATGAAATTCCCATTGTCTGTCACCACGGGACCCTAGGCAAAAAGATGTGCTGTTAACTACGTTGCAAAAAAACTTTTTTTTTTTTTTTAAACACTCAGGCACAAAGTTGGCTGCCCTCACAGTTTTCCATTAGAAATAAATGTCTCAAACAGAACATTTAAAATAAAGAAAATTGCTGTTATTCAGCTGTGTCACTGCCCCACTCATTGTTTTGCACCAGGTGGGGAGGACGACAACAACAAAAAACACACACACAACTATACACTTTACATCAAAGTGTGTGGGGCTGTGGACTATGGAAAGCACCTAGATACCTTGGTGAATGTGGGACTAAACGTATGTTCTTGTGAGATGAACCTGCTCCCACTGTTGTCAATGGCAAAATTCCTACTAGCTTCAGCAGTGCAAGGACAAAATGCTATTACAAGGTGTTTAGTCACATTCTACACAGAGGCTGGAAGACACAGCCCTTAATTAACCAATTTAAGCATGATAAGGGGATGCTTTTCATAGAGTGACCCATTTCGGTACCCTAAAAAGGGTCTGTCCTAGGCCGTTAGAAGAGCTTCAATGCAAAACACCACCACTATTAATAATGCTTATACCAAAAGGTACTAATGGGGACCATGAGAGGAGTCTTGGAGCCAAGGATAATCCCTTCATTAAGGCCAACAGACATGTCCAGTACTTTCTCAGGCTCAACAGAAAGAGCAAACAAGTCCCTTCATGTAGTAAAAACAGCGAGGGGCTGCTGCACTAGACCTCATGACACATCAGGGCTAACCCTTGTGGAGGGGTTGCCCTGTTTGCAAACATGAGTGCTAGCATATTGGTTTGCCGGAGAAGTGTGATCCTGAGAGAAAGATGATGGACAGATGTTCTTGGGCACAGAGCTCTTTGGAGCAGCTGACTTGGGCATTCTGAAGGACACCACATGCTGCTGCCTTCTAGGTAACAGGACTTTATTTATAAGAAATGTCCACAAACAAGATGACTTCAAGAATAGACCTGACTCATCTCAGAATTTCTCATCCTAATGGAAACAAGCCTGCAAGGCACCAAATACAGGTGAACCGATCAGGTAAAATGGGAAACAATACATGATATTAAACACTATATTGCTCTTTTAATCCTCACCCACTAATTCTCACAAAGCACCTGTTAAGTAGGCAAGTATTTTACAGATGAAGAAAGAGAGGACCAAAAAAGATAGGTGATATTCCCAGAGTTGCACAGTTGAGTCAATGGTAGACCCTAGGAGTTTGGCACAGATCAAGGCTTAAATTCAGCTGGAGCCATCCAGAGCACAGCTGGTAAATATTTTCGAGCCCACAGAGCCCTGGGGCACCCACGGAGGGACTGAAGCCTCAAGCCACCCGCCGGGGGAGCTAAAGCTCTGACACACACACCCTACCTGTTCTCTAAGTTAGTTCAAGTCTGCTTTTTTGAAGTCCAATGTCCTTATTCTGCTGCTCTCACTCCTTTCTTTCCTTAGAATCTTGAAATCTATCACTTCAAGATCACTTTCATCCAAATGGCCTGGAACCTTCAGATTCACAACCCATTCCTCCATTAGTCAGAATCAAGTCTAAAATGGCTGTGCCCACTTCTGCCACTTTCTGAAACAAAATCGTGCCCCCAATATATTCCAGAAACATATGGAGCACACATTGTGTTTTGCTGTCTCACTTGAGACACTGTAAAAGGGCCGGAGTTTCAGAAGGGGATGCTCCGCAAGTAGATGCCCAAAGTCACTAGCCACTTTTGAAAACTTAAGCCAAGAGGTTTTTTGTTCTTTTATAAATATTCAAAAGCACAAACCATATATTCGCACACATTATCCCTCACATTTCTGTTTTGCCACACGCCACGCACACCCATGTGGGGGGGAGCAGCCTTCTTCAGAGACCTTTGATCATACTGACCGCTTTCCGAACAGCCATTCTCAGCTCAGCAACACCACCAAACTTCCTGGTCAGTGCTCTGGTCACTGGGACATAAGCCATTGGGATGACTTCAATGGGGATTCCTTTCTTCCATTGCTCCCCAAGGTTCTTAGAATCTTTTCTACAGGAAATTGGTTTTAAACAGGATTAATATTAATATTACAGCACCTAAAATATAATAAAATAATGATACATTACATAATAATACATAATACAATAAATAATAATAATACACTCACATATAAAGCTCCAAACGGCACAACATCTAAATCCTTTAGGGGAAAATTCAAAGGAACAGCAGAAAGCCTAGTGCTCCATTCAAATCCTCCTTAAGCCTTTTTTGAGACAGATTCATAGATCTTAAGGCCAGATGGGATCATTAGATCATCTAGCTTGACCTGCTGTATAGCACAGGCCACAGGATTTCATCCAATTACCAACCTGAGACTTGTGCAGAAAGACTGCAGGCTAATTTTCTATTATCCTACAGATGTAAGCAGAGGGGGAAGTTAGCCCAAGAACAGATGACGATGCCCAGCCAAGTTGGAAAGCTGGCCAGGCAGCTGGGCGTACCCACTCCCAAAGGCATGGGTACAGAAAAATTCTGAAGCGAGCACGTTCTCTGGGGAACTCTGGGGTTTTGCAAATTTGGGAACTCTGGGGTTTTGCAAATTAAAAAAAAGTCAAATTCAATTCATGAGGTGTCAGTAGAGCTGGGCTTACTTAGGCCTGGTCCTGCTCCCATTGACATCGAGGGCCAAGCGCTCACTGACAGCGCTGGAAGCAAAATAATGCGCTCACTCGGTGAATGAACGCACATATTTAGCCATGGCTGAATTTGGCCCTCTGTCTCCACCTTGTGGGAATGAAGTGCAGTACATATTTTACCTGTAGTCAGCAACAACGACGAAGCATTTTGCATAGCCTGCAACTATCTTTTCCTGTGTCAAGCACCCTCTGTGAAGAAAATTAAGTAAACACATTAAATGGGCCTTGTCATGCTTGGGTGGACCCAAAGGATGACAGTATCTCTTACGTTCTCCCCACTCATTCTGGAGGTTGTTTCACCCCCTTCCGCTTCCCGTAAACCTAATGTAAGTTAGTGCTTGTGAAAGGTACCAGACTGATAGCCATGGTCACTGGGGAGATGGCAATCAGCCAAACATACTAACAAGCAGAGTCTCTGCCCAAAGGGGACTTAGCACAGAAATCCAGGCCATGAAGACTGCTCTTTCAACCTCTACAGATGGTTCAATCAGGCCCAGGGTGAGGCACAGTGATGGACGGGCCAATATTACTATACCTGCTGTGTGGATACCCAGGGTGTCAGTCTGACACCCTTCAAAGCACTGAATTCACATAGAATCCCAAGAACACAAATCTGCTCCTGACTGATCTGCGTGAAAGGATTAAGAAGTCCCCACGAACTTTAGCCAAGCCCCAAAGCAATCACGGCTTGTATCACTAGATGGCGATGTTGCTCCAACTCCCACCCCCTACTCCCTTTTGGATACTGGATTATAAACTCTTTGGGTCAGAGATTGTCTCTTACTAAGTTTTTAGACAGCGCTACACACAGTGGGGCCCTGATTTCAATTTAGCCCTCTCTATACTATCATAACAGAAACATTTTTAACAACACAAGTAGTTTAATCTATTTGTTTAAGCCTGGCTGCAGCATTGCAGCTGTAAGCAGATACAAGGCACTGCTTACCCGCCACCTTTGATAAGGCTGAGGTCAGAGTCCACTTCGTCAGCTCCGTCAATGGCGACATCGAGCTGTGGGAAAAGAAAACATGGCTTGGAAACCTTGGGAAACAAATGTGCTTGTCATGAAAACTGTCATGAAGCAGGCACCTGCTGTTTGCACAGCTGCACTCAGCCCCACAACTCATGCATCCACTAAGAGCTGCCCACATCTTACTGCACAGAAAAGTATCCTAATGCCAACAGGAGGTCCGATACTACATGGAGAGTTTAGTCAACACCAAACTGAACCCAAAACACTCTTGGAAACCATCACTGATTTCTAGATGGCTTCTTGAGTACGCTGAAAACTAGCTCTGGGTACACTCAAGGCCAGATGGCTCAATACAAGTGTCTCTTGAAAACAATTGCACACAGATACACAGGCACAGCTAAACAGCAGGCAGCCAGCAAGTCCAGCTATAGCCTATCACACCAGGCATGCTGCTGATCTGGTCTAGTCTTGTTAGACAAGTAGGGACAGTATGTGAATGGGAAACTCCCAGAGAAAATGCAGGTCCTGTAGGAAGTGGTGGTGGTGGTGACTCAGCAGCTAGCACTGTTCACTCCAGATCAGTGCTGGACTGACATGCAGCATGGGGCAGGGAGGCTGGGCTGCTAAAGGTGCCACCGAACCTTTACCCAGGGAGTGATTGTTAGCCTCTGAGTCCTGGCAAAATTCCAACACGCAATGTCTGGCCCTTCTAGGTTACTTCATTTTGTGTTTGTTCAGGATTAGGGAGTGGATTTAGCGCTCATGAAACCGAGGGAGTCAAACAAATCTGACAGAACAAGCTTCCTGCAGCTCAGGTGCTGGATCTCCACTCTAACCTGCACATCTTTCAGTCCATCCCTGGCTCTCTCCTGAGCAGACCCTCAGTCGGTTTGTGGTGCTGCACTGTGAGCAAACTAGGACTAAAACACAGCAGGCTCATTTCCACCTGCGCCCTAGCTCACAATCCAAACCCGGGTCCCGAGAGCCGAAAGGGGAGGGCGTTATCTCAACACACCAGCCAGATCCTTTCTGCAGAAGAAGTTATCGACGCTCCACAGATACAGAAGTGATTTCATTTCTACAGTTCCCTTACCTCTGGGTGCCTGTCCAGGTCACTTAGGGTTAGACCATTCTGGAGGATCAACTGACGTGCCTACACAATGAAAACAACACAAACATTTTGTTGATAATTAAAAGATTCTCTAATAATGGCACAAACAGCTCAAACTCCTTTTGTTGGTGTCCCAGCTCCAAAGTCTGACCGAAGAGACGGCTTGGGCTCTCCAGTCTCAGTTTCCAAAGGCATCTTGTCCTGCAGCAGGAGCAGGAGAACCAAGTAACAAGGAGAAGTCTCCTTTGCTAATTAGAGACTGGCATTCCGTAACAATGGGTATTAAAGCTGCTTTGAATTAGTGAGCGGGCTGTATGTTAGGATTCCTGGTTCCTCCTCCTGCAGGGCACCATCAGTTCCCATTGACTTCAGTGGGAGTTACTTAAATCCTACAAGATCAGGAAAACACTAGGCTCCTGGGTTCTACATTTGTCTCTTCCACAAACTAAGCCACTGTGTGACCTTGGATGAGTTGCCTTCTCTGTGCTTCAGTTTGCACCCCTCTGTGCAATGGGAATAGTAATATTCACCCCATAGAAGTGCAGGGAGGTTTAACAGTTGGAAAATGCTTTTTGTTGCTACATAGAAAATCATTTTTCTTTTAAAAGCGAAATTGGGGAGGGCGGGAAACCAACTTCCCTGACAAAGACTGGGGAAGTCTCCTGGATTCTGTCACGCTTTGTCATGAGTCTAAGCCCCCCTAAGGAAGAGTGACTTTCTGTCCCCTGTACTGGCTACACTATATAGAGGTTTAGGAGTCTGCCGCCATCCCTTTAATTCAAGCAGAAGAGGTTCCTGCTTATAGACCCAAAGGTATCAGGTTCAATCCTCATCCAGGGAAGTGTTATAGCAAGTTGCATTACCTGAGCTAAATACATCCCTAATATAACTTCGGTCAAGTCAAATGCTCCTGGTACACTTTTGAGTATTGTATAAAACAATGGCAACACCGGGGATGTATCAGCCTCCCTGCAGTTTGAACTACTGCTGACATGTCCTACTATTTAATTTTTGTTCTTTTGTACCAAGGCTAAGACACTTCTTTAAAGAGTTCCCTGATTTTATTCTCTGTTTACTCAAATGTTTAATATTACAGTGAGATTTTCCTTTAAACCTTCCAGGCCATATCCTGAGGAAGCAAGAGAGGCAGCGGAGTTCCACTTAAAGTCAATGGAGCTACATCATGTGAGGACCCAGATCTCTGTATTTGCCATGCATGCAGGTCTCAGGAAACGACAGCATTTGGGAGTTATTCGCTCCAGTGGGATGGGGAGGCTGAGTTCACAGAGTCATAAGCAAGTGCAGAGTTCTCGTGACCAAGAGATAAAGCAGCAGTAACGATATGGCTCCTGCACATACGTCAAGGATTGGAATGAGACTTTCCTTATAGGTACACAAAGGTTTCCTAAGCGTAGCAAGACAGACATGGAACTGCCCAGCACTTGGAATCTCACTGACACACAGCCTGCTTCGGCTCTACAACTGCTTTAATTAGGCGGAACCCAGAGCTCTCCTCAGTATTAGATGGAGACCTACAGTTTGTTGCCAAGAAACAGCCCAGTTGCTAGGTTATAACCCCCTAGGAGGCTACCCAGATGATCAGTACACGCACAACTCAAAAGGAAAGGGACACAGATACACAGGGCCGGTTCCCAATCTTATACACACAGGTTTGGCTCCACTCATTTTGATGGATTTACACCAGTGTTGGGGTGGGTGGGTTTGATTCAGGCCCACTGACACTGATTCTCCTCTGCCTTACACCTCATGCAGTTATGTACATATGGGGAAGTGGAAGTAAGATGCTGCCACACTGATCTGGTGGTGTTTAGTGCTTACTTTGCATAAGGAGCCAGGCAAAATCTGTTCCCATGTCTCCAGGTGTCAGACCCCCGAAATGAACAGGCACCTCAGTATGCACCTAGTTACAAACCTAGTGTCCAGGAAGCTGTCGAACATTTTTTATTGTTAATTTTATTGTGTAAAACAAACTCCATTGGGGTGAATGGTCATGATCATTTCATAACATATCTGAATTTAACTACACACATGGGGCCAAATTGGCTCCTATAACAATTCTCCTGGAGTCAATGGATACACACCAGGCATGAATCCCATCCTGCAGGGTTTTATCCTGGCATTTACCCTTATAACTCCCAAAAGCAAACTCTTCATTTTGAAGGTACAGGGTAGGGGAAACAGGAGTCAGCTTCTCCGTCCCTACTTCTCTATGCTAGATAACTCCTGTACTAACCCCTTAGCCATCCATAGCCAGGAAGCAGAAAGGAGAGTTTTGTATAACTCGTACAACATTTAAAGTAGTGCCTAGAGTCCCCCAACTGAATTTGGGGCCCCATTACATTAGGCACTGTACATACACACAGAAAGAGACACTCCCTGCCCTGAAGAGCTTGCAGTCAAAAGAGACAACACAGACAAAGTGTGGGAGGGGAAACTGAGGCACAATGTGGTGAAGTGACTTGCTCAAGGTCACACAATCGATCAGTAGCAGAGCTGGGAATAGAACCCAAGTCTCCTGACTCCCCGTCCAGGGCTCTATTGGCTACACCTCCTTAACATATGCATATAAGCATCTGGGTAACAGTGAAAAAGAAAAGCCTATGGTAAAAGACAAGTGAATTGAATTTAGAATATTGTGCCAAGTGGAAGGACTACATTAGTGTAATTAGTTTTCACCTAAGACTGTAAAAGAATTATCTTGTCTCAGTGCAACCCACATGGTGAGGCCAGCTAAGAATTGCAGCACACCCATGCATGCCGTACTGTCCTCTTCCCATTTTCTCCAGGCAGTCATATGACACAGCATGCTTTCTCCCATGAGCAGGGTCTGCACTAGATTCAGCTACAACTGTTCAACATGGTTCCTGTGAGTAAGCAGAGAGCAATAAGAAAAAGTTCCATCGCTGATACTGGAACGAACACAGAGAACTACAGCATGTGTCTCTCCTACAATTCAGAAAGATCTTGCTCCTCAGCAATGAAAGGCCAATGTTCCCAACTGTAATGTTCCACCTAAAACCACAGTGCAGCCTCTCACAGCCACGCTTCACGCCGGTAGACTGAAGAAGGCTGTACACATTCATTTTCAATTCATTGTCACTGTGAAGAAGTAATATGGTTGAGGTCAAAAGAAATTTACCCGTGTTTCTAGTTAGATCATATACAGGTGGGACAAGCGTCAATGTTACCATTTTAGGGAAATTAAAGAGACAATATCAATTAATAAAATCACTTCTGTCTGAATTTTTTTTCAAATACATTGTTGCATATAACACCCTAGATCGCTCCAAATGAAAGATTACAGACGATACATTTTTCTTTTTCTTTTTTGAAATAATTACTTTGTGCTTTTGGCAGCATTTTGTGTATAGAGTTTATATTTCACTCTTTCAATGAACATTATTATTATTAATTATTTGTGTTACAGTAGCATGATTGTGTCCCCACTCTTGCTAGGCACTGAATGTGACACATCTTGCAACGATGATGAGTATTGGTAAATTCCAAGCTTTCAATACAGACCTCACATGCTACATTTTATGGATAAATACTATGAAAAGAGGGTATTACGCATAATGAGTTTATCAGATCTGAGACAGGAGTTTCTCATAACAAACAGTGAACCCTTTGCTAGCTGGCACCAATGGGTCTCTGTGTCACACTGAACACATACATAGCAGGAGAGTGCCCCTGCCCCAAAGAGCTTGCGATGCAAGCAAGACAGACAGAGTGTGGGAAGGAAAACAGAGGCAACAAGAGGTGCAGTAACTTGAGCAAGGTCTCAGAGCAGGTCAGTGGCAGAACCAGGAATAGAACTTGAGTCTCCTGACTTCCAGCCCAGTGACCTATCCACTGGGCCACACTGCCTCTGCCAATGGTCTGTTGCCCTTCCTGTCTCATGAACTTGCCTGATGACATCACTCTCGTGCCATGTTCCAAAGGGGAAGCACACCGTGGAAGAACATGCCTGTGTATTCTCATTTCGTTATTAAGGAAAGGGAGGCACAGAGCAATGAACATGATTTGCCTAAAGTCACACAGGAACTCCATGGCAGAGTCAGGAACAGAACCTAGTTCTCCTGACACCCAGTCCCAGTGCTTCCACAAGACCTTTCTTCCTCTCTCCAAAAACATTTCTCAGCTCTACAGCTAAGCTGGTATAAAGCATGTTCCCATAAAAGGTTGCACAGCAAGGGACAGATTAAGCTGATTTATTTTCAGGAGCTCCATGTGCAAGCCAGCTACGTGTACTTCCATATCCTCTTGTGCATGTGATCCCACCCGTGCAGCTCAAATGTTACCTCTCCCAGAGCCTGATGCAAAGCCCAGCTAATTCAGGGGGAGTCTTTCCAATGGGTTTTGGACCAAGCCCCTAATTCAACACAATTCATAGCTTTTCTCTGCAGCCGGAGCCATGGAGCAAGCTGTATGGTAACTCAGACATCCCGCTTGTTGTCTGAAACTCCACACCATAAGCTTCTCAAAAGGTGCATGGGTTTGTTGTGAATCTCAACTCAGGGCAATGACTATCCACCACTCCATCTGAAGTCCTGGCCATGAATCTGCGCTGTAACCTAGCAAAGTTCTCCTTTAACTAACTGGGGCTTTGGGCAGATTTACAGTACCAGCTAATTCAGAAACTTCCCTAGTGTTTCCCTAGACTGAAGAATGTAACCCCAAGTGTCTTAACCATAAGAAAGGGCCCCGGAGGGGAGAATATTTTTACCTGAAAAGATGTTGGGATGCAGACAACATTCAGATTCTCCTGTTTAACTCTCTCAGCTGTAGGAAGAAGCAGAAGCATTAGTTTGCTCAGCGAACAATAGAGCTAGAGAAAAGTGAAACAAGTTTAACTTTAAGAAACTTTCGTTCAAACAGCCTCTTTGAAACATTCCAGTTACTTGGGCTTACCTGTATTTGCAAAGAAGAGTCAGGCACAAACTACAAACAAGTGTCATCCTGTGCTGGATAAACTGTAGCTTCTGGTGACAATCATGTTTAAACAACTTCTCTGGGTCAGCCTATGATGAAAAGGCTAATGACCCATCTCATATCGGAGCAGTAGAGCAAGCAAGAATTGTGCCCAGTCAGTAAAGAATAATTCATCACCTAGGGAATTAAATCCTATATTATACACATTTTACTGCACTCCTTGTAAACAAGAGAGCTTTAGGTGAATAATAGCAGCTGTCTGAAAGATTTTGCTGCCTCAGGGCTTCATATCATGTATAATAAAATGCATTTAAATATATGGTAGGGGAATGACTAATGGAGCAAAATCCAGTATTTCCATTAAAAAAATTAAACGTTTCCTTCCTGAAAGGATGAACATCTATTATTAAGATAATAGATGGTATTATGGACATATTAAGATAATTCTCTAATAAATTTTTTGGCAAAACGCTGATTCAAATTTAGGCAAATCCAACAGCCTGACTGCGTGAACATGGGTAAGTGCTATCTAATGGCAACAGGAGATGCAGGCAAACTCCTCACCTGTTCTGATCATTCAGAAAGCCCTGCTTTAGGCCCCCCACTGCTCAAACATAAGGCCAATGCCACAGTGCTTTATAAATGTATTCATGGCTCAAAGATTTGGTTAAAAGCAGAGCAGCTCTGATATTGAGCCACAAAACCCAGAAGCAGATCATCCAATTCCTAAAATACCTCATAAGTATTAAAAACTAACACAAACTCCACCCTGGAACCAATAAAATACAAAAAATGTACACAAGTGAGTATCTCCTCGAACTTAACAGTGACTTTTGCTCTCTCCCATCTTCTATTATCAGCTGTGCTGTTAGGTCTCCACTTAGGTCTCGATCCTGCAAACAGCACTTGCTCACATGCATAATCCGACTGAAGTTCCAGTCAATAGATAGTGCCACCAATAGTAGTGCAAGTTGCCAAGAAGTATTCAGAGTCCTGATGGGCGGAACAGTCCAAACTCTCATTTGGAACAGAGGGGACCTTATGCTGCTGAGCTAACAAACAAAAACACAAACAGAGCTTGTCCAGCAGTCCCAGTTCCCCATAGTGGGCTGGTTCTGTTTCATATGGGAGGCCAATAAGAGACAGCTAATCATCTTGGCAACAAAATGTGGACAAACTGCATTCTAGAATTAAGCGTGTTGCAAGTCCCTCCCTTCAAGAACAAGGGGCAGACCCGAGCTGACTGACTCAAAAAGGTTCTACGGCGATTGATGAGCATATCTGACCTAAGGTTGAAAATGAGCCCTGGCCTCCTGCCCTTTGTTAACCCATAGAACGCTGCTTGTACCACATGCTGCACCTTAGGGAGACGCAGATGTATAATTAAACTGGTGCCCACTTGCTAAAGTGTTACCTGGGGTTCTTTCAACCCAAAGCTCTTGTGCTCCGTGCGAGGAGGTGTCAGGAAATAAATCAGGGGAGACATGGCCATCCGACCGATAGATGGCTGGCACAAACAGGACAACACAAGAGTGCTTTCACCCCTGATTTATTTCCTGATGCCACCTCGCACAGAGTGAAAGTTACCAAGAGCTTTGGGTTGCAAGAACCCCGGGTAACAAAAGGGTCGCATTACTCTAATAGTTCGCCTATACACAGCACTTTATGGGACAAACCCTGCCCTGACTTTCACCCAGTACCATCAATGGAGTTGCAGGACATATGAATTACAGTAGGATTTAATGCCACATCTTCAAAGCACCACTGAAACATTAGCCTTCCCGACATCTGAGAGATGAGGGAGTAACGTTACTCCGATTTTACAAATGAGTCAACTGCTGAAGAATGGGCCAGTCCCTTACCCTAAGCCACACTGTGGGTCAGTGGGAGACCTGGAATTAGACCTTTATCTCCAACCTGTGCACAATTCAGGAGACTGATTTGTCTGGCAACAGCAGCGCAGAGCTCAAGTCTAATAAAAGCTACAGACCAACAAACTCATTCATTCTTGGTGATGGCCTTTACAATGAAACTGAGGCACAAGGACTGGGTTTACTTTCTGCCTCAGATCAGATGTGCTGACCGATCAACACACCCACAGTTTTTAACTGCAATCCAGCAGGTAGGGAGGCATTACATTTCACTTCTCCAGACCAGCGTTCCAAATTAGCTGGGGCTGCTGGAGCAGAGGATTTTCCTTCGGATGGAACCAACATTATTACCATACCTAGTCGATGGACAACCGGGACAATTGTAGAGCCGCTTCCAATTCCCAGGACTTGGTTATTCTGCAAACCAGAAAAAGAGAGAAGAATGTTTTCATAGCACATTACGGAAGGCTCCAGTACAGGGAGACCACACGTCCCATTTGGGCTCAGACAGTCCCCCTTTTAAGCTCTGTCCCAGATGTCCCGATTTTTTTGTCAAAACGAGGCATTTGTCCCATTTGCTCTTGCAGCAGGTCTTGGGTGACAAACTCGCAAGAGCAAATGGGACAAATGCCTGTTTTAGCAAAAAGATTGGGCCAGCGGCAATGCCAGGCGGCTCGAGGGGGGCTCGGGCCAGCGGCGACTCCAAGCAGCTGGAGCCAGCCCCACATGACGGTGTTCCGTTTTAAGTTGAGGGAAATATGGTCACCCTGCTACAAAAGAATATTTTCTTTGCTTCTGCTATCAGAGTCTGCACAACTCCTGCAGAAGGACCCCCCTGCTCAGTGATTCAACTGATACACAAAGTGATTCAACTGATACACAAAGTCGCCTTTGCTTACTTCAGACAGGGAAGGAAAACTACCGCTCTACAGTGGGCAGGGAGACCAGCTTGTCTCTATGGTACAGCATGACCAGGAATTCTAAGTAACATAGGTCAGATACTCTGTATCTTTATCTAGGGCCTGATTTTAAAAGGCACTGAACACACACAGCTCCCGTTGGTTTGGATGGAGTTGTGGGGACTTTGCACTTCTGAAACCCAGGCCCATAATGTCTAGGAAAACTAGAAGGCCTGTCCCATTCGGAGCATACAGGAGCCTGACTAATCCTGCAAAGTAGGGAAAGGTCAGCTCCAAAGACATCATAGCCCTTTGGATGAAGGGATATAATAGTGTAGATCACAGAGGGGTTAAGGATGCCTGGGAAACACTTCCCACTATCCCAGCACTGAAAATCTTCCTGAGGCTTGGGATAAAGGCTCGCTCATAAAATGTTTCATTTTAACCCTGGGTTTTTGATGCAGCACCTTCCTTTAAACTAGCATCTCTGTTTGCAAAGCCTGGTTCTGGAGTAGAGCAGTTCTCGGCCTCCTGTAAACATCCAGCAGATGTGCCTCTTCTCCCCCACCCACACCAGAGAAAACTAACTAACAGCGCAGCTTCTCTGTCTGCCTAATACTCTGCAGGACAGTTGCAGCCTTCAGAGGTTGCCACAGCAGGGGAGGAAGTTGAAATAACCATTTGATGTTGTGTTTCAAGGAAACCACACAGTGAAATACTGTTGCTGGGAACAATATCGCTTGTAAACAGTACTGCTGCCCAAAGCAAGGAAGGCAAGAGCATATACCCTGAAGCAGAGTAGCAGGCCACCCCGTCCCTCACATCCAGAAGTCGGATCCTGTCTGTTCTGTAGATACATGGTGTAACTGAGTCCAAGTCCTCCTCCACAATAGCCCCGTGATGCATTTAAAGCAGGATTTTAGTCTTTCAGCATAGATGAGTTTTAACTGCATAGCCCTGGGTTTTCCAGGACGGTAGCCTGGTTCAGGACCATTCAGTCTCATCTACACATTTCTGTATTATACGATTAGACACGCTGGGAGGTGGTGGAGTGGATGGGTACTACCATGTTGCAATGGCATTCTCTGCACTGTGGATCCACTTCTTATATTTACCTATCACCTGGGCATCTAAGTGTTGATGGGACCTAACGGCCTCCCTGTGCTGTTCTGTGCTGTTCATATAGGAGCAACTTCCTCAGCCAGCATACAAAGCTTCAGTTCATTTGCGGAACTGTGCTAATGCCAGAAAAAGAATCATAGAACGTTAGCTCAAGATTTTACTACAGTAGACCCTAAGAGTTACAAACGCCTCGGGAATGGAGGTTGTTCGTAACTCTGAACAAAGTGTTTATGGTTGTTCTTTGAAAAGTTTACAACTGAATATTGACTTAATACAGCTTTGAAACTTTACTATGCAGAAGAAAAATGCTGCTTTCCCTTTATTTTTTAGTAGTTTACGTTTAACACTACTGTATTGTACTTTTTTTTTTTTTTTTTTGCCTCTGCTGCTGACTGTGTATTTCCGATTCCAAATGAAGTGCGTGGTTGACTGGTCAGTTCATAACTCTGGTGTTCGTAACTCTGAGGTTCTACTGCATTTAGCCACATTCCCCAAATAAGTTCAGCCACAAGTTGCCACTGCTTGGTCCTTACATATTACCTAATGTACAGTTTAATGTTTCTTAGGCCTGGTCTACACTAAAAAGTCAGATCAACCCAGCTATGTTGCTCAGAGGTATGAAAAATCCACATGCATAAGTGACACAGCTAAGCTAACCTAACCCTCAGTGCAGAATTCTTCCATCGACCTAGCTACTGCCTCTCAGAGATGGATTAACAAGAGATGGGAGAATCCCTACCATCACTGTAATGAGTATCTACACTGAATCACTACAGCAGCATAGCTGCAACTGTACCGCTGTAGCATTTCAAGTGTAGACAAACCTTCTACCACTGAATTACATATCAAGCAACCTCCTGTGGCTGATGCGTTGACTGGAGTTGAACAGCTATGGATGGAGCTACTTGCTTTGTGGCCAGTGGGAGCATTGTTGCAGTGTATGCCTGATTGAGAAGGAAAAGAGTAAAGCAGATCATACCCCAGAGGGGTTAAGGACTTAACTGGCCCCTTAAGTGACATTGACAAAAAGTTTAACTCTTTAAATCGGGCCCAAGTTTGGGAGCTCCCACATTATCCCAGCCCACCACCACTCCCACCACCACCAGAGATTCCTCTGCAAAGGGAGTCATGGCAGACAATTACATCTGTATGTTCCCAGTGGTGCCAGCGATGCCACAAAAATGAAAGAGACTCAGTCTCCTAAGTTCTGCTCTACTCCTGCTGGGGGGTGGGTCGTGTGAGGCCAACACAGAACGAAGTTGCAATCCTCACAGGGAAGATCAAGGTCAAGAACAGGAGGAGACGACAGACAGGGAGTTCCAGCCCACCTACACCAATCTAGGTAAGACAAGACATGCATGGTCTTCGCTAGACTAGGGCTATGTCTTCACTGCCCCCAAAAAAGGTGTGCTTTGAAAGCAGGATAACTAATGTGCATTAGCTACGTTGCTGTAAAAGCCCAGTGGAGCCAAGGCACTTGTAGTTTTTACCACAACGTAGGTAGGTGAGGTGAACAACGGGTAAGGGTACGGTATAGTGTTAATAGTGAAGACAGAGCATAGTCAAGATAAGACCTAAGAAAGGAAAAACATGTTGGTCCTAGGACATGAGAGAGAGACGAGGTAGGTGCAGTAATATCTTTTACTGGACCAACTTATATTGGTGGAAGGGACAAATTTCAAGCTTTACAGAGCACTTGTTCAGTCTGGAGAAAGTAATCAGAGTGTCTCAGCTAAACGTAAGATAGGATAGATCATTAAGCATAAGGGCTCACACACGCTGAATTAGACCACTTAAATGCAGTGAGCAACTGAGGGTTAGCCGACAGTAGGGTGTTTTGGCAGGGTCTGGTGCTACTTTGAGTTGGTGTGTCTTGGTCTGTGAGGAACTTGCTTCTGATGATGTGCTTGGTGAGAGTGAGGAATTGTTTGAGGGCCAGAAGAGGGGGTTCGTGAAAGATTTCTTTCAGAGGGTGGTCTCCATCAAACATGGTTTGTAAATGTTTGATGAGATCCCATGTGGATTCCGGTGGTAGGTGACAACTAGAGAGCATGGTCAGCAGGGTTTTTTTTCCTGTACTGAAGCAGGTTCTCTTGGGGTATTTGGGTGGCCACTTCCATGATGCAATCTTCTTCTCTGGTGGAGTTTCCTTGTTTAGAAAAGGCAGTCTTAAGTGTGTTTAGATGTAAATCCGGGACTTCCTCTTCGGAGCAAATTCTGTGGTATCTGAGTGCTTGGCTGCAGATACCAGTTTTTTCTGGTGTGCCTGGGATGGCTGATGGATCTGTGTGGGTAATGGGGTGATTGTGGATTTTTTGTATATACACCTCTACCCCACTATAATGCGACCCGATATAACACAGGTTCGTGTATAGCGCGGTAGCTGCGGGCTCCGGCGGCACTTTAAAGGGTCCGGGGCTCCGGCTGCTGCGGGGAGCCCCGGGCCCTTTAAATCTCATTGGAGCCCTGCCGCCGCTACCCTGGGGCTGTGGCAGCGGGGCTCAGGTGGCGCTTTAAAGGGTCTGGGGCCCTGGCTGCTGCGGGGAGCCTCGGGCCCTTTAAATCCCACTGGAGCCTTGCCACTGCTACTCCGGGGCTGCAGCAGCGGGCCTCATTGGCGATTTAAAGGGCCCGGGCTCCCCGCAGCAGCCGGAGCTCTTTAAATCTACCTTGGGGCTGCGGCAGCGAGGCTCACTGGTGATTTAAAGGGCCTGTGGCTCCAGCTGCTGCAGGGAGCTCCTGGCCCTTTAAATCACCCCTGGAGCCTTGCCACCCCTACTCCGGGGCTGTGGCAGCAGGGCTCCACTAGTGATTTAAAGGGTCTCGGGCTCCCCAAATCACCGCCGGAGCCCTGCTGCCCCCACTCCGATATAATGGGGTTTCAGCTATAACGCGGTAGAGATTTTTGGCTCCCCACAACCGCGTTATAAGGGGGCAGAGGTGTAGTCATTTGCAGGGTTCCACTTTTTAAGTGAATCGTCATGTCCTTGAATTTGATCTTGGTGTGGGAGCGTCTAGAGAGAGAGTCGGATGGACAGGTGCTGGTTGTTGAAGTTGTGGTGAAAAGCTATGAAGAAGTTTAGGTCATCCGTCCAGCCGATTAAAATGATTAAGGGCATGGAACAATTTCCATATAAGGAGAGGATAAAAAGACTGGGTCTACTGGGGGTGGGGACAGCAGATTAATATAAGTCTATAAAATCATGAATGATATGGAGAAAGAGAATAAAGAAATGTTATTTACCCCTTCACATAATGCAACAACAAGAGGTCACCCAGTGAAATTAATAGACAGTCGGTTTAAAACAAACATAAGGATGTACTACTTCACACACACACAGAACCTGTAGAACTTGTTGCCAGAGATGCTGTGAAGGCCAAAAGTATAACTGAGTTCAAAACAATTAGATAATTTCATGGAGGATAGGTTCATCAGTGGCTATTAGCCAAGATGGTCACACATGCAACCCCATGCTCTGGGTATCCCTAAATCTCTGCTGCCAGAAGCTGGGACTGGACAACAGGGGATGGATCACTTGATAATTGCCTTGTTCTGTTAATTCTTTCTGAAGCACGACACCCATCACTGTCAAAAGACATAGGCTAGATGGACCATTAGCCTGACTCAGTATGACCCTTCTTATGTTCTTAAATGTGAAGCTGTGGAGGGTAAGGATGAAATGGATGAGTTTAGTGTCATGTATAGAGCATTTTGGGCGGATTTCCAGGTGCTGCACTCATCTTGTAGGTATCAAGGCAGGCAGCGATGCCATCATGGTGAGGGATGTTGGTGTACAGGGAGGTGATATCCATGGTGGCAAGTGTGGTGTTCTGGAGAGATTGTTACGGTTGTGGTGTTTTGAAGGAAGTCAGTAGTGTCTCGGAGGAAGATGGCCCTTTATGCTGCAGCTACGCCATTGCAGGGTAGATACTTCCTACTAGTTAATCTATTTCTCCGAGAGGCAATAACTAGGTTGATGGAAGAATTATTCTGTCAGCCTGGCCATGTCTGCACCAGGGATTAGGTTAACCTAACCACGGCACTCAGGACATGAAATTTTTCACAGCCCTGAATGAAGCAGGTATGTCCATCTAATTTTTAAGCATAGACCATGTCCCAGTTATGGAACAGGACTCTTTTGTACAAGTGCTGTACAAACGCTAAACAAAAATATGATCTCCGCCACAAAGAGCTGACAAATCTAAGGCCCTGATCCTGCAAAACACACATGCTTGATTTTATTAGCATGAGTAGTAATCAAAGCTAAGCATGTGCATGTTGGCAGGATCAGGGCGTATGACTAAGTTCTGCAGGGCAAGGACCATCTTTCACTAGGTGTACGTTCAGTGGTTAGCACAACTGGGCTCCTGTCTCAGTCGGGGGCCTCTAGGCACTACTGTAATACGAATAAATAATAATAGGAATGAGGAAGTGTGTTGCTTAGTGTTGGGAGACTAATTAACAGTGACAACTACACTGGCAGCTGCAATGCCCAAAAATACAACTTAAAATGCTCCCCTTAAAATGCTGAGCTCTCCGCTTCTGATGTGAAAAGAACAGTGAAAGGGAGAACCCATGCAATGGCTCCTACCAGTTTATTTACTACTGTTAACAAAAGACTTAAGAAGCAACTCCTACAAAATTAGACAAGGCCACAACCTGTCTTAACTTGCAAGCCAAGTCAGACCATGCATTTTAACCAGCTACAGGGGAAGCCAGAAAAGCCTTGAGAGCTTTCCTGGACACAGAACAAATAAACTAGTCACATTCTTAACTGTATTCTTTTCCCACTTTAAAAGGACAATGCTTAAGTGTTCTATTTTACCAGAATAAAGAGCACGCTTAGTACACGGAAGTCTCAACTCCATAACAGCAGTTCTGATTTGCTGGAGGATTTTGTTTTCAAACTGATTAAGGCTCAACGTGTTCCAGACAGGCCTGTACCAAAAACAGATCTAAAGAAGGTGCTGTTCCTATGTGATCTTCAACAGGTCACTTAGGGAAATTGAGGCGGAGCAGCTATCTGTAGAATGTGGATAATACTTTACTAATTCACAGAATTGTTGGTCCTGTAACAGACAACTTTTCCATTATTTGCTTGGTGCAACTGTCCCCCAGAAAAGGCACAAAGCTGAAAGGGTTTTTTGTTGTATGCAGTGTAGCCGCAGTCATGTGGGTCCCAGGATATTAGATAGGGGGTTTGTTAATACCCTTGAAAAGCAATCTAAAAAGAAGGAAAAAATGAACGAGGCTTGGCAGCAACCGTGCAGGCACATGGGCAACAGGCACATGGCCAGAGCTGGGTAAAACTATGCCATCCCCCCACAAGGGCAGAACCCCACCCTGCAGCAAAATCCCCATACTCTTTGCCCATATGCATGTGTTAAAGTGCATAATTATTTGCACATTCACTTTGACAGGCATGTATGCAAAGCATTTTGCTCGGGGGTAGGGGGTCACTTTTACCCCTCCCGGGGGGGAGATCTGGTGCAGCCCTCCCAGATGAATGGAAGCTGCTGCAAACTCCGGGGCCCGCCCTTGGCGGCGGCGGGAGGGGGTGGGGGGTGTCTTTGGAGGGTCTCCGCTCACCTTCGCGTGGTTATCCACGGCTGCCCAGGCGGCCGCTCTCTTCGCCTCCTCGGACATGTCGCTGCGGCTGCTGCTGAGCTGCCTGCGCGGCGGCAACGGCACGTGCGGCAGGGCCCAGCTCGCCCCACCTCCCGCCCTTGCTCCGCCCGGGGGCAGCGCACCCAGCAGCGCCCTGGCCAGCAGCCTCCCGCGCCGCATAGCGAACCCCGCCCCCCAGGCTGCCCCACGCGCGCGGGAAGCCTGGGAAGGCGCTGCGGGCGGGCGGGCGGGAGGGAGTGGGGGGGGTGCGCCGCCCGACGGCGGCTGGGAGTTGTAGTGCCGCCGACTGGGGCGGTGCAGGGCATGGGGAGCAGGGGAACTACAGCTCCCAGAATGCACCCCGCCTGGCCGGGCGGCCGCGGCTCGCCTGCCCCTAGCGGGCTGGCTGGGGAGAGGCTCAGTGCAAGCTGCGGGTGTTGGCAGGGCGGGAGCTCCCTCAGGGTGAACCTCGGGGGGGGGGGTGGTAGCTGGAGCAATGCACCAGGGATGGATGGGAAGAGTAGGGTGACCAGATGGCCCGATTTTATAGGGACAGTCCTGATTTTTGGGTCTTTTTCTTATATAGGCTCCTATTACCCCCCCTCCCGATTTTTCACACTTGCTGTCTGGTCACCCTAGGGACGCGTTGCCCAGGACCCTGCCCCCTTGTGACCTGCACAGCGTCTGTGACACTTGTCAGTGTGCTGTGTTGGCACCCCGGTGCTGCAACACTGGTGAGGAGAAAGGGTGTCAAGGCCATTCATGAATTCACATGGCTACACTCTGCCTTCCTCTTCCTTCTCACCTATCCTGAACTGCTGTGTCCAGCTGTATAACTCCAGTTTACCCCCAATTCCCTTTCTCTGAAAATCCTACTTGCCTGAATCTGCAGTGACTCCTCCCCCCACCCCCCATAGCCCTATGGCAGGCCATGGCTACACTTCAGCTGCTGTAGCGTGAGTGTCCATGCTTCCTACATCCATGTACAGGTGGTTTCCGTCTGTGGAGTTTTAATCCACCTCTCCAAGAGGTGGTAGCTAGGTAGACAGAAGAATTCTTCCCTGGACTTCACTGCATCTACACTGAGGGTTAGGTGACCTAATTACAGAGCTCAGGCTGCAAAATTTTTCACAGCGCTAAGTGATGTAGCTAGGTTGATCAAATTTTTTAAGTGTTGACCAGGTTTTAGTTAATTAGTTCTGTTTATCTGAACAGCAGTTATCCAAAAGTTTCAGATCTCCTTCTGCTAGTGTGAACATGACATAACTTTGTTAAATCTACTTTAAAAATACTTGAGACTAGGGGCAGCATTGTCAAGAGTGCCTTCGTGATTTAGGCACCTAAGTCCTATTGAAAGTCAATATAGTTTAGGCATTTAAATCCCCTAGGAACTTTTGAACAATTTTATCCTAGGTCACTCCCTAGTTTGATCACCATTTAGTCTACTAATTTTTTTAAAACTTTTAAAAATAAATGTATATGCTCCAACCATGTTGGCAATACAACCTTGTGAGATGGAAGTTGTAACATGTTTCTGCTTTTCTAGGGCAGATGGGGTCTAGACACCAACACTGGGTGCTGTGTCCCAGCTTAGTGGGAGATCCTTATATCAAAACACGCAGTAGTGAGGCACGTGACTATAAGCTTTCCTGAACATGTTGGTACTTGTATCCACACATCATTGACCAAAGTTGTACAGCCCTGTCCTAGGATGCAATAGATTTGCTATAAAGTCTAATATGGGTTTTCAGGCAGTGAAGGTGTGTGTGTGTGTGGGGGGTATTTTCTTTGTTGTTCCTAAATCCTGGCCAAGAATCTGGGAAATTAGGGGGAAAACAGTCATTAATATTTAAGGCCAAAATTTCATAGACCAAAATTTTCAGTCTTGGGTGCTTAAAATTAGGCTTCTAAATCCAAATTTAGGCATTTAAATAAAAGTGACCTGGTTTTTAGAGGTGCTGAGCACCTACAATCCTACTGAAGTTAATGGGAGCTGCTGGTGCTCATCAGCACTTTTGAAAAATCAGCCCACAAGTGACTAGAGAATGTCCATTCACTTTGGTTCTGATAACGAAAAAGCCTCTGTTGCTTTTTTAACTTTCTATACATCACTGACGTGCTTCAGTGCTTCTTGACGTACCTCGGAGCTTGAGAACTCTCCACAATGCTGCTGTGATTTTTAGGGACTCGAAATAATCCCCTTTGTCATGGCTCACTGGGCAATGCTGGAGCGCCGGTCTTTGAACAATGGGGCATTCTTCCAGCAGAGCCTCTTTTGTCCGGTAATAAAACTTGGTTGATTCAAGCCAGCCTTCCTTTATGCGAGATGTCAGTGACTTGCTATTAAGGAGTCAGTACGTGATAAAGGCTGGACTTTTCTACTAGCTGGAAAAAACCTTCTCTAGTGAATTGTGCACTGCCTGCAGAGTAGTATATTTTACAATGCAAATAGACACTGGGATGCAATTTCTATCAGAAAAAGCCAGCTACCAGAAATCATTTTCTTCCATGTTGCATTAACCTGAAGTCTGATTTAGTTAGCTTGGTGTTTGGGCTGCTGCCATCCATAACCCTGCAGGTGTGACTGCTCACTGCGAGAACAGCAGCATGCCTTCAGTTCTGGAGTGTTAGCACCAATTCAGCAAAGCTCTTTAAACACAGGCTTAGCAAGGGCTTAAACCCCATTGACTTCAATGAGACTTGAGGTTAAGCATGTCCGCAAGTGCTGTGCTGAACTGGGGTCTTGATGGTGATAGAAAACTGAAGCAAAATACAAAATACTGGAGCCTGATTTTTATCCCTGCATCAGTCATTGAAGGCTTCAAGAATGTCTCAGTGCGTATGTGCCCAGGGAGCATAAATACTACAAATACAGAGAAAGGACATCTGCCAGCCTTTTCAATCAACATCTTCACTGAAGTGCAAGATAGGTTATGGTTGGATTTGAGTGGATGCTGACCTAGATAGTCTTTCCTAAACTATCTTTCTCTATGATAAACAAATAGTTTGTGATGTAGCTTCACCAGTGCAAAGCTACACTCGAAATGCTACAGTAGCATAAGCTGTAGCACTGCAGCTGTGCCACTATAGCACTTCATTGTAGACATTACCTCTGTTGATGCCGGTTGCTGTAGTTAATCGACCTCAAGAGGTGGTTGCTAGGGTGAGAGAAGAATTCTTCCCTGACCTAGTGCTGTTTGCACCTGAGGTTAGTTCAGCCTAAGAACATCGTTCCTGGATATGGATTTTTTACACTCCTGAGGGACATAGCTGGGTCAAGCTAATTTTTTTAGTGTATACTAGGCTCAAGTGTAGAGAAGGAAAGCCATGACTGTGATGTTTACCCTGTTTTCAAGCAGGAGAGAGCACCACCTATGGAAATTTCAGCTTTTCTTGTGTATGCTTAGGGCTTGAACTAGTGCAACTCCATTGGTGGCTGGCCATTGACTGCTGGGATCAGGGCAAATTCTCAAGTTAGACAAGGCATGAGTTTGTAACCTCACCAAAGAACCTAGTTAAGGCTTGGTTTACATTAAAAAGTTAGGATTACCCAGCTACATCGCTCAGGGGTGTGAAAAATCCACACACCCTGAGTGACATAGTTAAGCCGACCTCACCTCCAGAATAGACAGCGCTAGGTTAACAGAAGAATTCTTCCATCAACCTAGCTACCACCTCTCAATGAGGTGGATTAACTACACCAATGAGAGAATCCCACCTGTCAATATAGGTGGAGGCTATACTGAAGCACTACAGTGGTGTAACTGCAGTGTTTCAAGTGTAGATAATCTCTAATACTCACAGGGTTGCCTGTTCACCTGAATTTATCACAAGTCTCATGATATTTAGTGCTTTCCTTAAAGCCCCAGCTCCTGGGATCATTTTGTTACACACTGACAGGTTTCCAAGTAGCAGCTGTGTTAGTCTGTATCCGCAAAAAGAACAGGAGTACTTGTGGCACCTTAGAGACTAACAAATTTCTTTGAGCATAAGCTTTCGTGGGCTACAGAGAGTGTATGGTAACACCCATTGTTTCATGTTCTCTGTGTATATATATATATCTTCCTACTGTATTTTCCACTGCATGCATCCGATGAAGTGGGCTGTAGCCAGGGGCGGCTCTAGAAATCACGCTGCCCCAAGCAGCGCGGTGCGCTGCGCCGCCCTTCCCCGGTCCTGCGGCGGGTCCCCTCTTCCCGCGGCTCCGGTTGAGCTCCCGCTGCGGCAGGTCGACCGGAGCCGTGGTCCCGCGGCTCCGGTTGACCTGCCGCAGTCATGCCTGCGGGAGGTCCAGCCGAGCCGCGGGACGAGCGCCCCCTCCGCAGTAATGCCTGTGGCAGGTCCACTCGTCCCGGGCTCCGGTCGACCTGCCGCAGCCATGACGGCGGCAGGTCCGCCGGCCCAGCCTCCCGCCCTCCCCGGCTGCAGGGGACGCCCCCTACATTTTGCCGCCCTAGGCACCAGCTTGTTTTGCTGGTGCCTAGAGCCGCCCCTGGCTGTAGCCCAGAAAGCTTATGCTCATATAAATTTATTAGTCTCTAAAGTGCCACAAGTACTCCTGTTCTTTTTGTTAAACAAGACTCTCAGCTCTCTCTTTTTTTTTTTTTTTTTAAAAAAGCAAGTTTCTAGTGTGATTGCAGAGAAAAGCTTAAAAATGTAAATCCCAAAGGCTCCAAACCCAGAAGGCAAATAAAAAGAAATCAATGCTAATAGGCAGCATGTTTAAAATAAATAAAAGGAAGTACTTTTTTTTTACACTATGTACAGTCAGCCTGTGAAACTAATTGTCATAGGATGTTGTGAAGGCCAAAAGTATAACTGGGTTCAAAAAAAGAATTACCGGTAGATAAGTTCACAGAGAATAAGTTAATCAATGACTATTAGCCAAGATGGTCAGGGACACAACCCCCTGCTTTGGGTGTTCATAAACCTCCAACTAATAGAAACTACGACTGGACGACAGAGGGTGGATCACTCAAAACTGTCCTGTTCATTCCCTCTGAAGCATCTGGCACTGGCCGTGGTCAGAGACAGGACACTGGGCTAGATGAACCATTGGTCTTACCCATTATGTCAGTTTTAGGTTTTTATGTCACTTGTATTGTGGGGTGGGGGGGTTAATCTCATGATTTTTAAACCAGTCTCGGGATTGTTGGAGGCCTGATTCATGATTTTTGATCTTAGGGTTGGCAATATTATACTCAGTTAGTATCCATGTATTACTCTTGCTAGCAGTCAAGCTGGTACATGGTTTATCCTGTAATTGGTAGGTGCACTTTGTTTTTTTCAGTGTGGACAGACCTGTTTGACCATGTTTGTGTAACCATCTAAGTGGCACTCCTTCCTCCGAGCTGTTTGTGCGGTAGGGCATCTCAGAGTGCCTTGACCCACATGTTGTATGAGCATCCCAACTCTATCCCTTGCTGAGGCATTATGGAGTAGCTGTCCAGACTTCACAATGCAGTAATATCAATATAGTGATGCAGCCAGGTAGGCATGGATGCACATATATGGTGGTGGTGTGAAAGAAAAGCTAATGTGCAGATACAGCTTAATTGTATTTGTTTAGCTCTGGTTAGATTCATTTATACCACTGTACAAATTATACTTTGTACAGGACAGGGCCCAAATCCATGCACTACACAAGCACAAGGGAAGGCTTGCTATTTTTGAACTTTTTTTCCCCTTGAGTTTCAGCCAAAACCAGCTCTGTTTGAAAGTGGCTAAAGTCCCTTTTGTAAGATCATGTGCTTGGCTGACACTCAGAAAATGACTACACCCAGCACCAACCCTGCTTTCCGCTGCTTTAACAAAAAGGGAGGTATCTGAACCTATTACATTTGAACAGAACTTCCTGAGACAATATGGTCACTCTCGACCATTTTCACTAGGGAAAGTGCCTTAAGAAAGACCTGAGAAACCCAAACCTTATGACTTGTAGCCAGGAATGGCTCGGCAGCATCAGTATGGTACTGGGGTTCGGATGAGGGCTTTGAAGTCTGCATGTAGGTTTCCTCTGTCCAGGAGCACCAGCTCCAAAGCCTACTCTCCACATTACAGAAACTGCCAGAGGGCTTCCCCAAGGCTGGTTGTTGACTCCACTAGTCAAGCCAAGCCAAGCCTACAAATGCGTGTGAAGGGGTTGGAAACGGTAAAGGAGTCTAACTAGTTCAGCAGACAGTACCAACAGACGTTTTCCAGGACAGGGCCACTCAGGGCACAGTGAAGAGAAGGATCCCCAGCTCGAGAGACAAATTACAAGCCAAGGGACATGGCCCAATGCTGGTTAAGTAAGGACTCGTCGACGTTAGAAAGTTATTCCACTTTAGCTACACTGATATAATTGTTAGTATCCCTTTAATCTTGATGGTGTTGCCATATCCCAGTGTAGTTAATTTCATTCTGCCTACTTAAAATGTTACCCTGCAATCTCAGGTTCAGAAATATATCAGCTGGATACAACCTTCTTTTGTTTTTGTCTCTGTTATATTGTGTTTTGATCTGTTGCACTATTTGAAAAGTTGCTGCATTTCACTCTGCACATGACAGGCTCTCAGTGGTGGTTGTGGGTAAAGTGGTGCCTAGCTGTGTAGTCCGTAGATTATGTTTGAATTCTTCTGGATGGAAAGCACTCTGTTAATTATCATCATTCTGATCAGCATTAATTTACATCACCCTTGGAGTGAGAGTCTCAAGGTATATTAATGTATTTTTCACTTGTTGCAACATGGACAGACCACAAGATGGCACATTATTTCTTTCACTGCCCAGCCCTATTAGTTATAGAAAGCATCTACCTAACTATAGTTCTGAAACATCATGGTAGTTTCCAACCAGTGGACCAAATTTGGTGATGAATCCTGGTCACATGCCATCTTAGGCACATTGCACATACTCTAAGAAGAAGATGGTATTTAGATGGAAAATACCTTTTAGACTGACTACAGACATCTTCCTGCAATTACAGGTTATAGTTTCCAGATAAATGACTGGTCAGATATTAAGTTGATACTATACTGGATCAAAATTCATCTCATATATGCCATCAGGACTGAACAGAGTTCCCATCGCACAGAAGGAAGTTTTGTCTTCCCGGCACATTTCTTTTTTTATATCGCGTAGCATAATTTCCTGTACATACTATAGGTGTTTGTTTTAAGGACTTGCATATATCATTGCCACATCACCTCTTGAAGTAACCTCCCAGAAGAGGAAATCAATCAATCAATCAATTTTAAATTGCACAATGCTGTTGGTGTTTATTTTATTCTAGGTATAATAAAAGTTTTTATGAACCAGAACAAACTCTTGAGAACAAGTAAAATGATTTGAAGTTCAGTTGTAATCTGATATTTATTACTTTTTCTGGTTACTAGTATCTATAAACACCCTGAGCTAACTGTTATTGCAAAGTGGCAAGAGAGATGTTACTGCAATTCAGGTGGGCTAGCACTATATTTTCGCAGGGACAGTACTAATTTTTAAGTGTAATGGAGTTAACTTTGGACATGGCAGTTCATAGCATTGCCCTTTAGCATTGTGTTCTGTTTAATACCTTGTGCTCACGTTGTGTCTAAATATTTTCATGTCACAAGGCTGTGCTGCACTAGTGTTTGTAAATGTCATCTTACCATGACCCTATGTCTCAGGCCTTTGTTACCTGTCGGCTCTGTGTTCTTGGGGAACCAGGGTGCAGTATCCAGCCTGTCTGACTCATGAAGGACACCCCCCACCAGCCTCTGCTTGAACCAAAACCGATCAGAAGAAAGACTTACAAAAAGCAATGAAAAGGCAGTGGGAGACACACCTAAACCACTCTGGACAAGGGTGACAGGATTAAGGCAACTCCCCTAGCCTCATTTGCATCGAAGATGGGACAGGGAGGCATCTCCATTAGCTACAGAATGGAGAAGAGAGATTCCAAGGCAAGAACCGCATGGAACTCTGGGACCAGAAAAGCTGGGAAGTACTGCATGATGGGGGATCTTTGCTCCAGATGTTAATGAACCCGCCTGCACCCACCCAGCTCAGTGCTTATCAGACCAATTCTAGTAATAAATCCTTTATTGGTATTGAAAATACTGAAGCTGCCTAATTGCATTGTGAGCTCTCTTGAAGGAACACAACCCAGAGCCAGGAATGAGCAGTTCCTATTGTCTAGCCTGAACAAAACAACTTTGATATACTCCCTTGAGCCATCAGTTTACCCATAAACAAATCTAGTGTTCTCCCTTGAACCCTTATTGTTTCCCTACAAAAAAACCCTAACTACTCTCAAGTGTTCTGATGCCTGGATCCAAAATCTGCATCAGTTCCATTGGGACTTCATCTTCTCCTGACTGATCGTGCTGTGGGCTCTGCCTGTCTCCAGCACTCAGCTACCACCACCACCTGGGAACCCCAACCAGTTTAAGCTTCATGGAGTACTGAGAACCCAACTCTCTCTGTTTTTTTTTCCTACTCTAGGTTTAGCGTTCTAACCCTGACTTGTGTGA
Organism: Mauremys reevesii; assembly: GCF_016161935.1. Lineage (NCBI taxonomy): Eukaryota > Metazoa > Chordata > Testudines > Geoemydidae > Mauremys > Mauremys reevesii. The sequence continues at coordinate 125,844,175 of NC_052627.1, read as the reverse complement.
TCAGGTATAGTTTTCTAAACCTGACTTTTGTAATAAAATTTAAGCTAGATTTAATATTGTAATTGTTTTGTTTGTTTTGCTCCCCTTGTATGGTTATTACCCAGCAATAAATAACTTTTATGGTTAAGCTGGTTGCTTCCCTCCCTCTCTCGCGCGCTCTCTTTTGTGTTTTTGGCTTCCCAATTTGCTCTGCAGCAACGCTCCTCTTACCTAAGCTAAAGACCCCCGCAGCACCCAAATCTGTAGGGTTTGCTCATCAAGTGGGTTACTACCAGAACAATTGCAACGTGAAAGTGAGGATAGATCCATGCTGAACCTGTGGCATAGGAAGGTGGCAACCTGGAAGTGCTGCTCAACCCAGCCTGCTGAGTCCAGGGGCATATAAGGGTGGCAGCTTCAAAGTGGTGCTCGACCCAGCCTGTTAAGCATACTCTATTCCGGTGCAGTGCCCATGGCATATGAGGATGGCAGCTTGGAAGTGCTGCTTGACCCAGCCTTCTGAATCCAGAGGGGTCAGCTTGGGAGTGCTGATTGACCCGGTCCTCTCGGACGCTCTCTGTTAGAGTGTGTGTGTGTGTGTGTGTGTTCATCTGATTCTGGGGCTGGAGGAACCAAGGTCCTGCAGGATAGCTCCATTGGGAGGGAACTTGCAGCAGGGAGAAGTAGAGTTCTGTATGAGAACACAAGTGACACAAGCAGTACATTGATAGAATTACCCACCCCAGAAGAGTAACCCTAATAAATGAGTGCACCCCAAAGTAATGGGCAAATCTGGTAACACCTTGTCTACACTACAGAATTTTGTTGACAAAAGTTATGTTGATGATCAAAAAGCACTATAATAACATCACTATCACATGTTCACACTATGCTCCCTGTGTTGGCAGAGCACATTCATGCTTGGTGCTTTAGCATCAACATTGAGAGCAGTGCACTGTGGGTAGCTAACCCACTGTGCTGCTCACCACCTTTGCAGCTAAGACTTATGAGAAGGTGGAGTGGATCGCAGCACAGCATGGGTATGAGCTCAATATCCCATGATGCATTGTTTTCTGTCCCAGCATTCTGTGGTCTTCTGACTGTATTTTGTGGCATTTTTCAATGGCCCAGCCCTGTGTACAGTGAACCCGCCATCTCTATGTGAAAGGGTGGATCCCGCACTGCTCTCTACTGTTGCTGTAACTGTCATTAACATATGGTGGATGTTCATGCAGTATATCATGAGCTCCCAATGTGAACAGGAATCAGAATTGCCTGAGCTGCTGTGTGCCATGGAAAGAAATAACACCAGATTACTTTTGGAATTCACGAAGCAGCTGCACACTGTGGACCAGGGGTCAGCAACCTTTCAGAAGTGGTGTGCCGAGTCTTCATTTATTCACTCTGATTTAAGGTTTTGCGTGCCAGTAATACATTTAAACGTTTTTAGAAGGTCTCTTTCTCTGAGTCTATAATATATAATTAAACTATTGGTGTATGTAAAGTAAATAAGGTTTTTAAAATGTTTAAGAAGCTTCATTTAAAATTAAATGAAAATGCAGAGCCCCCCGGACCGGTGGCCAGGACCCGGGCAGTGTGGGAAGCCAAAAACACAAGAGAGAGCGAGCGAGTCCATTTCTCCCCAGTCCCTTTAAGACGCCCCCCTATTTTACCATCCGCTTGGTTTGCCCCAGTTGCCTCCATTGAGACATCCCCTTTCGACACTCAGAATCGGCCACGTATGAAACACTAGCGTTGCCCAATCAGGAAGAGGCGGAGATTAGCGGACCCCAATCGTCGCGCTACAGCCGACACCTCCGAATTATCCAATCAGAAACAGGTTTTAAGGGGACTAACCAATCAGTGAGAAGGGAGGGAAGTGACTTCTTTCCATTGGGCAGTCTGATTTAGGAGGCGGGACTACGTATAAATCTCATTGGTCAGCAGGTGTGTTGACAAACATCGTCACTGTGCCCGCCCACTCAAGCCAGCTAGACCAATCAGAAACAGGTACTGTTCGAATGACACCAAGTCTGTCAAATGGGCTTCCTACCTCTAATAGGGTGAAAACCAGCAGGTATGGTTGTATGCAGGACGCCGGTACGTGGCCGCGGGCAGGCGGGAGGGGGCGGGGTGAGCAGGGTTGGTTGCGGCGCGGCGGAGCCCCGTTCTCCTGGTGGCGGGAGCGAGTGTTCATGTCCTAGCGGCCGGCGGGGCGCGGCGCGGCGCGGCGGGGCCGGGCTGAGGGGGCCGCTCCATGCGGGCGCCGCGGTGCCGGAGCGCTCTGGCTGCCCTGGCTGTGCTGGTGCTGCTGGGGGCGGCGGCCCCCGAGCCGGCCCGCGGCGATGCCCGCGGAGGCGAGGTCGGGTTCGGGCTCGGGGCGGCCGCGGCTCCCGCCGCTCTCCCCGCTGGGCCCGACGTGATCGTGGAGGACGATGAGGCCGGGGTGGCGGCTGCGGGGCCCGGGGAGCAGGAGCCCGAGGAGGAGGAGGCGGAGGAGAACCGGCCCGGCGGCAGGTGAGGGGGTGGCGCGGCAGGGGCACCGCGGGGGCTACAGGGGCTGGAGAGGTGGAGGGGACTCAGAGCAGAAAAGGGTGGAGGGGAAGGGACGGGTGGGAGGGGGTGCAGGGAGTGGGGGTACCGGGAGGACGGGGGACTAAGGGGTACAGGGAGGGGGTGCAGAGAGGAAGGGGGACCAGGAGGGGTACAGGGAGTGGGGGTTCAGGGAGGAAGGGGGACAGGGAGTGGGGGTGCAGGGAGTGGCGGTGCAGGGAGGGAGGGTACAGGGAGGAAGGGGACTAGGGGGTACAGTGAGGGAGGGTGCAGGCAGGAAGGGGGACTAGGAGGGGGTACAGGAAGTGGGGGTGCAGGGAGGAAGGGGGACTAGGAGGGGGCACAGGAAGTGGGGGTGCAGGGAGGAAGGGGGACTAGAGGGGTACAGGGAGTGGGGGTGCAGGGAGGAAGGGGGACTAGGAGGGGTGCAGGGAGGAAGGGGGATTGTGGGGGTGCAGACATGGTGCTGCAGGGAAGTTTCTTGGTAGAACCCACAAGTAGGTTTAGTGTTCTCTCCCCTCATGCCCTGTAGGGGAGAAGGGTGGTGTTGCCCTAACCTTCGTTTCATCACATGATAGGAGTAGTCCCCCTTGTCATTGCGGGTAGGAAAGTGATAGCTGTGGGTGGGTCTGGCTCCTTCCCTAGTTTATTACTGGGAAGTAGCTCCTTCTTGTGCCTTGTTTAAAGTGTCTGGACTTTTGGATATGTAGTTTACTAAGTCTTTCTTTATCCGATGTCCTCTCCCAAACACCTGTATAAAGTGTGTTATGTACCTTTCTGTCATCCTGCTATATACTGGAGAAGAAAAGAAGGATTCTAATTAGAGTTTAATTAGTCTTTTCCATTCATGAGTTATAATATAGCTTGGTGTGAGAAAAAGATGAAAGACAAACTACCTTTTCCACTGGTTTGTTTCCCCCCATCTCAGTGAAGAAAGATCAGGAATTATGTCATTGCAGGAGATAAGGGGAAAGAATATGATCAAGTATTACTTTTTTCTGCTAATGAAGCAAAGTACACTTCTAGACTTTGTTTTGAAGTGAGAGATTTGAAGCCTTGAGTTCATAGACTCCAGAATAATTCAGTTTCTACAAGTAACTGTCTGGTTAACCCACATCCTGTGCCAGTTAAATATTTTCCTCCCTCTTAAACAGTGAAGAGTTATTCTTTTGTGCATTGGCTCATTAAAAATTATAACATGGCTTGCTGCACTTCTCATTCTGGCTGGGGAAAAAAGGAGCCTTCTTTTCTTCAATTTAAAATTTGCAAAATATATTTTTACACTGAACTACTAGAAGAAATCTTGGATGATCTGTCTGTATAAAATATTCAACCTAATAATTTGAAGCCAAAGACTAAAGGCAGTCATTCTCTAATGAGTGCAGTAGAACAGGCTATTGCTGGATGACAGGTAGAATTGCTATGTAGCTGTAGTAGAAATGGGGGACTACCGTAAATGTTAATTCTTTTTGTTAGTTGCCTGTACTTGAAAGACGCAGACTCTTATCTGGAATCACACTTGTTCAGTTGCTCTTGAGCAATAGACTATAGGATGGCACTGCTGAGGGTAGCTATACTTGGGCCATTAATTGCTAAAATAAATTGGTGTTGCACTAACTGTTAAATCAATACAATGAGCATATTGTATTGTGGTTTGTGAGGGGGTTTTCCTCTCCTCCCAAGATACAGTAAATATTTGGAGGGTTATTAAGTTGTAAAGTTCAATGACTCAAGTGCTGAAAAATGTTGTTATACATAGATGTTTAGGTGCATAGGTTATAAAATTGGAGGAGCACTTTGCTATTTGCTGACTTGGTATTCTAAAGTCAGCTTGCTGTATCTTTTCTATATCTTTCTGGGAAGATACTCTTAGCAGTTCCAAATATGGCTTGATTTATTTGTATAAAGAGCAGAAGGGATGCTAATTCTCAGGTGTTGGACTGACGTGACTGTTCAGTGTAGAGACTGGTTGTTTTTGTTTTGAGTTTCCTTAAACAAAAACATTGAAGCTTGTCTTTACTGCAAATACAACTGCTGTGGACCCAGTGACAATACAGTTGTTTCCTGTCCTGGTTACATGTCCCTTTGCGTGGGTCTATATTGTGTTGTAATCAAAACCTTAATCTGGTTTCTGTAACTGGGCAGGTGAGGTCCTACTTATTTTGCTAATGGAATAGAGTTGTAATGGGGTTACCTGATACAATGGTGGTAGATGTAGTGCACTCTATCCGTAAATAGATACTGCTAGAGGTGTTAGTCTCCAGATTTGACCAGCTTTTTTATCTGTGTGAAAAATCTATCTGTGGATTTTTCTGTATTAATTTAAAAGGCGAAGTCAATGCTAGCAGCACTTAAGTATCATACCAGTATCTGTGAATGAAGGACAGAAAATTAGTAATTCCAAATGGATTATTACAAACAGCTGGATGGAACAAGTTTAAAATTATGAGAAACATGTGGATATAGTTTATTAAATTTCAAATGTACTTGTATAATATTTCTCATCAGTGCAGTCCTTAGTTGTTTTTTTAGGGAACTTGACTGTATCCAGCAGATGGAAGGTGGTATTGACATGTCACTTTGTGCTGCCGATGTTGCAAGTGATAGGGTATGGTGTTTCTAGAACACATTTATTTCTAAAGTTCTCAGACTTAACAAAAATACAAACTAAAGGGAGAATGCAGTCACAGTGGATCCTCTATCATTTAACATACTTGATCAGATGTATATGTGATGCGTACAGAATACCCACATCCTCTCAAGTCTGCTCATGTAACTGAGTAACAGTTTTATTTGAAGCATCTTCAGTCAACACAAGACTTGTGAAGAGAGACGGCTAAATATAGTCATCTTATTCCTTAACAATTCTGCTTTTCACTAAGCATGTTCTGCTCTTAAGTGTGATCATTGCTTTAAGAATTTGGCATAGTATGCTGATGTAATACCAATTATAAGTGTCTTTCACACAGAAAAAGGAGAGAGAAATATTTTAAAAACACGCACATGTGATTAAGAAACAACAAAAATGATGGGTTCTTAGGGCAGGTGTGTAGTACCTGAAACCTTTTCAAAAACTGACTTAGATTGAAGTGACACTGTCAACTTAACACCTGACAACCACCAAAGGGTGGGAAAATATAGTAAGATTGTGTAACATAGAAAATATTTGAAATAGTAAATTTAAAACTAATCTTAATATCAGAACTAGGAAAATATCCTAGCAAATGTCTACTGGTCTTGAATTTAAAAATCTATAAAGTCCCAAGATTACTGTTTGACAGCAAGCTAAAGATTTGGACCAGAAGTATCTCAAATAATTACAAGACTGTGAATGTGGTGTGCAGCATTTTAGTTCAAAGTGAAACAATCCCCCAAAGACTACCAGGGGTAATCAGTTATTTTTGTCAAGGTCCAAATTTCTTGGTGAAGGTATAGTCAAGGTCCAGATTTCAGAAAAAATAATGACAATAATAAGGAAATAAAGATTTTGCGGTCTGTTCAAAAGCGTCTGGTGGTCTGGATTTGGTCCATGGTACACCTATTGACTGTTACAGTCTAGTACAGGAGTAAAGCCAATCCTTTGATTCCAGCTCTAAATGTAGCTAGCTGTAAGACTTGGATATGGCTGAGCTGATCTTGTCTTGTGACTATGGTCTGTTCAAACAAAGTAATCATGGTTTGGAAGGAAGTATTTGCTTAGTAGGTAAGGCTTGTCCATTGTACCAGGCTCCAAATCGACAAGGATTGCACGGGGTACATACTTATTACCAGCAGCTTCATTGTAGTAAACGTTGATCCTTTCTAGCTGCAAGTCACTGTCACCATGGTAGCTGCCAGATGTAAAGTCCACTATATTGTAGCTACTTAGTGGGAAACATTGTGATTATGTATAATGGCATTCAAAAGAGTTTTGGGGCAGCAAATAGGTGGTTTAAAAAAAACAGTTTTAAAACAAGCATGTGTAACTGGTGCAGAGTATTTTTGTTTGTTTTCAGTGAAGACATGAATGAATTCTCTCTCAACACACTAAACGGAAAACCCATGATGGTGCATCTTCTCAGCTATAGTTCTTTCTAGTGAAGAGGCTTGAGTTCATGATATATAGGTAGACCTGAAACCAATAAAGCTGGTAAAAATGCTTCATAGCCAGATAAATTTGGGAAGGCTGAAGTTTGTATCTGGGGAGGACGGTAGTGTGGGTATGTATGTAAAATGCAGAAAGATAAAAATGCTGCTTATATAGAGACAAAGCAAGTTGGGCAAGGGAAATGATTAGCAAAAGCAATGGTTTAGGTGGGAAGGCAGTGTTTGGCACTGACTAGGTGCCAATTATTGTTTTAATCTTCTTTCTTTGGTGTTGATTTGATCAAGGTGAAATTTAAATTAGGGCTGTTGATTTAATCGCAGTTAACTTGCATAATTAACTCAAAAATTAATAATGTTTTAACAAAATAATTGCAATTAATCGCAGTTTTAATCATACTGTTAAACAATAGAATCCCAATTGAAATTTATTAAATGTTTTTGGATGTTTTTCTACATTTTCATATACATGGACTTCAATTACAACACAGAATACAAAGTGTACAGTGTTCAGTGCTCACTCTATATTTTTATTACAAATATTTGCACTGTAAAAGTGATAAAGGAAATAGTATTTTTCAATTTACCTCATACAGGTACTATAGTGTAATTTCTTTATTGTGAAAGGGCAACTTACAAATGTTACATACCTGCACTCGAAAACAAAATAGTGTAAAACTTTAGAGCCTCCAAGTCCACTCAGTCCTACTTCTTGTTCAGCCAACCACTAAGACGCCACAAGTTTGTTTACATTTACAGGCGATAATGCTGTCCGCTTCTTATTTATAATGTCACCTGAAAGTAAGGCCATGCGTTTGCATGGCACTTTTGTAGCCCACATTGCAAGTAAAAGAAGGCCATGACACAGACAGTGATTTTGATTATTTTTTTATACCTCTATAACTAGCTAAGTGATAAGACTACACCTAAATTCTTAAAGTATAGGCCTTTTCAGGCAGGCCTGAATATCTATATCCTAACAATGCTTTATATTTTTTAGGGAAATTTTTAAAAGAATACTGACATCTCCCTTAAAATGCATTATATTCCTCTCTGAACTCCAAAATTGTGTGGTGTCAGTTGATCTGAGTCTGAATTTTCATTTTTGGACTGCAGTTAATACATCAAATTTAGGTGGTCTTTAATTGCATTTTTACTGCTAGTCATGAAAATATCTTTAAATCCAGCAACCTCCTTTCACATCCACTTTTGAGAGTAGCCAGCCAGAAAACTAAGACAAATAGTGCATCTTCTCAACAAACACCCCCTTTATCTATGCTCTCGACTCCCCAAAAGCCTGTGACAATAGGCAAGCTTTTCAGCATGTCCAAAAGGTCAACAGATTTCAGCCATCTCCTTTTTTTTTTTTTAAACGAATTGTAACTCAAACACCACTTCTGATTTTTAACTGTGGTACTGTTTCATGTGGCTACACCCTCTCCAGTTGGCAGGTCCCAGGCCATTTAGAGCTTATATTCTAGAAACCAACAGCCCGCCCACTGCTATCATGTGCTGTCAGTTAGATACACCACTTAACAAGCAGGCAGGCTGCCTTAGCATTAGGATATGTCTACACAGCAGAAATTATGCACTGCCTAGCCTACATTTGAGAATGTGAGCCAAAAGTAACACAGGAGTTCTGTAGCAAAGAAGAGAATTGAACCAGATTTCCTGGTGTCCCAGGTCAGTGCGTTGGCCACTAGACAAGGAATTAATTTAGGAGGACAGACTGGTAGATCACAGTGGTTAATAACCTGTGAATCTATGACCAGTGCTTAAATTCAAGCTATCTTGAATCCAGATAACAGTGGTATCAATAGCAGTAAATACATCACATTGTGGACTTCAGAGAGGGCTAGTGAGCAGAGTGCATACTCGGGGTCAGTGCCTAAGAACATAAGAACGGCCAAACTGGGTCAGACCAAAGGTGCATTTAGCCCAGTATCCTGTCTACCGACAGTGGCCAATGCCAGGTGCCTCAGAGGGAATGAACAGACAGGTAATCATCAAGTGATCCATCCCCTGTTGCCCATTTGCAGCTTCTGGCAAACAGAGGCTAGGGACACCATCCCTGCCCAGCCTGGCTAACAGCCATTGATGGACCTGTCCTCCATGAATTTATCTAGTTTGTTTTTTAACCCTTTTATAGTCTTGGCCTTAACAACATCCTCTGGCAAAGAGTTCCACAGGTTGACTGTGCGTTGTGTGAAGAAATCCTTCTTTTGTTTGTTTTTAACCCTGCTAAATTGTACTACGTGCAGTGATACCAATGCTGTGCCATCTTTACGGTTATTGTTTGATTTAGGCTAGCTAGAACAGGCTAGCCTGTTTGCTGTGTAGGCATAACCTTTGTTTCCACATGAATGAATGCTTTTGCTCTGCTATGTTGTTGTCTTATAAGAAAGCAATAGTTATAAGACATTTCCTGACATCCAAATTTGTTTTCATGCTTCGCTCAAGCTTTTTGCAGATTTACTCAGTCTGTGTTGCAGTATTCCTTGCTGACCTAGTGGGTTATTTGTTTTTGAAAACCATATGATGGTTTTTTGGTGTTTTTTGGTTAGGGTACACAAATCATATGAACTTCAAATAGGAAGATTGATTTATGTTTTCACCAATCTTAACAGTGACAAACTTATTTTGCTTCCAAGTGACCTCTTGAAATGATTAGAAGTTGCTTCGTGACATATAAAACAGTTTGTGAGCTCCAACTACAAACTTACAGCTGTTCTAGACCTGCCCAGTTAAATGATACAATGCAAAATGTAAACACTATGGTTTATTTAAAATGTAATTTGAAGTCAGAAAATATAGTTAGGCATATCTATAGCAGCTTTAGTTCTGAATTTGAATGTTTCTGTGATTGGCAGGTCCTTAGTAATTATCAGCACTTTGGATGGACGAATTGCTGCTCTGGACCCTGAGAATAGTGGCAAAAAGCAGTGGGATCTGGATGTGGGATCTGGTTCTCTTGTGTCATCCAGCCTCAGTAAACCAGAGGTAAGACTTTATATCTATTACCTGATTTTTTTTGTTTGTTTTTTGTTTTGTTAGGCTTTGTCTGCACTAAACCTTTTTTTTTAATAGCTCCACCATGGCGATAGTGGGAATTTTTAAAGGGGGGAGAAAATTAGTATAAACACAGCCCTTCAGATATATTGTATGGCTTGATAGCTATGAGATCTATAGGTTATTAGGAATTGTATGCAGTTATGTATAGTTCAAAGTGTCCTATGAATCTACCTAAAAAGAAAAAAGTAATTTTGCTCATTGTAACAAATGATGTATACTTTTCTGCTGGGAGCAGCAGCAGAAGTCCTTTTTTTCCTCTAAGACACTACGTAATCTTTTGTGCACATGCTACAAACATTCTATTCTGTCAGCAGGCTGGCCTAGCAATAAAGTGGAGCATTAAAGGTGACCTGTGGATGGAAGGAAGGGCTTTTACCATCTCTCGCTGTTTTAATATTGTTTCAGTGGCAAAAAACTATAGTAACACACGGTTAAGATTTCTTGGTACTATGTTATCCTCTTGTGGACAACATCTAATACCAACAGGGCCAGTATGAGTGTATGCTATATGCGTACTGAGGCTTTGCTTGTGGAGGGGAGAGGGAAGGTGACATGGGCAATCCTTTTGTTTTCTTTTTGTTCTTTAATAGTGTTAAACGGAATCTGGTGGGTGAGAGTGAATGGGTTGTAGGAGGTGAAGAACTTGTATGTTTCAGGAACCTTGGTGTTGGCAGAGTAAAGGTGTGGTATTGGGGTGTATTGGGATATTGCTGAAAGAAGGCAGAGTTAATGGTGCACAGACAGCATGAATTGTGCATTTTTTGGTTTTCAGACATTTGAGTTTGGCTCTACTCAGTGTTCTGCAAGGGAACAACATACCACCAACCAATCTTAACTCTACATTAATGGAATTTCTTGCCATGGAATTTCCTTTTAGAACAGGAAAAGGTGTGGTGTTGGTACATATTAGTAGGCCTTTAGGCAGTTGTACTTTTCATGTTCTGCAATTTGCATACTGAGCCAAATCAATCCATAGTCAGCATTCCCCATGTCATGATGTATTCCTTGCTCTCCCACAAACTTTTGCAACCTTGTAATCCAGGATTTGCCCAGAATCCGCACACTGGCAACCCTGGCAAGCGCACATATCTTTTCCCTCAGTGATCAAGGTACCTGTGCTGTCAGTTCCAAACCTCTGTGGTATGTCTCTTTTTGTAAACACCACAGTAATCTGCCATGAGATCAAGAAGTAGCCACTTGCCCCCTACAGCCCTCCCCACACCATTCTATTTGGAGCTAGTAAAATACAGATTTTCTCAAACAACTAATTCAAGGCTTGCCTGCCTACCACCCACCCTCATTTTCCCAACCCATTACTCCTTTCCCCCGCCCCCTCCACAAAATTGCTCTGTCTCTGACTCCTCCTCATCTGGTATAACAAATTTTTTTTGTCAGACTGGCTGCTGACTATTCTGCTGTGCTTACAGAAACATCTCCATAAAATAAAAACATGTTATAACAGAGACAACTTGTAGCGAGCAACAGGAGTTATTCAATTTTTATTGCACAGGTTTACAAAGGTTCAGCCTAGAAATGACAGTGGCAGAGTATTCGCCAAGGCAACAGCATTGGCACATTCCCTTGAAATACCCAGGCAAGGATAAAATGGGCTTTTCTGTTTTGGTGCGTTTGCACTGTAATCCTTCCAGACTGCACATCTGCACGATATGAATATGTTCTTTAAATACCATTCACAGTTTGGGTCCCCCAAAGACTTAGTAGGTGCCCTGCATGTTCGTGGGGAACCCGGTGCTAAATCATTCGTAGACAACCTGATTCTGGGTCAGGGTTTCGTGCGTAGCAGAGCAGCTCCCTCGCTGCGATCTATTGAAAGTCAGCCTTTGACACAAGACTTTGTCAAAAAAAAAACTACCTTGGGTAAACATTGACTAATTTTGATCATTTTGACCCACAGCAAGAATTTCATCTCTAACTCTGCAAGGGGAAAAAAAAATCAAATGCCACCACTCTTAGAAGCTTTTTGCTAAAAGGCTTCTCTTCTCCCCCCCACTCCCGGGCTTACATATCCAGAACCCTGACTTGGTGACTCAAGTTTAGGTTTATTAATCCTACTCTGCACTACCACGAGGTATTGCAAATGTCAAGAAAATCCATGCAAGTGTGCAGATTTTAGAACACTTAAAAGCACCGTCCTTTTAAATAGGAAGGATAAAGATACGATGGAGGGAAAAGGCTCCTCTCAACTGAGACTTGGGTCTATGCTAGGAAATCAGTGAAAAATCCACATGTTTGAACAACATAGTTAAACCAACCTAACCCCCGGTGTAGATAGTGCTCGGGAGAATTCTCCTGTCGACCTAGCTACCGCCTCTTAGGGAGTTGGATTACTTATGACGACAGGAGAAGACCTCCTGTTGGCATAGGTAGTAGTGTCTTCACTGAAGCGTTGCAGCATTGTAAGTGCAGACAAGCCCTTAATAAGACCACCCCAAGAAGAAATACAACTGGAAACAGTAGCCCTGAGACATGTGAACTGCTCCATTCATCTCAGGGAGTATTCTCATCCCCCTCAGAGTGCTTTGGAGACTGTGGTACATGACGTATTCACTCAGAGAGGCAGGACTTGCCCAGATCCTGCCTCACATGGGAGGCAGGGAGTGGGGGGTCTCAGACCGTCCCAAAAGGGCAAGCTGTCCCAGAACCTGGCTCTCATGAGGGGGATCCAACCCCTGTAGATGGGAGCAGTGCGAGTGCCTCAGACACCACCCAGAAGGGCAAGGCCCCCCCATATCCTAGATCATGAGAGGGCAGGGAGCGGGGGCTTAGACCCACCTAGAGGGGCAAGAGTCCTCCCAGATCTGGGTGTACACATGGAAGGAGAGAATGTGAGGCTGAAAGATGTCCTGCCCCTCTATTCTCCACAGTTCTCCCTCCCCCTTCCTACTGTTCCGCTTCCCTCACCTGAGCTCCCAACCTCTCTCTCCTCCTCTACCCTCCATCCCCATTTATTCCTCTCTCTGCAGCCCCAAACCCCTTTCAGGAAGCACTCACATGTCTGTTTTTCCTAAAAGAGTTTGATTACATCTCCTCCTTCCCCCCAAATAAATTTCCACCCATGACTCTCAAATTGTTGCAATCTCAGGCCACCCAGTCAAAACTTTTTTTAACTTAGGTGGGACTTGTGATTAGCTTTACCTTGGGGTAGGTCAACTGAAGGGCAAGTTCACAGCCATCAGCCTCAATAAGGTCATCCCGTCATTAGTATCTCTCAGTGTAACAGTACAAGGCAGCAGAAGGAAACTGATTTTATCGGGGATTCTGTAACTCAGGATTCCCTTGGTCAAATGACCCCAAATCTGGATCACCCATGAGGCTCATCAAATTTCAAAGTAATACGAGTAACTGGTTTTAGAACATTCGCAATAATTGAGATTTAAAGCATATAAAATGGTGGGAATGGAAATCCTCTAGCTGTTTTTCTGTATTGACACATGCACACTGTAAAAAATGTATGTTTTCTTTACCATTATCCGTTTAGGTCCCCCAAAGATTTAGTGGGTGCCATACATTACCTTGAGACCATTTTGACTTGCATTACATCAGTAGTCTTACCTCTAGCTCTGTGCACCCCACGCCACCCCTGGCCCCAGGAACCTTTTAAAAAATGGCTGTTTTTCAGGACTTGTATCTCCATGTTCCTCGCTCAACTGACTCCAAATTTGAGTTGCTAACCCTATACTGCACCATCCGAGGCACACCAAATTTCATATGAATCCAGTTAAGCAAAGGTTTAAGCAGAAGCTGTGCCGTAACCTTAACTGTAGTAGTGCTATCACACCATTATAATAAAAGAGGCTTAGAGGGTTTCAGAAAACAAAATCTCCTTGTTTTTACACAAGGAGTTCAGGGCTTCACCAGCTGTCATACTCTTCCAAACGAGATGACTAATGCAATTTTGATACCATAAGAGTCCAGGAATGAAAGTTAAGCAGCTAAGTCTGTCTACATTATAAATTATTTCAGTATAACTCATGTCGCTCGGGGTGAATAATCCATGCCTCCGAGCGACATAAGTTATACCGACCTCCGCACCAGTTGTAGATGATGCTATATTGGTTGGAGAGCTTCTCCCGCCGACATAGCTACTGCCTCTTGCAGAGAAAAAGAAGTTAAGTTGACAGGAGAGCTCTCTCCCGTTGGCTTCGAGCATCTTTACCAGAAGTTCTACAGCGGCACGGCTGCATCGGTGCAGCTGCACTGGTGTAAGTGATGTAGGGTAGACATTTTGTTCAGACTGTTTTAACGTTAGTTTGTGTTTTTGCTGTTTAATTTAAATGGTGAACACTTTGGAGCAAGATAGTCTTTGTTAAAGGCTCAGCTCTGCCTCTCTAGTTAAGCTGTGAGAGCTAGCAATATGCATCATCTGAGATATACCTAAAGTCTCCCAGCAAAATAAAGGAACGCAAGCATTGATATTCTTGATATTTCTATGATTAAAAAAAAACAGAACCAAACTTTTTTTAAAGAGGAAACAACCTTTTTTAGATCTCTACATCTTGAAGTTTTATTTTTTTTTTTTTTAAAGCAAAAGCGAGATTCTTATTGTAAATTGTTTCAGATCAGAGAGGAAGGAGCAGGAAGATTTCAGAGAGCACTAAACATCTGGTCTATTTAGGAGTAAGACAGATTCTGTCATTTTTTTACTGCTATCCAGTAAAATGTTTTGTTTCTAGATGTCCCTTTGCAGAAGTGATGTACTAATATTTATTCTTTAGCCAGTTTTGCCTGTAAATCCAGATGATGTAGATTGGTTGCATGACAGATATTTTTGCCACGTGCAATATCTTTGGGGACCATATTGTATTACCTTTTTGAAAGGTGCATGCATCACTGTGTGCCAGGAATTGTAAGCACTCTGGGCAGGAAGGTCATCACAGCTTCTCCAGGAATTAAAAACAGTGGAGAGTGTTTAAGGTGAATCACTCAGGTTGTTAATGCCTCCAGAGAGGTATCACCCCAAGAGAGGTTTGCATTTACTGGTTCAAACTGGGTTTTCCAGAGACCAACAGACAAAGTGAGGACATCTGGCATGAAGAGGCTAGGTTTGAATTGACATGGGGCCTTCTTTCTGATCCATCAAATGTACAGTACCTTCTGTCAAAAGGGACTACCCAACTCTCATGGAAGGGTTGCAAAGACGTTTGGCCTACTAGGACCCAATAAGACTGATGCATGACTCCTGGTATGGTTAGTGTTTAAATTTTGTTTTATATTGTTTTCTCTGTAATGCTTTTACCTTAAGAATAAACGTATTTTGCTATGTGAAAGCTGGCTGGTAACTGGTATACACTGTTGTAGCACTAGGAGACGGGTTAATATAGGTGCTGGACCCCTGCTGGGGAAATCAGTGAGATGCAGAGGAGCTGGAAGCCTAAACCCCCAATCTGGAGGCAGAGAGATATGGGTACCCTTAAGGAAGACTGAATGGTAGGAGGTTGGGGGCAGGGGGGTCAAAGGTGGAGTTAACCTTGAAACTGTGACAGGTTCTAATTGACTTCAGATGCCAGATATCTAAAGTATTAATTGTCTATCTGAATTTTATTGCTCCAGATGAACTGTATGTGCTGACTACTGTCAACAGGGCTGCTGTACTTTAAATGCATCTGTGGAACGTCTGAAGTTTTATGAAGTCAGTATTACACAACAAAACAACTAATGAGTTAAGATGCCCAGGCATTAAAAATTGGCTTACTTACCAACTTGTATCTTGTCCCCTGGTATGATTTTTAGCAGCTGGTATGATTTTTAGCAGCTAAAATAGCACAGAGTTTGTGCTTGAAAATATGATAATAGGTACCATGATTTTTAAGGTCCAACATTTCATTCCCCTCCAGAACTAGAAATTAATTCAGTATACCGTGGGGCACTTCAAAATATCCTACTTGAAAATAATTTTATTCTTTTGCTTACCTGCCAAAATAGATGATCACACTTTTGTATTTCTTTTGCTGTAATTAAGGACACTTACTGACAGCTACAATACAGTGGGGATCATAAATCTCTCCTCTCCTCAAAATATCAGTAATGTCAACAACTGCTGAAGAAATAGAATATTCTAATGGGGTGTTGGTAGGTAAAACTCTTCATTTTACTTTTGAGAGACCTTTAAGGGTGTGACATATACTTTCTAAAATAGGACTTTCAGGGTTTAAAGATGGTACATAACATTTATTTTTTAAAAACAAAAACTTCAATTTCTAGTTTGTCAGAGAATGGCAGTTACTGCTAACCATCCCAAATAAGTAACACAGCGAGACATTTAAGGACACCAGTGACTTAAAGACTGGTCTGGTTCCCACTGAAATTAATATAAGCCTCTCCTTTTCAGTCAGTTACTTTGGATTCTAAAAATTCCTGGGGTAAAATCCTGGCCCCAATGAAGATGTTGTTAAAACTTCCATTGACTTTAATGGCGCTGAGATTTCACTCTGGAAGTGTTTTCTCGCTCTGTCCCCCAAAGAAGGTAATCTCCTAATAAACTCTTACTTTTAAATAAACACTTTCTGATAACCTTTTAATAGTTAGTTCTTGGTTTTTTTCATTTTCTCTACTGAGACTCCTTTGATAGAAGATGATTACAGTAGCTTAATCTAGAAGGTAATACTGAATGTGTATTACACTTTGCAGTAGTAAGCATGCCAATAGCGAGGCAAGCTATATACTGTATTAACCTAAAACTTCTTGCATGAAATGTCAGGTGTGAAACTGCCCTTGAAAGGATTATGTGAATCTTATGAAACTGGTGTGTATTAAAAATAAGGAACTGCTCTTTCTGCTCATTTGATAGATCACTTTCAAATGTGACTTCCGCCTGGCTGAGTCTCATGTTTACTATGTCAGGGTAGAGTACAGAGGGAAGCAGTTGTTAACCCTTGTACCTGGTGCAAAAGTCTGGAACTAATAGATTGTTCTGCTGCTTCTGAGTGAGGAAGTCTGGGTTTTTTAAAGTATTCTGGACAAAGGAAAACTAAATTGCCTTAATAAATAGTTTAAATTCATCTCAGTGTAAACCTTAAACTTAAAACATCGACTTTAATACCTGAAAAGATAGTGCAACAAATTATTAAACAGTGTGTAAGCACCTAGAACAGTGGTTTTCACACTTCTTAAGGCTGAGTACCGCTTTCTGAATAATGTAGTCTACTGTGTACCCCCATCTGAGATAGGATCATAATAGACGTATGATTAGATTGCCAAGTCTTACTAAACAAAATGCATTGTCCACCATTACAGGATTTTTCTCACGTTCTCCAGTCTGAAAACCACTGACCTAGAGGATAATAGGGTAATAAGGAATAGCCAACATGGATATATCAAGATTAAATAATGTAACCCAACCTAATTTCCCTGTTTGACATGGTTACTGGTCTGGTAGATAGGGGGAAAGCAGTAGACATGATATATTGATTTTTAGTAAGTCTTTTGCCACAGTCCCATGTGACATTCTCATAAGCAAACTAGGGAAATCATATCTAGATGAAATTACTGTAAAATGGGTGTGTAACTGGTTGAAAGACCATACTTGAAGAGGTTCCCACATGGGTCAGGTCTGGATCGGATGGATACCCGTCAATATTTTCATTGACTTGGATAATGGAGTGTAGCGTGTGCTTATAAAATTTGATGAAACCAAGCTGGGAGGGGTTGCAAGCACTTTGGAGGACAGGATTATAATTCAAAATGACCTTGACAAATTGGAGAATTGATCTGAAATCAATGGATGAAATTCAATAAAGATAAGTGCAAAGTACTACATTTTGGAGAAGAAAAAATCAAATGCACAGCTACAAAATGGGGAATAACTGATTGATTAAGCAGTAGTTTTGCAGAAAAGGACCTGGCGGAGTGTATAATGACTGACAAATTGAATGAGCCAACAAGGCGATGCACTTGCAAAGAAGGCTATCATTCTGGGGTGTATTAACAGGAGTGTGGTATGTAAGAGATAGGAGGTAATTGTTCCACTCTGCTTGGCACTGGCAGGGCCCTGTCTGGAATAGAGTGTCCAATTCTGGGTGACACACCTTAGGAAAGAGGTGGACAAATTGGATAGAGTCCAGAGGAGGGCTACAAGAATGATACAAGTTTAAAAGCCCTGACCTTTGAGTTAAGGTTAAAAAAAAAACAACCTGGGTCTCAGAAAAGACTGAGGAGGGATCTGACAAGTCTTCAAATATGTTAAGGACTTTATAAAGAGAATGGTGATCAATTGTTCTCCATGTCCACTCAAGTTAGGACCAGGAGTAATGGGCTTAATCTGCAGCAAGGGAGATTTAGGTTAGATATTATTAAAAACTTTTTCCATCTAAGGGAGGTTGTGGAATTCCCTTCATTGGAGGTTTTTAAGAACAGGTTGGACAAACACCTGTCAGGGATGGTCTAGGTCAGGGGTCGGCAGCCTTTCAGCAGTGGTGTGCCGAGTCGTCATGTATACACTCTAATTTAAGGCGTCGCATGCCGGTAATACATTTTAACGTTTTTTAGAAGGTCTGTCTATAAGTCTATACTATATAACCAAACTACTGTTATATGTAAAGTAAACAAGGTTTTCAAAACGTTTCAGAAGCTTTATTTAAAATTAAATTAAAATCGGGATCTTATTAATTTAGTGTGATCCTTGCCCCTGCTGAGCTTTCCAATGTCTGCTGGCACGTATTTGGATACTTTAAGCTGCACACAGGCTTCTGAGTTATCAGTTGATAACCGTCTGGCAGGAGGTCAGCGGCTGGAACCGCAGATCGGCAACTGAGGTGAGTGGAGCTGGCGGCTGGTAGGGCTGAGCAGGGCCGGAAGCCTGGACCCTGTCTGGCAGGGGCCTGCGCTGGAAGCAAGGTGAGTGGGGCTGCGGTGGGGACCCCGGCTGGTAAGGGGCCAGCAGCCGGAACCCCAGAGTGGCAGTGGGCTCAGTGGGTCAGCCCCAGGGGCGGCTCTAGAAATCGGGCTGCCCCAAGCAGCGCGGCGCGCGCGCCGCGCCTCCCCCTCCCGGGGTCCTCTCTTCCTTCTCCTCCGGTCTTCCTGCTCGCCCCGCGCAGGCCCCACTGAGCCTGGAGCCGGGCCGACGAAGCCCCCGCTGCCGCGCGGCTCAGCCGAGCGGGCAGCGGGGCGCGGGCACCCGCGCAGCGCCCAGTCGCAGGTGCTGCGGCCTCTCCCCTTCCCGCTGCCGCGCGGCCGGCATGCCCAGCGGAGAGAGCTCCAGCCAAATGCCGCCCCCCGGCCCGCCTGCCCGCGCCTGGCGGCCTGGTGGCTAGAGCCGCCCCTGGTCAGCCCGCCCAGCCCTGGGGTTTCAGGGGAGGGCTGAGCATCTCCACCAGCCCCCCTCTGGGGTTTCAGCCCCCGGCTCCTGCCAGCTGGGCTCAGAGCCCACTACCAGCCTGGGGTTCCTTCCCTCAGGCCAGCAGCAGGCACTGAGTGGGACTGGCAGCGGGACCCCGGCTGGCAAGGGGCCAGCAGTGGGAACCCCAGAGCGGTGGCAGGCTGAGCGCCTCAGCCCGCCCCACGTGCCGTCAAAAATCGGCTCGCACGTGCCGTAGGTTGCCGATCCCTGGTCTAGGTTTATTCGGACCTGTGTCAGCACAGAGGGCTGTTCCTTCCAGCCCAACATTTCTATGATTTTATGAATGTACAAAATTATTCAAGTTAAACTCAAATAGCACAGTAGCAAAACTAGCCGACACATCTTCAAACATTTTAGTTGTTGAATTTTTCAAATATTTCACATGCTGTTATCTATAAAAATCAATGCCATGTTAAAAATATGCCTTGCTTGTGGTGCAAGTGGCTCAGATTATTAAAACTGAAAAGATGTTAAACATGGGGGGAGGGATAGCTCAGTGGTTTGAGCATTGGCCTGCTAAACCCAGGGTTGTGAGTTCAATCCTTGAGGAGGCCACTTAGGGATCTGGGGCAAAGAATAAATGTGCTAGTGAGTGGGGGGGGGGGGGACTAGATGACCTTTCAAGTCCCTTCTTCTTTCTAGAGGAGATTGATATCCATATATTATTATTTTTTTTTTATTTTTGTATTATGTGCCCTGTGGATAATTAAAATGAGTGAATTTCACTTTCTTGCTCACATGCTCTAGCATGTTTCAGTTGCAAATACTTCACCAGAATGGTTTTACACTCAACTTTTTTTATTAGAATTTTTAAAAGTTTGACCTGTTTCTCTGTCGCGTTTTGTAAAACCTACTTTTCATATATTTAAATGTTGCGTCTCAGCAGATTTGACAGTATCCCTTCTAGATACTTCAAGCCTAAAGATGCTCACTGAAATTCCGGGTGAAGTTCATTTTCCCCACCCCCACCCCCCAAGCTATTCAGACTCCTGTCACTGTTTGCAAACAGCCTTCAACAAAGGACTATGAGATATATTTGTTTTGAAAAACAGAGCACTTAAAGCTGTCATTCATGTTGATTGTGAGCATCAGCACTTTACTGTGGTATCTGCTGAATACTAATGCAACCATCAACCCGCATGATTTTGTTTTTAGACTGATTTTTATTATTTTAAAATGTATTGAAGAGAACCTAGAAATGGATTTATTTCAACCAAGCACACAGGCATGCCATGCAGTAAACTTATTGTACTGTACTGCCACATAAAGCACGGCCTTCCATTCTCTTATCTTGGTTTTTAGCAAAAGGAGAAGAAGTAGGGCAAAACAATACAGGTGACTAATTGTCATTAGTGTTGCACTATTTGTTTTTATGCATATGTGCATCTTAAAGCCTCTGTGAAGGGATAGAATACATCTACTTCACAAGCAGCTCCTACTTGACACGCTGTGGCATCTGCTTGCACTTTGTAGGCCTTATTACAGGAGGGCGTGCTGTGAGCTTGGTTCTGATTTTGCCAGATAGAAAGGCAAGGGTTGCTTCCTCTGGTCTCAGGTATGTGTTGTCCAATGGCATATAGAGACCATATACCCCAACAAATGAAGAATAACCGTGAAAAAATTATATTGTAAACAGATGTCCTGGAATTTTGTGACATAATATTACAACCATAAATCCTGTTTTTGCATTCAGGTCTTAGAAAGGGGAGATCAGTTGCTCTAAAATTTAGGTGGATTAAGAACTTTCTGGGTAATTATATTTGTGCATATTTAACGTAGTGTATTGGTTTTACACCCTCAGTGGCAGTTATTAACAATTGATGCTTAAGGTGGAGATGGAAAGAAACCATGACCTCCCTCTAAAGTTTGTACACTATAACCTTGTGTTTCCAAGTATTCAGGGGGTCGGGGCAAGGGCATGAAAGCTAATGGCGGGATCATATTAATGTAGAGGTGATGATAAGCCTGCAGAGCTTAATGTGACATCCCTGACAATTTGAACTTGTGCCTTTTTCTGACTTCTTCTGTTTACATGGTATGGTTAGAGATCATGCCTAAGCCTACTGAAACTGAGAAGTTGGCTTTAGAGGAGGGAGACAGCCATTGGGTTTGCCCAAGTGTCACTGAGGTAGAACCCAACTTCCTTCAGATTACTATGGGTGTAAAGTAGAGAGTAGTTTGGGCTGTGGAACCTCTTACTGGTGATGCATGGAAAAAAACAGAAAACTGAGCAAGATGGTTACAAACCCGGAGTCTGTTTTGGGGGTTAACAGTTGGGTGGGAACCCTCTCTCCTTCCAAACTAGTTATGGAAACCAATGGATCTTGATGAATATAGAAACCCAGCTATTTCCTGATTGACCTAGGACATGTATAGGAGGCAGGAGGATATTTGATGCAATGTTCTTAATGTGTTACAGGCAGGAAAATATGAAACAATGGTGGTGTAATCAACTCTGCTCAGTGGGAAATTTGTCCCTAGCACAGATACGTTCACAGAGAATGTACTTGGCACATGTGCCGAAAATAGCATGCAGCAAATGAATGTCAGGATAGACCTGCACTTCTGTTTGGGCTTAGTCCTGCAAAGTGCTGAGCACTTCCGGGACTTGCTTAACACTTTTCAGTGTCGGGCCCATTATGAAGTAGGCCTCACAAAGCTAGAAGGTATATAGCAGTGGTACAGGAAGAGCCCTCAATGCCCACTATGCTGTAATTCATATCAGGCCTGACATACTCACTACCCCCAACACACTTGTTATCAAAATAGGTATCCAAAAAGTATCTTGTAAGGTATCTTATGTAAACTGGTGATGCATTGGTCATTGCATGATGTTTGTACGGATTGTGTATAAAGAATTATGTAGGTGTGCTGGAAATTTATTTTGAAGGCAGTGCACAAATCAAGTTTGCTCCGGACAAAGGAATGTGGAATTACTTGTCTGACTGGCTTGATTTGAAGGCAGAGGACAATGAAAGTATATTTACATAAGGTAAACACAGCAATCAAGCTAACAAACAACAGAAGAAACAGTTTAATAAGTGCACTGAGGGTGAGAATCTGCACCCTCAGGAAGCCTTCCTGGCACTTGAGACAAAGACAACGAAGTTATGAAAATGTAAGGGGGAGCAAAAAAGTTTCTAGTTACGTCACTTAGGGGCCATAGGGAACAGCAACCTCTGAGCTTGTGAACGTTGGCTACTCTGGCATGGAGGGCTAGGGATGCTGGTACCTTGATGTGAGAGAGCTACTTAGGCAAAGATTTAGCTTGCCAACGTTAAATTTTAGTCACTAGAAAGTGTGTTGTGTTTTGTTTGTAACCATACCTGTCTTTTTGTCTTGTTTAATATCACTCTTGTTTAAATCTCTGTTCTTTACTAATATACTTTATTCTTAGCATTATTATAAACCATCTGTGCTGTCCTATTGAAGTGCAGAGTGACTCATTCACTATCCTAACTAGCTGGTGTGTACGTTCCCTCTTTGGAGGGAGCAAACTTCTGTGTGTTTCCAGTGAGTGGGATTGGACATTGTAAAGTGACATCTCTGGGGAGCTCAGAAACTGTGGTTTGCTGACTGTTACCTGCAAGGCAAGGTTTTGACTGGTGGTCTCAAAGAGTTTGCTGGGAAGGCAGACAGCCTCAAGCATCAGAGAGCAGTTTAGCAGCAGCAAAGCTCCTACTTGCTGAGGCAGAGGGGTAATGCAGTGTTTTATGGTTCTGGTTTTCCTGAGGAGAATGTCAGTACACTATATGAATGTAAATAAAAAGGAGACCACGCAGGATCAGTGTTCTGATGATAAAAACTCTGGGAAGTTGTAGCTACACTATCTTCCTTATGGGCTTGTTTCAACAAAAGTCCCATGTAGACAACGTTAATGCTAATACAGAAAATGCTGATTGTTTGAGCCATGAGCAGCAATGTTATTTGGAACTGCTCTGAACTAGTTTAGACATGGTCATGTCCTAGGACATCAGGGTTGGAAGGGACCTCAGGAGGTCATCTAGTCCAACCCCCTTTTCAAAGCAGGACTAATCCCCAGACAGACTTTTACCCAAGTTCCTCCCTCAAGGATTGAACTCACAACCCTGGGTTTAGCAGGCCAATGCTCAATGTTAAGGCTCCTGTAGCCAATGGAGTTTTTATCTACACTAGATCTGTCACTAGTGAAGCTTCTCCATTGTTAGCAAATATGGGAAACTTTTTGCTAGAAAACCCTACTGTAGACTCCGCCATGGAGACAATTTGATATCTTCCATTGTTTGTGCCTGAATGAAATCTCTCAGAGAAATAATCCAAAAATGCCCTGTCACCTATGGGTGAATACTTTTCACAAAGTGATCATTCCATATCTGACCTCTCGGTCCTTGTCTCCTAAAGAAATCTGCACAGCATGAGCTGGGATCTTAAATTCAGAGCTTTGCTTGGCACTAAAAATCATGGACTCAATAAAGACACTGGATATATGGCTCGTTATAACAATCTGTAACCCACTCACCCTCCTTTGTCCTGTGACTGCAGAGGTGTTAACTGCCCACTTCATTTTGAGTGGTCTCTTACAGCATGTCTTAACTCCTTATGTTCCATCTTGTATATAGCTGTGACACTCTGCATACCTTTCCCAGACCTGAAGAAGAGCTCTGTGTAAGCTCGAAATCTACACTTAAAATGCTGCATTAGCACAGCTGCAGCACAAACTGTGGGGCATGCCCCCCTAGGGGGCAGGGAGGAACATTCAGGGGGTGCAGCAGGGCCCAGGCCAGCCCCCACCCAGCCCTGCTCTGCCCCCTGCCCGGCTCCCAACCCAGGCCATGGCTCCATTCCTGGCATAAGCCCCAGGAATATTCAAAATCAGGGCTCTGCTCCCAGGACCCCACCCCTACCTGTCCCTTGATAAACCCCTGGACTCCCATGCCTATCCAATTGCTGCCTGTCCCATCCAACCCCTGCTCCTTGTCCCTTGACTGGCCTCTGGAACCCCCCCCCCTTCCAACCTTGTAATCTTGTTGTACTGATAAATTATACAAACCTGCCGCCTATGATTCCTGGCCCTCAGCCCCCGCCTGCAGCCTGCTCCGGGCCCAGCCTTGGCCCCTATACCTCTGTCCGTACTCCACTCCCAGCTCTGGCTGTGGGGGAGGTGAGGGCGGAGAGGGGTTAAGGGGGCAGCCGTGATGTGAAAAGTTTGGGGACCATTGGCTTAATTGATGATGCTCCTACTCCAACAGGAGAGTAGTTAGCTACCGCTTCTCGCAGAGGTAGATTATGTTGACAAGTAAGCTCTCCTGCTGACATAGCGCTCTGCGCTGGGGGTTAGGTCGGTGTAACTACATCACTCAGGGGTGTGGATTTTTCACACCCTTGAGCGGCGTAATTATGCCAATATAAGTCTGTAGTGTAGACCTCATCCTTGTCTTGTTCACCAGCAGAAGTTGGTCCAGTGAAAGACATTACCTCATTCACCTTTCTCTGTGGCTGTTGAGAGACATCATTCAACATTTTTAACATTGACCATAGGGATTAAGCTCAGCCAATTAGGAGCTTTGAAGTTGTCCCCCTAGGAATTGTTACTGATCACAACAAAATATGCTTGAAAATCAAAAAATATACATTAAAAAATTGGTGTACAATCATCAAAATTACCCTAATGAAGACATTTTACTTTAAATGTCTTCCATATTTTTGCTATCATATGGAAGCTCAGCAACTCTGCAACAGGAAAAGTTGACATTTTTTTGGCACCAGATTTCACCCAGCTCTAGTGTTTGAACATGAACATGTCATGATACTTGCTTTCTGCAACAAGACTTTGGTCCTAGAATGAAATGTAGGAATATTGTTTCTATTAAATAACTTACGGAAGCTTTAGCACTTAAGATGCCTTTTACGTCTGTTCATTTGAGCCTGTTTCTAAAATGAAATGGTAGCTTTACCCTTTCCTGTCCCAGCCTGTACTGGAATCTCACATGTGATGCCCTCCTTTCCAGTCAACAGTCTAGACAATGAATTCCCTGGTAGCATGTGCCATTTCTTGTTGTTATGCCTTTTTGCTTTTGTTAAGGCTTTTAGAAATTGCATTACCTCACCAGCCTGCTTGGTGATTGTGCAGAGACTGATTCCAATTGGCTGCTTGGTATGATACTGCCAGCCAATGTATGAATTTCAGCTTAAAAACTCTCATTTGAACTCAAGTGTGTATTTAAAGTGTTACTTCTGAAAGACACGCCACTTAACAATTATGTGCCATATTGCTGACCAGTGAAGCTGAACAAATAGCTATTTACATTGACAGATGAGAGGAATGCATAAGTGCATCATGGTAACCTACATTTGCTGTGCCAAGAGATTTGCAGCTGACTGCCTGTGTGACTCACTCCTTGGATTAGGAGGTGAGGTAATGCTTTTGAGATAGAGGGTGATGTCATTTCTTTACCTGAGTTGCATGCCGATGCTGATTTCTGTTGCTCTCAAGGAATTAGTTCCCTTCTGCTTCCTCAGATATACTGGGTAACAGTTCAGATAACTCTTTTAATATTTCTGGTACTAATTCTCTATCTCTGTAGAGACCTTGCAAGTAAAATGGCTTACATTTTCTCTCTTTTTATATATATATATATATATATACACCTAAACTGAGAGAAATTCAAAAGATTTCTTTCAAACCTGCTTCAGAACTGAGTATAGAGACACTGAAAACACCTAACAAAAGACAAGTGTCCTATATTCAAAAAAAAGAACAGGAGTACTTGTGGCACCTTAGAGACAAATTTATTTCAGCATAAGCTTTCATGGGCTACAACTCACTTCTTCGGATGCATAGAATGGAACACACGAAAGCTTATGCTGAAATAAATTTTAGTCTCTAAGGTGCCACAAGTACTCCTGTTCTTTTTGCAGATACAGACTAACACGGCTGCTACTCTGAAACCTTCTATGTTCAGATTTACCTCTGTTAAACAGATGGTGTATTATAAATCTGTTTTGGTCTCTGAAGTTAGTTGAATTGACAGTACAGAAGCTTTTTTGGCATTAGTTCAGTTGAATAACTGATTAAAAAGGAGAACTTGCAACATAATATCTGTCATTCAGTCTTCATATTTCTTATTCCATAAACTGTTTCATACCGATGGAAATATACATAAGGACAAACGTGCTGTTGAGCACTTACTTGTGAGCAGTCCCATTGACTGTAAGTGCATGAGTAAGAGCTCACCAGCATAATGGCTCCACAGTCTGGCCAACTGATTTGATTATTTTTTTAATCCGGCACCTGCTGACCTGACCTGACAGTCTCACACCTGCTCTTTATCAATGTCCTTAGACTTGTACATTCTGGGAGAAAGTGGTTTAAATGCCTTAGTATTCAAGTCTGCATGTGCAAAAAAGAATAACATCAACCCAAGAGAACTCTTCAGTGCTGTCATTAGTTGGATGGGTGAAAGTGGAATGTCATAAATGCTCAAATAGTGATGGACCACTTGATTCACTCCGTTCTTATAAACTGTACGTTTGGAAGGCTTTATGCCATCAAATAATGTTTGGAATCCTTTACCAAAAAATTGCCATGTTGCTATAGATCTGTATTATGTAAGTACTTGTTTTCTTTAGTTACTATATAGGGTTTTTTAATTATATACAAGCAGTAAATCAAAATGCAACATTTTTCATTTATCTTACTCCTCCATACCTGACTGGATATCCCATTTTTGTCTTTCCTGTTTTATATTGTAAACTCTTGAATTTGGGAACATATTTTACTCTGCTTTGTAGTGTACCTACTAGCAGGATTTTATTTTAATTACCTCTGCCAATTAAATGTTTTTTAGTAAATAAATATGCCCAGGTAAGATGTCATGAACTGCAGTGTCTAGGTTTGGGCGAACTTCTGCATTTTTTTTTTTAAATATTATTTTTCTTGCTGGAGTGTCTTTTTAGATGCTTGGGAGTTGAGACACAAAGTAAAGCTTCTCTGGTTTGCTCAGTTCTAAAGACCTAAACTCTCAAATGGGGTATTTTTTGTTTAGGACTTGCTTTATCAGTGTGAGCGTTAGTTGCTGTGCTGGTTATGAATGGGAAAACCTACTGTGAATTTCACTTTGGTTAAATTTCACAAGTTCTGGTCATGCTAGAATTTGAACTGGGGACCCAGATATAAATGAAGAAAATCATTAAAGCACAGTGAGACAATATAAAATGCTGGCTGGCATCATGCTATTTCATTTTTACTGAGAATAAGATCAGTTTATTATTGCTGAGTTGATTTTTATTCATATTTTTAATTTTGCTAAGGCTTTGTTTACACCTGGTAATTTTAGCTTGCCGGTTTAATTGATGTATAGTAAATGCTAGAAACTACCAAAGTCTTGTCTGTAGCTGAACTGGTGGTAGCACAAGTGGAAGTTTCTGCAAAAAATTTCTATTGTAGAAGTTGCCTTAGATGCTGTTCTGTCTAGTGGCTATGGAGGTAGGACTTCAGGCTCTGTAACTAAATTGCATTATAGCCTTGGACAAATCCCTTAGGGGTGACCTGCAAAGGAGTGATATTTAAATATATTAGGCTTGTTTTTTCGCAGCTTTACAGTGTATAAGAAGCCATGAAAAGTATTTTTAGATTTGTTCTGTAAATTTTTTTATGTACTTGGGAATATGAACTGTAAAGTATGGTCTTCCTTGGCTCTGTTGGAAGATCACTAATCTAGTATGCCAGATGTTTTCTTTGCACTTGCATTTCATAGTATGTGAATTCAATGAGATTGTTGTTGGGCATTGACAAAAGAGACAACTGTTCTGAAATAGCATTGAGGTTTGTCATGTTAATCCACATACTGAAGAGTTAAGAATTTGAAGATTAGTTTCCAGCTATTCTTGGCACAGCAGAGCCATTGCGGCTCCATAGAATTAGTTGAGATCGATCAGGATGTTAAGATTTGTTAATAAGTCCCCAAGTACTCATTGACAGTGAGTCATACTTCCGACCTGTGATCTCCATGAAAATCTGAATGTACTGGAGACTGAATTCTCTACTCCTTTGAGGATTATTTGACCTGCTGTATGTTGAAAATGAAATACTTAACATGTAGTTGAACAATGTTTTTATTTTGAAAAGTACATATTGTGTATGGTGGTGGTGGTGTGTTTTCAGGGGGAGGGGTTAGACCTACAGGTGTAGGAAGCAAGAAATTCAGAAATAAAACCCAAACTCTGAATTTAACCCTGCTGGGCCTAAACATTGCTGTGACTGGTGTATAGGACAGGAGCTCAATAAATATGAAGGCACAATGGTGTAAATTAGAGAGGGTTCCCATATTGCTTCACAATTTTCCCTTTCATGGCATTCAGTCTCCTAACTATACTGCAAGGAAAGGTAGGGTTCATAGGTATCAGCCAGTGGGCTCTTAAAAGAGCAGAGGGCAAAGGCAATGTGATATCTACAATATAACAGAACTCTTTTGAAAGCATCACAAAATGCATGTAGTAATGGCTGTTCACCCTCCTATAGAAAGATCATCATTGCTTTCCATTAGCATCATATTTTACACAACTAGGTGAACGCTATCCCATCAACTGACTGAACTGTATAATAAATTTAGCAATCCCTTAAAACCTGGCACAAAGCACTAACTCATTTTTTTTTCCTTTTAAAAATTGAACAGGGCAGGTTTGATAGTTTTTGGTTTTGGTCTAAATGTACATGCAAACGCTCAGCTAACTTTTTCTGACAGTTTGCCTTTCTGATAGTTGGGGGAAAAAATTAAGGTATGCTGTCATCTAACACCATACTTGATTCTGAGAAAAACGTTTCTGGCTCTGTGGCATTGTGTGTGTTGTGTACTCAGTTTTATTTAATGCTTTTAGGTATTTGGGAATAAGATGATCATTCCTTCCTTGGATGGAGATCTTTTCCAGTGGGATCGTGATCGAGAGAGCATGGAAGCTGTTCCTTTCACAGTTGAATCGCTGCTAGAGTCGTCCTACAAATTTGGAGATGACGTGGTTTTGGTTGGGGGAAAGTCCCTGACCACATATGGGCTGAGCTCATACTCGGGGAAGGTAAACATTTGTCAGTGGGGAAAGCGGTGTGTTTGTGTATGTATTTTTGAGAACTGTTTCTAAAAATGGAATTGGGGTGGGGGAGGAGGGAGCGGGGGCAGGAGGGTTTAGAACTTGAGATCTGATTCTAGTGTAAAACTGCATGGCGCACACAAGATTTGATTAGCTTTGCAACTTCTTTGGTCAACAAGACTTGTTGGTGCCTGGGTTTGGAATAAACTTATCTTTGATGGATATTCTGTCATTCAGCCTCCCAAATTTTCAAGAAAGAATTAGATGGTACATGAATTTCAAGTTAGATTTTCTATTCTGTAATCAAAAAACCCAAACAATTTAGAGCAAGCTGAAAAGCAAAGGTGGGTGGGGGTTTGGTGGAGGGATGTGTGTGAGAGAGCAATGTCTGGCTAGACCTGTGCTTATTTCTGGCAAGTTTATTTTAGTACTTGTTATAAGAACTATTATTTACACTTTCTAAAATCATATAAGATAACAGGTAGAACTACTCACTGACTACCTACAGAAGAGATTTTATTTTATTTATCAAAAAACAACTTTTAAAAAAATTCACAGAAAATTGTCCGCATTGAAATATTTTGTTTTTATGAAAAAAAGTGTGCCTTTCTGTGTCTTCAAAATTTTGATTGAATATTGGTCAAATGATTGTCTAAAGTTTGCTTAGCAACCAAATTTTTGCTAAAAGCAATCTTGAGAGTCTTCTTGTGGGGTGAAAAAGCTGGATAGAGAATTGAAAAAAATAAAGTGGTTCTATTTTGAACTGAACCTTCTACATTTTGTGAATTTTTCAATAAACTAGTGTTTTTTGGGGGAGGGGGGCAGCTCTCTTTAAATCAACCACGTGCTTTAGTGCACCAGGCTGAATGTACTACACCTTTGGGGAATGGTGTACAGCAGTCGCTAAAGATAATGATGTTGAAGACCTGGGACTGCACAGTAGAGGAGTGCATGGGTTCCCCTTGAATCTCTGGTTGACAGTTGCACTGTATATGCTGCAGATGATGTTTGCCTCCTTCTTGGGGGGGGGGCGGGGCAGGGAAGAGGGGAAGGAGCTGTTTGGGTTTCTTCTTTGACTTCTGGCTAGATTCAGAGAAACAGAGTTGCTCTGAACAGGGAAGAGTGCCCAGCCTTCCTTGGCCACAGAGTTAGTGACTTACAGTAACTCCTCACTTAAAGTCGTCCCGCTTAACGTTGTTTCGTTGTTATGTTGCTGATCAATTAGGGAACATACTCATTTAAAGTTGTGCAATGCTCCACTCTTTCATTGTTTGGCTGCCTGCTGCCTCCCTACGCCGCCCCCCAGCGCCTCCCGCCTGCCGAGCAGACCTTGCAGATCAGCGCCTTCCCCCTCCTCCTCCTGCCTACGGCAATCAGCTGGCTTGCGGCATTTTGGAGGGAGGGGGGAGGAGCGAGGACTCGGTGTGCCTCCCCCCTCCTTCCCCTGCCTCCAGAATCCAGCAATCAGCTGGCTTGCGGTGGTTAGAAAGGTGGGGAGGAAGGCAGGGGGAGGAGCCAGGATGCAGTGTGAAGTAAAGGGGGAGGAGATGGGGGCTTGGGGAAAGGAGTGCAGTGGGTGGGCTGAGGGTTGAGCCTCCTGGCCCTGGTGCTTACAGAATAGGGGAAGCTGCCTTGGAACCTAACCCCCCCCCCCATTTACATTAATTCTTATGCGGAAATTGGATTCGCTTAACATCGTTTCACTTAAAGTCGCATTTTTCAGGAACATAACTACAACGTTAAGTGAGGAGTTACTGTATAGCGTTTTACAGGATGGTACTGAAGAAGGGATTGAGGTTTCCTAAAGGGGAGATTTCCACCCACCTTCCTAAATTAAAATTGCCCACTTGGAAGACCTGAATTAGGAAAATAATTCCAGTCTAGCTCCCCTAGGATTAGGAATGCTAAAGTCAGTGCCCTACTGCAGCAGGTAGATTGTGATACTCTTAATCACTCTCCAGGCTGACTAGGCAGCACTGAAGGAGTGTTATCTATTCTGTAGACAAGAAAATTGTCGTCTCAACATTTGATCCGTTACACTAGTATAAATCAGGAGTAGCTGGTTTGAAGTCATTGGAGCTACATTAATGTGAAAGTAGTGTGACATCAGAATTGGGCTCTGGAAGTCTTATGGAAGGGGTTTTCTGAATCTTTCTATTTGTCGGCATATGATAGGAGAAATGGAGAAGTATTGATCATGGTGGAGTTGTGACTTCTTCTGTATAAGTCACATAAGAATTTGCTAAGAATTTTAAGACCAAGATTTCCAAAAGTGACTAGTGATTCTTAGGTCCCCTGTCAGAGACTTATTAGCACTTTCTGAAAATCACAGCTCTGAGTACCCATCACCTGAAAACAAGGCCTCTTTAAGGTGTTTCAGGTTGAATCAGATTGGCCACCCAAAACTTAAGAACCCCAAAACGACTACTAGTTTTCTAAATGTTGGCCTATGTCTCTAAATCATTTTGCTCATAAGGAGCCGAAAAATTCTCCAAAGATTTGTTGACTTTGGATGTCATCATTGAGCTACCTAGTTTGCATTCATGTTGATGTTTGATGTTCCAAGCTTATGTGAATTTCTTTTCTTCTCCCTTAGGTGAAGTACATATGTTCAGCTATAGGCTGTCGCCGCTGGGATGATGATGAAACAGAACAAGAAGATATTCTTCTCCTGCATCGAACCCAGAAAACAGTCCGTGCTGTCGGGCCACGTAGCGGCAATGAGAAGTATGTATGAGTACAGTTTGTGGTCTTAGAGAGTGATGAGCTCCCAAAATCCTAAGAACCAGTTCCCTACCGGGTTTTCGGCAGCATTTCGGAGGTGGGTCCTTCACTCCCCAGTTCCCCATCCCCTGACTGCCCCTCCGGAACCTCTGCCCCATCCAACACTTTCCCCCCTCCTCCCCCCACTCCCTGCCCCTTATCCAACGGCCCCGGCCCCTTACCATGCTACTTACCCCCGCCTCCCCCCTCTCCCGGAGCCTCAGCGTGCCACATCCAGGAGCGGCCCTGGACAGCGCTGCAGCGGCGTGGCTCCAGTGGGACCTGAGCTACTCCCCTCTTGGAGCCACATGATAAAGGGGTGTGGCTGAGAGCTCTGGGCTGACTGGCAGGAGCTCAGGCTTACCACTGGTCTTAGAGCTGTTCTTAAGACAGTGTGACAGTAGTGAGTGGGAACAAACACACATGTCTTTTAATTCTTATTGCTTCAGGATCTGACATTCTTTTATCCCTATTGAATTGGGGAATTTATGGGGTTTTAGTCTTCCCGCTAGAGACCTGCCAGACTTCTGTCATTTGGATTCTTACCCTGTGCTTTCTAACATTTTGAGGAAATCTCTCATACCTCAGGGTATGTCTACACTACCTGCTGGATCGGCAGTTAGTGATCGATCCAGCGGGGGTTGGTTTATTGCCTTTAGTCTAGACACGATAAATCGACCCCTGAGCGCTCTCCCGTCGATTCCTGTACTCCACCACCACGAGAGGCGCAGGTGTAGTTGACGGGGGAGCGGCAGCGGTAGTGAAGACACATGGTGAGTAGGTCTAAGTATATCGACTAATTCAGCTACGTTATTTACCCTCCCTTCCCCGCCCCACCCATGTAGACCAGGGCTCTGTCTCCAGTTGTGTCATAGATGAAGTAAGAAGGTACCTGGACATTTAGTCTACCCTTCCTATATCAAATGGGAATGACTTTTCCTTGGGCTTGAATACGTCTGAGTTTGACAAGGATGCCAAACTATGGAAACATTGCCACTCTGCTCATCCTAACTGTTACAAGTATTTCCAAATATACAAATTGAAATGTCCTTTTCCAACTTAAGCAAGTTGCTCCTGGTTTGATTGCTATTTTTCAATGTTCTTTTCCCCACCTCTTTACCTTAACCTTTTGTATATTTTTATACTCAATGTTTACACTTGTCATTTTCAATGTAACTTTTAAAAATAAAAACACTTATTCCTTTAGTTCTTTAAACTCTATTCTCAAATCCCTTTATTTTGGCTGATCACTTACTTTATTTTATATGGGTTCCTGTATCACAGAATCATAGATTTTTAACTTCCTAAGTGAAGTACTTTGCATGTGGCTTCATTGAATATCATCTTGTTGAATTCAGATCAGTTCACCAATTTGTCAAGATCACACTGAATTTTAATCTTGTCCCCCAAAGTGCTTGCAGCCCCTCCCAGTTTGGTGTTATCTACAGATTTTATAAGCATATTCTCCACTTCATTATCCACGTTATTAATTAAATACTGAAAAGTGCAGGACCCCACTTGATATGCCCTCCTAGTTGGAAAGCGAACCATCAATAACTTTTTGAGAATGGTATTTCAACTAGTTGTGGACCCAACAGAGCTGGGGGTGAGGGATTTGGGGTGTGGGAGGGGTTCAGGGCTGGGATAGAGGCTTGGGGTGCAGGAGGGAGTCAGAGCTCTGGGCTAGGGGTGCAGGCTCTGGGGTAGGGCTGGAGGTTTGGGGGTTTGGTTGCAGGAGGGGGCTCGGGGTTTGGGGGAGCTCAGGTCTGGGGTTTGGGGCTCTGATCTGGAGGTGTGCAGGCTCTGGGGTGGGAATGAGGGTTTTGGGGTGAGGAGGGGCCTCTGGGTTTGGGGGATGCTCAGGGCTGGGACAGGGGATTGGGGTGAGGGCTTACCTCAGGCAGCTCCCGGTCAGCGGGGTGCCACGGCAGGCTTCCTGCCTGTCCTGGCACTGCAGACCACGCTCCTCCACGGAAGTGGCCAACAGCAGGTCCGGCTCCTAGGTGGAGGCAAGCAAGTGGCTCAGCATGGCTCTCGCCCGCAGGCACCACACTTCCCAGCTCCCGGCCAATAAGAGTGCAGAGCCGGTACTTGGAGCAGGGGCAGCGCACAGAGCCCTGTGACCCCCCCTGCCTGGGAGCCAGACCTGCTGCTGGCCACTTCCTGGGTGCAGCACTATGTCAGAACAGATAGGGACTAGCCTGCCTTAGCCGGGCAGCACCGCTGACGGGACTTTTAACAGCCCAGTTGGCAGTGCTGACCAGAGCCACTGTGACCCAGTGCCTTACATTCCGCGACCCAGTACTGGGTCGTGACCCACAATTTGAAAACCATTGCCGTAGAACAGGGGTAGGCATTCGGCACGCGAGCTGATTTTCAATGGCACTCTCACTGCCCTGGTTCTGGCCACTGGTCCGGGGGGCTCTGCATTTTAATTTAATTTTAAATGAAGCTTCTTAAACATTTTAAAAACCTTATTTACTTTACATACAACAATAGTTTAGTTATATATTGTAGACTTATAGAAAGAGACCTTCTAAAAATGTTAAAATGTATTACTGGCACGTGAAACCTTTAAATGAATAAATGAAGACTCGGCACACCACTTCTGAAAGGTTGCCGACCCCTGGCTTAGAATGACTTTCATCAGGCCCCACTTATCTATCTAAATATTTTTTTTTCACCTGTTCTTTCCATATTTTGGCTTGTGTTCCTTCTACTTTTTTGTTAATGTTAATTGTGTTAAGCATCTGGTCACAATTAACATTTTTAGTGAAGAATGAAGCCAACAGGCATTAAACACTTTAGCCTTCTTGATGTCGTCATTTATTAGCTTTTCTTCCTTGTTAAGTAGAGAACTTTCCTTCATCTTTCTCTTGCGCCTAATATATTTATTGACCCTCTTGTTACCTTTTTATGTCCCTTGCTAGATGTAACTCATTTTGTGCCTTAGCTTTCCTGAATTTGTCCCTACTTGTGCTATTCTTTGTACTCCTCTGAGCAATTTGTCCATATTTTCACATTTTGTAGGATTCTTTGATTTTTTTCAGGTCATTAAAGAGTTCCTGCTGGAGCCATCTTGGCCTCTTACTATTCTTCCTATCTTTCCTTCACCTCAGTATAGTTTGTAGTTGTGCCTCTAATACTGTTGCTTTCAGAAACGGTGAGTTCTCCTGAATCCTTTCCCTTAGGTTTCCTTCCTGTTGGACCTTATTTACCAGTTCTCTTTGTTCAAGTCTGCTTTTTTGAAGTCCAGTGTCCTTATTCTGCTACTTTCTCTCCTTCCTTTCCTTAGAATAATGAAATCTATCACTTCTTGGTCACTTTCGCCTTCAGATACTCTACCAATTCCTCCCCGTTGATCAGAATCAAGTAAAAAATGGCTGTCTGCCCTCCTCACCTACACTTTCTATATTTAAACTTAAAAAAACTTCTATAGGCACCTATTCCTTACGGTTAAAAAACATAGTACAAAATATAGGAGATGACCAGTCCTTTATACTATCAACACAGTAAATATCCACTAACTAACGTGAGGATAATAAAACCCCTCTACGCCCAAGTCCAACTCAAAAGCCTAAATTGGAGAATGGACTATGCAGCATGCCCAGAAAGTTAGCAGTTCTAGGGTCTGGCAATAGAGAACCCATTCTGAATCTGGGCAGCTTTGCAGCCCCATAACTCTGATTTGGAAGTTGGGATTCTCTGGCTTTTTTGTGATTAGCATTGGCCAGGATAGGGATAGTGCTGAAGTGTAAGGCAGCTGCCACATTTCCTCTTTCATTGCTCCCTGGAGTCATTGTGACATCTGATTCATCTAGGTCCCTCTGTGTGTAAGTGAGAGATCAAACCCGGTTCTTTCCCTGGCAGCATTGTGGGGGGTGTTTATATGGTAGCTTTGATCTTGGTCCAGAATAGTAGCTTTTATTTTATAAATTTCAGTAGAAAAAGATAAAAGTTGAATATTTTTTATATATAAATATACACATTTTAAATTGGTTTCAGAATAGCAGCCATGTTAGTCTGTATCCGCAAAAAGAACAGGAGTACTTGTGGCACCTTAGAGACTAACACATTTATTTCAGCATAAGCTTTCGTGGGCTACCGTTTTAAATTTACAATTTTAAATTGGCAGTCTCTGGGTCCTGGTAAGTTTACAATATGGTCATATATCATCTTTGGGCACCCAAACCTATTGTTACTTATGAATAAGTATTTTGCCCCTTTGTCATTCAGTGTGAGCTGCTGTCAAAACTATGAGTGTCTTGACAGTTCGAGCATTGTTCTGCACAGTCTTTCTATTCATGATGATAGTTCTCAATATTTCTGCTTTGGTTTATTTGTACCATAAAGCTAATGGATCTCTGGCATCCAGGATACAGAACTATCCCGACCCACAATGCTGATATAGTCTGTCTACAAAAAATCAGCCTTCTTTCTAGATAGGTTAGATTAGGGGATGATCAGTTCTAGTTACACTGATGTCTTTATCAGTAAATTGCAGTCGTAGTTTGCTTTGTCCCCAGAATCCCATCTCTACAACTAGCATAAAATTTCACAAGTTGTAAATTGCTTAATAGTTAAGAAAAGCTGCTATATGCCTAAAGGGTTTATTTTAAAGTACTGTAGGGTACTTTAAAATACAGTACTTAAAAATACCAGGACCTTCTTAAATTCTAATGTATTTGTTGCTATTATCTGATAAGGGCTTCCTGGGTAAACAGCTACACTGGTATTTAACTGACTTATATAGTCCTTAATGCTTGCCTCCCATTCCTCTCTCCCTCATCAAACTTTGATGTCTCTTTAATTATTTCAACTTCTCAACTCATAAGAAGTCATTTTTGGTGGAAATAACTGTACATTTGTTTTGTGTCTTGCATTCTGGAAATAGCACAGTTAAGTGTGTTAACACTCCCTCTAAAGGTGCAGTTTAGTTCAGTGGACTATCACTGAATTTACCACAGAAATGCTAGTGACATGTCATAAGTTTCATTTACAGATTTCTAAGATGGGTGGTTGGGGTTTCCTTTTAAACCTCTTTTCTAGAAACCCTTTTTCTTTTTAACTTTAAGGTGGAATTTTAGTGTTGGTCACTTTGAACTGCGTTATATCCCAGACGTCGAAACTAGCGTGGGATTTATTGAGAGCAATTTTAAATCCAGTATAAACAAAGAAGAGTCTAAAATCATTTCGGATGTGGAGGAGCAGGAGGCTGTGATGAAGGATACAGTGATAAAGGTCTCAGTAGCCGACTGGAAGGTTATGGCTTTTAATAAGCAGGGAGGACATCTGGAATGGGAATACCAGGTACTGGACATGGGAAAGTATTAAATGTTATGGAAATTGAAGTTTTACAGCATTACAGGAGAATGTCATGAATTTTGATTTAGTGCACATCTGCTGAGGTGAAAAAACTGTACATCTCCCTGTAGTATTTTGTATTGAAGTTTTATATTTTGAGTTACGAGCGGCTACAAACTGAACCAGGGATTTTCAAGCATAAGAGTTATTTAGAACAAATATCTGTTAAAGCTATCAAGTTATATTAAATTGCCCTTTCCTTCCTTCCTCTTCAGTTTTGCACTCCAATTGCTTCCGCTTGGCTGGTTAGAGATGGGAAAGTCTTTCCCATCAGTCTTTTTGATGATACAAGTTACACCGCTAACAGCGAGATCCTAGAAGATGAAGAGGATCTTGTGGAAGCTGCCAGAGGAGCTACAGAGTCTAGTGTCTATTTAGGTGAGATGTCTACTGCATTGCCTTCTGTTTAACATTATCCTTCTCTCAACCTTCTAAAAACCTCAGTAAACCAGGTAATTTCAAGTTATAGAGTTCAAGGCCAGAACGTACTATCAGATCATCAAATCTAACCCACTGTATAATACAGGCCAGAGAACTTTACCCAGTTACTCCTGTGTTCAACCCAATACCTTGTGTTTGACTAAAGAATATTGTCCAGAAAGGCATCCAGTCTTGATCTACAGACTTTAGGAGACTAGTAGTTTGTTCTAGTGGTTCATCATTCTCGCTGTTGTAAATGTGGGCTTTATTTCAAAGTTCAAATTTTCTGCACTTAACTTCCAGCTGTTGATTCTTGTTATGCCTTTCTTGTCACCTGCCCCCTTGTTTTGATTGAATAATTGAATCCCTGCCCTATAAACTTTCCAAGAAGCTACCATGCTACCTTTTTTGCCCTGACTGGATAAATCTGGTTCCCAGGGGCGGCTCTAGGTATCATGCTGCCCCAAGCATGGCAGGCGGTTTCCTTCGGCGGCTTGCCTGCGGGAGGTCCCTGGTCCCGTGGATTTGGCGGCACGCCTGCGGGAGGTCTGCCGAAGCCACGGGACCAGCGGACCCTCTGCAGGCATGCCACCGAAGGCAACCTGCCTGCCGCCCTCGCGGTGACCGGCAGAGCGCCCCCCGTGGCTTGCCTGTGTGCTGGTGCCTGGCGCCGCCCCTGCTGGTTTTCAGGGCAAAAATACTGTTCCAAATTTGAAATGTGTATTCCATGAATATTCTGTGCTTTTTGTGTCATCCTTGTCAGTAATTCCTTTGGCTAGCACGTTCATGGAAACTGAACACCAAAGGGCATGAACACAATCATATCAAACGTGGTTAGAACTTTGGAAAAAAAAAAAAAACCTTTGTGGTTGAAGGAGTTGCTGTGTTTACCCTGTTATAACTACAAGCTGCAGTATGCCCCCAGTGGTCACATGAATAACTCATCTGATCATTTTGACCAAATTTAACAGGGTAATTGTGTGGGTTTTTTTGTTTTCTTAATTATTATTATTTTTATTTATTTAAGTCTATTCATCTATAAAATGCTCTTTCCATTTTGACCCATGTGGGCAGTCTTGGTATTTTTGGACTAATCGAGTTCTAAAGCTTTTTTAAACTGTGATTTAGTTAATGGGAGACAGTTTTATTGCCTGATACAGACTTCTCTTCTTTCAGACCATTGGTTTTAGTCACATTAAGATTTTTTTCTGCATTGACTACTGAGACTTAGTTACCATATATGAAATTTTGGCTGGAATTTCTGTAAATTAAGTCTCATCCAGTGGTCAGAATTTGTTTGTGGTTTGTAACAGCCTTGAGTATTGTGCCATCAGCTGTCCTTCCCCTTAATGCCATTACATTTCTTAACACGGACTTTTTGCTCGAGGTAAATGCACTGTGGCCTCCTGAAGCTGTTCATATTAGACCTTTTTATTTTCCTTCTCTTTTCTCGGCAGGGATAACACCAGTATTGTTCTAATGGTAGTCTGTAGTGAGAGCATTTCCATGGACAAACCAATGGCGTTTTAACTACCATGCCATCTTGCAACATGTACTAAAAAGGCAAATGTAAATCTGAGGTTGACTGTGATTTTTGCATCCCCTCTCACCCCCATTTTAGCATGCAACAGCAATGCTCTTATTATTATTCTTGCTGGGGCTTTGTCAGCTTGTGTTGCTGGCTTTTGGACAAAAAGCAAATATGATGAATATTTCTAAAAGGGAAAGTATGTGTGGTTGGTTAGTAACTCCAAGAGCCCAGAACAGTTAAAGGGTGGTTCTGATAGCCTGTGTTTTAGAATGAAGAGAACAGTGAACATATTCTTAAAATTCATCTAGGCTAGTTACCATGTGTATGAAGAAACCTATTTTCAAACACTTTCTCTTCAAAACAGCACGAACTGTAAAGTCTATAATCTATTACTTAACACTTGCTAGTATGGATTTCTGGTTCCTTCATCTAAGCTGCTTGGTTTACAAGCACCAAAGAGTTCTTCAAACTTCTTGGACTACCAGGGTCTGGAATTTTGCACTGTCTCTTGATTTAGGGTAAGGAGGAGTCCTTTGCATCACACTGCCATTTGCTGCTTATGCTCTTCTGCACCTGTTAGAGGTAATAATGGTGCTGCGGCGAAGGACGCTATGCTGTCCCACGTTAAATAATGCTTAGTTGTGATGATGGCCTGACTTCTCTGGCTGTAGATACAAATGTTTTTCCCAACCATAGGCGCTGATTCTGTGGGTGATCCAAGGCTCAAGCACCTATGGGGAAAAAAATAGGGGGTGCTCAGCGCCCAGGAGTCAGCGGTTGAGTGTGGAATCTGATTTCTGTTCTGCTAACAACTTCTGCCCGTGGGGCAGGAAGTTTGTTTATAATCAGAGGCATCTTATAATTAAGATAACAAAAGGTTTATCATTAAATTGAATTAAGGGTTTTTGTATGATCCTGAAAGCGTTCCCAGGCACTCCAGTTAAAAGTTAAGAAACAAAGGGTAGGAATAAATGGTCCATTTTCAGAATGGAAAGAGGTAAATAGTGGTGTCCCCCGAGGAGCTTGTACTGGCCTGGGACCAGTGCTGTTCAACATATTAACAAATGATCTGCAAAAAGGAATAAACAGCGAGGTGGCAAAGTTTGCAGATGATACAAAAATTACTTAAAATAGTTAAGTCCCAAACATACTGCAAAGGATTACAAAGGTTTTGAACTTGGTGACTTGGCAACAAAATGGCAGATGAAATTCAGTGTTAAATGCAAAGTAATGCACATAGCAAAATATAATCCCAACTATACCTACAAAATGATGGTGCCTAAATTAGCAGTTACCCATCAAGAAAGAGATCCTGGAGTCATTTGCAGTACTTTGGAAGCACTATGTTTCTGGAGAACTACAAATTCATAAGAATCCTTCTCACTGTGCCTGTATCATCCTGAATTCATTCTCCAGCTTCAGAAGACTTAAAAATTATCTCCAGTCATCAGTGGGACAGATGCGACTGAATAATGTAGCTGTCTTTAACGTGCATCAAAACAATACCAGGGAACCTACATGTAAATAAGATTACTGAGTTTCATCCAGAAAGCTACAATGAGACATAATGTTTTTAAACTGGGACATTAGTGAAGACAGCTTTTAGATGACTGCAATGATTTTAATATACTGTAATTCAGGAGAATGTAATTATGTAGTTCATAACAATTGAATCATTATTAAAATAGTAAGGAGACCAATGATGGACACACATTCAATAACTAGAATATGAAAGAAGTGTATAAATATGCTGAAAATAGCCTGCCCCCAAAAACTGGCAGAGTGCCCCCCCAAAACACACACACCTCTTCAAAAGCCCCCACCTGCAAAAACGAAAGTCAGCACCTATGCTCCCGACAATACGGTGTTGATTGCACTCTCTCTGAGGGTTAAGTGTGATATTTGTTTTTAGTTTGGGTGGGAACCCTCTGAAATGTTTCATCTACTTATACTCCTGGGGGAATCCTGTGCTGCTGCGCGCACACAAAATTAATGTGTCCCACAGAATTTTATTTTTTCTGCAGAAATATTTTTTTCTGCTCCACAAGTGCTGCAGTTCTACCTTTTGCCCACGAGAGGCCACTGTGGCACCAGAACAGCTGGCTGTGTTCATGCTGTTGGCTGTTCTGGTGCCACAACGGCCTCTGTTGGGCAAAAGGGAGAACTGCAGCACTTGTGGAGGAATTCTGTGCATGCACATTGGCATAGAATTCCCCCAGAAGTAGAAGTTCATTACAGCACCGTGCCTGCAGAGCCAGGTTAGGACAGACAGTGGGGGACACAGGGCTGCTGGGGGGTTAACAGACTGGGGTTCAGAATGGCTAGTGGGGGGCGGACAGACTGGGGTGCAGGCTCAGGAGCTGGTGCGGTGAAAGCATTGAGCCCGGAGCTGAGAGTGGAGGTGCAAGGCCGCACGGGGGATGGGGAGGAGGTATGCAGGGACACATGAGGATGGGGAAGGAGGCTGCATAGACCCATGGGGATGTGGGGTGCTGGGAGAGGAGCAGATGTGCCTGACTGAATGGGAGAGGCTTGGGGTCAGCAAGGGTCTGCATGGGGGAGGCTTCCGAACTCTTTTCCTTTTTTTCCCATCTTCCCCCCCCCGCCCCCCATAACCTGTTCCATACTTCTCCCACACACACCTAACAACCCTCCAGGTTCACTCCAGGCTCCTTCCCTCTCCCTCAGCTCCTCTGTTACCCTGACTCCCTCAAGCCTCTCCCTTCTGTAGCTTCTGAAGGGTGCAAGAAATACAGTTCTGTATTCTCATTTAAATTAATTACTCAAAAGTTCTGTACTAATGTGCCTAATAAGGAATTTATTTGTCCAAAAAAAAACAATCTTTTTTTGGTCTGTATTGTTACAGACAAACTTGCAGACAGATAATTTATTTAAAAATATCAAAATAATTGAAACTGGAATGATTATATTTGTGTGTTGACAAGTTTTGCATAATTTTTAATTTTTTGGTGCAGAATTCTCCCAGGAGTATACTTAAAAGGAACCCTCATCCCCAGTGGCACTCTGGTCATTGGCTATGCATGACTCCCAGACTCTCTCTTGGTGTGGAGAGCAAGGAATGAGCCATAAATGGCTAAAACATTTTTTGCTGATTCTGAAGAGAAGAGTCAATTGTGCAGTACTTAAAAAGTTGATCTTAAATCCTTCATTTTCTCTTGAAACCCTAGGAGTCTTGAAACCATGTTCCTAGTTGTGCAACTTTGTGCTGGGGGGTGAGGGGAACTAAATCTGAAGTCAAATATGCTCTCTGGTTTATTACTCAGGAATGTACAGAGGCCAGCTTTACCTTCAGTCATCAGTCAGAATTTCTGAGAAGTTCCCAACCAACCCAAAGGCTCTGGAATCCCGAAACGACAATGCAGTTATCCCGCTGCCCACAATCAAGTGGAAACCTTTAATTCGTAAGTGACGATCCAGAGTTTTGCGAATTGTCTTTTTCAAAGCAGAATGTGACAAGACCATTCTTGTGACTTCCATTAACTGCAGAATTAGACTGTCTCTAAGTGGAAGATTGTATTCTCCTTTGAAAACTGATTCTGTGCTGTGCTTTAAAATTTTTAATCTTAATGTTGAAGGTGAACTGCCTTTGGTTTGTCATAGTGATTGACAGACTTATTTTAATCAAAACTTCCACTGACTGTAAATCAAATAGGCATTCTGGTCCTATCAGAAAAGAAAGAAATAATTATAGTGACATGAATGGCACTTACTTGACTTGTTTAAGAATTGATGGTGGGTTTGCGGGGGGAGGGGAGGGTGTTTGGTTGGGTTTTTTGTGTGAAGTGGTGGCTTTTTTTAAAATTTGTTTCATCCTTAATATTTTACTTGCATGAAAATCAGTCCTTTAAAGTATTTATATTTTCTATTACTGAACAATGGGAATTGTCACAGAATGAGGTCTAGTCAGAAAATGATTGGAATGTAGTGGGTTGTTACAATACTTCTAGCTTTTAAAAAGACATTCCCTCTCTCTGCCTAGATTCTCCGTCCAGGACTCCTGTGTTGGTGGGGTCTGATGAATTTGATAAATGTCTCAGCAATGACAAGTTTTCTCATGAAGAGTACAGTAACGGAGCACTTTCAGTTCTGCAGTATCCATATGGTATGTGGCAACAGTGATGTGTTTTTTGTTCATTAACTGGTAACTCTTGCCACTTGAAGCACACTGTTCAGAACTTGGGACAGTGTTTACCAGTAAAGCTCAGTAAATGCATTAGATAGCTACTTGATTTGTTGACCCTAAGTAAACTCTATTGTCCAAATGTTGGTTATGTCTTTGGAGGTTTGATGTTGGCATATAAAGTTTTGTATGTGAAAAACGTCATGCACTGAAGTCTTTAAGCACGTTTGCTTCTGTAGTTCATTAACTCTGTAGGAGAGGCTCCGCTTGCTGTGGAGTTTGACTTTGGATAATTGAATTTGTGTAGAAGTCTGATTGCTTAAATTTGATCAGCATTAGCTAAACTTTAAGAGATTTTTGTATGTGGAAGCAGTCAGTGTGCTGTTTTTAGTGAGTAGCCACATCTCTTGAAAGATCAACTTCTGGTGCAGTATTTCACATCTGTTAGGACAGACACATTTGTCCAAAAATAGAACTGCTTGATAGGTTGGGATAAGCAAATGTACTTTTTTTTTTCTTTTTTTAAACAAAGACAATGGTTACTATTTACCATACTACAAAAGAGAGAGGAACAAACGCAGCACCCAGATCAGTGTTAGGTTTGTTGACAATATGAACTACAAGAATATCCGCAAAAAGGATCCGGTTCTGCTTTTGCATTGGTGGAAAGAAATAGTTGGCACCATCCTATTCTGCATTGTAGCAACAACTTACATCGTCCGCAAGCTCTTCCATCCCCATCCTCACAACAGAGTAAGTATCTTGTTTA
The DNA here is from genome assembly GCF_016161935.1 of Mauremys reevesii. Classification (NCBI taxonomy): domain Eukaryota; kingdom Metazoa; phylum Chordata; order Testudines; family Geoemydidae; genus Mauremys; species Mauremys reevesii. Next base: position 125,800,083 of record NC_052627.1, on the reverse strand, counting down.
ATCCTGTTGCTTAATCAAATCAATTCGAAAAGTATTAAAATCCTATTCAGGGTTTTTTCTGTTGGTTTCCGGACTCACATGTGCAAATATAAGTAGTTGACAGACCTTTAAATTATTAAAGAAATTGTGGGAATGAGAACTTGCATTGATTTTTGAACTGATTTTGAAAGCTGTTTACTGCTATGTGGGATTTACTTAGCAGCTGCGGAAAGTAAATTACATTGCTTTACTTGTTTTTATGATCTTTGGAAATCTTTATATTGAAATGATTTTGTCTCCTAATTTGACAATATCAACTAGTTTCAACTTTATTTATTTAGTTTTGTAAAAGATTTTTTTTTTTCTGTGATCCTTGTCAGCAGCGTAAGGAATCTGAAACACAGTGTCCGACTGACAGTAAATATGAATCGGTTAGTGGAGAGGTTAAAGATAACAGCTGGAATGACATCAAGTGCTCTGGATATGTGTCAAGGTGAGAAATCAAAGTATCCTCAATTCAACAAAATACATAGTGTCTTAGTGTGAGAACTAGTTTTAGCTAGAAAAGCAGGCTGGTGATTCTTAACTACTTTTAAAAGCTTGGTTATTAACCGCTTGAATTTTTTTGTTAGACATGAAAATTGACGACTAATACTCTAAGGCCTTCTCTCTACATTATCAGTCAGACTGCAGATAAGGTCACTCTAAACTATCTTTGGGAGATCATGTGACCAGTTGCATGTGTTTGTTGGACTAATGTTATCTGTTGTCATGTGGAGTGGTAAAATAACCCTTGAGATCCTCAGTGTTTACCTCTTCTATTGCTGTGTTTGAATAAAGTTGGGGGAGAACTGAAGATGATACTTCACATGTGGAAGAAGGGGAGAGAGTGTTTAATGCTATAAGCAATTCTGCTGTTGACATGAGAAGGGGTGTTTGGAAAGGGGATGCATATGGGATCATGTCATCTGTAGATTGGAGAAAATATAGAGAAAGGGAAATAAGAGATATTATTACTGGAATACCTCCAGTTCAGTCATGACATAGTAAAGGTAGGAATTGAAGTATTTTTAAAATAATATGAGCAATGAAGTAAAGGGAATGATTGTATCTAAAAGGAGATGCTTTTAGGAAAAATGGCATAATAAATGGATAGTTTGAGGAGGACCTGAAGCAAAAGAGGTTTTGAGGAAATGGGCTGCCCTTGAGAGAGACTAGCCTGTAGGAGTTAAAAATGAAAAATACCACCTTGGTTATATGACAAGGTGGTAAGGCTGTGTTTATTGGGATGAAAACTTATCCTTAGTTTAAGTCTTCACTCCAAAACTAAAAAAATGTTGCTAACTTGGATTAAAATATAGTGAAGACAGCAATGTGGCTTTTAACTTGATTTAGCAGCTCAAGTTAAAGCTTATATAGGATTCTGGAATTGAATTTGAGCTGCTACCCCAGGTTAAAAAATGAGTTTACATATCTTCACTGCTGTTGTAACCTGGGTTAGCAAACATGGATTAAGAACACCTTGTTGTGTTGTGTTGTTTTGTTTGTTTGTTTTTTTTACTGTGAAGACACCTTTTAATGGCCATAATCTTTATATTAAGCACACATGCCTTATTGTGTAAAGTTTGTATAATTTGTATTACAGTCACACCTAGAGCCTGCAGCTGACATTGGGATTGTGCTAGGTACTGTAGAAGCACATAACAGTCCTCCGTCCGAAAAGAATTTATAATCTAAATAGACAAGGCAAAATGTGATAGGGGAAATGGAGAAACAGAGAGGTGAAATGACTTGCCCAAGGGTGCACAGCAGGTCATAGTTTAGACAGAAATGATTGACATTCAAAATGTTAATAATTAGTACAATTTTTTTGTCCAGGTATCTAACAGATTTTGAACCAATTCAGTGTATGGGTCGAGGAGGATTTGGAGTTGTTTTCGAAGCCAGAAACAAAGTAGATGACTGCAACTATGCTATCAAAAGGATCCGTCTACCTAATAGGTAATGAATGAGTTTATTTATAGTTAAAAAGATAATTTATTATGGGGTGTGGTATTGCAGTTAATTATTTGCTGTTGAATTGATACCTTAGCATCAGTAGTTTAGAATGAGTGATGCACTTTTTTTTTTTTTTTTTAATTTGAGGTTTTCCTGATGTCAAGTGGTTGACAAACTTAAGCATAGCAGAGTGGTGGCCCCTTTAAACAGCTTATGTGAAAAGCTGTCAGGGCATAATTTTGCAATGGGATGCTCAAGAAGATGCCAGTTCTGAGTAGGAATTCTCTTAGGTTCCATTAGGAGTGGAAACTGGACCTCTTATTATTTGCAGCACTATTAATTTGCCTTTCTCCCTCCACTCATACCTCGTTTGCTACCCCTTTTCCTTCTCTCTTCTTCCCTCACTCTCCCACTTTGTTCTGTCCAACCTTTTCATTTTCTAGTTCCACAGCCCTTGCCTTTCTTTCAGCTTTAGGTGGTCAAGCCAAGCTTCTGAATTGCCTTACACAGAGCTTGCAGCACTTCCTTTTAGTGTGAGATGAGAGACTCTGCTTCTGGAAATCTCGAATTAGGGCTTATGTCTACACTACAAAATGTGGTCGATGCAACTTACGTTGGCGTACAGCTGCCAAAGTTTGTGTGTCACTTGGGCACATGCGTACCTGACTGCTTGAAGCAGTGCTGCTCATACTCACCAGGAATGCTTGTGTCGATGTAACGTGTTATGCATCACAGGTAAATATCCCAGTGTGCCATGCTCCGCCATCTAGCGCAATGCCTTTTGAGACGTTTTTGCACTATTTTTGTGAGATAATGTCACCCAGGGATCTCTGGAGGAAGGAATCAAGTTCCCAGCATGCATCTTTCTGCATCCCATAATGTCATCCTTATAATAATTTTCATGCCTTTTTTAAAAAAAAAAAAAAATCCACAAACCCCTGCAGCACTGTTTGGGGTCTGCAGTCTCTGACAGAAGCCTGAAGAGCTCTGCATTATTCTCTTGAAAGTTTCAAATACAGAGGACATGATTCTCCTGTATTTGCACATCCTTGGGAAGTTTTGCAACAATGAGGGGAAATGAAGATTTCTTCAAGGATGATTTGCTGAGGGATATAGTGAAAAACAATTCAAGGTTGTTGGAGTTCATGGAGCAGCTGCAGACATTGAAGTGCCACTTGTGGGCCTGAGAAACCAGCACAGACTGATGGGATTACATCAAAATCCAGGGTTGGCACAATGAGCTGTGGCTGCAAAACTTTTGGATGCAGAAGGCCACATTCCTGGATCTGTGTGCTGAGCAGGCCCCCGCCCTTATGTACATAGACACCAGAATGAGCACTGCATTGACCATGGAGAAGCAGGTGGCAATCAGACACTGAACGCTTGCAATGCTGGATTGCTACCATTTTGGAATTGGGAAAACTCACAATGAGGGGTGTTGTCATGCAAGTGTGCAGGGCCATGAATCGTCTTCTACTGCACATCACTGTGTCCTGCACATTGCTCAGAGCCATAGTGGATGGATTTGCAGCAGTGGGGTTCCCAAACTGCAGTGGGGCGATAGCACATATATCCCTAGTTGGGCACCAGCCCGCCTTGCCACGGAGTACATCAACACACGGGGCTGTTTTTGTGTGGTTTTCTGTTGGTGGATCATCAGGGATGCTTCACCGATATCAGTGTGGGCTGCCCAGGGAGGGTGCTTGATGCTCACATCTTTAAGACCTTTGGAGATTTTGAAGTGCCAGTAGTGATCCTGGGGGACCCACCTCACACCTTGCTCAAGAAGCTGTATGCCGGCCACCTCAACAGCTCCAAGGAAAGATTTATCTGCTAGCTCAGCAGGTGTAGAATCACTCAATGTGCTTTTTGGTAGATGGAAGAGATGCCGGCAATGTTTACTTGCTAATTTGGATCTCCATGAGAAAAATATCCCACTGGTTATGATTATATCCGTGAGGAAAAGGGAGGAAAACTGTTGCCAACGCGGAGAGCTGAGATGGAGTGGCTGGGCACTGACTTTGAGCAGCCAGACCAAAGGCCACTAAAAGAACCCGACTGGAACTGTGTGCTTGAGGGAGGCTTTGAAAGAGCACTTTAATGGTCAGACGCAGTTGTATTTTCTGCTGAACTGTTCTCAACCTGGAGCGTTGGGTGCTGCTAAGAATTACATAGTGCTTGCTGTACGTTTATAAATACGACTGGGTGTTTTCCTGAACCTATGAATTAGAGACATCCCTGTGAACATAAACAGAGTGCTCTGCCTGGCCTTCCCTCCTAACCCAATGGGGCGATGAAAAGCGGGAGCCAACTCTGGCTCTTTGTTGTACCTCTGCCTCTTCTCATATGAGTAAAACCAATGACAAGTCGATATCTGTGTCTTGTTAACTTGGGGAAGGGCCAGGTACCATCTTTAATTTAAACATTATAAGGAAAAATGCATGCACACGTTTACCTGAGTTCTCTTCCCCGTTGTCACACTTATCTGCACTCGCCTGATGGGACTGGCTAGACTGTGGTGGAGTCTCAAATAGGTCCTGGCTCGTGGCATCGCTGGAGCCTCCTGCCCAGTCTCTCCCATCCTCCTCCTCACTGTTCATGGCCAGGGTATCTGTCTTGGGTTCCTCTAAATGGCAGGTCTGCAGCTCAGCACAGATTGATGGAATCTGCACTCAACAAATATCAGCTCCATGCCATTCGGAGAAGTGGTTTGACTGCATCTACTGCAACAGGTCGCTTACATTGGTGGGAAACCAATTTGAAAGTAGATGCATGCTCAAATAAGTCAACTTACGTCACGCTAACGTTGCAGTGTATACCAGGCCTAGAACAGAAGCAGCCCTGCCGGAAGGGAGAAGGAGCTAAGCTATTAAACCTGTTTTCTTCGTAAACGTTAAGTGAGTTATTTTCACTTGTAGGTTAAGGTTTTGTTCAGAAAATTTGTGCAAGTATCTGAATTTTACCCTGTCCTACAGGTAGCTGTTGAATGAAACAATTGTAACTTGACTTTAGTTAGTTAGTCTTCTAAAGAGATTTTGCACTTGGCTCAGTAACTAGGACACTGGTCAGGGAATCATAGGCCTGAGTTCTATTCCCTATTTGCTGTGTTTTCCCCATCCGTAAAATCTGGATAAACTACTCTCTTGTAAAGCTCTATCCGTGAATGATGCTCTGTAAATGCTAATTAAAGTATTATGCAGCATAACTAATTTTCTAGATTCTTTACTGTAATTAAGGGTTGTATTTTTCTGCTGTTCCGGTGGGAGTTAAATGGGGCAATGACTCTAAACACAGACACTTCTGTATGTTACAGTTTAAAGTCCTTCATGCTGGATTAATTTGACATAAAATGAATTAAATTTTATCCTGCAAAACCTTAATTTCCTTTCAGTCTAGTTTTTGCTTTTGTGTACCTAAGGGTCCTCTGCGTACCTGATGATACTCCTTCTAACCCTTTCCCCATCTCTAGAGAATGACTGAGAACAGAATGAGATAAAAAGTCTCGCCTTTTATGTTGCTCCTTCTGAACTGAAATCTCTTGAGTGTGCTCATTACTGCTGAACTTGCAGTATCTGTAGCACTCTTAACTGCAGGGAGAGAGGCTGAGGAATTTAAGATGGATCTTCCTGAAGTCTGTGCAGAGTAATACCAATAGGCCAACTCATACTAGTCTGGCTTTGGTTAAATTTTAGTGCTTAAATCCTCTTCAGAAATGCCTGAGTAAGACTGCTGCTTTATGTGATATTTTTTGTTTAATCCTAGGGAATTGGCTCGTGAAAAGGTGATGCGTGAAGTTAAAGCATTAGCTAAACTTGAGCACCCAGGTATTGTTCGTTATTTCAATGCATGGCTGGAAGCACCACCAGAGAGATGGCAGGAAAAAATGGATGAACTGTGGATAAAAGACGAAAGGTAACATACAATTTCTGTATCTTTTTAAAGCGATACTGTGTTTAGTGATGGGATGGGAAGGCTGATGTATTCAAGAAGTATAGAGACCAGCCAGTATAGACAGGCTCATACACTTCTAAACTAAAGTTGATGGACTTAATTAGCAATGTACAAATATGTTACATCTTGTTTTTAAAATGTTTCTCTCAGCCTGTGTCCACCTGCCTTTTAATAAAATTCCGTTTTGTGCCTATGGGAGATCCTAAAGCACTTTGCTTGACTTTTGCTCTTGGGCCTTTGTGTGATTAGAATTTTCTTATTTTGCTACAATGTAATTTTAAACTTTATAACCCTGGCTTCAGTTTCCAAACTGAATAGAAAAGCATCTTTTAATCACCATTTCAAGGGATAGTCTTATTAGTTTAACCCCTTCTGTGCTACAGTAAAAGCATAATTATGCACAATGAACACTGAGATACTGCCTGCTAAAGGTTTTTGTTTCATTATATGACCTCTGTGTTCATTAGGTGCATTTCAGGATTTTTGATTGATAGGGACTTCATAGTACATTACAAGCGTAGAGGGGAAAACACTGCTGTCAGTAAGAAGTATAAATAATGAAGGATCCTGATTGTTAATGATAACTCTGCTTGTGTTTGCTAACTTATTACTATGATATGCTTTACTTTGCACTAGCAAAGCTAATAGAGATCTTGCTAGATCCCCTTAAATGATCTGTATTATCTGCAGACAACGCATTTAGGATTAAACACAATTCTATAGTATTAATCTGACTTTCCTTTTTTTAGTACTGATTGGCCACTCAGTTCTCCCAGTCCGATGGATGTTCCATCATTCAAAATTAGAACAGAGCCATTCTCTACCAAGGAGCACATTGAAGTTATTGCTACATCATCACAGAACGTTAAGTCTTTCTCAGTGGGGATAGCTTGTGGCCAGTCCGATTCCTCAGAGAGCCAACTTTCTCCAGTGGAGTTCTCTACCACTGACAACCGGGACTTGAACCAGGCAGCAGATCTGATGTTAAACCTGCAAGACAGTGTCCTTACAGATTGTGATATAGAGGACAGTACTGTTGATGAGACTGATCCAGGCCACTCCACTGAACTTTGTTCTCCAGCTGTGCTTGGTGTACGGCTGAGAGAGAGGACCTCTTCCTCCATTGTATTCGAGGATTCTGGCTGTGATAATACTTCCAGTAAGGAAGGTAACAGAAGTGATGCTTCACATGACTACTGCCATTGTGCGGAAAAAGCAACAAGTGCAACAGGATTTGAGAATAGGAAATCTCCTTCAGGAAGCTCTCTGTCTGTTTCTCCACCAAGACCAACAAGTTTAAGTCTGGACCTTTCTAAAAATACTGCAGAAAAAGTCAAACCCACCTCGCCAAAAGTGTACCTCTATATCCAGATGCAGCTGTGCAGGAAGGAAAACCTCAAAGACTGGATGAACAGAAGATGCACGATAGAGGAGAGGGAAAGAGCAGAGTGTCTGCAGATATTCCTGCAGATAGCTGAGGCAGTTCAGTTTCTTCATGGTAAAGGACTAATGCACAGGGACCTCAAGGTTTGTATTGATAAGGAACATTATCAGATCTTATCCCTTTGACTGTCCAGCATGATCTAGTGAACAGTGTGCATCACTAGAAGCCTGGAGCTCCTGAATTGTAAACCTAGTCATGTCTCTAACTCACTGTGTCCTTGGGCAGGTGGCCTTTCTCCCCTTCTGTGGCCTTGTCTTTGCGGCAGTGTTAGTGCAAGTTATGTGCATTCCAGTTACCTTCTCTTGACTTAACCTGGCTCAAGTGAGAACAGTCACACTGCAAAACAACGCGTGGGTAGCAGAGAGTATCAACAGCATGGAGTAGCCGAGTCCGCACTGCATTATTAGCTTGAGCTTCAGCACCTCTTGAGCTTCAACCCATGCCCCCAGATAGGCCAGTTGGCTCAAGTTTAAAGCACCACTTTAATCTAGCTTGAGTTTTTTGGTGTGTGTATGGGATAGAGCTAGGGGTAGCAGTAGAACTCAAACTGAGGCTGCAGTAAAGCCAAGCCCTGTCTTTTTTCCACATTGAGGTAGTAGACCATATCTCCTATCTTGACAGGGTGTTGTGAGGGCTAGTTAATATTTGCACAGTGCTTTGGAAATACACTTGTCCAGGTGGGGTAAATATTATCATTAATTATGGCTATGAAGCTTTCCCAGCTATAGGATTATTCCTACCAGGCACAGTTAAGGTGCATTCATTATGACATCCTTTAGTTCACTCTGTTTCCAGTGGAGTTACTTTATGGTAGTGTGCACCTTAGATGGTGGTTGAGCTAAAAGCCATAGTTGGTTTCCATTCTGAAATAAGTTCTACAATTCAAAGTGAACCAGCTCATACTGGTATCTCTCTTCTTCCCTTTGCTGTGGTGATACTGCCTAGGAGCTCTGGTTATCAAAGGTAAAAAGTGCTGTCACTCCAGAATTGAAAACTAAACTACTCCCAGTTGAAGTCTTGGACCAATGCCAAAACCTAAGTACAACTGGTTTGAGGGTTGTAATGACTTTATAATGTCTGATATCTATTAAAACGTCAGGACTAGAAGTGAATGCTGTTGGCCATGGGGAAGTTGTTTAGTGTTTGTTTCTAGTTCTGATGGGTTTGAGATATTGAGGTCATAAATTAAAATTGCATCATTCTGATTGTCATTGTGCCTTTTCCCCCTTTACTTAAATTCTGACCTGACGTTAGTGGCTGCTACCTCTGGAACTTCTAGCGTTAGAATCACTATTGTACACCATCGGTATGTGCTGATGAATATCGAAACTTAGATACTATTTGTACTTCACTGTTGCTGCTTCTCCTAACGAATTCTGAGAAACTGAGTCCCATGCTGTTGCTGACATCAGAGGTAGTTCCTGTTTGGTTGAGGAGCTGTCATTGCCCAATTAATGGGAGTAAATATTGAACTTGGAAGAACAAGATAAAGTCCACTCTTTTTCCCCACTTATCTGAAATGTTGTTATAGCTCCTCAAACATGGAAACAGTAACTATTTTGACATGGACTGAAACACACAGACTGTGCTGGGGAAGGCAGCCATTGCAGGTACAAAGAATTTTAAGGTTTGTGAAACTAACATTTTACAGAGTTCAAAATGAGTTACAACAGCAAAAATATGCCGGAGTTAGAAACACTTGGAACTAGTCCAGATATTTTTGGGACCAGCAAACTTCTTTTACTATTGATTTTTTTGAACCAAGAATCAGAAATGTTAATCCCTGAGAAACGGAACAGAAGGATACTTTTCAGGTACTTGAATTGTAAACATATTGGTACCTTGCCCCACCCATGGGAAAAATGTTGTTAAAACACAATAGTAATAATAATACTATAGGTAAGTATCTTACAGCTTTCCCAGAGCCTTTCATTGGGATCAGTGGCTTAACCTGGTTCTGCAGTACAAGGGTGCTGAGGTGGTTCTTTGGGTGCTTGCTCATGTCCGTTCCATTGTAGATGTGTGTGCTCGCCACATGCCGATGACAGAAGTTTTTCCCTCAGTGGTATCCATAGGGGACCGGCTCTGGGGCCCCCTACAGTGGCACATATATGCCACGGTATAAGGGGCGCTGCCGGCTCCCCCCCACCCTCAGTTCCTTTTTGCCGGAAACTCCAACAGTGGGGAAGGAGGGCGGGTCCTAGAATGGACCTGAGCAACACATCTCAAAGAACACCAGTTGCAGAACAGGTAACTGTCTTTCCTATAGATCTTGAGTTAGAGCTCTGACCTTCTAAGTCAGCAGTTGTGAGTTCGAATCTTACAAGGGCCTCCTAAAAGTTTTACAGACACTGGCCAGGAGGTGGATAAGATGCTCTAAATCTCTCCCCTTTCTAAATTCTTGCTTAGTATAAGCGGCATTAGGGGTATTCCCTTGAATGAACAACGTTCTTTATTGAGTGTCCAAAAGAAGTGTCTAAAATCTGTATCTCGCAGCTACGATATTCAGATGCTGTTTTAGGAGGGAAGCTTATTTGTTTTTTCTTGGCAGAATCAACAAGCTGGTTCATTCACTTTTCTGTGGTTCTTGAAACTTACTGGAACAAATCTTTACCTAATTCTGTGGTTTGTCCAATATAATAAGAGGTTGTTTGTACCATTTTAGTAAGTACCCACACTTCATTAACTGTGTAGTTCCAGGATTGTTCATTATAAATACAGATATTTAAGGTTCTCACTGATCAGAGCGGGCCTCATTTCAAGGTAAAAGGAATTTATGCTATTTCCTCAACCAATGAGAGATGTCACACTTGGATTTCATTGGAAGGGAATGAGCAATGTGAACCTAAAACTGTCTGGTTTTCATTATAATGCCAGAATGCGCTTGAAAAGGTCTTATCTGACCCCAAAAGAGAAAAGAGGCCCCATTGGATGGGGCAAATTGCAGACAGAGTTCCCTAACCAGGCAATAGTTTTCCAGAAAGGCAGTTGGCTCCATTGCTGACATGAAAAAAGCATACTAGTGAGAACTTCATCTTGGTCAAAGAATGCTCTAGACAAGTTGTCTGAGTGATTGTCACATGCCTCTAAAGGTTCCTTTTGACCTGTTACCTTTCATCAGAGTGTCTACTGCTTGATTATTTTTTTTTTCCTCTCAGGAAGTTATTCTTCCTTGTTTACTCATTGGCCTGTTTTTGCTGCCATTTGCAATGTTTGCAAGTTCCAGATCTCCTTGATTGCTTGAAGCTATAGGCTAGGTAAAGGGAAAGAGGATTGAAAGAATAATATCTGTTCTTGGGGGTCCAGTTCCCCTTCTTTTTAGAATCCCTCACTCTCCCTATCCATAACACTTTCTTCCTTTTTCATTGTCTTGGAGGAGGAAGTGTGATCTTGTCTTCAACTTCCTGCCTGTCTGTAAACTGGAGACAAACTGGGGCTATGGTATCTAAATCACTAGTGGAGGAATCTGTGTGCCCAGCAGACTAGTTCCATACTAGTCTCAAATAGGTATTTTGATAACTCACCTACAGGAAGAGAAGGCTGGGGAAGGGAGAGTTTTTATTCATTTCAGTTGGGAGGTGTTCATACACTGGTGATGAGGGCCATATAAATACCTTTTATAGATCATTTTGAGCATGTTCTGCATTTACAAGGTGGTAATTATCCTGCACTGAAACTCTCAAGGCCAAGTTATTCATTTTAGGAAATTATTGTAGGAAACAAACCCTGAGGCTGAGTTTACCGGCCCCGGGAGTGATTATTACTGAATTGAGAAGGCACTCCCTGCCTGTAGATTTATACTATGTTCATTTGAGAGCTATCTAAGCTTTTGACACACAATTCAACAGACTTTTGTTTGCTCTCACTCATCTCTCTCCCCCACCCCATGGGCAGGTGGCAATGGTGGAAAAGCCAAGGTAGTGAGCTGTGCTTTGGAGATGATGGTGGTCAGGTTTGTAACCATTATTTGCTATTGTGGAAAAGCTTTCCAGAGGTCCAGCTCTGCCAAGAAAGTTCTGTTCCCTGCTTCATGGTTAACGGACAATAAATGTGTCCTGTGTCCTCTCAGCCGTGCACCTCTCTGCTCTGGTGATGAATTCTGAGGGGAGTAGACTTCCTCAACTCCCTCTAGCCATCTCTTCACCTAGCCCCATTCCTAATATCTCATCCATCCCTGCTTCTTCTGGCCCCTCCTTAAAGTCCACCCTTCCTCCACTAAACCAACTCCTCTCATGGGTTTAATATCTGGGGTAGTGGGAGGCTAGACAGCTGTCTCTGTTGTGGGCATGTCAGTAGGAAGTCTGAGGGCATTGACCAAACAGAATAGAGACTTGCACTACATCATTTAGAAATAACCATCATTATACAGATGCTGTTTTCTGTGTACAGCATTGTGTGTATAGACACACACCATAAAGGTCATTATGGCTCAGAAGCTGTAAGGCACTTCTGAGCTGCTCTTTGTGAGATCATTCCATTTCTATATCATTCAGAAGTGGCTCTGGCTAGTGATTGTGTTTTCTGGTAGTTAGTAAGCTGGGCCTGAGGCAAAGCTGAGACTAGTTCACTACTACATTCATAAACAATAAAAAATTAGATTTTAAATCAGGAATTATCTTTTTGTTCCATTGTGGATATACTGGTCTGGCTTTCTAGCAGTTAAATCAGCATAGTATCAGTAGGAAAGCAGGACTTAATTCTGTTTTCCATTATGTTTATAATGTTGTGATTAAGAGTGGTGTTGCAGTCTGGGTCAAAACTCCTCAGTGTGGTCTACAGGTCAGATGAGGGGACTGGGAGTCAGCACTACAGACGTCCATTCCTGACCCAGCCACTGATTTGAGACTTAATTCCCAACCCAGCCATGTGATCAAGGGGGAATCAGGAACCTCTCTGTGACTCAGGCTATGTCTACACAACAATGTAGGCAGCGTTTAGGGTATGTCATACTACATGTTGCAGTGAAAAGCAGGCTGTGTCCACACCGTGACATGTAGCTACATGTCAGCGAAAGGCTCTGGCAGGGAGGAGGCTGCAGGGAAAGTGTTTGTTTGGCAGTCCCCTGCTGCATTCCACCTGCCAGAGCCTTTTCCCCACCACCAGAATACTTCCCTGTGGCGGGGAAAGGCTCCAGCAGCAGGAGACTCCACTGCTAAAAATAGCAATGTAGACAGGAAGACACTGCTTGGGCGAGTAGAGACCGTATTGGGTATATACCCAGGTACATACCCACAGACTTCAGGCATGTCTTTACCTGTCTACACTGCCAGTCACACCCCTGCTGGGGGGCTTCCCATGTAGGCACACTACATGCTGCCGAAAGAAGTGTGCCGTGTAGATGCACCTTGAGTTGCCCCCACTCTTACTCAGGAGTGTTTCCCTCAGGAGTGTTGACAGTAGATATTTGTAAAGTGTGTTCAACCCTCTACAGGGAGGCAGTAGCCAGCCATTGTCAGTTAAAGGGATTTAAAGAAAGTAAGACTTCAATTAATGCTGAATGCTCTTTGCCTAGGCAGCTGGAATTCTCAGTTAAGTAAATTAATCTTTATTTTGCAGTTCACCTTTAATATAGTCTGCCTGAATGAATTGCTGTGAATATGGAGGTGAAGGCTTTTGTTTCATCTTTGTAATTCTTTTTTTCTCTCATCTGTTTGGTTTTCCAGCCTTCCAATATATTTTTCACAATGGATGACATAGTAAAGGTTGGGGACTTTGGCCTGGTAACTGCTATGGACCAAGATGAGGAGGAAGAATCTGTTCTTACTCCAATGCCAGCTTATGCCAGACACACGGGACAAGTTGGGACCAAACTTTATATGAGCCCAGAACAGGTGAGATTTTTCTCTTGCGTGATGCAGTGTCATGAATGGATTTAATTCTCTTCTTGAAGAAAGAGGCAATATTTTTTTAAAGTTTGTTTAATTTATTTCTGCCTACCAGAAAAGTATTGAGTGGTCAGGATCAACTTCATGCCTTGCATGTGTATACTCAGATATTGGGGTTATCAAGAACTGGAGTTCGGCATCCACTCGTGTACATACATGCCTCTGTACACATCTTTCCAGCACTGACTTATGTGAACCCAGGTGATGGAGTTCACGCAAGCTTTTAAAAAAAAGTCCAACTGCATATGCAGGTGTTGGTGCTGGAAAAGTGCATATGTGAAATTGGGTGAGTACACGTGGAAGCTGTGTTGAGGCCCCACTGAAAATCTAGCCTAGGAATTGAAGGAATAATGACCTTATTCCTGGCAATATATAGCCAATTCCCAGGATGCAGGACCAGGATCTGTTGGTTTTTTTGTTTGGTTTTTTTTTTAAGTTTCGAGGATTATAACTTGATGTGCTCAGAGTTCTGTTCGGGTTCTTATGCTGTGCCCATCAAAGTAAAATTTCAGTATGAACTGAAATCTGATATTGGCATTTTCAGTGTTACTTTTTAAAAAATACTTGTAAAACTTGTTCAGTTATGTTTCTAAGGAAAGACCGTTACTGTTCTCCTCTATTCAGATAGAACCTGAATACTTGAATATAGTGCCTGACGAATCACCCTCTTCAGCCCTGTAAAGAACTGATTGTGTGCATTTAACTTAACGGGGGTTTGTGTGTTCCATAGTGATTTCAAATGCACTGATCAATACTGTCCGAACACTGCAAGTAACATGAACCTGATTTTGCATTTTCCAGATTTATGGGAACACGTATTCACACAAAGTGGATATCTTCTCTCTGGGACTGATTCTGTTTGAGCTGCTTTACCCCTTTAATACTCAGATGGAGCGGGTTAGGGTAGGTATGCTCTTGTGCAAAAATACTATTCTCAATTCCACCGTTTCTGTATATCATGTACTGTATGAAAGTGGCTTACCAGATATTTGTATGAGATTGTTATGATATAGCAGTAAGACATGCCAGAGTTGGTTGCAGTGTAATAAAGAATTGTTTCTGTCTCACCCACGAATCAGAGTGACATGGAGCAGTGTGCAGGACTTGTGCAGTAGAGCAAATATGGGCAACTTAATTATGAGGCCATAATTTCTTCATTTCTAAAGCCATCTAAGGGAAGCTGTAGAACTAGAATTTACCAGAACTCAAAAATCTCATTACAGCTTTTGAGTTGAAACCCAATTCTTGGATCCATTTTCTATATGTCACCCTTCTGCCTTTCACCCCTCCTACTCTCTCTCTTTTTCTTCCTCTCCTCTTCCTCCAAAACACCCAGGGAAGGTCCCTGCTGCTTTTCCCTGCTTTTGAAGTACAGTCAGAGTAGACTTCCTGACCTTAAAGCAGCCTTGCCTACTTCTCCAGCAATTGGGTGACTCTCGTTGTTCACATGTTGCATTAGCCAGGAATTGGATGGAGAGAGGTTCATGGTTTTTCCTGCTACAGTCCGTTATATCCTAATTCCCACTTAGCAGTGTTCTGTTAGGAAAATCTGATTTAGAAAAATGCATATAGATCCTTCCTGGCTCCTTGAGAATTCATTCACAGCAGGAGAATGAGGGCCAGGGAAGGAGCCTTGCCTGCACGTGGTGAATAATGGTCTGTGTAGGAGAGGACAAGTGGTTGTGTTTCCACCAAGGTTAGTTATTGACACGAATGGTGGATTTAAATTCTTCGTGAAGTGGACTGTTTGGGCGTAGTTCAAATTTTGTCTCACAGCCCTGCCACTGAACATAAGTCTGGCCTGAAAGCATCTCTCCTAATACAGTATTGCACTCCACTGAGTAAGGAATCCTAATAGCTGTGGGGTTTTATAATCTATATGAACATGCCCCCAGAAGAGCAAAGGTCTCTTAAGTCACTTGTTGCCAAAACCACTTCTAATTCTGCTTTTCCACTGTGAAATAGTAACAGTAAATGTACTGGGACACATTCCCCCCAGAACACTTTCCTTCTCATTCTCAGGCAAGAAGCCCATAAAATAAGTAAGATCGTCGTCTGTCCACTTTTTGCCATGGATGCAGAAGCAAACCTGTCAGTTAAGGGAACAGGACCCTAAATCACACTGCATCCAGAGTGCTACCTCCAGGGGCTTCTCTGTACAGCGATTTCAGCCAGGGTGTCAATCTGCAGTGCACCAGCAGTAGAGCAAAGCACCCTACAGAACTGGCGGCAGCAGGATCCACGTGGACACTTAGTGCACGGCAGGCTGGGGTGCTGTAGATTTACACCCTGACTTGCCATGCAGTGAGTGGCTGTTCGGACAAGCCCCATGAGTCTCTGGCTAACCAGAAGAGAACTCTCCCTTGTTTTTGTTTTCACTGTATTTTCTTCAGTGTTGTTTTGTGTGTGTGGGACCCTTGACTTCAGCTGATCCTGCTCAGGATGGCATTTTAGCTAATCCTGTGCTCACTTCCTCCCCCATCAGCTGTCTCCCACTCACCTGTCATGCTGGTAAGGAAGGGCTGTTCAACTGGCTCTTTGAACTGGCCATGACTGAGCACTAGTAGCCAAAACTAAGAGCCCTCTCCCTGACTTGTAGCTAGTCAGCAGTGGCTCTCCCCCAGTAAAACCTGGGCGACAGGCAAGGAACTGAAAGCTTAGGACTCAGAGCATGAGTGTCACGTCTGCCCCTTGCTCAGACCAAAGCAGCAGGGCTCAGGCAGATGTGGAGCTGTGGCAGTGCAAGTTCCTTCTAAATTAGAACTCCAAATGCTGATCGATTTAGTCCTACAAAGAGAGCAGGATTCTTCAGACAACACCCTGCTTAATCCCAAGATTTCAGTGCCCTTTTCCCCTGAAACTGTTTTTCCTGGCCGTGTTCGAACGGCAGTCACCACCCAGCAGTATGACTCATCAGGGGTTTAGACTTCTCGGTTCCCCGATAATATTTGACTGACTTTAAGCTTCAGATTTTGTGTTCAAATTGCTGCAGATGGAGCCCTTTTTTAACAGTCAAATGCAAAGCATCTCCTGTTTCTAAGCATGCTCAAATGGGTCATGGATCAGTACTGGAAATTAGGGAATTTCAAATTCATTATTAGCTGCAGCAGCGTAGTGATTTGTAACTATAATTGACTAGGGAAAATATTTCCAGTAGAGGGAGCCAACACATTTGGTATGAAGTGAACATGGACTGTAATGGAGATGGGTTATGTTGCAACAAAGACAACTAAGTTTCTAATGAATTATAACTAGAATTCTAATGAATTATAAAACTTGTAATCAATCTGTTCATTAGTCTATAAATATGAAGTAGGTGTGAGTATCCATATGGCTTTCTAAGATCTGTAGCCAGTGATCTTAACCTCGAGTGTCGTAGGTGTAATACTGACAATTCCAAGTGTCTCTAGCAGTACACTGTCCATAATACTGTCAATGGAGCAGTATTAGGCGGGACCAGAAAAGCATTACTATGGGGAAGTGGCTGGGTTTCTTAGCGTTACAAACCCCGAACTCTTCTGTCATGTCTGTGAGTGCAAACTCTGCCCCCTGGGAAGCAGTGACTTGCATGTTTATTTAAATGCATAGTAATTCTAACCAATGATGCAAGTCTTAATAAACACTACCACTTTTCTCTTGTTCATCAGCAGTATTAAAAGTATTGTGCAGGACTGATTTGTTTGCATAGTGCATTTTTGTTAAGTTAGTATCTTAACTTTGAGAACAATAATTAAATGGGCAAGATGTTTAATGACCTTTTTAATATTGTTTCAGACATTAAGTGACGTAAGAAGTTTGAAGTTTCCACCATTGTTTACTCAAAAATATGCACAGGAGGTAAATCTATTTGATCTTAGTTCTGTATTACAAAGTAACTGGAATGCCAAGTGGCAAAGACAAGTGAAGTAGTCTTAGCTGGTCTGTTTTTTAAACCAAATTCCTATTTCAGGTACTTTACTGTGCCTCTGAAATAAGGCGTAATCATTTTAAATCACACGGCTATAACCTGTACACAGATACCTTTTGCCCCACATAGTCTAATTGCTATGAGTTGAAAATATATGGTTTTGCTAATGTAGGAGCATGCACTTTACATGATCCCTTTTCCCATCCGTCCCATCCTCGTGTTTTAAATCCATATCGTAGTGCAGGAAACAGTCCTAGATAAGTGAAACTGGGGCTGCATGTGAATTCTCACACACACATACCCTTGGGAACCAATGATAAGAGTTAGATCTCTTTAAGGGGAAAATTGTGTAAGCAAAAATATCATGGGGCATGACATGCCATATTTTGGGGTTGTCAAATCTGTCCCCCTCTAAAGTAGTAGGATAATTTCAGAGGAAGAGGGTCCTAATTTGCAAAACCCCTTCATGAGAAATTGTGAGTCTCTCATTTCCAGTTTCTTTTCTGGCTGCTTCAGCCCTGTACTCAGACTAGATCAGCCTCCTTCTCCTGCTACCACTTCAGCCTGACTTCTACGGGTGTGGTCTGCTCTGAGTACTGAGCTGAAGTGAGATTAGAGGTGCTTTATTTCTCTGAAGGTACAGTAAATATTTAGTTTTAACGATTTAAAATATTTATTGAATGTGTATCTGCCTATATTGTGCTTTGACACGTTGGAGTTTCCCTTTAAGACTAGCTACCAGGAGTTCCTTAAATCTCAGGATTGAGTGCATGCTTAAGGGAAACGTGGCCTGAGATTTGTAGAGTTTGTAAATGTGCAATTATTATTTTTCCCCTTTTGCTTTATTAAAAGATCTTGGGCCAGATTTGACTAGACTAGTGGGTCTTTAATCCTTTAGGCATAAGGGTCAATCTGATGCCACTGTGCATCCAGATTTCAGGCCTTTTATGTATTCCCAACCACTGTGCCAAAGGATTAATGAACAAATTACTAGAAAAGCATTTTGGGGGTGTCTTCTAGTTGTTCATGCGTCTAAACCTAAAGCTAAAACATTAAATAACAAAGCCATTTGAAAATAGTTTTGCTGTCTGAAATGTCACATAGCACATCATTTGTTTTCTTCTAGTACGCTATGGTAAAGCACATGCTTTCTCCAAGTCCCACTGAAAGACCAGAGGCAGAAGACATCATAGAAAACCCTTTATTTGAAGACTTAGAACTCCCAGCAAAATCACTGCTTAGGCAGAGGTCACGGACAATGAGTTCCTCTGGAATTAAGCATTCAAGACAACCAAGCAAATAATTGGGCACAATTATCCTGAGTACACTCAACACAGCTCAAAATGGTTATTCAGCAGGCCGGAACCTCTGTCACATAATGTTGATCTCTGATACAGTTCTTTATTTCTCAGATTATGTAGAAAACATGTTGGATGGAGCTCAGTTAATCTTGTTTGCTATTGTTAGATGACCCGATGAAAGCCAGTAACTAAACTTTTTGCATTCCATTGCTCTTTCTGCCTTGATCCTCATAGGTTGGTTGGTCCAGCACACTGCTTACATTTGTTTGGATACTGTAAATGTTAGCTGTCGGGGGAAACTGGAGAGATCTGTTTATGTAAATAGAATTAAAATGCTGTATTTTTATAGAATAAATTAGTCTCTAAACCTGATGGATATATTCCCTGATCACTTGCTCTCTGGAGAAATGAAGGTGATCTTGAAACTTTGAAAAATCATGACTCCATTTTTGTCCCTGGTGGGTAAACTGGGAATCTGCACTATTTTTAAAGTAAAAGTATCACAGGTGTACATACGGTCACTATTCATAGCCTGTATTTAGAAGAACTGGTGGATTGTATTTCCACACCATAGTAGATTTTTAGGGAATGTGTTTTGTACTAACAAACCTGTAGAGGGCAAAAGGAGGTTTTTGTCCCCCGCTCCCGAAAAAGGTTATAGATACTGTTATGAAGAGCCATAGTAAGAAATTAAGCATATATCAAAATCTTGAAATTCTGGAATTTTTAAACCTAATTAAGTCATAGGTATATTATGTAATACTGTAGATTTGTACTTTTCTAAATCAACTGTAGGCGTTAGTGTAATCTGCTAATTTAACTGCCTAATATGAAGCTTTTATTGTTCATTGTAAATATGTTCATTCTTATTTATAAAATGCAGAATCAATCCATTTGGGTTGGTGGTGTACAGAATGCACTTATTACAGTTGTGGAGTGCATTAATTGTGACTTCTTTCAAGTCTAAATGATTTAATAAAGTTTTTTATTTAAAGCTTTATAGTTGCTTTTCTTTAAAAACAAAAACTACACAATAAGCAACCCTGATGGCAGGTTTACATGGGCTGAAGGGGATAGAAAAGCCAGTCCTCCAGCTTGTTTTACTTTTGTGCCAAGTTCAGTTTTATAGTCTGCACTGTGACAAGTTGGATTCTTACTAACTTATAAGACTGAAGTGGGAGTTTCAACTGTGCTAAAATACCGGTTGATGGAGGGGCCACACGAGAAGGAGACAGACACTGAGACTTTCCTCTTAGGAGAATTAACCTTTGTCCTGACATTTCTGAAGGCTGGTCTTAGTCTAGAGATGAGTGTATTGGGGAAGTTTGAAGAAATATTTTTAGTTTTCTTGTGGTGGGGGGGAGAAATAATTTTAGTACTAAAAATGTTTGTGTTGGTGCTTTTGTTCTGCACTCCAATAACTCAGAGGTTTGTCTGATATCTTTTGAAGTCCTAGTCCTTGAGGAGGACTTTTTCCATCTCTTTAACCCCTCTCCCTGTTCCACAAAATGCACTTCTAGTTCTGACCTCTGAGTGAGTCAGGTTGGTACACTACAGACCATAGGAGTGTCAAAGGCCTGTCACTGAATCCAGTTGACTGCAGCATCTGACTGAAGTGAAATTTTATGTCATGGTAACAGTAGGCTCTAAGGATGTGTCTTCACAGCAATTAAACATTTGCAGCTGGCCCACGTCGGCTGACTCGGGCTCGTTGGGCTTGGGCTTCAGGGCTGTAAAATTGCGGTGTAGACATTCGGGCTTGGGCTGGAGCCCAGGCTCTGGGACCTCGCAAGCAGGGAGGGTCTCAGAGCCCAAGCTCCAGCCTGAGCATCTACACCTCAGTTAAACAGCCCCGTAGTCCAAGCCCCCGGGAGCCTGAGTCAGCTGACAAAGCCAGCTGCGGGTGTTTACTTGCAGTGTAGACATATACCCTAAAAGGTCCTTCTTCGTGGCTTCCAGCCAGTGGAAGTGTTCTGGATGGGGAGTTGCCTGATGAAGCTAGATTGCCTTCAGGAGGTTGCTGTGCTGAAAAATGCAATCAGATTCAGGGTATTCTGGGAGCCAGACTATAGCAGAGTCAAAACAGGAGGGATCACGTACTGCCTGCCTTGAGAGATTTACCTAGCTTCACACTCAGACTGAGTAGGCTCAGGGGGAGTTTCTCTCAGCCACCCCTGAGCCCCAGTATGCTTCACCTCTCATCAGCAGGGTGGTTTTGTTATACAATGTCTGGTCACATTCAAACTCGGGTGAATCCCTCCTCCTCCCATCCCCCCCACTTCCTTCTACAGTTGTTAATGTTGTACTGTTAAGCAGCTGCTGAACTCCATACCAGAGGTTTGTGGCGTTGTAGTGGTAGGATAAGTGATTTTTTTACATCCCTTATCTGCCTCTCCAATGTCCTGTGCGGCTTATTTAGACCATTGTAAACCACTTAGAACATCTTGGACAAGAGGGGCTCTACAAATTCTATAGCATGATAAAGGTTCCCATACTTGTTTCCGCCAGTCGTATTTGGTTGGGCAGCCTTCCAAAGGCCTGGGACACAGCAAGTTCCTTTGATACATGAAATGACAAGACTCCTTGTGGAAAAAGCACAGACCGTCACTGCCTGGAATCAGCACTATTTGATTTTACAAACTGAACACACACTTCATGTACACGAACACCTCTCCTGTCCGTCTGCACTTGCTGTTGATGAATCACTTATTTTAAATCTCTCAGACTTAGTTTGGAAAGTTTATAAGCTTTGCAACTACACACTTATTTCTGAAAAAAAAAATTGGGGTGAAATCTACCACGGTGCAGAGAGCCAGCACAAGCCCTAGGCACCTCTGAGGTCACTGGTGACTGGGTCTTGTGCTGTCTCTCTGCACATGAGTGAATTTCATTCATAGGCTAGCGCCTACCAGCACCTCTGTGCATGATGAACTTTATTCACAAGTAGTCCCAGTGAAAATGTGCAAGTAATGTTGAGCCCTTTGTAGCACCAAGGCTGTATTGAATTGCCTTGAGACAGCACGTATCCTACACAATTGTAGAGTACACCCGGCTAAAAGGAGCTCAGTGAGCACAATTCATGTTTTCACACCTACTTTTTCAACATGAAGGCTGAATCATTCACAGGAAACTTTTCTGCTATTTATATATAGTGTAATATTGTTTTAATGGGAAACTAGCCAATTGGTTATGACAACTGAGCTGCAGGATCAAGGTCCTTTGCTGTTCTTTCAGAAAGTGCTACTAATTTTGTTCACAGCACAAAGGAAGATGAAAGGACAATATGGCATCACTCTGCTGTGCTCACATTTCACACAGATTACAGCCAAAATAAAAATACATTTGTAATCTTGCACCCAATCTCTTCCAAAAAAAAAGTTCAATTAATAGACTCCCCCCTTCCCCCCCGCCAAAAAAAAAAATACACACCAGTCACCATACACTCTGCATCTGTCTCATCCTGCAACAAGTAACCCAGAACTTGGTTTGCGCTTGCTCTTCAGCCCTCCAGTGGACATTGGGACTTTAATGCTGTATTCTGGGTCTTGAGCAGTCTTGGAAAAGGTGGCTATTGAAACCATATCTTCTCCAATATCCACCTGAGACCTGCGCCTGCAGATGAACAGCTTCTTCAGAGCCCGTTGGAAGTCCCGATTCAGAAAGGCGTAGAGCATGGGGTTGATAGTAGAATTGCAATAACCTAACCAAGTTATGATCTTGAAAGCATCAACCAGAACTGCGCTGGTGGAATTGGTACCTTTAGCAGCTAGCCATACATTCAGAACAAAGTAAGGTAACCAGCACAATATGAAGACTGAGATGATGATGCTAATTGTCCGAGTGGCTTTGTTTTCCAGCTGCAGGTTGTTCTGCCTCTTGCTGTTGGGATGGTAGTGAATTTCAAGGGACTGAGACATGATGCGGGTGGCCTTGAGTCGTGATGCTCGGTAGATGAAGAAATACATGCTGCACATAATCATGAACGGGACAAAAAACGCCAGGGCAGAAGCTACAATGGCAAAAGTCCAGTTGGTGACAAAGATGCACTCTTTGCCAGCGTCAAAATCTACACCAGGTATCTCATTCCAGCCTTGCATGACTGGTAGGAAGGAAATGAGGGAGGAGTATACCCAGACCATGCAGGTCATTATGATGCACCTGCAAATGGAAGAGCAGGAAGGTAAAAACTTGGGAGCACAAGTTATTCTGAGATCTTCCTTTGAAAACAGCTGACAGTAATGATACTCCACAGGGGTGTGGTGGAGATTAGTCAATGCTTCTGAAGAGGTAAGTATAGAGAAGCCTGAGACACAATGTTTTGGTCCAAATTTGAACATTTCCAAAGTCTGGATTATTTGGATTAGGTTTAGGTTTAGGCCAGTCTGTGTGTCAGGGACCGATAGAACTGTTTGGAAAAATAACGGGGAAACATTGTTTCAGGGAATATTTTCTTTTCTGTTAGAATATTGAAACATTTTAAAATTTCCAACCAGTTGTAGGGTCAGGAGGTGATAGTCAGCTTACGCGTTTAAGATGTGATGCCCAAACTTTGCAACCCTTTGCCACAGCTTAGCAGGGCTCTCAGGCCCACTCCCTAATTTCCCATCTAGATTTGATTTTTTTTTTAATGGACACATGCAGCCATATTATTAGCTAGAGCTCTTATCTTGCTAGAGAGTGATACAACTAGATTGCTGGCTGCAGAGGGCAAGGCCAGGGCACCTGGAAAGTCTCATTTACCTAAAGTGTCCCAGCAGCCCTCTCCTGTGGGTTTCCTATGGAACAGTGGTAGGAGCTTAAACCTGCCCTCACCACTGGAACTCCTGGGTTAGGATGGGGAGGGTAAATCCATGACATGCCCACACCTTGAATGCTGTATGCAGTTCTAGTCATCCCATCTCAGAAAAGATGTGTTAGAATTGCAAAAGGTACTGAGAAGGGCAATGAAAATGGAATGGTAAAGCTTGTGTATGAGGATAGATTTAAAAGACTGGGATGGTTCAACTTGGAAAAGAGATGATTCAAGGGGGGAATATGGCAGAGGGCTAAAAAATTGTGCCTGAAGTGGAGAAAGTGAATAAGGAAGTGTTATTTATCTTTTCACATAACACCAGAAACAGGGGTCACCCAATGAAATTTATAGGCAGTAGGTCTACAACAAACATAAGGAAATACTTCCTCACACACTGCACAGTTAACCTGTGGAACTCATTGCCAGGAGATGTAGTGAAGGCCAAAAGTATAACTGAGTTCAAAGAAGACTTAGATAATTTCATGGCTAATAGCCATTGATGGACCTGTCCTCCAAGATGATCAGGGATGGGAACTCCATGCTCCAGGTGTCCCTAAACCTCTGATTGACAGATACTGGGACTGCATCATGGGGGATGGATCACTCTTAAATTGCCCTGTTCTGTTCATTCCCTCTGAAATGTCTGGCACTGGCCACTGTCAGAAGACAGGATGCTGGGCTTGATAGACCATTGGACTGACCCAGAATGGCCATTCTTGTGTTTTTTCAGAGGTCCCACTACCTACATTTTCCCATGCATAGCTGAAACATGTAGGTGGGCCCACTGACTTCCTTGTGCCTGCAGATATTTATGAAGCCTGTAGCACTACCTAAAACTCACAACCAGCCAAATAATTTTGCAACATGTTCCTAATTCAAAAGGGGCATCATAGAAGTGCATGCAGGCCAGGGCAGCCATGAGGTTCTTTATACCTTACTGCATCCTCCACACCAAAAAAGCACAAAAGTAGGGCTCTTTAAATGGTGCAAAGGGCTGCTTATCAAATACGGATCAGATTTTGGGTGGTGGCTGCGAATGGCTCATCTGGAACTGTCAGGGTCCATAGTAAGGGTGTGTTCCACATCTGAGTAAAAACTCTGAAGGATTTGGGCACTCAAAAATTAGCTCTATAGGGAGTTAAATATAAATAAACTAGTAGCTGAAAGCCTGTCCTGTTGCACAGGTGTGGCATTTGGGCCAACTAATCCACCATCTGTGCAGTCTCCCTCACAACCAATGAAAGTGTTGCATGCAAATTAGCTGTAGAGTAAGAGTGGTGATTGGTGGTTACCTCTGAGATCACAATGGTTTAGGACTCTTGGCATGGAATACATGCCTGACTGTAGCTGGACATGGGTGTAATTCATAACATCAAAATGTCTGAGAACTTAAAAATTGGACAGTGATGGACAGTGAACCCCAGTGGTGACTGAACCTGATGATATTCTAAACAAAGAGAGCTCTCTGCCATGCCTGTTGCTGTTTCCATCGCTTCACACTGTACAGACATTCTAGGCTTCAGAGTGACAATCCTGGGATCTTATTACATAGATACTATTTTAGAATATGAGACTCGATAGGCTGTGTCTAGGTACTTGTATGGGCTCTATTACTGTAGTATTTGACTGCCTCACACTCTTTATTTAGCCTCACAACACACATCTGTAAGGCAGGGCAGTGCTATGATCTCCATTTTCTAGATGGCGGAACTGTGACACAGACACTAAGTGACTTGCCCAAGGTCACACAAGAAATCTGTGGCAGAGCAGGAAATCAAGTCCCTTGCTAGCACCCTAACCACTGGATAAGTCTTCCTTTCAATTCTTGATCTTAAATTATTCTTTTTTGAATGGATGCAGTGCTTAGCGCCTATTTGAATTTGAGGTGTAAGAGCAGAGATGGCAATCTATCCAAGTTAGCCCTCCAGGGATGTTTAATGTTAAACCCTGGAATTGGGACTGATGATGGAACATCTGGCAGATCCTAAAACCTCCCTCTATTTCCACAATCTTTTGAGAAGTATACTCGCCTTCGACGTGACATCCTCATTGAATAATGATAGGGGGTCACCACGGAGCAATATCTATCCAGACTGATAAAGCACAATGTGACAATGGACGCCGTGCAGAACATGACATCAAAAGAGATCCACACTTTACAGAATAGCTTCCCGAACAGCCACATCCCCGTCACCTCATAAATTATGCTGTGGGGTGGAAAGAAAGAGAGACCACAATATATTGTTACAGTTGAAATGATTATTTTTCTGCTATAGAGAAGCCTATTTACCCAAAACGCAAGTTAACGTTGTACCCTGTTGGCAAGATTAGTGAAAATATGGCAACTTCTATTGAGAGACATTGAAATTTTGTTAGGAGGCAAATTGGAGTAATCCCCAAGTTTGATGCCCAAGGCTTTAGCCTGATATGGGACATAGCTAAAGTCCCACTTATGCTACCAGCTGGAACACTGTTTTAATGGTATCCCTTGGCATTGTTGCAGTTTCAGTACAGATCACCTCTAATTTATTAGTATTTTCATATATTGTTATGTTTGTCACAGGCTTTTTCAGTGCCTCAAGAAGACACTTATGGAACCAAAACGAGAGAGCTAGTCTTCACAACAGCTCATATTTTTGAACTCTTTTTGAATGAGTGATCAAATCCTCAGTTATGTAAGGCGTGTATTTTAAGATTCCAAACCATGGAAACATAAAGTCTAAGAGAAAGTTACTGCAGAAGCTAAGGACCTATATAAAACTGGTAAAAGTAGGAAGAAGCAAATTGCAGCCAGGTAAATGTTACAGCATCACAGCTTACACAGCCCGTTATACTCCTGCCTCAAGCTTCCTGAGTGGTTACTCATTTGTTACTGTTTCTCTGACTTTGTTGGTAATATTTTGGTACAGGTGAGTCGTTTTCACTGGCTTACTTGTCTCCGTGAGTCATTTATAGGCTAAATAACATGAGAACTGGAGAAAATATTTCCTTCACATCTTCATTTTTGCCCATCTAAATCTGGAGCATTGGAAGATCAATCTCATCTTTTGCATTGTAGAATTTTTCAGCATGCTGGATTTTGCCTCTTTTGTATAAATTTTTTTTATCATCATCTCAAAAGATAATGTCTTAATTTTTTTCTCAGCCACTGGCAGTAGTCAACTTAGTGGCAAATTTTGCCCTTTTGGCACTATGCTGAAGAAGAAAATTTATATTAGGTTCTAATTGGCATTTTGATGTATTATCTGGATGGTGCTGTTTTAGATTGTGTGGTTTTGTATTTGACAAAGACAGATGTCATATGTGATTTAATAAAATTGAACTGCATAGTCTCCTCAGGATATTTCAATTCCTGGGCTTGGAATAGCTTCCCTCCTCCAATGTTCCAAGCGTCTTTAGTACTTTCCATCAGATCTGCCTCTTCAGATCTCATGCATTTTAGCTTCTGGCTAATGGGATTCATATGAGAACCCCAGTTGTCATGTTATTTAGCCTATAAATGACTCACGGAGGCAAGTAAGCCAGTGAAAACCACTCACCTGTACCAAAATATTACCAACAAAGGCAGAGAAACAGTAACAAATGAGTAACCAGTCAGGAAGCTTGAGGCAGGAGTACAACGGGCTGTGTAAGCTGTGATGCTGTAACTTTTACCTGGCTGCAATTTGCTTCTTCCTACTTTTACCAGTTTTATATAAGACCTTAGCTTTTGCAGTAACTTTCTCTTGGACTTTGTTATGTGACACAGTGAACAAGTCACTGCCTTTGTGAGAATTAATTCCCTTCTTCCCTGCAACTGTATAGCTTCATAGTCTCTTAGCACTAAAACCACAGCAGTTGCTCTAACCCGACTGGAGTTCTTTCAGCTCTGCTGGCTAGAAAGAGGAAAGGAATAAAATCTATATATAAAGCTTTTTTTAAATGCTTGGGTTTGGCTTAACTAATTTCATTAGTATTAATTAAACTACTTTTACAGGTTACAATTGTTCTGCCTCTTCAGGATGGTAATGGCACTCACTGTGTTAGCATCTGTGCTACAATATGAGCTAGACGCCCCAGTCAGTTGAGGATGTTGTACAAACATTTATCTGAGGAGTTAGGGGGAGCTCTGTGTGTTGTCTTATATGGCCCCGTTACAGTACTATTTGAGCACCTCACGGTGTATAACATTTATCCTCACAACGCCCCTGTGAGGTAGGCAAGGTCTGTTATCTCCTTTTTACAGACGATGGAACAGATTCACAAAGGCACTTAGGGGCCTAAATCCAACATTCTGGTGACGTTCTCAAAATCACTGCTCAGCAGCCACTTAGCTCCTGATTCTCTGAGCTGCTGCCAATCAGTATTTGCAAAGCTGCTTGAGTCCTGATGCCTCCCCACCTCTAATGACCTGCTCAGAGCCCTAGTGCAAGCCAGTTCCCTGGTGGCCCTGAAGCAGGATTTTTGAAGTAGGCATTCCCCTGCCTACCTCGGCCCAGGGTATGCTCTCAACCTCACAACTTTCCTGTTGGACATCTTCCACTTTGTAACAGAGCAGGAACTAGAACCTGCATCTCCTACAGCCAAACAGAGTGCCCTAACCAGTCAGCCAAATGGATAACATGCACACTCTCTAGACACCAATAATCTTCTAAAGCTTTTTACACAGGAGGAACCATTCAGATTTAAAATAGATGCATTTAGGGTCATACAATGGGCTTAAAATTAAGTGACCTGGCAAGCCAGAGTTTTAAAAAGAAATCAAATGTGTTTCATGCCAAAGCGCTCTGCAAAGTACTCATATACATCACCCCTGAGATCTAGCCATGTCTGGGATGGAGGGCAGCAGGCAAGCACCATACAAACCACACAAGAGTTGGGGAGATGACATTTTGGCTAAAGACGTCATGACAAACTCCCCAACCTTATGAGAAGTGCTATAAAGCTCCCTCTCTTGAGATGTTTAAACTGGACAAAGAGCTCAGGCTCTCAGGAATAATCCTGTACTGGCAGGGTGATGGATTAGCTGACCCAACTGTTGTTTCCCTCTAATTTCACCTTTTTCTAAAGAATAAAGGTGTTATGATGATATCAACAGTGACATCAGCACAGCCTGTCCATTCACTACCAAGCGCCAAATTAGGGGCCATTAATGAAGGAATAATATGAGATTGAGAGTATCCAATCTCTATGCTACACATATGCTGTTACCATTCCCTGAAATGTTCCGATTAACAAGAGGAGAAGCATCCAGACGGGGTAGATGCTAGTGCTGGTTGAAAATTTTTCGTTGTAATAGTTTTCTCTCCTGAAAATGCAATTTTGTTGAAATTGAAATCTTGTCCTGGAACATGTCAATTTTGACAACATTTCTGATAGGGAAAAGAGTCAAAACCAAGCATTTTAATAATGTTGAAATGTTTTGTTCCAAAATGCTTCATTTTGACTATCATTTGAATTCATTTTGTTTAACTTGTAGATTTAATATATATATTTATTATAATGTTTCCACATTATCAGAATGAAACATTTTACCTTATTAAAACAGAACATTTTGATTATTTTAAATTGTAATATTTTGGAATTTTCATTCCATGAACAATCTGCTCTTTTCATTCTGATTTGGAACAAAAACAAATGTGGAAATCTCAGAATTTCCCACAGAATAGAAATTCCATTTTCTGGTCAGTCCTATAGGCACTAGTGGACATGGAGAGAAGAATTAGGGGCTGATTGCTAACTTTGCTCACAGAATAGTACCTTACTCCACAAATAGCTTCATTGATTTCAGTAGGAGAATTTGTGCAACAAGGTACTACCCAATGTACAGGTGGCAGAACCTGTCTTTTAAGCCCCAATACTGCAAAGACTTATGCACATGCTTAACTCTAGGCACTGCGAGTAGCTCTAGTCAACCACTGAAGTTGATGTAACTACTCAGAGTGTGTACAGTTAATCACCTGTGTAAGTCTTTGTAGCAATAGGGTCTTAGTTAGCAGTGCACTGTAGGAAGGCCAAAGAGTTTGAGACATAGTATAGATGCCAATCTGAGTACACACTGCCAGCTGACCTGATGTCTTCTTAGTGGTGATATCAAGTACTATTTTGTAATGCTTGGGAAATACAGATACTGAACAAATCAGAGAAATTTCAACATCAGAATCACACTTTTTTTTTACCTTCTTGCTGCATCACTCATCTGAAATCAAGTGAAGCATTGTATGAGGGTCCCTTTGTCTCTATAACTAAACCTCTTTTCTTTCACTAAAGCTGGCTAAGGAAGGACTGAATGTTCCTTTCATTGAATCACGCAGGCTTGTTCTTTTTGGCATGTGGCTAATGAACAAAACAGCACAGCATATCTGATCTGCTGCAATTCAGCGTAAGAGCTGAAACAGCCAAGCTGGAAAGTTGTGAACCTAAATCCACCCCTATTGTACTTGTGGCATCAGCTAGCCAGCCTATGGCAGTCTTGATTCTACTCCAAAGATGTCATGCTGCTTGACAGAGGGTCTCTATAACCTTCAAGTCCCCATATGTGATGTCCATAGTATCTGAGCTAAGTGCATACCGAGAACTTCCCCATTCTGGGAGTCTGTGACACAGAGACCCTTTGGCAAAGGTTCCCCTGTTCTTTGCAAACAACTCTCACCTCAGACCTGACAAAGTCACTACACCAAACATGTCTTACAGGATATTGAAGGGTCAGAATCCATTAGCTATGGATGTAAGATTTTAACTACAGTTTCTCCTGAGAACTTTTCATATAGGCGCAGAGTCCACAGCTTGGCTTGGGCTATGGGGCTGGCTAACAGAGAACAATACATAGCTAAGAGGAAGCTGGGGTAAACAGATAACCTTGTGTGTTTCAAGTCAGTGAGCGGAGTCAGCATAACTCCAAATGTAATTGGGCGTCCTGATCGCGAGTTATATACACATGAAGTGCTGAGAAAGGCCTCATGGTTACTCCCTAATGCAGGGAGGAGATAGTGGTACAATACTCCTCAGATCCTAGACAAAGTTCAAGGAGAGGCCTAATATGATTGACATGAGTTATGACACCCTCCCCTCACAGATGTATGCCAGTCCTAGCCCACAGAAATGCAAGAGTAAACTTATAAACAATTGTTATTGTTAAGTACTAATTACTGCTTTTTCAATTTAAATCTCTAGGAATGTGCCTGGTGGTCAACCAAGAGAGCTGCTACCTCATTCCCCTGGACCCCAAAATTAGGATTTAACCTATATACTTTAATAGACATAGTTTGGGGACAATTACCTGTGTGTCACCAATATGTTAATTTGGGCCATTAGGTAATCTTTTAGACCATTGGCTTATTGTTCTTATCTTGTCTTGCTGCTAGAACCTATCCAGGGGCTTGGCAAAACCCATCCCCGTCGCTTCTCTCCGCCCAATGAGCACCATATATAATCTATAGTAAGTAATTGTTTTGCAGTGTCTCTGAGCCTGATATGCAAAGTGACACTCCGCCAGCGCTGTGCGTAATAAATTCCTGTGCTTGACTCTACACGGTGTGGATTATTGGTCCATCAATATTTATCCTTGAGGATCTACAAGGAAGTTCAGAATTCACAAGCTTCACAATCATTGCGAGATGAATGTACAGGTAATGCTTGGGGAATAATATCTTTATATTGAAAGTATGCTCTATGAACTCGGAGTAGAAATTAACCATTAATGTGCTGTGGCGACGGTCCATGTGGGCAGGGGGAAGTCATCACCCTGCCCTGCTTGGCTGGTGATACAAGGCCAGGCTCAATTGTTTAGCCTTGCACAATACTAAAACTTTCAGTGGGAACCCGTCAGGGGCAATGGCAAACAACTGAAACCCTATTCACTGCAGCACATTTAGAATGATAAATGGGAGCATTTTATTTTAACATGCTGGGAGTGCTAGTTGCCTTTAATCAAAATGTCCATCGAGCGCCGTCTATGACTCACCTCACCATGGTATTTGAGCCCACCGTAAAGTATCAGCTAACAATGCAGGGGGAATATTGCTAAATGCTAAAACAACAGATTAGAATCCTTCGGTCATGGATGAATTCCTCCACTAAGGAGCATGTTTTTCTGCCCGATGTTTGTTTTCACCTTCCCTTTTCCAGTTAGAAGTGTTGTGCTGAGCTACTGGGTGCGATGGGCTAGCTAACTCTTTCTCCCCCTAGTGGCTGGCTTGCATAGTACAAGAGTCCTTCTACTGCTGAGAGCTAATGGAGAGTCTCTATTAGCTGAAATGGGATTTTGGAGGCAAAAGTTGCTGGATTCTGTGCTGGCTGACAACAGTGATGCCTATTATCTGCAGCACTTTGATGTGCTATGTCAGAGTACCTGCAGCCTCCTAACTCCCCGAGCCTCGCGGTAGTTCTGTGGTCCCCTGACATAAAATAGCTTTCTGCTGGACCCCTGTGGTGCTTAAAATGGTGCCTTGCCTAGCAGGCTATTTTTTGTTCACCTCATAGTTTTCCTGATAAATATGGTGTCTCTCTCCTAAGTGGGTTATTTTCTCTCTAACTGTATAATTAAGTCATTGGTTGTCATGGAAATACTTCCCCTCTTCAAATGCCATCTACCAACCCCCCCCCCCTTTTTTTCCCTCAGCCTCTACTGCTCCTCTTCCCTACAAGACATAAGCACAGACAGATTACTCTTTGCCGAGTACCAGTTTCCTCAGCCTTTTTTGTTACCTCCATTTCCTTGGAGGTGACAACCCCTCCATCCCTCCCTTCTGAGCTCTGCTGCTGACCCATGAGGAAATGTGGCATCAAATTCTCCACTCCTCCTTTGCCAGGAAGAAAGCCCCTCCTAGTTCGGGGAGGTGAGCATTTTGCTTGGGAAATGCTCCCCCCTGCCCGTGGTGCTGCACAGCAGTGCTGGCTCTAGCACTTCTTCTCACCCTAACCAGGAAGGCTGTGTCAGCAGGTGGATGGCAGAGAGGACATGTGGGTAGTTTGGTAAGTGGGAAGCTCTTGCAGGGAGAGCTCTTATTGCCCTGAAGGTCCAGGAAGGGATCCCCCTGGCCGCAGGAAGAATGTGGGAACTCCAGAGGACTGCAGTGTGTTTAAGGGTCATGCACAGAGTGAGAGGAAGAAAATCTGCTGGAGAGGAAGGGCTGGATTGAGAGGAAGAACCTGTCAGTTGAGTGGGAGCAGGGAGCCTGACTTATCTGTTGGAGGAGGTGGGGCTTGTTAACCCGCCACCACAGGAGACCCAGGTTCCACTTCCAGCCCTGGTGAGTTACAGGGGAGGGATAGCTCAGTGGTTTGTGCATTGGCCTGCTAATTCCAGGGTTGTGAGTTCAATCCTTAAGGAGGCCATTTAGGGATCTGGGGCAAAAATCTGTCAGGGACAGTACTTGGTCCTGCTGTGAAGGCAGGGGACTGGACTTCATGACCTTTCAAAGTCCCTTATAGTTTTATGACTTGTCCCTACTGCAAACTGGCAGGGAGACATGCTGGAGAAAGGCCCTCAGCACAGAGCAGAAGGTAGGGGGAGGCAGTGCCCTCCCTTCCAGTGTGGAGTCTTGAGAGAAGGAGACTAAACTGGCCGAGGTAGCAGAGTCTGCTCTGGACTCCAACAGGGACATGGAGGTACCAACAAGCCTGAGGAAATGGGGGTTGGCAGAGAGACTGCTGGAAGCACACCCCTGTTGGGTACACTGTAACAGCTGTTATTAGTTATCCTTTATTTGTGATGCTGCTTTCCCTGCTCCAGACAGCTGGCGTTAACATGGCTCCTTTTGTCATGGGCACCATCAGGAAAGCACCAGCTCAGCCCTGGCCCTAGGGATTCCCCAGTTCACTTGTGTTCACACTGCTAGGGGGAGCTTGCAACAGCAGAGCACTGATCACAGCCAGTCCCCTCTCTGGAGGGAGCCATCAGGTGTGTAGGCCCAGCTTGGCAGCCTCCTCGCACTGCAACGAGTATGTAACTGCCAGCTACTGCCTGACGCCACCCACCCTGCCTCTCAGGCCAGGCAGCAAATCATGATCCCACTCTCCCCACTTCCTGTTCTTGTGCCATTTTGGCTTGATCCTGAACCGTGCCCTAGCCACGTGCACCTGGCCAGCCTCAATCTGCAAGGAACTGCCTGCTGACAAATCTGGGGGGCCCTTTTCAGTACAGAGCCTGTATACCAAACATGGGCTCTGACATGCTTCCCCTACCCCCACCACAGCACATAATGAGGACCCCACTGTAAACGATGCAGAGTCTCTAACCTTACTCCCAGTGAATTCACTGCCAATATTCCCAATGACTTCCCATGGGCCTGAAGGAGGGGAGTGGGTTATTTCATCATGCAACCAAAGCCGGAGCTGTTGGAATTCATACACCCAACAAAGCAGATGTAAGAGTGGGAGGAGATAGAAGCATGGTGCCAGTGATGATGTTGGAACAAGAGCTTACCGGACCATTGCATTTTGAGGCAATATTCAAGCTTTTGAAATTTGATTATGTTCTGCTTTGGAAGGAAACCCAAACTGTAGAATATTTGCATGAAAACAGAAGCATGTGGATCCTGTTATTGACCTGGAATGCAGGAACCCCGAGTTCATGTCCCACCTCTGCCTGATTTAGAGCACAGACTTTCAGCCCAGTGCACTCGACATCAGTTAAAGCAGGGAGCTGACCATTGGTCTCCCATTCCCAGGTATGCTAACCTCCCAGGTATAGTCACACTCTTCCCCTGTTCCCAAAAACCTTCCTGATGAAAGTTTTGTACCAACTGCTGCATCTCTGTTAAACATTTCAGCGATGGTAAAACAGTATATAGAAAATACTTCAAGCCGCTCTAGCTGGAAACTGAACTGAGATTTCCTGAGTTTGAAACTATGACAGTCTATTCAAGTCTTGGAAAGGGTAACTTTAACTCTCTTCTAACATCATTTTCATTTTCCTCTGAAGCTATTGAATAGGCTTCCACTCAATTTGTAACTCTCTCCTTGCATTGCTGATGTCTGAAAGCAGATGCAAACTCTATTTAACCAGCTGGTTAAAGTGGGTTTATGGCCATTTCATTTCACCAGAGGAGAGGAATGCAGTCAGAGCACAGTGGTGAATCTGGCCTAAAAGGTCTAAAGCAATTGGTCTAATCCCACCTCGTTAGTCTTTTTAGCCTCATGTCAATAATTGGAGCCATGACTTTGTTGTCACCAGTCAAAGTGCAGTCAGAGTACAATAATAAAGGGAAACAATCCTGATCATTTTTGCCTTCTCAATGCAGACAGCTTTAAACAAAACAAAAAATTTTAATCTTCAATTTATAAATCACGTGCAGATCCAGACAGCTGACAATGACAGCAATTGTCCTGTTCTGTTTATGTAGGTAAAACATTTATTTTGCAAGAACATCACTCCCCTCCTCCATTGATGTTTGGATTGGGCTAGAAGAAATATTAAAGAGGGTATTACTGTGATAAAAATAGGATGTATAATTTAATCTTTAAAAATATGTCAGGTTAATAATATAAGTGTTATGTGCTACACGGTTAGGACATTTTTTGAATATATGAGCTCAGACTTTTTCTCACCCTGGTTTTATACTGGTTTAGGTACATTGACTTCAGTGGAGTTGCTCCTGATTTCCACGAGTGTAAATAAGAGAACAATCTGATCCAAGAGATTATCTTAATGGAAACATTATAATTATTAAATTGAAGACTGGAACTAACTGAGGGCCTGATTTTGTATTCCTTGAGCACACAAAACTCCTATTGCCTCTAGTGGTTTTTGTAGGCTCACAAGGAATGCCAGACTGGGCCCTGAGGGAGGGAGAGCACATCTACACTACAAGCCGGCTGAGAGCAAACCTGTCTGGACCCTATGGGTATGTATTCAGGCAGCTAGCTCAAGCTGCTGCTAGCACTACCCATAGCTACACTGCTAGTTTTAGGGCACTAGCTCAAGCAGAGCTAGCATGTGTCCATCTACTCATGTGGGAAGCAGGCTCCTAGCTGCAGTGTAGACGTACCCTGAATGTATGCGTCATTATTCCCATTTTACAGGTAGAGAAACTGAGATACAGGAAGGTGAAGTGATTGACCCATGGTGAGTTTGTAGCAGTGCTGGGACTGGAGCCCAGGCATCCTGTTTTCTATGCACCATTTATTAGACCATTAGACTTGCCTCCTTCAGAACTAAGCCCTACTGAATGCCATCAAATAAGTGCATTACTAGCAGGTCTTACCTTACAAGCAATTCTTACCTAAATGGCATGACCAGACAAGCAACGAGGAGATCTGCCATGGCTAAGGACATAATAAACATGTACGTTGCGGTACGCAGCCTCCTCTCCACCACAGGGCAGATAAAAACCACTGTATTCCCAAACAGAGTGATCAAGTCTATAAAGGTTAGTATTAGTCCAACAGCCACCTCCCGGGGACCAATGCCTGCCCCTGTCCAGTTGCCATCACCTCTTACCCAGGACAGGGCAGTGGAGGAGATGTTGGCGAGCGATGATGTATTTTTGTCCATCAGCATCTTCCCCCAGTGTTCAGAGCTGAAGCAGAGAAGAAAAAAAACACAGACTTTGAAGCAAATTAATTCCAGGTCTATGGAAGAAAAGATGAAAACTATAATTATGTCTCATTCACTTAAAAAGTCCCACGCACCCTCCTGAGCAATCTGCCCTCTCTGTGTCATTGTTACCGATTCACTGTACCCAACGATAATGTTACATATGTGCCACACTGGCTGAAAGGCATCATGAAAATTAAAAGCCTTCCTGTGAATGAAAAGCACATCATTAGGTGAAGCCTGATACAGGGAAAAAGCACTGAACGCTGGAAAAAGAAGCAGTGGGAATCTAGAATTAAAGCAGTTTTGCTAATCCCACTCACCTGGGCTGAGTAATCTTATTTGATGGGCAAGTAAAATATTTTCTCATTATCATCTTGGTCATTATCAAGGTGGATGAGAAGATTTTTTTTTTTGCCTAGGCTGGATACATACATAACCCGTTGTTCAGTATGTGATATGTCACACACACACACACACACGCGATGATATGGGTCTGTTACAGCTCCTAGTCATGGAATTTGGTCCTTGAGGTCAAGCTGTAGAGGTTTATGCTCTTATCTGTAGAGGTTCCCAGTTGTGATCAGAATGGTGGTATAATATGTATTCATGGCTAGAGAGTTGGAAAATGGAATTTCCATTTGGGGAAAATGTCTGACATTTTGACATTTATTTTCATTCTGACTCCGAATGAAAAACTGAAATTTACCACAAAATGGAAATTCCCACAAATTTTGATTTGCAGACATCAAACCGTTTCAGTTTGATAATGTTGAATTGCTCCATTTTCATGTCAAAGTGTTAGTGCAAACACATTTGAAGAGGGTCAGTAGACACGTACTGCTGCTCTGGTACTATCCATAGCTGACATTGCAGTCACAAGCTAATAGCATACATATGTCACAGCAGCTAGAATTCACTTCCATAAACTCAACTAGCCAAACCCAACCTTCCGAGCTCTTGGAGAAGCTCTAGGTGTGACAGAATACACCCCTGGGTTCACACCCTCTACACTATTGTAATCAGTTTCGTACAAGGCATGTCTTGCAAGGTATCATTTGAAAACTCATAATTTGCTGGTCAATATTGTCCTGACAAAATAAGTGAGGCAACATTCTATGTGACATTATAAGATTTCACTGTATGATGTTATTAACACATGTTCCAAACCCCACACTCCTGACTAAACTGAGGTTGGCAAACAGGTCTCTCCTAAACAAAGGAATATATGCTCTGCTTAATTTGCACATAACCAGTAAACAGAGTCATCAAGCAGGAAGGGAAACAGAGAAAGCTCAATCAGGTGAGAAAAAGCCATCAGGGAACATCCTTCCACATAGATATTTTATGTTCTAATGCCCAACTGGAAATGTTTTTCAAGAGGGGGGCTGAAACTATACAAAAGAGGGACAAATACCCAACCCCCCCTTCCTTCCTATCACATTCACTGCACCTGAAAGTGACCAAGGAAGCGTTCATTGGACTTTGGTGTAAAGGTCCTGACCTACAGGGTTTGGTCAGTAAGATGCTGAAATCATGTGGTGAAAAACTTTGCTTGAATCTTATATTGTTTGTTAAGTAAGATAATAATAAATGTCTTATCTTTATTTTTCTTATAACCATTTCTGACTTTTATGCCTCATTATTTGTACTCAAAATCTCTCTTTGTAGTTAACAAACCCGTTCTACTGTTTTTTTTCTAATCCAGTGTGTTTATATTGAAATGTCTGAATAACTATTTGAGATAATAAGCTGGCATCTTATTCCTTTTTAGGAATACATTGATTTAAAATATCCTGTACTGTCTAGGAGAGGGCTGGGCAGTACACGACATACATTTCTGGAGGGAAATTCAGGGCTGGGGGTGTGTTGGGGTCACCCTGAAGCATAACTCAGGCTGGTGAGAGCAAGAGTGTGACTAGGTGTGGCTGGCAGGCTGCAGTTACACATAGACACTCAGGGTGTGACTTGCACACTGGAGGTTGTTTGTGAGTGGCCCAGCTGGGAGCGGCTGCAGCAAGGCATTGTGAGGCACCCAAAATTGCAGGGCAGGGTGACACAGCTGCTCATTAGTCTGGATTATACCCTGGCATGTCACACTAGGCACCTGCTAAAACGTGATGCATTAAATCAAAATGAAGCCCACCTAACACCAGCTAGCCCCACACAGTATTAACCCATCTGCAAAATATCAAGCCTGGCCCTCAGAAATGCTTCCTCGCCCACCTGCCAAAACAACTCTCCAGCCACAAACCAAAGTCAATTCCTTCCCGACACCTGCCTCCCATCAAACACTCCAAAGCCTAGGACTTTTGATGCTCTGGCAAAACCACACGGGGAAGCAACTTCCAGACCCTGGAGCCCATATTTTCTAAAGTGACTAGTGATTTTAGGTGTCCCATTTGAGATGCTTCAAAGGGGCTTGATTTTTGAAAGAGCAAATAAATGAAGGATACTTTCTGAAAATCAGCCTCTTTCAAGATGTCTCAAACTTTGCACTCAAAATCACTAACTCTTCAAAACATAGGCTCCTACAGTGAGAATGCCCTGCCCCAAGCACCCTCTCTATCAAACTAGAGGGTTGTTAGCGTAGCTGCCTCACGCGATTACTGCTGTCACAGTATCACATGCCAGACGAGCAAGACAGTCCCTCAGATTGCAGGACTCCAACCATTTAAGGCTTTTTTCACTTCAAGCCAATGCTTTAAAACTCACCTGCAAATCCAGTGACTGTCAGTGCAAGTCACGAGGAACTTGTGCCGGTGTATGTACGGATAGCTACTGGAGGAATCTCTCTGAGGAATTAAGAACCTCCAAATAACCGTGGCATTGAGATTTAAGTCAATTTTTCAGTTCTTATAGAACTATAGAGCGGATGTTCTTTCCAATTTCATGCACTTCAGTTCCTAATAGTCTAGGAGGAGCTGAAGGTTAGCTGAACTCATACGTCAAAATCCAAGACCTCAGGGGAAAATTACTTTTCCATAGATAGCACAGCCTTCAGCTTCTAGTCCAGCAGGGGGTCATGTGTGACTGTTCATACATACAGCCAAACATTCCCTGTTCACACAGACAGTCAAACATCCTTCATACTATACCCGGGGCAGGTTAATCTCTGAAATTTAGCAACTGAAACTTGAAGATGTAAATTAGAATATGCAGAGTCCTACTTTTGGCTCTTGATTTGTAATCCACTTTATCGACACAGACGTATTTCAGTGAGTGAAACTTCCTGGGAGCTGGTTTCCCACCATGCCCCCTGTTTCCCATTATCAGAACCTTCCTTGCTATCAGTATCTAGCACAACTACCAGCTTTTGTTTGCTTGCTTGCTTCTGACATAATCCATATTTTTCCTTTCATGGGGAAAAAAACTGATAATCTTATATGAGCAGCACATTTTTCATATCCGTGAGGCATGCAACATTTTATATTTAATATGTTCAGCTATAACCAGCTCCCAGGAAGTTTCACTCACTGAAAT
Source organism: Mauremys reevesii (assembly GCF_016161935.1). Classification (NCBI taxonomy): domain Eukaryota; kingdom Metazoa; phylum Chordata; order Testudines; family Geoemydidae; genus Mauremys; species Mauremys reevesii. The sequence continues at coordinate 125,760,826 of NC_052627.1, read as the reverse complement.
ACGTCTGTGTCGATAAAGTGGATTACAAATCAAGAGCCAAAAGGTAGAAATATGCATATTCTAATTTACACCTTCACATTCAAGAGGCTAAATTTCAGACATTTATTGTTAACCATACTGCTGTGTCCATATTATATTTTTTCTTGGATGAGTGTAGTTGCACAGTGTGCACATGTCTTTGATCTGGATATGAACACAACTGTATAGTTAAAATAAATGCATAAGAAACAGGCACTTCTGTATGCATTTTCAATATGTGTGCTTGTGTACATATGTACCACACACACACCCTACATTCTGTATTCTCTCCATACTGAACTTTGTATTAACTATAAATTGGTTTCTAATTAAGACCTCTGCTACATAAAACACAGTGGAACTAACCATGTGTAGCCGGCTTTTGCTAATTGTGGTACCTTTTAGACTGGAGAAAAGAAAATCTACTTTGCCCTTTTCTAACATCCTTTCCTCCCTCCTCCATTTGACCTTCCAAGTTTTCAAAAATAATAGTAGTAATCCATCTTTTAGATGCTAACCACAAATAATGAGGTAATATTGACACTGCTAGATTATAAATTCCTTGTTCCTCCTCATGTCATGCCAATTAAAGTGTTTAGGTGAATGTGTTATCCCAGTTGATGCAATTGGATTTGGGGAAAAAAATGGTTCAGTGAATGGATGGATAGACACACATCAGAACACAAGACCCAGAGGAAATGCAATGCCTGTGACTGGTGAAACACAGCGGGCAATGAAGGGAGTCAGTGCACGTGCACTCACCTTTCCTTTCCTAAGTCTCCTGGCTTGAAGTTATTTCCGTGTTGTTTCCAGGAGAGCGGCAAGGTGGAACAGCGGCATCTCCTTCTCCATCAGTGAGTGTGCGTCCAGGGGGTGCCTCCCTTCTGCAGCACATGGGCACACGCAGTCCTGGACGGCTCTGATTCAGCAAATCCTACTTTTAAAAATGCACCTGCTCTGCCTACACATCCTGGGCTGGCTGCAGAAACGGAGAGAATGCGAGACTCGCCCACCCACCTGCTCCAAGTGGCGGCGTTAACACCTAAGGCCACCCGGGGGCGCGTCCTCGTCAAAGCACCGAGCGCTTCGGTTTCCTGCCGCTGGCCGGGCTGGGGCTTCCTGCCCTTCGCTGCTCAGTGGGTCCGGTGCGGGAGGCCATTGCAATTGGCTTCTGTGCTTGCAATAAGCAGGGATTGCTTCGTGGGCGGGAAGCCAGCGAATTCTCTCCCCAGCCCCACCCAGGCTGTACCCTGGGCCCCTCCGTGTCCGCAGCACTAGCGCTCAGCCCCTGGCAGCTACTCAGTGACCAGCCCCAGGGAATCCCCCTCCCCCATCCATTGCCTGGCCCCTGTCGGTCACTGACCAGCCCAGGGACTCCTCCCTCCCCCATCCATTGCCTGGCCCCTGTCAGTCATTGACCAGCCCAGGGAATCTCCCTCCCCCATCCCTTGCCTGGCCCCTGCCAGTCACTGACCAGCCCCAAGGAATCTCCCTCCCCCCATCCATTGCCTGGCCCTTGTCAGTCACTGACCAGCCCCAGGGAATTCCCCTCCCCCATCCATTGCCTGGCCCCTGTCAGTCACTGACCAGCCCCAGGGAATCTCCCTCCCTCCTCCATTGCCTGGCCCCTGGCAGCTACTCAGTGACCAGCCCCAGGGACTCCTCCTTCCCCAATCCATTCCCTGGCCCCTGTCAGTCACTGACCAGCCCAGGGAATCTCCCTCCCTCCTCCATTGCCTGGCCCCTGTCAGTCACTGACCAGCCCCAGGGAATCTCCCTTCCCCATCCATTCCCTGGCCCCTGTCAGTCACTGACCAGCCCAGGGAATCTCCCTCCCCCATCCCTTGCCTGGCCCCTGCCAGTCACTGACCAGCCCCAGGGAATCCCCCTCCCCCATCCATTGCCTGGCCCCTGTCAGTCACTGACCAGCCCCAGGGACTCCTCCCTCCCCCATCCATTGCCTGGCCCCTGCCAGTCACTGACCAGCCCCAGGGAATCTCCCTCCCCCATCCATTGCCTGGCCCCTGTCAGTCACTGACCAGCCCCAGGGAATCTCCCTCCCCCATCCATTGCCTGGCCCTTGTCAGTCACTGGCCAGCCCAGGGACTCTCCCTTCCCCCTCCATTCCCTGGCCCCAGTCCGTCACTGACCAGCCCAGGGAATCGCCCTCCCCCCTCCATTGCCTGGCCCCTGTCAGTCACTGACCAGCCCCAGGGAATCTCCCTCCCTCCTCCATTGCCTGGCCCCTGTCAGTCACTGACCAGCCCCAGGGAATCTCCCTCCCCCATCCATTGCCTGGCCCCTGTCAGTCACTGACCAGCCCCAGGGACTCTCCCTCCCCCATCCATTGCCTGGCCCCTGTCAGTCACTGACCAGCCCCAGGGAATCTCCCTCCCCCATCCATTGCCTGGCCCCTGTCAGTCACTGACCAGCCCCAGGGAATCTCCCTCCCCCATCCATTGCCTGGCCCTTGTCAGTCACTGGCCAGCCCAGGGAATCTCCCTTCCCCATCCATTCCCTGGCCCCTGTCAGTCACTGACCAGCCCCAGGGAATCTCCCTCCCCCATCCATTGCCTGGCCCCTGTCAGTCACTGACCAGCCCAGGGAATCTCCCTCCCCCATCCATTGCCTGGCCCCTGTCAGTCACTGACCAGCCCAGGGACTCCTCCTTCCCCCCATCCATTCCCTGGCCCCTGTCAGTCACTGATCAGCCCCAGGGAATCTCCCTTCCCCATCCATTCCCTGGCCCCATCAGTCACTGACCAGCCCAGGGAATCTCCCTCCCCCATCCATTGCCTGGCCCCTGTCAGTCACTGACCAGCCCCAGGGAATCTCCCTCCCCCATCCATTGCCTGAACCCTGTCAGTCACTGGCCAGCCCAGGGAATCTCCCTCCCCCATCCATTCCCTGGCCCCTGTCAGTCACTGGCCAGCCCCAGGGAATCACAGAGTCATAGGATCACATGACTGGCAGGACACTGACAGGTCACCTAGTCCAGTCCCCTGCTCTCATGGCAGGACTAAGTATTATCTAGACCATCCCTGACAGGTGTTTGTCTAACCTGCTCTTAAAGATCTCCAATGATGGAGATTCCACAATCTCCACTGCTGGAGCAGCCCCAGGGACAGCCACACCAGCCGCTGCTCCAGCAGTGCCCAGCAGTGGTCCGAGGCCATCCGGAGCAGCCGTAGTCCATGGCCCCATGCAGCAGTCCCTGGCCAGCTGGCTGCAGTAGCCACAGTCTGCTGGCCCTGGCAGTGGTCCCTGGGTGGTCAGCCGGAGCAACCGCAGTCCACGGCCCCCAGCAACTGGTGCCATTGGCCCCAGGTTCCCCCCCTTCCGCAGCAGCCCCATTTGTTCCCCCCACTGCTCCTCCAGCACCTCTCCCCCAAGATTTAATCACAGTTATTTTTCATATAAGTAATGGACACATCACAGGTCATGAATTTTTGTTTATTGCCCATAACCTGTCCATGCCTTTTACTAAAAATACCCGTGACTGAATCATAGTCTTACTCATGAGAAACAGGACCTTCCTGGAGGTGTGTGAGGAGCTTGCACCAACCCCTGAGCACCAGAACACTTGATTCAAGGAAGCCATACCTTTTGAGAAGTGGGTTGGTATTGCCCTGTGGCGCTAGCTATCTCGGACAGCTATAGGTCCATGTCAAACCAAACTGAGGGTGGGAGGTCCACTGTAGTGGTTGTGGTTTGTGAGGCAGGTAACATTGTGGTTAGCCCATGGGTAGTTGGTGTAAGTAACATTCCCGAAAAAATAACTAGTTTTGAGAGGCATGGGTTTCCAAACTGCTCAGGGCCACTGATGGAACTCATGTCCCAGTAGTTTGTCCCACCATAAGGGGCAAGTGAATAAGTGAACAGGAAAGGGTACGACAGTAGAACCTCGGAGTTACGAACACCAGAGTCAAGACAAACACCTCATTTGGAACTGGAAGTATGCAACCAGGCAGCAGCAGAGACAAAAACAAACAAACAAACAAAAAACAGTACAGAACCGTGTTAAATGTAAACGGCTAAAAAAATACAGGAAAAGTTTAAAAAAATATTTGACAAAGTAAGGAAACTGTTTCTGTGCTTGTTTATTTAAATTAAGATTGTTAAAAACAGCATTTTTCTTCTGCATAGTAAAGTTTCAAAGCTGTATTAAGTCAATGTTCAGTTGTAAACATCTGAAAGAACAACCATAACGTTTCATTCAGAGTTATGAACATTTCAGAGTTACGAACAACCTCCATTCCTGAGGTGTTCATAACTCATAACTCTGAGGTTCCATTGTTCTGCAAGGCCTTGTGGATCACAGAGGCAGATTTATGAACACTGAAGTGGGGTGCACTGGTAAGCTTCACGACGCAAGTGTGCTGAGGAGATCAGGAATGTAAATTAAAGTGGAAATGGGGACTTTATTCCCCACAAACAAAATTGTCCTGTATAGTGTATCTGCACCAACTGTTATTTTGGGGGACCTTGCACACCTGCTCATGATTTGGCTTATGAAACCATACCCTGTTGTCTATGATCCTGGGAAAAGGGATTTCATGTTCAAACTAAGTAGCTGCAGAATGGTCATGGAATGAGCCTTTGGTAGGCTGAAAGCTCGTTGGACATGCTTACAGGCATGTTTTGATGCTAATGTGAAAAACTCAGTTATAATAGTCCATGCTGCATGCTCCACAGCATTTGTGAGCACAGAACAGAGTGTTTTTGTCCCGAGTGAGCTCAGGACAGATCTGGTTTGAGAACTGTTTACCAGGCAGCCACATCCAAAATACATGCATACAGATCTTGCGTCCCAGTAGGCAAAGGAAATTAGGGACACCATATGTGCATGCATCATGGCACAGCAGGAAGAGAGAGATGATAGCAGCCTTTTGCTTATGCCAAGGGATGCCCTATCATCCTTTTCTTTTGCCTGCTGTCCATGTAAATGAGGGGAAATATTTAGGGACCCACGTAGCATTATGACAGTTTTGTTCCATTTTGAGTTGCTGTTAATGATGTTTACTGTCCATCCCCACGAGTCAGAGTGCACACATTAAGTAAGGCAATTATTGCTGGGCAACCACTTTGTGTTATCGGGTTGGTGTTGGTTAGCTGCTTTTGATGCTAGCGGCTGTATTGTTTATATGCTCACTGCTCTCTCTCTCCTGTTTTGTCTAGATGGTCAATAAACACACTAACAAAGAAAGACATTGATTCCACCCTTTACTGTCCATGTGTGGGGCCCAAACAACAAGGAAGGTCATACTCATGAGAGGGGAAACAGACAAATTGTAAATTTTAACACTAAGCGATAGCAGATGGAGCTTTATTGTCAGAGAAAAACACCTCTGAATAACAGTAAACCACAGTAAATAGGGGGAATGTATAAACTGGTATAAACAAAACTGCAAAAGTAAAATTATTAGAAAACTATTATCACTGCAATATTGTGCAAAACAGACCAATGTATTTTGTAAAAATAACTTGAGCACAGTGAACACCACTCACCATTTATTGTCTTTGGTCCCCTTCCCCTTCTCCTCCTCAGAAGGGGTGAATACTGGGTGAAAAGGTCTCTTGGGGAAATGCGGGTACATCTCCTCCAAGGAGTTTTGGGGTCTGGTACAAGCTGCTGTTCCTGGATTCCAGAAGGTCCAGCATTGTCCTCCTTTCCAGTCAGAGGGGTTTCTGTAGGAGGACCGTACGTGCTCCATAGTGGCAGCCAGTGGCAGTGGAGCTGGGGCTTTGGCAGCAGGTGGACACTGCACTCTGTCAGCCACCAGTTCTACTAATCACTCCATTAAGGGAATGCTCCCATTCCTTTTTATGCCTTTCCTCCTCCAAAAAGCAGCCAGCCAGTCTTCTCCTGGGCAAGGGAATGGTCCTGTCTTGCCCAGAAGAAATCCAAGTGCTTCTGGTTCCTCCTCTCCATCCCAGCAGGTGGGTCCTCTATAGCCCTGCTCCTATTCCCTGCCCATGCCCTCCTCTCTAGGGTTCTGCTTCGGGCCTCCTGTTGGAATGGGCTTGCTGTTGGAAGCCGCAGGTCCTGCCAATTCAAAGAGAAAAAAACATTATATTTTAGTCCTTGGGAAATAGCTGAGAAATCCTCCCACTTAACATGATTTTTCTGTAGAAGGCCATAATGTTGATGCTGTTGAGCATTCCAGGTATATAACTTGTCTCCACATCCTTTGTTCTCAACCAACTTTTACGTTCCCATGAGGAAGTAGCAGACACAAATAATGGTGAGAAAAAATTATTACTGTTTTTAATTATTAAAAATCTTACTACTATATCAAGGGATTTTATGAATTTTCAATGTTAGTAACTTCTGAAGCATTCGTAGTGAAGTAGGGAAATTTGTTCTAGGGACCATGTTGCTGCTTTCTATTTAGTTCCTTTAAAGACTGGCCAATATCTTGAGAACATTGTGGTTTTCAAAGTACCGAAATGTAAAAAGCAGGTGGCTTTCCAGTACTGTGCAGGCGATCCAGAGAGATGTTTTGGCTAATGATCACCCCTCTACATATTTCTGAACGGTGGGGTTTGGTAAGCGATGATGGTAGCCCAAGTAGATTTCCACTGCTGGTGAATCTCAAGAACTAGCTGGGGTTTCTATTGCACGATACATTTGCTGAAATATGCTTGGAGGACTGGGATCACACAAACATGGAAATAGTCTATATTCCCAGCTATGACAGGGAAAGGAGGCCCAGCCTGTGACTCCAGCACACACAACACCCTGGCTGACCCAGAATGCCCTGTGTCCCCGGTGCCTGCCAAACTTCAGGGGAGTGAAGAGGGATGGAGAAAGACACTGCATTAGCTTTCCTTGAAAATTCCCATGCAGCAGCACATGCTTTTGACTCAAGCAACGGAACAGGGGCACTTAGCGATTTTCAGTGTCTACAAAACTGGCCACTGAACCACCCCATGCACCAGGCTTAGCCAGCATCGGTCTCAGCTGGAACAAAGCAAAGAGTGGAGAGAGTCTTTCTTCGGAAAGGTTGCAGGGACAAAGCTCAGAACCTGAAACTTTTGGTTCAGGCAACTTCAAAGAGACCCTGGACTGCCATTCTAAGACAGAGAGAAGAGACCATTTCACCCCCCTGCTCTGGCCAGGATTTGCTGCATGGGTCTCTACAGACACAGTGCAGAGTGGAGTGAAAATACTGCAAATACTGTTGCTTTTACAAGGACATTGTGAACCTCTTCAGGCTCAATACAGGGGTGTTGGACAGAACCTGATCCAGTTCCTTATAGAAGGGTGACATACAATATCCCATGCCAGACCGATTGCTGGAGTCCCTGGCCCTCCTGCGTAGGAACGTCAGATGCTTCCTTCATTCCTTGCACTGCTTTGATGCCTGGTGGTTGCCCGCCCACATCAGCCTCTCTGAAATATCACTGGAAATATGAATATTCCTACTGCTCCAATAATGGAGTATGATGGTGATGACTCTGGGAGATGGAAGTAGGAAAGTGTCAGCTTTTCCTCTTACTTCCATTGCCCAGAGTCATCACAGTGGTGTTTGTGAGGGGTTGGACCCCTTGGGAAGCCACCTGATGTGCTGAGATACCACTGAGTCTACCCGTTCTGCCAGCACGGGCCCCCTTTAACCTGTCTTGCTGAGCCAGGCTCTTAAAACCTCCTCTAACACACCCACAGGAAGGCCACATCCAGCTGCAGATCAGCTCTGGGAAGGCTCAGCTTCAGGGACTTGCTCCAGCACTCTGATGTCCACCTCCCTTGGAGTGCAGGCCCAAAGATATATTATAAAATTCGCTCACTCCCTAAATGTGGAGAGAGGTGTGCACACTTTTTACCTCTTCCCCCAGTTAGAAATTACAGAAACTGGGTTTAATAATAAACAAAACAAATTTTATTAACTATAAAAGGCAGATTTTAAGTGGTAAAAGGGCTAAAAACCAGAACAAAGCAGATTACTAAGCAAATGAAATCAAACACGCAAACTAAGCTAGTTTCACTAAAGAAATTGGTTACAAATAGTATTTCTCCCCCTAGATATTGTTGCAGGCAGGTTGCAAAGTTTCTGTGGTTCAGAGTTCCAGTGATATTCCTTTTCAGACTGGACCCCTGTCTCAGTCTGGACTCCCCCCTTGCCTTCCCTTTTGCAGTCTTTCTTCTTGGGCAGCCAGGCCATGGAGAGGAGGAGTGCTGTTTGCCTTCCTCCCCACCCTTAAATGGGATTTACATAAGGCAGGAATCCTTTGGTTCCCAAACTTGACCTCCCTTCCCTTGCAGTGGAAAGTTACAAGGGCCATGGCTACACTTGCAAATTTGCAGCCCTGCAGCAGGGTGTGAAAACACACCCTCTCCAGCGCTGCAAATTGCGGCGCTGCAAAGCGCCAGTGTGGTCAAAGCCCCAGCACTGGGAGCGCAGCGCTGTACGTTATTCCCCACAGGGAGGTGAAGTATGGACAGTGCTGGGAGAGCTCTCTCCCAGCACTGACGCTTTGACTACACTTAGCGCTTCAAAGCGCTGCCGTGGCAGCGCTGCCGCGGCAGCGCTTTGAACTGCAAGTGTAGCCATAGCCAAGAAGTCCCAGATAATGTTTTAGTATCAGGTGACAAGACCACCTGACTCTGTAGTATCACAGCATCCATGAGTCAGTGGCAGTATGGAGGGTTCACAGGAAGGCCAAGCTTTTCAGTCTATTGTCCTTGCTGATGGGCCATCCACCCTGTCTGGCTTTTCCATTGTTGTATCTGACATGTTAGCAGTGGGTGTCACCCAAAGTAGCATAGTTGATATACAGATATATAGTCAATATTTCTAACTTCAGATACAGAAATACAGACTGGATAATCACATTCAGTAAATCATAACCTTTCCAATGAGATCTCATGTGAGCCATCTTGCATAAAGTATATCTCAGTTATGTCATATTCATATCATAAGCATATTTTCATAAATAATGTGGAATGACACATCACAGTGTTCTTTGCCCAGATGTTGATAAGCACCCAGGTATGGTCGGTGGGCCAAGCGGCTGCTCTCAGAAATTCCTCCATGGCAAGCTGGTATTGCTGTGGGGAAAAAAGTGTGTAGCAGGAAGCTGTTTGGAGGTGGTCAGTGCAGCATGCTACTCCGGGTGCATACAGGGGACAGGGACCTTTATAGATCAGGTTAGAGGTCAGGAAGAAAAAGAGTTCAGCGCATTGCTGGAATGGAAGTGGAGAGCTACGGAGAATCGAGTCCAGATCCAAGCTCCTTAACACTGTCCACACTGCAAACTGGCATGGTTACGGAGCCATGCTGCAGCCTTATTTACCCCCCATCTCTCAGGCATTTAGGGCTGCTCATCCTCTACTCAACTTGAGAAACATGTTTCAGGGGTTTTATTGTGGGCAATAGGGGACGGACAATGCACTAAACCACACAATGACAGTCACTACTGTAACCATACCCTTAGGCTCTATCTGCGCTATGAGCCAGGGGCATGACTCCCAGCTCGCGTACACATCAAGCTAGCATGAGTACAAGTAGCAGTGAGTGGTGTCAGTGGAGGCCCAGCTTAGCCAGGCCAACTACATACTGTGATGTGAAGAACCCTTCAGTGCCAACTAAAGGGTTCACTGTCATGCAGCAGTAACTCCAAACAGGCCTGACAAACTCACTACATCTAGCACACCGCTTGCGTGTATTCATCCATAAATGATGTCCTGTGAGGTCTCTAATGAATAGAGTGACCAGATGTCCATTTTATAGGAACAGTCCCGATTTTTGGGTCTTTTTCTTATATAGGCTCCTACTACCCCCCACCTCCATCCCAATTTTTCACATTTGCTGTCTGGTCACCCTACTAATGAAAGCTTGTGTCATCTTGAGCCTCATAACTGTAGGGATGGATGACATTTAAGGAGTTGTGTATAGGTACCGAAAATATGTTTTTAAAGTTTGGCGCCAAAGGGAAAAACAGGGTTCTTTCAGACAGGAGGTAAGAGATCTAGCTCTGTTGAAATGTAAATGAAGCATTGTAAGCCAATACAGTGGAAGCCTCATTTACATAGCCCCAGAATCAACAGGAAAGGAGCACACCTGAAAAGGAACCACAGAAGGTTGCCCTCTCTCTGGGGGCAAACAATGGACTTTGGGAAATAAAAGGGGAAGGCAAAAGGACACCACTTTATCCTGCACCTGAGGGTGAAATTGAGCAATGCGATTAAACTCATGAAAAAGGGATCCCAACCTGCCCTGGTTGGAAGCACTGGAAAGCACATTGGGGTGAGATAAACTTCCTCAGACAGGAGGTTAGTCTGTTTAGTCTCTAGAAAGCATGTTATGAATTTTTTTTATATATAACCTTTCTGTTTCCATTCTCCTTACTCACTAGCTCTTAAATCGTAACCTTTGATAATAAACGTGTGATTGGTTTTACTATAAATGTAACTCAGTGTTGTGGTATTAGACAAAAAGCTGATCCTGGGTTGAACCACTTAAGCTGGTGCGGATGCCGTCCTTGAGGGGGAGGGGGGGACACAGAAGACCTGGTGCTTCTGTGAGTGTTCAGAGGATAAGGGGCTGGACACTAAAGCAGAATGCTTCAAAGGGGGTTGGGGGCAGGAGGGCACCTATTAATAAACCTACAAGGTAAAATCATAGCTAGTATAGCCCAGAGGAGATTGTTTGGGTGGGTAGCAGACTGGAGGTGTCAGGGAGCCAACACTCAGTTTACCGCCAGCAAGTCTCTCTCTTGATGAAGGCAGGTGGGTAACAAGGTGACTCGCAGTCCTGGGCACCCTGAGAAAGTGTCAATATACCCACCAGTTTCAGGCAGGTTTGTACTTGGGGCGGTTAGCCAGTGCTGCTGCTTGCCGCCACCTGTGCTACCGAGGCTACACTGCTATTTATGCTTGCGCTAGCTTGGTGAAAGCTAGTCCGAGTATATGTCTGGGAGCTGGGAATCACAATCCTAGCTCTTAGTGTAGACGTACAGTTAGAGGCAAGACAGGACTGAGGCACAACAGCAGACTCCTGTGGCACAGTTTACGCTGTGGCTGCCTGTCCTGTGACTGACCTGTAGAAATTCAGCACCATTCTCAAGCACTACATTGCTATTTCCATTAAAAAGCTAAACGCATGCAATCTGTCACTGGGCTCTCAAAACAGATTTCCCAGAAGGTTCCTGCTAGGGAGATCCCTTTGGCCATTAGATGAAGCCCTCATCTGAAATCTCAATGTCCTTTTTGATCCTGCCTGTCTCTGCAAGCCCATGGTTTGAAATATTTAATGTTCCCTTTTGCTGCTTGCATAACGCTGAGAGGTAAAACATCTCATAATCTTAGCAGATTGCACTCCATCTGACTCATGCATTTCTCACCCCGAGAGAATCAGCTGCTATAATAATTTGTTTGCTGGAGTGAATGGCAACCTTACACTCAGTCTCAGGAAGCAGCAGCTTTGCGTACTGCCAGAAAATGAAGGAAGCCAGATTTACTATACCATCTTTGCTATTGCTTAACTGCTTGTTGGACCCAGTGCCTCTCTCAATCTTCAAAGCTGCATTTGACACCAGCAATCAAAATGTGTGACAAATGACCAAAATATGGCACACTTGTAATTGGTTGCTTATTGCCCCATAAGTGACAGGTTATAATGTGTTGAACTATAAATCTGTTTTTAAGGATGCTTTCTCATTGTGCGAATGAAATAACCATATGGGTTGGGGTTTTTTTTAAAGAAAACTGGAAAAAAAGTTTTATCACAGCCAACCATAAGGTCCTCTCGCATGGCTCATCTGCAGACAGTAACACCCCCAGCATAGACCTCTACCACTTGAGCTACAAGAGTAATTGTTATTGTCAGTGTGAACCAGCTACTAGAAGGACACTGAAACACCGACTTTTCCAGTAGGTTACAAACTATTTTCTAGACAACAGTAGAATATTGGAGACCATTTGTCAGATCCAGAATTAGTACTCAGAAGTTCCTGGCTCCCAGTTCTGTGCTCTGGCAAGTAGACCAGACTTCCCTCTCCTTTAGTTGACCTCATCAGGCCAAATCTTGACCTCCATACTCATGAAGGTAGTCTCATTGAATTAAATGGGACTAAATGTGTGACTAAGACAAGCAAACTTTAGCCCATTGTACTGAAATTCATTTAAGGAATTAACTTTTTAAAATGGCATAAAACAAGCTCTTAACTCCAATACATGGAGCCATCAATAAAACAGAAACTCAAATCAAGGTATAGAAGCAACAAATACTTGATATTTCAATAATAGCTAGTTTGCCTCATGTAACTAGCAGAGTCTTTCTATATTTTTTATCTTTTTTCCTCCCCTGGTCTCATTTCCAAGACCCGTATAACACAGGGACAGTTAAAAACCGGGCAATTAAACTCTATTAGTACCAATACATTATCATTCAGATTACTGCTGCTAATACTATAGGCTCCTATCCAAAAAAGCACTCAGGCTTAATTTTAACCATGTGAGTAGTCCCATTGACATCTATGATTAAGTGCTTTGCTGAATCAGGGCCATAGCACCCTTCAGACTTCATTCTGTCTGGTAACATGCTCAATTACCTGTCCATGGTACTGAAATCTTAATGGCAACATGCAGTCGTGAGTGGAGAATTTTCAGTCTGGTTCCAGGCTGGTATGATTGTTGTGCTATAGCTGTGATTTGCTCTGGCCTAGCATAATCTAGACAGACTCTCACACTGACGTGCACAATGCTTAGAGTAATAATAGCGCTTCATAGTTCTGCATCACCATTCACCACAGGCTGCTGGCTGAGGTATACAGAATAATGAATAGCACAGAGATGGTAAATTGGATGCTCCCATTGACTCAGTCTCATCATGTAAGAAGAATGAAATTGAAAAGCAACAAATTTAAAAGAAAAAGAAATACTCCCCTCCTTCCACCACAATGTCTAATTTGTCAGTGAATGTCATTCTCTAGGTAATACTTTCTCCGGAACTGCCTGGTCACTAATGGACTCTTTACTGGGGATTAACTTTCTTATAGGAGCCTTTTCCGATGTGCTCTTCCACTAAACTGATCCATTAAATCCAGGAGAGACAAGTAGCTGCAGGCTTCAGGTGGTCATTTTGCAGCAGAGCCCACCCATCCCCTGGCCAGCGGGTGTTTTGTGTTCCCATTACATTTCTCCCAGCTTTTCTCTTTTATTCCTGAGGTGGTGAATTGCCTCTGATGTTACTATGCCATTTCTTAACACTAAGCTATTCATAGGGTGGCAGCAGCAGAAGAATAAGAGGGAAGAAATGAGAGACAGCAGTTCCACTCATACCTGTCCTGAGATAGAGGCCTATTAAAATCTGAGGAGAGCTGAGCAGTAAACAGAGATTCTAACTGGAATCCACAAAAGATACACTCACTGATTACATTATTTTTTTCTCTGTTACAAAACAAAAGAAACATATTTTGTTCTAAGATGCAGCATCCTGTCAGCTCATGTCTATTTGCAACATTGCTCAATTTCTGCTCAAACAACGTAATGTTATTCATTAGGACTAAAAACTAGATTTCTGTGAGATGTGAAACCTGCTGAGATTTGACATACTCAGTGTTCTGTTTAAATATATACTCCATTATACACACACAAAAACACTGAGTTTAAAATAACTTTCTGAAGTTGGCCAAGTCACGTACTCAACAGTTAGGAAATGCCAAAGAAAAAGTTGCCAATTTTTTCAACATTGAAAAACATTTTAAAACATTTTTCCTTTGCATCATTTTCAGAAATGGGTGAACTATTTTGGTGGAAATTTTCCAAAAAAAATTTAGCCTCAGACAGACACCCAGCTTGGAAAACTTCAGCCCAGAGGATTGAAGTTTACCAAAGTTATAAACAACTGAAAACAGGGTCTTACAATGGGAAGTGTTGAGGAACCTTAATGGTAGGTGGTGCTACCAACCCCACTTATAATGAAGTGATATCTGTGTTATGACTTCTTTAGTATTTGTGATTAACACTATTTTCTCCTCCACCTTCAGTCACCAGAGTCCAGCACATTTATATCTTCCCTGTCAGATGTTTTCCATCAGCATTCTGCATTGGTGTGTTTAACTCACTGTGCACACTTAGGATCTGATTTTCAGTAATGGTCTCTGTTTTTGTGGGAGCAATTTTGTACCTCCAAAGAACTGCACGTGCATATGCATACTCTCGGTGTACTGACAGTAATGGTTGTTAGCCATCTAACCACCTGTTTGCACAGGCAACTCAATGTCAGCACAAAAATAGGAGCACAACTATTTGTAGGTGGAAAACAAAATAGAAGCCAGAAGCCAGATTGAGTCTCAGATGAAAATCAGGCCTCTAAGTGTCCCTCTCTGAAGTAGGAGAAGACCACAGAGATTAGTGGAGCTACATTTTGGGTAAGTGCATCAGATGTTTAACATCAACTACAACAGTTTACTTCAAGATATGAAAGGAAATACCATATACAATTGGAACTGCAGGGAGAAAAGCCTTAAGCTGAAATTTGCTCAGGGCACTAGGGTTAACACCAGGATTCATACAATAAGTGTCATGAGATGTTTATGGAAGACTAGCAGTCAGCAACTCAATGTCTCCTGGCATCATAACAAGGCATTGGGGTAAGGGCCCACAGGTCTAGAGCCCAGACCTTAGAGTTCCCAGGTAGCTGATGTCTTCAGGCTGCCACACAGCAGCAGCTGCAACTAGCTTGCAGTCCACCTCCCATAACCTGCTGTGGACACAGCCCAAGGGAAGTTCCACCTCAAGAGTTTGACAGACAGCAGTGCCATGGCTCCTGATTGGCACCCTGCCCTATATAAAACCCTGGGACATGCTGAGAAGTGTTTGGGGGAAGTGTGGATTTTCTGTAGCTGCTACAACCAGTCCTGCTCCTTGCTTTGGAATTCCTGGCTTGACCTCATCTTGATCTGGACTTCTCCTGATTCAGACCCTGAAACCTGACTCTGATTTGGACCCTTGATATTGACTCTGGCCTGGACCTGGCTATGAACACCTCGGCTACTCCTAGCCTCAGGTTTGCCCCTGCTCTGACCCTTGGCCATGACTGCCCTTGGTGGGATCCTGACAATTGGTTCAATGTTGATGTAGAGGGGGGAGTGCCACTACCAAGCCACGTCCAAATTTCTCTAGCACATTCAAGATCTCCTAAGTGCTACCCTGGCCCAACTTTGCTTAGTGTGGGGAATCTCAAAGGATCACAGTACAACATGGCTGCCCCCAAATTTAACATTTTATTGACATTTAGAATAAGAGGAAAATCCTCTTCTGTTTACTGCTCTGTGCATTTTTATGCCTGAGTCTGCATTTGTTCCACAAAACAAAACATCTGATATCAGAGGGAATGCAACTTGTGAAACAGGTACAGCGTACACGAGTTCTGTGCTAATTAAGAAACTCCATGCAGCTGGGAGAGGAAAATGTTGATGTAAGAAAATAACCAGTACTCTTGCCACATCTTAGGGAACTCCTGCAGACACAGTGGTATTCCTATATAAATGCACTAAAAACAGACAAGTAAGTAGCTGTCATTTGCTTTGTGTGTTGAGCAGTATCCAGATATAGGCATCATAGAAAAAATGATTGACACAGTCATTCTTGAAAGAATTAAACATACAACAAGGCTAGTGGCATTATTGGCTACAACATAAATACTGAAGCTGCTTTCATAGCCTGGAAGCATAGTGAGGAAAAAAGCAACAGATTATAACTAAAGCTATTACTGTGGCAGGAAGAAACCACTAACTAGGCAAACTAGCCGGCTATTATATTGACAGTTGTGTTCTACAGCGTCTTATAATGAATGGCCTCAGCAACATTATTATAAAGCATTTAAGGTTGTTTAGGATGGAATGCTGCATATTTCTAACAGCAGAATTTTGCCTACGAAGGGTCAGATCCTCAGGCGGGGTGAATCAATTCATTAAAATCAATGTAGCATTTTACAATGGCTCGGGATCTATCCCACAGTGTGTGTCACGTTTTATGGCTTAAGCTTGGTGTCAATAAGAAATAGGCCTCCCTAGTAGAGAGTACTGCACTGCTGGAATTGTGCCTTCCTCTGAACTATCCAGCACTGGCCATTGTTAGAGGCTGGATATCAGGTTAGATAGGTCACTGGTCTGGTCTGATGTGGATGTTTTTATTTGATCACTGAAAGATGTGGGGCTGCTATGCATGGATTAAGCAATACGATACATGCTGTGTGATTGTCCAGTTGCTGTAAGGGGTGTCTCCTGTCTGACTATATGCTGTTAATCTAGTCTGTTAGGAAAAACAAACAGGAAATGAAACAGTGACTAGAGACAGGACTCCCCTGGGTAAACCATGTCAGGGTTAAGACAGGGTGTCTGTAAAGAGCCTACTGTCCTTAGCTCTAGCCAGGTTGCACAACTGTTTTACCAAGATCAAAATGACACTAAAGAGTTAGTCACTCTTGAGTGAGGGGGGCAGTTATCAGGAGCTGCCTGGGGGATCAGGTCAGCACAGGGGGAGTGTGAATAAATTGGACCCATGTGGCTAGCACTGGGGGGGGAGATTAGTAGCTCTAGGTAGATAGGCCTGTTTTATTGTTTTAAAATCCTCATTCTCCAATGCTATGAGGGGTTTTCTTGTTAAGAATAAATGATACGTTGTTTTGAAAAGTCATCATAGAATATCATAGAATCATAGAATATCAGGGTTGGAAGGGACCTCAGGAGGACCTACGTCTGTAGGGGAGCTGCGACCAGTGTATATACAGAGTGACCAAAGGCCAGAACTGCAGGTGCTAAACCTAAGCCAAGCCGGCTGAAGCAAACATGGTTAGTGTATAGGGATCGGTAATCCAGGTCCCGGTCTAAGAACGAGCAAATGGAGTACTTCTCCCCTGAGAGAGGTGAGAGCTCAAAGCTTGTCATCTGTGGGAGCGCACTTAGCCCCAGAGAGGGGAGAGCAGTGTCGCCAGCCCAGTAACCGACTATTACTCAATGCTGTACACTCTTAACAATTGCATTGTGCAGTTTCTCTTCATTTTAATACAGTAAAACTATTTTTGTTTCCCAATTCAGTCTTTGACTATTATTGTACATATCTCTGCTACAAGGGGGCCGTAGTTTGTATTAGAGATGAGTCTCATTGATAGTGTTAGGCATAGAGCCACTCCACTTTGACTGACTGACCAACAGCCATCTCTGGAACTAGAATTGTCCATGAGATGCTCTATAATTCAAACAGCAGCATCTAAAGATGGCAGGGAAGAGTTCTTAACCCAAATCTACGTCCATAATGACACATACAATAAGACCAAGTGTTG
This sequence comes from Mauremys reevesii, assembly GCF_016161935.1. Taxonomy (NCBI): domain Eukaryota; kingdom Metazoa; phylum Chordata; order Testudines; family Geoemydidae; genus Mauremys; species Mauremys reevesii. The sequence goes on along the minus strand of NC_052627.1, from coordinate 125,743,517 downwards.
CATATGAAGTGTGCCTCTCGTACCTTTTGTGAGTTTGACTCTGTGTGTATGCGTGTGTGTGTGTGTGTATAAATTCTAAGAATGAAAATAGTTGATTTCTATTTGTTAATTTCTGTAAAGTGGCTTGTTTGCTAATCTCTGTATAGCCTCTGGGTAGATTTCTTGTATTTGGGTGGGTGTTTATCACAGAATCTTCTCTCTATCTCGTAAAATAAATAATTTTGCCTATAAAAGGCACATCCTACCTATCATATTGTAGGGTATGCACCACCTCCTGTTCACATTTATGCAAAGCCTTCTGGAAATCTGAGACTTTCAATGCACTTTGCAAACCTAAATTACCATTGTGAAGTAAGGAAGTATTATCCCCATTTTACAGATAAGTAAACTGAGGCACAGATTAAACCCTACATTTCCTCAACTGTCCAATTATGGGCGCCTCATTTTTTTTAATGCCCAATTTTAGAGATAAATTATCAGAGGAACAGAGCAACTCTTCTCTGAATTAAATGGGTACTTTGAATACTCAACACTCTGGAAAATCAGGCTCAAGATGTCGCAAGTAGGGCACTCAAAAATAAGCTATCAAATTAGTGGACTCTTCTGTAAGCTTCCACGACTTGCCCCATGGTGCACAGTGAGTCAGTGGCAGAATTTGGAATAGACTTCCAGTTCTGCGCATTAACCATTAAATATTGTTAATGTACGTCAAAGAGGAATTTAGACTGAAATTCCAGTGTCTGGGTACTATGGGCATGATTCAGCTCCCAGTGACTGTGGACCAGACCCGATCTGCGGACACAATGAAATACAGTTCACAGTGCACTGTATTGAATGACAAGTGAGAAATGAATTCTCATTTTCCCCATGCCTCACACCCTGACAAAAAAAAAGAAATGGTGTGCGGCATAATGTGTCAGGGTGCACTACATCTCCCATTAATAGTTTATTTATTACCATAAACCTGCATTATTCCCTGGCTGCTGGCAATGCTAGGTTGCAGCACTGACGTTCTACATTTCCAGCAGGAGCACCCTTCTGCAGTTTTCACCTCTCAAAATAAGAATCAAGGAAAAGTCATCCAGGAAACTGTTTGTCAAGTTCAAGAAAGCTGCCAAAGGAGGTTATTTTTTCTTTTCTCCTTTCATTATTTTCCCGGCAAACTGGACTAGGGCTGTTTTCTCTAAGAGCAAAACCTAGCTGTGGAAAATAAGTAGGTGGCACTACCATTTGTCTGGCCTGACTCACGGCTCTAATTCCAAATGTCATAAATGCTGGCAAGCAAGCGGAACCTCCAACACAACACATTACTTTCTCACAAGGCTGCTTGGCTTGATTGCCTTTTAATAGTGCTTTGGACTGAGTAATTTGCCTCGGGGCTGAGGGAGGACTGAGATTATTATATTCTGGAAACCATTTGAAAAAATCAGCTATTAGGATACAATCTGGTGCATTCCAAAGGCAAACTGTCGGGGCTCTGTTATAGTTCATAGAGCCTGCAACAAATTAGAGAAGAGAAACATTGCCCAAGAGGTTGTGGCTTGAGGCTTTGGGCCTGGGTAGCACTTAGAGCATGCTGAGGAGCAGTACTTTCCACCCTTGTATTAGGGAGTTAGCTTGAGCTCCTATCCAGTGCTGTCTGGCTTCTGCTGGTGCGCCCAGTTCCACATCTGGAAGCTCAAATCCGCACTGAAGTCTAAGTTATTATGCCTAAAACACAGGATTGAGACGCCTAATTGGGCGCCCTACTGTGGTATGAATACTGGCCTCTCCTTCACTAGACAAGTCTCATTCTAGCCAGATTCATTGTGGGCCTAACCAGGGGCAGCTCTACCTTTTTGGCCGCCCCAAGCAGTCATGCGCGGGAGGAGCCGCGGGAGCAGCGGATCTCCCGCGGGCATGACTGCAGAGGGTCTGCTGGTCGCGCGGCTCGGCTGGACCTCCCGCAGCTGCGGACGGTTCGCAGGTCCGGCGGCTCCGGTGGACCTCCCGCAGGCATGACTGCGGCAGGTCCGCCGGCCCAATCTGCCGCCCCCCCGGGAAAGGGCCGCCCCACGCGCGTGCTTGCCGCGCTGGGGTCTGGAGCCGGCCCTGGGCCTAACTGGCTCTGTAATCGCACTAAAAATATCATCACGTCAAAAAATACTGAGTGGTTCTGAAGCAACTTCCCTGCTCAGTGAGGTACTCCTGAGAGTGTGCATGAATTTATAACACACGCTGCTCTCAAATTCAGCTCATGACAAATTGTGTTGATTTGCTGAAATGAATCCCAGTTGCCAGAACCTGTACGTTGATACAGAGCTGGAATCATTTATGTTTTACAAGTCTCTTTAAATTCATGTCCTAGCTCTTTAAATTCCAGCCTGCAGAGGCAATACGCTACGCTTCGGCCTCATTTACTTGCACAGCACTTGCAGCACAGTTTGAATCAAAGACTTGGCTCCTGAGCTGTGACATGTGCCTTTCCACTCTGCTGGCCTTTGCCTCAGTGCCCACCATGGGTATCAGAGTTTATCTTGCTTGCTGACGTCAGAACAATCCTACGTGATCTTCAAGAAAGAGTCACAGTAGAAAGCTACAAATCAAAGAGAAATATTCAAACTGGAAGGGAAGAGGCAGAAAAAAAAGAGAGAAATATACACATTGAACTGCTGGTAACGCTGCACTAGACAGTCTAAATATCAGCCCTTCAGGGATATGCTGGGATGATGTAGTTCCGTCTATAAATAAACCAGGTTTCACTTTTGTATTTCAGCAAGTTAATTAGGGTTTATTTTTAGCAGTAATTGTACAGATCATTTCATATCCTATAACTGATCATTCACATGATGTGAATTCAAACTCATTATCCACTTGGGATGAGAAGGAGAGAAGACATGACACCTCCACAAATCTAAACACACTGTAATGTCGTCAATATAATGAAAGAACTGTGCACAGGAAAAATAACCTTCTCTGAGCCATTTCATCCAGATTCCAGCAGAGACCAAAGACTTGTTTACTGATGTGATTCATAGCGGTAACAGTCAGCAGTTGTCTGATAACTCCAAGATATGTTAATATTTTACACCTTAATATCTATTTTCATCTGAGGATCTCAATGTTTATAAACACTAAGTCCTAAACACAGGTTTTGTACCACTATCACTATTTCAGTTAGAGGGTTTTTTTTACCAATATAGGTATACTATACATACCCTACTGTCAACGCAGTTATTATCAGTATAATATGCCTTATACTGGCATATCTTATTCCCCTTCCTCTATGGGAATAAGCTATACTGATATAAGCATAATTGTGTCCACATTAGCAGGATTGTACTGCTTAACTATATCATTATAATTAGACCTGTACACCTTTTATATGACCATGTCAACACTACAAACTTTGGTCAACACAAGTTAAGTCAGCGTAAAGCCATCGCAGTCAGTATATTGCTCCATGTGTGTGCATACTTGGCTACTTGCATCTGTGCTGCACATACTCCCCAGGAATGCTTGTGTTGATGCAAAGAGCAATGCACCATGTGTTACCTGCACACAATTCTGTCACACACACTCTAGGGCATCCACCTTTACCCTTCCATGGGCTCCAAGGCATAACCCTGTTAATGTAGGCACACCCACCCTTTCCCAGTTCCTAGGGCTCCAGAGGAAAGGCACCTACCCTTATCCAGTTCCTAGGGCTCAGGGCATAATCTTTTGAGGGTTTATGGGGTGTTTTACCAGTGAAAGAGCCTTACACGGTAATATCCTACTTAACCTCTATTTATTAGCAATCACCAAAACCGAATGCACACGCTAAACATACAATGCTCGCTGCTGCCAATGAGGCAGATGAACTTTTCTTGATGGCCGGTCAGGATCAGGTCAACTTCTTCACGTTGTGACTGGCAGGGTGTTGAGGTCTGGGAGCTCTGAGCTTGGGGCTGTGTCCTGGAGTTGGTTCTAAAGAACTTCCTTTTGGATCTCAGTGTATATAGTGAAACTTGAGTCCTGCTTAGCTGTAGCTTAACCAATCATTTTACTAAAATATTATTAATCAATTTTCTAACCAATCCTGACATATTGTAAAACAATTCTTTAACCAGTCATACCCTGCCACCTTAATTGATTTACACCTAGCAAAATTAGTTATATAACGAAAGAAACAATCAAAGAACCCGACAGAGACCATACGGATAAACAGTAGAGAAATGAGGACCATAAAGACAAGACAATAGAAGTATAGATTTCACAACCATTGATAAGTGATTTCTTGCCAGACAGACGCTATCAAACAAAGTTTTCTTTAACCATCTTAAGGTCTGTTTCTCTTTCTGGTGGTGATGGGTACTATTACGACAGGATCACCCTCCTAACAGCCTGATATTACATTCTTTTAATGTAATTTAGATGGAATGTGAGGCTGTGACGTTCTGCTTCTTAGCTCATGGCTGCTGCTCTAATATGGCTGCGCAAAAAGGTCTCAGACCTTACAATATGGCTACAAGAAAAGGCCTCATCCTTATACATGGAGAGGTATCCCGGTGCGCCATGTACCACCTCTGGAGCAATGCCTATGGCGGGGTTGAAATGAGTCTCATAGGGAACTCTGGGAGCTAGGAATCAAGTTCCCATCATGCAACTGTCTCCATCCCATAATGCCATATTCTTTATCCTATAATTTTGTGCCTCTTTTAAAATCCCACAAACCCGCGTCCACTTACTGCTGCCCACCAACTCTGACAGAAGCATGGAGACCGCACAGCTAAGCACTATTGTCTTGAATGTTGCAAACATAGGCCGAACAATCCTCTAGTATTTGCAGAACTGCAGGAAGTACCACAACAATGGAGGACACCATGATTTCTCTGAGGACAGATTGCTAAGGGATAGGGATAGCTCGGTGGTTTGAGCACTGGCCTGCTAAACCCAGGGTTGTGAGTTCAATCCTTGAGGGGACCATTTAGGGTTCTGGGGCAAAAATCAGTATTTGGTCCTGCCTAGTGAAGGCAGGGGGCTGGACTCAATGACCTTTCAGGGTCCCTTCTAGCTCTATGAGATTGGTATATATCCAGATATGAAAACCAATTCAAGCTTATTGGTGGTATTTACAGAGCAGCTGAAGATGGAGTGTTGCTTCTGGGCTGGAGAAACAAGCACTGACTGTTGAGATTGCATCGGAATGCTGGTTTGGGAGCAGCAACTGCAGAACTTCCAGGTGTGAAAGGCTGCATTCCTGGATCTGCGTGCCAAGCTCACACCAACCCTCCAATGCATGGACACCAGAATGAGAGCTGCATTGACAGCTGAGAATCGAGTGACAATTGCACAGTGGAAGCTTGCAGTGCCAAATTGCTAGTGGTCAGCAAAATCCACATCAGGGCCATTGCCATGCAAGTGTGTAGGGCCGCTAATCATCTCCAGCTATGCAGGGCCATGACTCTTGGCCATGTGCAGCTCCATTGATGAATTTGCAGCTATGGGGTTACTGAAATGCTGTGGAGCAATAGATGGCATGCATATCTCTCTATTGGCACCAGACCACCTTGCCACAGAGTAAATCAACAAAAGGACTACTTTTCTATGGTTATGCAAGTGATGTGGATGCTTCACTGACATCAGTGTGGGCTGGCCAGGTGCATGACTCTCACTTGTTTAAGACCACAGGACTATTCAGAAAGCTGCAGTCAGGGACATTCTTTCCTGACTGGCAGATTACCATTGGTGAAATGCCAGTAGTGATCCAGAAGCACCCAGCCTACAGCTTACTTCCCTGGTCCATTAAGCCATTCACTGGCCACCTTGACAGCTCCAAGGAAAGGTTCAATTACCAGCTCAGCAGGTGCAGGATGACAGTTAAATGTGCTTTTGGCAGATTAGATGCTGCTAGCATCCCTTTAATCACTAGATTAGATCTCAGTGAGAAAAACATCTCGGTGGTTATAGCTGCCTGTTGTATCCTGCATAATATCTGTGAGGCAAAGGGGAAATGTTGCCACCTGGGTTGGAGGGTGCAGATGGAGCAGCTGTTGGCTCACTTTGAACAGCCAGGCCCAAGGGCAATTAGAGCTCCACACAGAGCTTTGCTGCTGAAGGATGCTGTGGAAGGTCATTTGAATGGTCAGCCTCAGTAAGGTGCTGTGCTGTAACTGGCCCTGAGGTTTTGGAGGTTGTTAGGAATTGTGCAGTGCTTGGTGTACATTTATGAATATCCCACTGTCTTTTAATCAACTTAAATGATACAGTGTTTGCTGTAACTTTATAATCATTACAAAGCGTTTTGTGCTGAACCTGAGTTCTGGGGTCCTGGTTAGTTACCGTCAATGTGGGCTTTCGGTAACACTAGCCATTCTTCTGTATATGTTATGAAGTAATAAAAATTAAATTTCCAAAAATCAAAACACTGCATAACAAACAGTGCAAAGAATAATGTGCAATTAAAGAAACAATACAATAGAAACCCTTACAATAAATTGGCAGGACAGAACTTTAAAATTAGAATGCCAGAAAACATGTGTGTCCATTTCAGGCCATTTCTGCCAAACTTACACAGACCTTTGAGAACCATGGTTGCTGTATGTGAAGCTGTGGCTTTCCTTATTGCACCCTGGCACAGAGGGGTAGGGGCAGGGATGCAGCCCATGATGCCACGTGGAATGCTGGGGAGCATGGGAAACTGCTGAAATGTAGTTTGCCATTGACTGACAAGGGAGGTGAGCACATGAATATTGGATCTCTGTAGGTCAACAAGAATCTGGAGCTTTTGTGTTTGATACCAGAGAAGCTCCATTATGTCCTGGTGCATCTCCCTCTCCTTCTCCGATCTTCTCTTCCCTTCTCCAGGTTGTCTGTTATATTAGCTTTCTAGGCCCTCTGCTCAAGGTTCAATGGAGCACTGGCTTGCATGATCTCAGTGAACAAGTCCTCCCTAGTCCACTTTCTCCTCCTTCTCCAAGTCAGGTGTTTCATGGATGTGGAAGGGTGTCACATTCTTGGATGCAATTCAGACCAGTAAGGGGGTGTCACTGCCTGGCCTGTAATCCTAGATGCTTTAAATGTTCTGCCGCTGTGGCACACTGCCTGGTCACCAACAGACAAGCATGCAGAATCCCAAGTGTCTGTGTGCTATGCAGCTCTCGTTCAGCACTCTGATCCCAGCAGCTTGCCTATAATACAACAGCTCCACTCTGGTACCCACCCCTCCTTGGTTACTACTTGCAGAGATGACCCCAATACAATCCCAGTCTTGAATTTCCCCAGACCCATCTGCCCTGACGTGTCCAGTCCTCTCCTGGAACACTAAGAAATAATAAGGTTTGTTTGCTCCTTTAAAGAGACAAGAACATTATTGCTTATTAACTTAACTGGGGTAAATAAACCCTTCCCTTCGAGCACAGCATTGAGTTGGCTTATTGTAGGAATAAAATAGTGTATTAACAAAAGGACATAGGTTAAGTGATACCAAGTAGAAGGAATAAAGTTAGAAGGGGTTACAAAAATGGCTTTCTAAGGGCTAAGACTGAACTTAAAAAGCTACAGTCTTTGTTCCACGTAGTTTCTTCATCAATATTGAATTCACAGTGACTTCAACTGTCTGGGTTAAAGGACCCATCTCTCTCAGCTTGCTAGAGCTCTGGCCTCTTGTGGCTGTCTAGTGAGGGCTGCTAAGATGACTACTTCTCCTGCCTTTTATTAACTTTCCAAACTCACTATTTGGTCCCCAGACTCAAGGTGACCTCATGCTGTTCTTCCTTTCCTGTGGGTTTCCCACCCCTCTGCTGACTTGTGTGTAAATGGGTTTTCCATTGTTTTTGGTCATACTTTGCTTCATTTCATTGGAGACAGATAGCTGCCTTGCCTCCTGCCTGGGAGGGAACCTGTTTCTCCCTGTATTTGATCAGACTTGAAAACATAATATCAGTGAGTATCCATAATTTCCCAGTGTTAATACATACATTCCACAATGATATTAATCACCAATGTGTCATTAGCTTTCAGAAAAGATCTTACTTGATAATCTTCTAATGCAGTAATATTGTATATAATCAGTTGATTCGATTATTTATCATTTGAGGTTCAGATCCACTGTCTTTATAGCCCAGTAAAGTTTTTCTCTGCTCCTATGGTGCAGATGTCATGTTGCCTTCTCCCTTGCCTAATAGCTTTGTTTTTACCTTATATGTAAATAGGCCTTCTTTGTCTCTGCCTGATGATGATATGGACTGACAAATATACATTTTTACATCTAGGGCAGACTGGGTTTATGCATGGCTTGCCAAACACATTAAGAATATAATTCTAGCAGATTCATTACTTTTTATACACACCCTGTACATACATCATGCAAGAATATTAATGATCAGTGAGTTATTCGTTTTCCAATTATCTTATATGCGGCCTTTTAGATTCCAGTTATGACCATGTGTTAGGTGTAATGAATGTCAGGCTTGAGAACAACTGCTGACACAATAATGATTCACTGTGTCACAATGGGGCACCCCTCAACCACAATGGCAGCAGCCACAGATAAAACAGATGGATGTATCATTGTATTTACAGTCACAATGGAAAGTGAAAGATAAGTTGCAGAACTCCCTTCCCTTATTCCCGTAAGTTAAATCAGACATGCTTATTGACTCATCAGCTTTGGAATCCCTCTGCACAACACCACTGTCCAGCCGCAGTCACAGTGAGTATGGCCTGGCTGTGTGAGCGGGCATGGGGAGGAGAGGATTGGGGAGAGGCTTGCCGAGTTACCGCCACAGACATTTCATAGAGATCTCTCAAGTGGCTACAAAGGACATGCCTATGTACATAAATTATAGCTCTCCAAAGGCGTAGGCAAAGTGGTAGGTGTTTTTAATTGGCTGTAATAAGCTACAAGATGCCATATAGGGGATGAGACATCTATGGAAAAGGGAAATAATGATCTACCAAGGACTGGGAAATGGCTTTTTTGGAAAAGAAAAAGGACATCTAGTCCAATCTCTGTGCTCTACCAGAGAAAACATATTAAAGTTGGAGTAGGAAGGAATCAGGAATGAAACTACATGAAACATGGCTTCATCGATGGGGACATGTCTCCATCAATCATCTTGCTACTGTCAGGGGTTGTGCCTATGGGGTTGATCTGAATACCACCACCTTGTTTTCACATTTCTTCAACCCCTCCTTTTCCAACAATTGTAGGTGATGCTTCTCTCTGAGCCAGCACCAAACCACTGCCATAGAATGGTTTTAGGGGAGCTTTGCTGCCAGAGGAGCCATCATTTTGCTGAGGCATAAAACCAAGAACTAGACCACTTATATTAGATAAGTGACTATTAATCAGTTAGGGTAATAAAGGTAATAATTGGAGATATACCAATCTCTTAGAACTGGAAGGGACCTTGAAAGGTCATTGAGTCCAGCCCCCTGCCTTCACTAGCAGGACCAATTTTTCCCCCAGATCCCTAAGTGGCCTCCTCAAGGATTGAACTCACAACCCTGGGTTTAGCAGGCCAATGCTCAAACCACTGAGCTATCCCTCCCCCCTATTGGACCAATCCAATGCCCACTGAAGTCAATGGGAATCTTCCCATTTCCTTCAGTGTATGTTGGATCAGACCTTAAAGATCTCATAACATTTTTCAAAGGAATGTCAGCTCTGGCATCCTCATAATATTCCAGTTTGAATAACAGTATTCCGCCTGACTAAATTATCCTCTGTAGTTTCAGTGGGATACGGTACACTTCTTCACTTCCTGTCCTAAACTTGCATGTGATATTGCTGTTAGATGTTAAAACTATTCTTACATTTCAACACAAATGTCAGAGAGTCAGTATATTAGTGAATGACACATTTTCAGACAATTCAGTCTGCACTAACAGAGTAATGCAGTAAATACAGGGAGAATGTATTACATTTTTCAAACTTAAGTGGTTGAATTACTGTAAGTGTAAATTGGAACACCTCCTTCATTATGGAGGCACAATCAAGATCTCCATAACAAAAGCGGCAGGGTTCCCAATATCCTGACTTCTTCCATGACGGTCACTCTCGCAATCCCTTAGATCAGAGTTTTGACAGTGAGGTCTGATTACTGAGAATCTGTACTGTGGTAGTTACAATAGGGCCCCGATCAAGGTCCCATTGTGCTGGGCACTGTACATATATGCAATAAAAAGTTGGTCCCTACCCCAAAGAACTTACAGCCTATGGGCCTGATCCAAAACTCACTAAAGTTAATGGGAATCTTTCCATTTATTTCAATGGTCTTTAAATAATGAGATCCGTTGGGTTATTCTAAGGGGAGATAATAGGCCTTGTCTATAAAAATCAGCCCTTTAGTTAAATTGGTGCAACTTTGAATAAACTTATTTAGTTAAATCAAAGCAAAATACAGAGTAGATATTATTTGATTAAAACCAGGCTTCTGTCAGTTTAGTTTAATTTGATGAAATATTAATTCACTTTACATCAATTTAAGACTGGTTTAAATAGAATTAAGATTATCTATTGTTTGTACCTGTTAACTAACTTGATTTGATAAACCAATTTAAGATTAAACTTGTGAAACTATGAATTTCGACAAGGTCTTTGTTAAATACTTCAGGGTCATTTGGAATGATAGGTGCTATATAAATGTAAAATATTACTGTGGCCAAATACACCCCTGTATTCACAGTCTACACAGAATGGTAGTACTCTTTGTACAAAGTATGCCCTGTAAGGTGGTCTTTGAAAACTCATAATTTGCTGGTCAGTATTATCCGGGTAAAATAGGCCTGACAACATTGTATGTGACGTTAAGATTTCCCTGTATGGTGGTGTTAACACATGTTCCAAACCCCACAGCCCTGCCCAAACAGAAGTTGGCAAATGGGTTTGTCCTAAACAAAGGAATATGTGCACTCCTTAATTTGCATTTAGCAGTAAACAGTCATCAAGCAGGAAGAGAAGACAAAGGACGTTCAAACAGGTGAAAAAACCAGCTGGGAACTCCCTTCTACAGTCTTTATCTCCTAGCGCCCAGCTGGAAATGTCTTTCAAGAGGGGTACTGAAACTATAAAAAGGAAGGACAAACACCAAGGCAACCCCGTTTCTCCCTGCCTATCCCATTCACTGCATCTGAAGAGACAAAAGAAGCAGGTGATGGACTCTGGAGGAGGGGTCCAGAACTACAGGGTCTGGTCAGTCATCTGATGGAGCATGTGGTGAGGAACTTTGCTTGAATCGGATATAGTTTGTTAGACATTTAGTAAGCATTGTCTTGTAACCATTCCTGACTTATGCCTCATTACTTGTACTCAATCTCTCTTCATAGTTCGACTCATTTTACTGTTATCTAATACAATGTGTTTAAATTGAAGTGTCTGAATAACTGCGATAATAAATTGGCATATTATTCCCTTACAGGAATAATGGACTTAAAATGTCTGTATCGTCTAGGAGAGGGCTGGGCAGTACAGGACATACATTTCTGGGGGAAATCTGGGGGGTATGTTGGGGCCCCCCTGCAGTATAACCAAGGCTGCTGAGAGCCAGAGTGTAACCCAAGTGTGGCTGGCAGGCTGTGGTTACACACAGACACTCAGGGTGACTTGCACGCCGGAAGGCTGTTTGTGAGCAGCCCAGGTAGAAGCTACTTCAGCAAGGCATTGTAAGGCACCCAAGGGTGCAGGGCAGGGGTGACACAGACCCCCATAGTCTGGACTCTATCCTGGTATGTCACACTTACATTTGCGGAAAGCCACCTTTTGATCTCCGAGCCCTGTTATCGTGTCTTTGTTTTGGTCATTTGCTCCTACTGATCAAGTCATCCTCATCCCTAAATCATTGCATTTCCCAAGCCAGGCACATTCACAGAAGGAAAATCAAGAACAGAGTGTTCAGCTAGGAATTTTTGTGAACAGTCAGGCTATATATAACTCCGATTGACTCTACCCCAATCTGTAATTCTTTACCTGCAGCTGAGTAGCATAAGAGATGTGCAATTCTTGCCTTTCTTTGAAAACACCCAAGAATTGTTGCCAGTCTAGGGCCAATTCCTGCTTCCACTGAACTCAACAGCAAAACTCAGACTTTAATGGGAGTAGGAGCAAGTCCAGGAGTCCCCACTGGTCAGTATAAGCAGGGCTTGAAATAAGAAAATACATAGGCGTACAGTGTGCTCCCACCTCCTTTATGTTGCCATCTTGTGCACTAGAATCTCAGCTTCCATTTAAAAACAAGTCCCACATCTATGGCTGCAAAGAATACCTTCAAGATGTAACCGGTGCAGTGATGTCTGCAACCATACCTGAGAGGTATGAACTGCCTGTCCAAGGCTGGCTAGCCCTTTAAGGCTAGTCGGGCACAGCCACACCTGTGATGGTCAGCAAGCTCTTTCCAGCTGGTCCTGGTCAGCTGGGGATTAAGTTGCTTGAGGCAATTAGTAGGCTCAGCTGGGAAGAAGCTGGGTGATTTCCCTAAAAGGTTGAAGAGAGCTCAGCTGAGGGCTCAGTTGACAGGGGAGGTACCAGAAGGAAGGTGTCTCCTGTGGCTAGCCCTGAAGGGAGAGGGCAGCTGAAGAGGAGGAGGCGGCCCTGAGGTGGATGCTGATGAAGGCTGACCCCCAGTCATATAGAAGGGGGTGAGGATCTAGTCTGGGAAGAGACAGAAAAGTAGGACTCCAGGGATGAAGCAGAGCAGGTCAACAGCTTGAGAGGAGCTGGTCCTTGTAGGAGAAAATCCCAGGGAGGCAGTGATTACAGAGCACTGCTCTGTAATCTTCTTCTTTCATATGGTTGGTGTAGAGCAGTAACTACAATTTCACATGAAGTTGATTGAGCCAAATGGCTACATCAGGAGTAGCAGAATTTATTGCAGCAATGCCTCTTTCATACTTATAAATTGGGCAGTAGTGATATGTTCGATGGCCTGTTGTGGGGGACCACACTTGCACACTGGGGAGTCCTTGATTTTCCATTTCTGCATTAGATATCTGCATTTACCATGGTTGGTTTGAATTTGGTTCAGCATTGACCAAGATGATCATGGAAGGGCAAACCCAGGAGCCTTCTTCATAGGATCTGGCACAAGGTGCTTATTTTTTGTCTTGTTTAACCCAATCTGCTTTCCAAGCCTCCTTCTGATCATAGCCTGATTGCATGAGGCTAAATGAATGTTCCCAGAAAGGCTTGTGGGACTAAAGACATTGCTGGGAGGGGGTGGGGTGCATTGTCAAGGTCTTGGTGAATAGGAAGGCATCCATTTTCCTGGATTCACTGCGCTTCATGAAATGTTGCAGCAGTTAGGTGTATCGGGGCAGGGGGAGCAATGTTAGGACAGGCAGCCATGGTGTTGGAGTCGATTTAAGAGTTCCCATGATGCACTACATCACTGTATTCAGTTGGGCATCCACAAGTCATGTGTGGCTGCATCTGCTCCATACCAGTGCACAATATTCAGCTACTGAATATACAAGTGCTATTGCAGATGTTCACAGCACTGATGCTGGTGCATCCCATGTTATACCTGCTAGTTTCTGGATTATCAGCAGCAAAGAATCCTGTGGCACCTTATAGACTAACAGACGTTTTGCAGCATGAGCTTTCGTGGGTGAATACCCACTTCTTCGGATGCAAGTGGTGGAAATTTCCTGGGGCAGGTATATATAAGCAAGCAAGAAGCAAGCTAGAGATAACGAGGTTAGATCAATCAGGGAGGATGAGGCCCTGTTCTAGCAGTTGAGGTGTGAAAACCAAGGGAGGAGAAACTGGTTCTGTAATTGGCAAGCCATTCACAGTCTTTGGTTAGTCCTGAGCTGATGGTGTCAAATTTGCAGATGAACTGGAGCTCAGCACTTTCTCTTTGAGGTCTGGTCCTAAAGTTATTTTGCTGTAGGATGGCCACCTTAAGATCTGCTATTGTGTGGCCAGGGAGGTTGAAGTGTTCTCCTACAGGTTTTTGTATATTGCCATTCCTAATGTCTGATTTGTGTCCATTTATCCTTTTCCTTAGAGACTGTCCAGTTTGGCCGATGTACATAGCAGAGGGGCATTGCTGACAACCAGACTAACACGGCTACCCCTCTGATACTTTCTGGATTATGTTGGCTCTCGTTTTTATCTTTACAGCTACCTTCTCAAGATGATCATGGAAGGAGAGGTTGAATTTCACACCAAGGTATATTGGAGTGTAATCTTGTTGCACATTTTTACCACAGCTATTTTCAGTGTGGTTTTGGCACTCCTATTTTCAAGATGAAATGCGCTTACTATTGTTTTTCCAGCCTTTGGTTTGAGCCTCCATTTCCAGAAATATTGTTCCATATTCCTCAGTTAATGCTTTTTCATTGTCATGGAGGTTTGATGCTTGGATTGTCATGTCAAGATCATCTGCATATCCACATTTTCGTGATTTAGTTGGAGGCATATCACTTAGCTAAATATTGGCACAAGTACAGAGCCCTGTGGTAGTCTGTTTAGGATACAGGGTGAGCTGGTCGTATTACCCAGGTACACCCGTAGGTATCTGTTATTCAGCACGGTCCACAGTAAGTGACGTGTTTGGTAGCAAGGTATAATTTTAGCAAGTTTCAGCATCCGGCCCTTAACCCATACAGTATCATACGCAGATGACCGGTCAACAAATACTGTGCCAGTCTTTAGGTTTTTTTGATAGCCAGCTTCAATTTGAGTTGTGAGTGCCAGAACTTGGTCACACCAACTATGTTTTGGCCGGAAGCCTGTCAGACAGGGATAATTGGCTCAGTAAAAGAACGTATTTTGAGGATGATACGTTCAAGAAGTTTATAGGTCGTACATAGTAGAGAAATTGGCCTCTAGCTTCCCGCTTCATCAGGAGGCTTTTCAGGCTTTGGAAAGGCAATTACCATTGTCTCACGCCATATTTCAGGGATCCGTACTGTCCTTAAGGTAGCGGAGTACAATGTTGCTAGCCACTGGAGTCCTTTGGGACTGAGATAGTGGAGGAATTCTGGTGGAATACCGTCAGGGCCCTTTTTTTCCCATCACGGCAAGTCCTTCTTTTACTTCCTCAATGCTGACAGTAGAAGGTTCTCCTTGGGTATTGATGCAAGTGTTCAGTAGAGTTGTTGATACACTTCTCTTCTTATGTGTTTATCAAGTGGTCCTTTTGTATTTGCCAGCAGTTTGGAGGCTATTGAGTTTGGCTGGATTTTTGATGTCTGGTACTCTGTGGGATTAATGGCCCCAAGATGTCACAGTAGTGTCCAGGCTTGAGGACTTGAATGTGTAAAATCAAGGTTTTGCATGTAGTTAAGCCAGTGCTGGTGTCTTGCTGTGTCAAGGGAGTGTAGCAGGGCTTCTGCAGTCTGAGAGCTCCTGGTCTGATTGTATTGCCGGAGCAACTCCTGCATCTCTCTCATCCAGCAGGGAGTGCGCTTTTTGCAGAAGCTTCAGGGAATGTTCTTCTTTCCTGCTATTTTCCAGAGCCCTGCGAACCGTTGATAGCATTCTGGTCTCACTAGAATCCTTGCAACAGTTTTCTCAGTCTGTTTGTAGTCATCCCAATCAGCTTTAGCAAAATTCCATCTTGGTACCTGTTTTGGAAAGAACACAGGAATGTCTATGCCTACATAGATCATTATAGGCCTATGTTGGCTGTTCGGAAATGCCGATAGTACTTCATGTGTTATGATCAAGGTGTTACCACTTTGGTCTTTAGACATGAATGTTAGGTCTGGATTGTACCCATGTTGCCAGCAGCTTGAATGGAATGCTGATCATTGTTTTAGTTCATAGATTAGTTGTAAGTCTTGTGCAGATATCCAGTCCATGAGATCTTCGCCATCAATTTCATTTGTTTTATAGCCCCACATAGTGTAGTGACTATTAAAATCACCTGCATAGATTCATAGAATAGGAGTGCTGGGTTTTGGCCATCTTGTGCTGGGGCTTTATAGGCGTTCGTAATGCAGAGCTCCCCTACTTTGATAGTTGTGGTAAATGTGGTCTCCTCTTCGGTTGGTGGAATAACATTAAAATCTGTGATGGTGTCCTTGATGTATATTGCCGAGCTATATTCAGGATAAGGGATAGTCGTTAGGCTGTATCCATAGATATGGTAGCGCCTGGCCTGTTGGTCATTGCCAACATGGGTCTCTTGCAACATGAGGAGATTGATGCTGTAAGTATTCAGCACGTTTCCAAGGTACTTGCATTTTGCCCATGAGAATCCTGCAACATTAAGTTGCAGGATTCTTATTCCAGGGCCTATTTGGCACATTGTATGGCCGAGGAGGAACTTCAGGATTTGCTGTGTGTAGCGGGGTGGTCACCCGCTCCTGGCCTGAAAGGGTTAAAAACAGCCCTGGGAGAGGGCTATGGCAGGGGAAAAGCTGGGCTGATTGGAGGAAGCAGCCTCAGCTGGGGGCCATGCCCCAATCAGGGTCCAGCTGGCCCTATAAAGGCCAGTGAAGCCAGGAGCTGGCACAGTCCCTCTCTAGCTGTGGAGGGAGATGGGCCTGGCTGCTGGGGATCTAGAGAAGATACCTGGGGTGGAGCAGGGCTGGGGGAAGGCCAAGGGAGCTGGGGAGCTCCAGCCTGGAAACCCCCCAGGCTGCGGCCTAGTAAAAGGCCAAATAGGTACTGGGAGTTGCAGGGGACAGCCCAAGGCTAGGCTGAGGCAGCAGGTCCAAACCCCTCCTTGCCTGTGATGAGTGGCTTATATTGCAGTCTGCCCCAGGGAGCGGGGACTAGTTGGTGACTGGCAGTAGCCTACGACTGAGGCGAGGTGGGGATAGGGGATGGGAGCTCCCCAGGGAGGGGAGACCCAGTGAGACTGCGGAGTGCTGCAGGGGGCAGCATCCCGGTCTGAAAGGGGCACCGGGGTCCAAGAGGGACTTGGGACCCAGTGGGAAGCAGGACACCAGCCTGCAGAGGGTGCTCCTGGGTCAAAGAGCTAATTCCCAGGATGACCAACAGGAGGCGCCGCAGGGGTGAGTCCCACCCCGTTACGCTGAGTAGCTGCTCTGATGGCCTGGAGATCACTGATGTTCAGTTGCTGAGTTGATGGCATTCTTTGTGAATGCTGCCATCTTCCACTCCCGTGCTCTGTAATAAGAATGGGGGGGGAAGAGCTCTACAGATTCTGAGTGGGAGAAGATGAGTCTGTAGAAAGTTGAGCCCAAGAAGGGTGGTACAATTTATGCTGTTTACTTTCCAGTTTGGAGCGTGGAACTGAAGATGAACTCAGGTGGGGAGAAGGATCTTCTGTTTATTGCTTTTGATTTGGGGGACACTACTTCTTTTGTACAAATTATCCTGCAAGTGGGGATGGAATTGAGTGTGATGTGGCTGGGGGGCCATGTCATCGTACCTGGCATGAAGGAGGAGATGAGGTGCAGTGGCTGCAATGCTGGATCTTGCTGTGAGGGGCTACCTCTTGGATGATGAGTCTGAGATGCCCTGTGTGCAATGATTAAAATTTAAACACCAGCATTGTTAATCATGTCACTGCTGATCAAAGCATCTAAGAAAATAGAGGGGAAGTTCGATTATGAAGATTTGCACAATCCTCTATGAGCAATGTCTCATTTTGGCATCTCAAGTGTCTGGGAATTGGTTTGTGGGTGGAGTTTGGAAGTGTCACATTTCCCCTCCAATTTTCCCTCCAGAGAGAGAGGTAAATACCCTTAGGAAATAGCTTGAACTCACTGTGCGGAGGGATCACAACAGAGATTTCTTCCATACTAAGGCTCAAACTATTGGATTTGAGGAAGCCATTGATTAGGGTTTGGTATTTCAAGATTACAAGAAAAGAGGAGGTTTATCTTGCTGTTCATATGCACAATAAACAAACATAGGGCCAAATTCTGCCTTTAAATCTCCCCCCACAACTCTACTGAAACAAGTTGTAAGTGGACAATAGCCACAGTTGCATATTCAGTTCCTTGATGTGCAAATGATATTACACTCATACCAGTGTAATATCATCTCCAGTGAGCAAACAGCACTGGGCTCAGCATTTTTATTTTGTTTCTAATTTTTTCTGATCACTTGCTCTAAAAAAATTGTTAAACTAGGGTCACTGCAGACAACACATCTGACACACACCCTCTACTCTGCTACACGCAGGCACATATTCGTCCATCACCAGTCCCGCACTCCAATCCAGGCAATGCATCCCAGCCTGAACTCTGTCTCCTCAACCTGCCCATCAGCATACCCTGCTTTACCAAACTACCCTCTCCCAACGCTATCATTTGTGAACATTTGGTGTAGTTGTTTTTCTTTGCAACGGGACAGCTGGCCAAACCACTTGCTGAAAAAGGCTTAGAAGAGTAAAAAGCTTAAAAGTAAAGCAAAGCCTGAACATGAGAAGTGTTAGCTTGTGGGTTGCATGGCTCTCAAACAAAACTTGAGTTCTCTTTGAGTAGAGACTTGTAACCCATTCTCTTCCTCCCAGTGTATTGCTTTATGAATTGATCATATTCCCCAGATCCCTTTGATAGCAAGGCTTTCTCTTAAAAATGAACAGCATTACATTTATGGGCACCATGTGTTTGTAGATTGCAAAGCCAATATATGAATGAGAACAGGAAATTCTGCAGTTATGTTGTAAATGAAGCAGCATGCTGATTGATTGCTCCATTCAGAGGATTTGTATAGTCTGTGCAATATTGAACACTTTTTACCAAACTGTTTTTTGAAAAGTAGCAAATACTTGGAAAAAGAATCTAAAGTGGTACAAGTGAAAGATATTCTTAGCTTACACTTACTATAGAATATAAGCTTATGTAAGATGAATAATTACTATCTAAATCTCCTTAAACATAGGCTTCTGTCAAGATTGTAACTTACAATTAAGTTGGAGGGTATCTAATAACCATCCTGCAATCTTCTTCAATTGGCTTGTATCTTTGTTTTGGGCAAGTACAAAACAATCTCTCTGGTTTATCCAAAATAATGTATTTATATACAATGGACTTACTCTTGCACAGGTGCAAATCAGAAATCTCTATTGAAGTCAGTGGGGTCAGTCCACTGTAAAATTAGTAAAAGCCAGAGGAGAACCAGGACCATTGTCTTGTATAACAAAATGCTTCACACAGACAAAGGAAAGGATAAATTTAGATTGAAGGTTCAAAAATACAATGACACTTTCACAACAAAAATTTGGTCAGAATCTAAAGTGTTTTCATATGTTATAAAATGGAAAGCTTCCAAAAAATGGTGGTGGTGGGGGGAAAATCACTGAATTCTTAATTTGAAAATGAGCCATTCAGTGAAAAATCATATTGGCTTTAAAAATGAACCACATTTTATATGCAGTGCAGTTTTGAGTTAAATTACTTTTCTACAAGAATGGATTTGCACTGAAATCATGGTGGGCGGGGAGAAATCTCATTTTGTGCAAAATCTCATTTTATGGTGAAATCTCAGATATAAACACCTTACCTCTTAGATCTCACTACAAAACAATATTATCAAAATGTAATGCTATACAGGCAATTAAAGGTGCACAGCCAGGGATTAGCCTGAAAGCCAGCACTACATCTCATTTATCCAAAAGTTATTTTCAAGGTACTCAGGGAGAAGATGGTGAAATATTGAGTAAAACTTAAATGTAATAGACTCCAATCAACCCACAAGAAGATGATCCAAGTTTAAAGGTGTGTGGTTTGCAGGGTATCATGGAAAACGCCTCATCCACTGCTCTTCCTGAAATCCTTTTTTCAATGAAGCATCTGCTGTTGAGGTCTGCAAAGGCACCTAGTATCTTCCTGTGACTCACTCTTCCTGTCGTATGGTACCAAATGCTGTGCTCAGTCTTAAAGGCAAGGGGGTGGGATGGCGAGTGGCTAACTTGGAGGTACATAAAGGAAACAGGCGGTCTGACCAGACCGCCCCTGCATTCTTTGGCCTCTTGAATCCTAACAACTCTGATTCTGACTGTAGTGTAGGACTTAACTTCATAATCACCTTGAACAACTTTGGCATGGAAAGGATAGACACAATCAACTCGTCCAACCTTTTCAGCTTGTTCTGACTGCTCAGATCCCAGCACTGCCTGGAATAGACTGAGAGCTGGAAGGACATTGTGGGTATCCACTTATCACTGTGCACACTCAATTCTTTGTCAATTACAAACCTGAACAATAATGGAAGGATGTTTTCCCAGCTAGCTTCTTGCCCTATTAATTCCTTCCCCCTCTTCCCCCCAGCCACTCCATTGGAAGATGCCGTTATCTTTGGAAGATGCCGAGCTCCACATCTTGCTAGAAATTCTCAATCAACCCCCAAAAGAAAACTAACTACTGAAAAACATTGAGGCCCAGATCCACAAAGGGACAAACAGTGCAACACTGAGCATTGCAATGCTTAACTTCTAGGCTGCTAGAATATCACAAGAACAACACTGAGATTCACACAGCCAGAGTTAGGCACCTAGACTCTCTATACAGTGTACGGGGGTGTGGGGGAGAGAGGCACTTAAGAATATGATCACAAAACCCAGCACTGAGTGGAGAGCTGCATCAGAGAGTGTGTCCAAACCCCCACCCCTTCTTGGGGAGATGGGCACCTTCCTGCAGCCAGGACACAAGTGCCTAGCTCTGCTAGCAATCCACAAACTGGAACCCACTGCCCGGAGTCAAGCAGCTTAGGAACTTAAATCATTTCTTGTGAGAATGATTTAGGTTAGTGGTTTTCAAACTTTTTTTCCGTGGACCCAGTTGAAGAAAATTGTTGATCCCCCCACAACCCAACGGAGCTGGGGATGAGGGGTTTGGGAAGGGCTCAGGGCTGAGGCAGAGGGTTGCGGTTTGGGGGTGAGGGCTGCGGGGTGGGGCCAGGAATGAGGGGTTTGGGGGTGGGAGGAGGCTCTGGGCTGGGGCAGGAGGTTGGGGTACAGGAGGGGGCAGGGCTCTGGGCAGAGGTTGCAGGCTCTGGGGTGGGGCCAGGGATGAGGGGTTTGGGGTTCGGGAAGGGGTTCTGGGTTTGGGGGAAGCTCAGGGCTGGGGCAGGGGATTGGGGTGTGGGGTTGGAGCATGGTCTTACCTCTGATGGCTTCTGGGGGTCAGCGGCGCAGCTGGGGTGCAGAGGCAGACTTCCTGCCTGTCCTGGCACCACAGACCACGCTGCACCCTGGAAGCAGCCAGCAGCAGGTCCGTCTCCTAGGCAGAGGCACACAAGCGGCTCTGCGTGGCTCTTGCCCGCAGCACTGCCCCCAGTTCAGGGCGGGGGCAGCATGTGGAGCCCCATGGCCCCCCTGCCTAGGAGCCAGACCCACTGCTGGCTGATTCCAGGGCACGGCGCAGTGTTGGGACAGGTAGGCACTAGCCTGCCTTAGCTAGGCAGCACCGCCAACGCAACTTTTAATGTCCCAGTTGGCGGTGCTGACCAAAGCCACTAAGGTCCCTGGGTGCTGAGCAAAGCGACCCAGTGCCTTTCATGCCATGAACCAGTACTGGGTCACGATATGAACTTTGAAAAACACTGACTTAGGTGCCTTTCTCACTCCACACAAAAAGGCTGGAGGGGAAGAGGGGGTAGTACTACCTACCTTTGTTCTAACCACGGGGATAAGAGTTACTCACCTGTGATTTGGGAGACCCAGATTCAACTCCCCATTCTGCCTGAGGTGGAAAAAGGATTTGATCTAGGGATCATGTTGGAGGGGCAGCTGAGCAAATTTGAGTGAGCAGAGTTGTGCTCTGGCACGTGGGGTTGCAATGTGATTCATACTTGGTCTGGTCACTCCTCCATCATAGCAGAGGACCTGCCAGGCCACCCCTGAGTAGACTATGTTGTGACATGGTGCATGAGGTCACAATGCTACTCAGGTGTGGCCTGGCAGCCCCTCCATCACAATCTGCTGCCCTACACAACTGGCCAGAAATCTGCCACCCTAAGCAAGCTGTCTAGTTTGCCTATAGCTAGAGTGGCCCCTGGGCCTCTGCATAATCAAGTGGTCCCTCCCACCACACTACCCCCTGAGACGTCTGGGAATGGGAGCAGTTGGGCCAGACCAGTTGAGCTACTTAGGTAGTCTGTGACCCCAAACCCTGTGTAGAGAGGCAGCAGCCATGTTGATTCAATTGTAAATAAGTGAGTGGGTTGAAAAATGCTAGTATGGCATCAGTCTGATTTAATCAAGTCCATTTCTATCATTTTTGATTGAAGTCACCCATTGAAGGCTAATGGCATATTGGGCTGTATAAGTAGGAGCACTGCCAGCAGATCTAGGGATGTGGTTATTCCCCTCTATTCGGCATTGGTGAGGCATCATTTGGAGTACTGTGTCCAGTTTTGGGCTCCCACTACAAGAAGGATGTGGAAAAATTGGAAAGAGTCCAGCGGAGGGTAACAAAAATGATTAGGGGGCTGGAGCACATGACTTATGAGGAGAGGCTGAGGGAACTGGGTTTATTTAGTTGGCAGAAGAGAAGAATGAGGGGGGATTTGATAGCTGCTTTCAGCTATCTGAAAGGGGGTTCCAAAGAGGATGGATCTAGACTGTTCTCAGTGGTAGAAGATGACAGAACAAGGAGTAATGGTCTCAAGTTGCAATGGGGGAGGTTTAGGTTGGATATTAGGGAAAAAAATTTCACTAGGAGGGTGGTGAATCACTGGAATGGGTTACCTAGGGAGGTGGTGGAATCTCCTTCCTTAGAAGTTTTTAAGGTCAGGCTTGACAAAGTCCTGGCTGGGATGATTTAGTTGGGGATTGGTCCTGCTTTGAGCAGGGGGTTGGACTAGATGACCTCCTGAGGTCTCTTCAAACCCTGATAGTCTGTGATCTTGTCAGCCTGCGTGCATATCCTACTTTGGGTATCACTTGGTAGTGCTACTGACAACGCCAGAGCACCACATCTTTGAACTGTAGTTACCTTTTGCTTTTATGTGGAGCTTCTTTGGGTGGCTCCTTCCTGCCTAAATTCTGACAACCTTTGGTCTCTTTATCAAGTAAATTGCTTGGGGTTCCCCCCATTCTTGGAGGACAATCTTAAAGGGACACTATCAACTTGAAAAAAGGAAGCTGGGCTGCAGAAGGTTCTAGGCAGAGGCTCTACAGTGAAACCAAGAGAGCCAGAATAAGGATAATTTTCTTAGATTAAGTTCCTCGTTCAGACTCAGAAGAAAGTGACTGATTCTTTACAATGCACATCACACCCTCGTTAAACCCCCAATTATCTTAGTATTTTATTTGCAACAAGAAAAGCTGCTGCTTCATCTTTCCCCTGGCGCAATAAATACCTACCCTGCCTGGAAATTGCAAAATGGCCATATAATAGCTCTGCTTGGTTTTGGCAGCCTACATGCTTCAGATCACAGAGAGGCAAAAAAATAAATTAAAAAAAATGTTTAATGAGTTGCAAGTGGAGAGTTATATTTGGCTGGTTAAAATCACTGCACCATTTAAAAAACTATTTTAATTGTCACTGTGTTTTACAGTGTGTTCTGGCATGACAATATTGTTAGCATTAGCGTGGGTGGGTGACTTGCAATCACACTTAAGGCATTAATAAGTACTAAAACCTGACGTGTGATCTGTGTAGTGGTGTTGTCTCTCTCACCAACAGGAGTTGGTCCAATAAAAGATATTACCTCACCCACCTTGTCTCATTATGGGATCTGGCAGTTAAATATTTATCCTTCAAATGCGGTGTCAGATGTTCAATACTCTCTTCGAGAGGATTGTGTTTCGCTGCCAGGGGAACCAAACTATGATATTAGATGCAGGTCAGAGAAGATATTGAAGTCTAGCAAATATGTATGTGTCTTCACTGTATAAAGAGTTTGTAAAGAATGGAACTGCATGTTTTCCTTGTCTGAATTTGATAAAAGGTCAATCAGTTGCTTCCATTCCATTGCATTTGAATAACTAAACCTTTCCAAGGAACAATTGGTCATTTGGCTATGGCTACACTATGACTTAAGTCAACATAACTTACGTTGCTCAGGGGTGTGAATTAGCCAGCTCTCCCCCTCCCCCCCACCCCGCCCCAGTGACAATTTATGCCAATTTAAGCTTCTGTGAGGATGGTGCTGTCAGGGGGAGAGCTTCTCCTGCTGACATAATTACTCAGCCCCTGCAAGCAGCAGTAGCTAAGTCGGCAGGAGAGCGCGCTTTCTCTCTCTCTCTCATCGGCTTGGAGCAGCTCCACTAGAGAGCTTTCAGTGGTGCAGCTGGGCCGTTGTAAGCTCTCTAGTGGAGCCATGGCCTGAGTGAAGAATTGTCACAGGTTTGTTTTAAGTATAGCTGTGGCCTTTAAAAACTTGCCATTTGCATTGAGACAACATTCATGTTTGCAGTATTCTAGGTATTCCTTTTAGTAAATGGAGGGCATCTCAGTCTCTGCAGTATTTACTGAACTTATTTAAAATAGGTAGATATCTATGAACTACCATTGAACCTGTTTCCCTCTTTACTAAGGATCTGATCTTGGATTCCTTGTACACCCAAAACTCCCACTGATGCCCCAGCTGTTATGAAACCTCACAACCTACCACTTTTTTTCCAGCAGATCCACCAATATCTTGTAACTAACTACCTTGAAACTTCAGGTGCTACGTGTCTCCTGAAACACACACCAACTCCCAGGGGAACTCTGGGTCCTCAACATTCCAGCTGACAGCTCCCCAGCACCACCTGCTATAAAACTTTTCGGCTCAATCATTCCATCTGACATCTCCCCTACCCACTCACTCCCCCCAACTTCTCCAAACCTTCAGGTGCTAAATGTTCAGCTCACCAAAGATGTCCTCTACCTCAAATTCCATGGAACCTTCAGTACCTCCACATTCTGTTTACATCACTGGGAGTTCTGAGTACACATACATAGGATTGGGGCCCTGATCTTTTTTAAAAATCAGTATGATCATTATTAACTATGCATTTAAAATGTATATTAAGATAGGAATAGCTTCCCAAGGGAACAGGGCCACCCAGAGAATTCCGGGGGCCCGGGGTCTTCGGCGGCGGGGGGGCCCCGCTCAGGGGCGGCCCTTTCCCTGGGGGGCGGCATTTGGCTCCGGTTGAGCTCCCGCGGCAGGTCGACCGGAGCCCGGGACGAGCGGACCTGCCGCAGGCATGACTGCGGCGGGTGCCGTGGTCCCGCGGCTCCGGTTGACCTGCCGCAGTCATGCCTGCGGGAGATCCATCCGAGCCGCGGGACGAGCGCGCCCTCCGCAGTCATGCCGGGCTCCGGTAGACCTGCCGCCGGCATGCCAGCGGGAGCTCAACCGGAGCCGCGGGGGCCCCTGCGGGACACGGGGCCTGGGGAAAATTGCCCCTCTTGCCCCCCCCTCTGGGCGGCCCTGCAAGGGAACTGGTGGTAGCCCAGTTTTCGTACTAATGGGGCCAAAATAATGCCGAGTGTAGTGCAGGCAGTAAACCTACATTACAGAGTGACTGATTTAAATGACCTAGTAAGTCTTCATTTCTAACATACAATTTTATTAGGTATCTCTATAGTGATCACTACCCTTGGGGAATTCAGACAGTGCCTCTTCATCAAGGAGCTGTAGACCAGGATTCTGGCCTCTTCCCACTTCTGCTGCCAAAAGATAATGAAGAAACATTTCCCCCCTGCTGTCCCCAGCAGTCTCTTTTGTCATATTTCTCTGCTTTTTCTCACCCAGTTTCCTAAAAGGCTAGAACTGTCAATGAAACTGGAAAGCCTGATCTCCAGAATGGACACCCTTCCCCACACACATCTCCTGCTGTACCCTTTAAAGGAAATAGTCCCTCTTTTATAAATTCCCTTCACCTCTCTTCCCTGAATACCCCAGTTGCCATGGAACCTGCGCGCTCCACCCTCATCATAAGTCTCCCTACTGCCAGGGAACAACAAATGCCCTTAACTGAGGCAGGACCAGGGTTGCTCATTTTGCTATGACTCAGCCCTCATGCTGGCTGCAGTGGCCTATCCCTGGGTAGAGCTCAGGTCAGCTGACCACAAGGCACCAGTATTTTACCCTCACTGCCAAAGCTGCAAGTTGGTCTGTGCAACAGCACCACTTGGTTAGGAACTCTTGTTGTCTTGTGGTGTCACAGACTCCCTAGGCTTCCATCATGCCCTCGATCCTGTTTCTGCCCAGACTTACCCAAGCATTGTTTCTGCCCTTTTCAGCCTTGTCTGTACCCTATTCAGGGACAGAGACCCCAACCCTACTCCAGTCCTACTTCTGACTAGCGTTGCCAACTTTCTAGTTACAGAAAACCAAACACTCTTGCCCCACCCCTTTCCTGAGGCTCTGCTCCCACTCACTCCAACCCCACCCCCGTTGCTCGCTCTCACTCACTCACCCTCACTCACTCATTTTCACTGGGCTGGGGCAGGAGGTTTGGGTGTGGGAGGGGGTATGGGCTCTGGGCTGGAGGGGTGGGCTCGGGGGGGGCTGGAGATGAGGGGTTCAGGGGCAGGAGGGCTCTGGACTGGGGATGAGGGGGTTCAGAGTGCAGGAGGGGGCTCAGGGCTGGGGCAGGGGGTTGGGGTGTGAGAGGTGTGGGGTGCAGGCTTTGGGAGGGGGCTTAGGGTTAGGGCAGGGGGTTGGGGCACAGGAGTGCTCTGGACAGTGCTCACCTCAGGCAACTCCCGGGAAGCTGCTGGCATCTCCCTCTGGCTCCTAAGCAGAGGCATGGCCAGGCGACTTTGTGCGCTGCCCCTGCCTGCAGCCGCCGCTGCCGCAACTCTCATTGGCTGCAGTTCTTGAACAATGGGAGCCGCGGAGCCGCCAGTTTTCAGGGAGAGGGCAGCGCACAGAGCTGCCTAGGAGCTGGACAGAGATGCTAGCAGCTTCCCAGGAGCTGCGCAGAACCAGGCAGGCACCCTGCCTGTCCCGCTGTGGGCAGCCAACTGGACTTTTAATAGCCAAGTCCCTGATGCTGACCGGAGCTGTCAGGGTCCCTTTTCGACCAGGTGTTCTGGTCAAAAACTGGACAGCTGGCAACCCTACTTGTGACCCACTCTAGCCCAGCACCTACCTGTCCTCCAGACTCTTGGACTGACTCCAACCCGGCTTTGGCCTGTGTCAAGACTCAGATCCTGATTTGACTCTGACCCTGGTTCTGACCCCAGGCCTGTCCCCAGGCCCCGGTTTCAGTGCTGCCCTTGGCCTGGTCCCAACTCCGCCTGTGACCACAGCTCCAACCACCAGGCCTGAGCACCTAGAACCCTGAGCCTGACACTTAACTGCCATGTCACCTTCACATCTCCCCATTCCGCCATCATAAATCTCCCAACTGCCATGGAGCATTTCAGTCCCAACAGCTTCCCAAACACATTCTTCCTCTTTTCAACTGTTTGCCCAATAGGGAGAAAGGGGAGACAATATTCTCCTCCCCCCATGGTCTCTCTTACTTCCTCCCCTTCAGATCTTTCCTTTATTCCCTCCTCTACCTCTGTGAGCCACAGACAGGGAGCCCATTGGATGCCTTCCTTGGATAGCTGTGACACTGCTTTTACTTTTTCCCCACAAGTGCAGTAGTGTGCCCAGGGTTGGGGATGGGGTGGGAAAGGAGTCCTCTAAAATCCAAACCATCACAGCAAATAACTGACCACCTGTGGCGTGGTGGGCTGTACAGGTCTATCTGCCATGAAAAGCAATTACTCTCTAATGAGCAAGCATGGGAATACTAATTAAGCACTGTTCATTACATGCTGTCTTTGGCGACTTGCCTCTTAGAGGAGTATTAAATTAACAAATTAAAAAGGTAGGTGAGAGCAGGAACAAAAGGCAATAATATTTATAACACTTGCTATTTTCATGGAAACAGAGGGGGCTCTTGCTGAGGGAGGGTATGTGGGGAGGAGCAGGGGCCAGGATGGGGTTTTCTGGATGGGGGCGTACAGGTCACTGAGCTATGGGAGCTGGGCAGATGGGATTGGTGGTGTAGGGGGGCTGAGTTTATTGGAGGCAGGGAGCGGGCAGAGTTCTGTATGGAGGGAAGGGAGGATGGAGTTCTGTTTGCTGTTGGGGACAGAGTTGGTATGAGAGTGGTGCGGATTGGGGTACAGTTTCACACAAAGGGCATAGGAAGGGGAGGAAGGGCTGGGAACTTTTTTTGGGTGGGCGGCTGTTCTCAACCAGGCTGCTTTTCTCAAATGACCTTGGTCAGATGCAGGTATTCAGGCACCCAATTCCCAGATTTAGGTGCCACTGTGTTCCACAAAAACTCCACTTGGCTGCTGCCTAATTAGTCCTGTAGGCACCTATACTCCCTACCTACACCTATGCTTCTGCACACTGCTGCCTCAGTCTAGGCTCCAGGACATCTTTCGCTGCCTAAGCCCCAGTGATCCAGGAACCAAAGGAAGATGGGCATTCGTACACTTCATTTTGTATGTGGAGACTGATCTGGTAGGCATGCTCAGAGGATGCCTATCTCCACACAAGACAGCTGCTGGAAGCAGTCCACTTCTTTTGTAACCTCTAGCCCAGTGGCTGGAGCACTCACGCAGGATGTGGGAGACCACAGGTTCAAATCCAACCTTTAGCTGATGAGGAAAAGGGATTTGAACAGGGCTTCACCAATCCCCGGTGTGTGCCCAAATCACTGGGCTATAGAGTCACTCTCAGACTGATAGTCCAGGCTGCTGGGAAGCACTTCTCTCCATGAGACGGGTGAGGCCTGTTTTCAGTGCATCCCATTGGCTAGTAGGCTGGCTTTTGTGGATCACATTCTAAGGCATGTCGTTTCTATCCATTCATTCCATAAGATGCATAGACACCTAACTCGGGCTCTCTGACTTGCAGTGTTGTTCCTGTGATTGTTTTTCCCCTAGAAGTTAGATGTTGCAATTTTTAGCATCAAGTATTGCGTGAAGGTGCTTGTCTAGGACACAGTATGGTAGGATTAGAATTTAATTAGTAAATGTTAATATGTTTTGATTTTGGAATGTTGAATCAATCCAAAATGTTCCATGTTGGCTTTGTTCAACACTAATCTGTCCCCATGAGCAGCCATGGTGCCTCATGGGAATTTAATTCAGGTGCCTTATGTTCCTTTTCTCCTCTATGGGCCAGGCTATGAGGCTGGACTACATCTCCCATGATGCACTAGTCTCCCCTCTAGTTAAACAGTTATAATTCATCATGGGCAATGTAGTCCAGCCAGGACCCTGGCAGGATGAGCAGAAGTGGGCCATGAGCCACACTGGCTACAATTACCATGATGCACCATGGCAGCTCAGGCAGAAAAAAAATAATGTTGAACTGATCCAAAATGAAATGTTTTGATTCTGTTCAAACCAAAATGTTTAAATTTGGGTCAAATAGGAAAAAAAAACTGGCAAAACTGAGATTTTGCCAAAACTGCATTTTCTGTAAAAAAAACAAACAAAAAAACCACAACCAAACAAACTAACTTTGAATGGCAAATCCCTGACCAGTAGTATAGGTGAAGGTCATAACTGATGAAAATGTAATTAAGGAACAAGGCAAGGAATTTACAAAATTGGTGCAAATTAGCAGATGTCATCTCCAAACCCATCAGCATACAAATACTCTCTTCCAAAGAATGGACAAATGCAAAGTATTTGGGATCTGATCTTCAGCAGAGCAGTTTGAGTTGACAATTTAGATCTGTCAGTTGTTATCCTGTAATTGATGCTAAGACAGTCACACAATATAAGACAATAATACATTTTCTTAAAAGAAAAATGTTTCATTTTCCGATGGATGACTCATGCATATTTTGATCCAAGCCATCCATTCATTTCAGAAATTCAAATCAAGAAAATGAAGACACTTGGTCTTCTACAAATTCAGTATCCCACATACAAGCATGGCAGATATTGTTACTGAATACTAACAAAAGCTGAGATGTCACACACAAAAATATTCTGAAAAGAGACCAGCTGCCCATTCCTTCAGTCAGTCATGAGTAGCATTTTCACTGTTCTGACAATTATCGATATGGCTACGTTTTAGTCATGGGTATTTTTAGTAAAAATTGTGGACAGGTCACGGGCAGTAAACAAAAATTAATGGTCTGTGACCTGTCCGCGGCTTGTACTATATACCCCTAACTAAAACTTGGGCTGGGGGGGCTGCGGGTGCTCTGGATGGGGTGGCTCAGGACCTCAGCCAGTGCTGGGGGGGAGGCAGGTGGCAGTGCATGTCTCAGGACCCCAATGGTGCTGTGAGAGGATGATTGGTAGGGCTAGCAGACTCCCTGCCCGGCTCCATGCAAATCCCCGGAAGCAACCAGCATGTCCATGCAGCTCCTTGTGGGAGAGAAGACTATGGGGGCTCCGCGCACTGCCTCCGCCATGAGTGCCAGCTCCACAGCTCCCATTGGCCAGGAATCGCAGCCAATGGGAGCTGCGGGGGCCGTGCCTACAGGCAGGGGTGGCAAGTTATATGGGTCCATGGTGCCCTTGCTCCAGCAATATTCAGGCCCTGGGGGCCTGGCTCCACCAATGTTTGGGGCTGGGTGTCTCCCCTGGTCCCGTATGCCACACCCACGTGCCTCCCCCGACTGTCCCTGCCTGCGCCCTGGGCAGTGGGCAGCTGCCCCCTGCAACTCCGCACTGCACTTTGCTCTGTTGGCTGCAGTGTCCTAGCACCCCCTAACCACTAATGCCAGGGGAGGCTGACAGGGACATGCCAGCCATTTCCAGGAAGCCCCCCCCAAGGTAAGTACCACCCCACACCCAAGCCCCCTGAGTGAGCCGCATCGGCCACTGGAGAAGTCCTGGAGGTCACAGAATCCATGACCTCTGTGACGGACACGAAGCCTTAATTATGGGTAATAGGCATTAATAACAAAATAAAACAGAAGTGTGATGAAGAGAAAAGTGGCTGCAAGGAATCAAAGGCTTGGCTAAAAAGATGAGACTTGTGTGACATAGTCTGAAGACCACCAAACATTATCTCAGACGGATCTTTGCAAGGAGGGCATTTCATAGTCATGAACCCTGCCCCAAACACAGCCTGCCCATATTGATTTCCCTCATCTGCTGATCAGATTGATTAACTAGTTTGGGGAAGAATCCTCTTTGGGACCACAGTGTTATGATTCAGCTATTCCCAGGTCAGAAGGTTCCACTATAATCAACTTGTCTAACCTGCTGTATAACACAGGCCACAGAGTTTCCCCAAAATAATTCTTTTTTGAATTAGAGCAGGAAAAAATCCAATCGTGATTTACAAATTGCTTGTGATGGTGAATCAACAAATACCCCTAAGTTGTTCCAATGGTTAATTACCCTCACTGTTAAAAAGTTACACCTTAATTCCAATCTAAAATTTATTTGTGCCTGCAGTCCCCGATTCAACAAAGCACTTAAACTTATGCTTAACTTTAAGCGTGGGAATAGGCCCCTTGAAGTTAATAGACTAGGAAAAAATCTATGTGGCAGGCTGTGTTGGTGGGTGGTGTCTGCCTACTACACTCCCTCCTTCCAATAGTCCATCAGATCTTGCTTGTTAAACACAGGAGGTCAATGAGAGTAGTCATGTGCCTAAATTTAAGCATGTGCTTAACTAATTAAGTTAAGTGCTTTGTCAGATGGGAGCCACAGTCATGGCACAGAACTTCCTTTAGAAAAGGAGAGGAAAAACAAGTTGTCCAGAAATGATGCTGGCACATCAGAAGATCTGACACGCTTTGCAGGCAGGCAGTAAAACTTTGTAGGACACAGTCATTTTTACACCAATCAATACTGTTTATAGAGTTAAAACAACGGATAGACATGAGGTTCAGAGTCCTGCTCTGATTCTCCTAGTGTTAAGAAAGAGGAGGATCTATATTATAGGATATGGAGAATAACAGTTGTGATATTTCATTTTAATTGGTGGGTTCTAAGAATTCTGAATTTCTCTATTCAGTCTTTCACAAGAGACTTACTTTTGAATCAGGTTATCATCACAGCAGGACTTAAGTTGATTTTTATAAACAGAGGGTTTCAAAAGACCTCAGTTATATTAAATATTTAGAAACCTAATTTGTAAGGAAATTGTGTAGGTGTTAATACGATGCTGCTGAAGGTCCTTTTATGTAAATTGCAGAGCGTACCAGCTGGATTCTAAAAGAAAACGTTAGATGTTCAAAACACCAATATTTTGACTGCTGTATTTTCAGCCAAATTCATCTTACTTATATTTGTGCAACTCCACTGTGGTTCTGAATCCACAGAAATGATAGCTAAGTAAGAACTATTGGTTCATCTTTATCCATGCCCTTGCAATCAGAATTGTCATCTGTAAAATATCCTCAAGCTTTTGTTCAGTCTCCTTTTAAAAGACTGCAGTGATGGGACTTCCACCAATTCCCAATGGGGTTGTACAGATAAGAACGAGAGAGATCCAAAACTTCTTAGAGTCCACAAGAATAATTTGTGGTGGGATTTAGAAAGCCCTTAAATAAATAACCATTTTAATGAACTTTTGAAAATTCGCTGATAAAGAGTGCATTAAAATAATGAAAAATAAAACAAAAGATATTACCTCACCCATGTTGTCTCTCCAAGGGACCGACAGCTATAACACTGCAACTTAAAACAATGTGAGAGTCTGCCTTAAACTGTCCAAAGCTTGCACTTTCAGAGTTTTATAGAATCATACAAATGTAGGACTGTAAGGGACCTCAAGAGGTCATCTAGTCCAGTACCCTGTGTTGAGAGAGGACTAAGTATTGTCTGGACCATCCCTGACAGGTGTTTGGCTAACTTGTTCTTAAAAGAGGATAGAGAATAAGACTGAGAATATATTATTGCCCTTATATAAATCCATGGTACGCCCACATCTCGAATACTGTGTACAGATGTGGTCTCCTCATCTCAAAAAAGATATATTGGCACTAGAAAAGGTTCAGAAAAGGGCAACTAAAATGATTAGGGGTTTGAAGAGAGTCTCATATGAGGAAAGATTAAAGAGGCTAGGACTCTTCAGCTTGGAGAAGAGGAGACTAAGGGGGGTTATGATAGAGGTATATAAAATCATGAGTGATGTGGAGAAAGTGGATAAGGAAAAGTTATTTACCTTATTCCCATAATACAAGAACTAGGGGTCACCAAATGAAATTAATAGGCAGCAGGTTTAAAACAAATAAAAGGAAGTTCTTCACGCAGCGCACAGTCAACTTGTGGAACTCCCTACCTGAGGAGGTTGTGAAGGCTAGGACTATAACAGTGTTTAAAAGAGAACTGGATAAATTCATCGAGGTTAAGTCCCATTAATGGCTATTAGCCAGGATGGGTAAGGAATGGTGTCCCTAGCCTCTGTTTGTCAGAGGGTGGAGATGGATGGCGGGAGAGAGATCACTTGATCATTGCCTGTTAGGTTCACTTCCTCTGAGGCACCTGGCATTGGCCACTGTCAGTAGACACGATACTGGGCTAGATGGACCTTTGCTCTGACCCAGTACGGCCGTTCTTATGTAACAACCTCTCATGACAGAGATCTCTATGTAATTTGTTCCAGTGCTTAACTACCCTGACAAGAAGTGTTTCCTAATGTCTAATCTAAATCTCTCATGCTTCTGCTTAAGCCCATTACTCTTTGTCCTGTCCTCAGTGATTAAGGAGAACAATTTATCACCTTCCTCTTTATAACAAACTTTTACATACTTGAAGACTGTTATGTCCCCCCTCGGTCTTCTCTTCTCCAGACTAAATAACCCCCTTTTATTAATCTTTCCTCATAAGTCATGTTTTCTAGACATTTAATCATTTTTGTTGCTCTCCTCTGGACTTTTTCAAATTTTTTCACATCTTTCCTGAAGTATGGTGCCCAGAAATGGACACAATACTCCACTTGAGGCCTTACCAGTGCTGAGAAGAGTAGAATTATTATTTCTCATGTCTTGCTTACAACACTCCTGCTAATACATCCTCTTCTCATTGAATAATGGTCCTACCCTGTCCTTGGTCTTCCTCTTACTTCTCATGTTCTTGTAAAATGTTTTCTTGTTACCATTTATGTCCCTGGCAGGCACTCACCTCCTAATCGCCTCCTAGTGGCTGAGTGTGGTATTGCAATCTTTTCCCCACTTTTGGCACCTGCTGCAGGTTGCAGACCTTGCTAAACAGGTCTTCAATGACTCACTCGCCCAGCCAAGTCACACAGTCAAAATGGATCCCTTCCAGGGTAGCAAAGAGTTCACCAAACTGTTTGCCCTTACCAGGTTTTTCAGCTCCGTTTCTGGGCCCTATAAATCTAACACTTCACTCAGGCTTCTAAAGGAACCTTGTCTCCTTGTTGGGGCTAAGGCCACTTTGTCAATGGCTGGGGGGTGAGGAGGAACCCAGGTTCCAATCCAGGGACTCTATAAACAGAAGCCATATATATATAGACTGCTTCCTTTAATTAGTTGCTGCTGCTGCATTCCCTGGGTTTCTTCCCACCTAGTTCCTTTACCTGTTACCTTAGGGTTAGAGTTTTCAGAGTCCCTTGCTCCCAGATTTAGCAAATGCAGCCCATCAAGTGCCTTTGGCCAGAGCACCCTTCCCTGCCCCAGCCAGGAATTGACCTGCTAAACCCCTGAAGCTCCTTGTAGCTCTGCTTGCTGGGCTCTGATTAGCTGTTTCCATGAGGCAGACCCGGAGGACCCACCTTCTCGGCTTCTTCCTGGGGAGGGGTGTAGTTGGACTGCAGGGCCTCCAGCAGGTATACCCCATCACAGTCCCTTAAGCCACAATGATCTCTGACCATACTTCCTATCTTTACCACGCATTGGGATAGTTTGCTCTTGTGTCCTTAATAATGTCTTTTTTAAAAACTAACAACTCACTGGTCTCTTCCCCCCCTCCCCGCATTAGATTTGCTTCCCACAGAATCTTACCTTCCAATTATCTGATTTTTGCTAAATTCTGCATTCTTCAAGTTCATTGTCTTTATTCTTCTGTTTTCCCTCCTACTGTTCCATAGAATCATGAATTGGGACTGGACGGCTAACATTTTCAGTGAGGGGACCTCTGACTCTGGAATTCACGCCCCTTCCCCCCTTTTGGTCCAATAGAAGTTGAATTTATTGACCTTCAGGTCACTTGGAAATAGAATAGGAAAGCCTATCCTATTTTACACAGGATACTGATGAAGAAGATTCATAGATTCATAGACTTAAGGTCAGAAGGGACCATTATGGTCATCTAGTCTGACCTCCTGCACAATGCAGGCTACCGAATCTCACCCACCCACTCCTATAACAAGCCCCTAACCTATGTCTGAGTTATTGAAGTCCTTAAATCGTGGTTTAAAGACCTCAAGGTGCAGAGACTCCTCCAGCAAGTGACCCGTGCCCCGTGCTGCAGAGGAAGGCGAAAAACCTCCTGGGCCTCTGCCAATCTTCCCTGGAGGAAAATTCCTTCCCGACCCCAAATATGGTGATCAGTTAAACCCTGAGCATGTGGGCAAGACTCACCAGCCAGCACTCAGAAGGGATAGAGGGGAGGACTTAGTTTTCATGGCAGGTAGATTTTTGTAGTTAATATTGGGTCTATCTGGATGTATTTGCAATAGCTGTTCTATTATGTTTCAGCAAACCTTGGAAAAGCCCAAATAACTGTGGCACAGGTGAACTCCTGACTTTAACTACATTAGCCCAGTTCGTTTAGTCATTCAGAAATAGACTTGACCATTCAATTCAGGATATACTGTAGAAGACAATGGTATTCCATCTCTCCAACTGCCCATAGAGGTACTACAAGGCTCACTTACTTTTTGACTACTGCTTGGCTCTGACTTTTGTTCCTTAGTTTGATCACCTTGTCCCCCTGCCCTCCTCCCACTTCCCACTTTTGTTTTCTTTGCAATTTGGGAATTTGTTTTTTTTTTGTTGGCCATTGCCCAAAGGTTGCAAGGTAGTGGTGGTGACCAACACACCCACTCATTTTTTGCTTTTTTAATGAACCACCAGAAAAAGAACCAAAAAAAAATGCAAAAAACTGCGTTATGGATTTGGGTTTGCTGACTGATGGAGGACTCAGAGAAGGCATAAGGAAAGCAAGGTTTATTTTTTATTGATGTGATTATGAGAGAATGGATTGATTGGAATGACCTGTGTATGTTGTTGTTGTAATATATTGTAATAATCTATGTACTTACATGGTTTGGAGGTACCATCTGAAAAAACTCATAACTTGCTCATCAGTAAACATACAGCCAAAAATGAAAAGAAATAAATGAATTATAGGGTTATGAATGTGAAGGGTTGGAAGGATTAGGGTAGGAGGACCCCCAGAGTCACCCAGGTTCAATTCCCTGCTCAAATTTGCTTTTTTTCCCAATTTCTGTTTCCCAAATTCCCCCCACAACCCAAAGGTTTAGCAGGCCAATGCTCATACCACTGAGCTATCCCTCCCCCTAAAGTGTGACTGAAGTGTGTTTCCCAGATAAGTCTGGGGAGTGTTTAAACTAGTTTCTCAGAGACAAAGGGGAAGCTGATGCAGGCCAAGTGTCAACAAAGCTAATGGGCCATCGCCCATAAAGTGGCCAGTCTTTGGCAAGAAAGGTCGGCGGAGACAACGATCTGCTTGTTAGCAGAGAAAGAGCATGAGGTCTCCTTCCTCCACCAGCACCCTGTCTCTTGGTTATCGGATGGGTTTGCTTTTCGAAGAGGGACTGAAACTATAAAAAGGAGAGACAAACACACAAAGACACCCCTCTGTCTCCCCCTGCCCATCACACTCTCTGTACCTGAGCAGACAAAGAAAACAGCTGTTGTACTTTGGGGGTGGGAGGCTGATCTGAGGTGTTGGGTCAGTAATGCTGTTGCAAGTATGTGGTGAGCAATTTTGCTTGAAATCCAGTATAATTAAGTTAGCCACTAGAAAGCATCGCATCTTTGTTTTTCTTGTAACCGTGTCTGGCTCTGATGACTCATTGCTTGTACTCGCTTAAAATCTATTTATAATGAAATCAACTTGCTTTATTGTTTTATCTAATCCAGTGTGTTTAAATTAAATTGTTTGGGTAACTCCATTTAAGGTGGTAAGCTAGTATATATTATTCCTTTTAAAGGAATAATGAACATAATACTTTTGAACTGTCCAGGAGAAGTCTGGACAGTATAAGACATACTGTTTGGGGGAACATCTGGGACTGGGAGTGTGTTGGGATCACCCAGAAGAAGTAACCAAAGTTGGTCAAAGCCACAGTGTAACTGGCAGGCTGCAGTTACCCAGAGACACTCAGGCTGTGACTGGCATGCTGCTTGTGAGCATCCCAGGTGGGAGCTACTGCTGCAAAGTATTGCAAGGCACTTAAGGTTCATAGAATATCATGGTTGGAAGGGACCTCAGGAGGTCACCTAATCCAACCCCCTGCTCAGGGCAGGACCAATCCCTAACTATTTTTTTTTTGCCCCCAATCCCTAAATGGCCCCCTCAAGGATTGAGCTTACAACCCTGGGTTTAGCAGGCCAATGCTCAAACCACTGAGGTATCCCTCCCCCTGAGAGAATGCACTTATAAAGTTTGAGGATGATGCCAAGCTATGAAGGGTAGCAAGTGCTTTAGAGGATAGCATTAAAATTCAAAATGATCTGGACAAATTGAAGAAATGGTCCAAAGTAAATAAGACGAAATTCAAGAGGGATAAATGCAAAATACTCCACTTAGGAAGGAACAATCAGTTGGATACATACAAAATGGAAAATGACTACTTAGAAAGAAGTACTGCAGAAGGGAATTTGGGGGTCATAGTGGATCACAAGATAAATATGAGTCAACAGTGTAACACACACAAAAAATAATAGTAATTCTGGGATGTATTACTGGTGTGATGTAAGCAAGACACAAGAAGTAGTTCTTCCGCTCTACTCTGCGCTAATTAGGTCTCAAGTGGAGTATTGTGTCCAGTTCTGAGCGCCACATTTCAGGAAAGGTTTGGACAAACTGGAGAAAGTTCAGAGGAGAGTAACAAAAATGATTAAAGGTCTAGAAAACATGGTCTATAAGGAAAGACTGAAAGAACTGAGTTTGTTTAGCCTGTAGAAGAGAAGACTGAGGGAGGACATGATAACAGTTTTCAAGTATATAAAAGGCTGTTACAAGGAGGAGGGAGAAAAATTGTTTTCGCTAACCTTAGGGGATAGGACAAGAAACAACAGGCTTTGCTTGCAGCAAGGGAAGTATAGGTTGGACATGAAGAAAATCTTCCTTTCAGGGTGGTTAAGCACTGCAGGGTAGTGGTGACACAGAGCCTCACAGGTCTGGATTACACCCTGACCTCAGCATGTCACAATGATGTGATGACCACCTGGCATAGACCATCAGCAGAGTTTGAACTCTGAGTGTGATGTTGTCCCCCATAATGCTTTATAGAAAGAGGCTTATGAGTGTAAATATAATATAACTGGAATATGTTTTATGCTAGATATGCCGTGTAACATATCTTTGCAAAGGTTATATTCTACTGAATGTATTCATCATATTTGTATGCATGTATCGTTTTTATATCTGAAGTTATGAGCATAGGCTCTATGCTTGTATTTAAAGTGTTTGCTGTAGGAAGCACAAAAGGCAGATTTGGTCAACATAGTGTGAAGGGGTTATTCAAGTCATTGGGCGTATTTAGCTAACAGTGGACCTTGAGAGATGCCAATCCACATCTGAGCTTTCCTGGGAATGTTCAAACTAACATGTAAACAATGGTGTCGGCCTTTAAAGAACATGTGACTTGCCCATGTGACTCCAAAACTCCATCTTGTAGTTGTGATTCTGCACAGGAGAACACAAGGGGTTTCTGCCCACAAGAGAGAGCCTATATAAGGCCCTAGGAAACCCCTCCATTTTGTCTTCAGCTGGATCAAGAGATAACCTCTCCACCCCAAAGATATGCCTGAAAGAAAGTGAAACAAAGAACAGTAACTATGGGGGTGTGAGTGTTTGCTGGACCCAGACTAGGAAGGAGTCTAGTCTGTCAAAGAAGCTTATTGGAACATCTCTGAGGGTGATATTTACCTGCATTTAGTTTCCTACTGTATTAGGCTTAGACTTGCATGTTTTTGTTTTATTTTGCTTGGTAATTTACTTTGTTCTGTCTGTTATTACTTGGAACCACTTCAATCCTACTTTAGATATTTAATAAAATCACTTTTTATTTATTAATTAACCCAGAGCAAGTAATTAATTCCTGGGGGAGCAAACAGCTGTGCATCTCTCTCTATCAGTGTTATAGAGGGTGAACAGTTTATGAGTTTACCCTGTATAAACTTTATACAGAATAAAACAGATTTATTTAGGGTTTGGATTGCACTGGTAACTGGGTGTTGGAGACAGGAGCACTTCTTAAGCTGTTTTCAGTTAAGCCAGCAGCTTTTGGGGGATGTGGTTCAGACCTGGGTCTGTGTTTGTAGCAGGTTAGCATCTCTGGCACAACCAGGCAAGGTACTGAAGTCCCATGCTGCTAGGGAAAATGGGCTCAGAAGTAGTCTCAGCACATCAGGTGACAGTCCCAAGGGGGTTTCTGTGACCCAACCCGTCACACTGAGCCTTCAGCATAAAAGCACAGATCTTTACCATTTGGACTAAAGGAGTAATTCCACTAGCTAGCAGCAGTAGCTGGCTGTTACCTTCTCGTGTAAACCAGCCACTACTGGGCGACATGACATATACTTTACAAGCAGGTGAGATAACATCTAAACAGATAGTCTGTCTGTAGCCATACTTCAAATTTCAGCTCTTGAATGTGTGCAGGAGAGCTGTGGCTCTTGAATGTGTGCATGGGAACTGTTGCGTTGAAACATAGTGTAAGGGAAAACTGATATGGGGGAAGGCATTGTGCTAGTAACACTCCATTATCTTCACTCCTAGTTGTCTTGCACTTGGAAACAGTAGCGATTGTTCAACCTTAAGAGGTAGTTTTACTGAGCTGGCATGTGTCATTTGTTGCCAAGGCAATAGAGAGAGGCTGTACCATTTAAAGTTGTTGGAAAGAAAGTGGGTAATTGAATAGAAAGGACGATTTTGAAGTTGTTTGAAAGAAAGTGGCTTTATTGAATAGAAAGGACTCAGCTTGTCCTTCTCTCAACTTGATATCACATAATGTGCCTGGAATTAATGTTTTCCTCCTGCCAGAACTAGCATGTTTTCTGTAAATAAAAAAAGTTGGAATTGAAATGCACCTAGAAGGAGTGGTTATGATCAGTGTCACAAAGAAAATAGGAGTTAGCAGCTGCCTTGGTGATTTCAACGTTGTATCTGATTCTCTGCTTTAGTGTTTTCAAGTCCATCTGGGTAAGATCTCACTAATTATAGCTACTCCATTTGCAGCACTACAACGGAAAGAGCAATGACCAAGGAAGAAAACTTCTGACTTTCCTTAGTCTGAGTATCACTAAGACTAAGATTGCTGGAAGGTTTCTAGAATTCCAATGAAAAGGTGATTCTGAGGTGGGGAGAAACATTGAATTGGTTATCAGCTAGAGCAGGTGAATTAAACACCTCCAGTTTGTGCCCTTTCTTGTGAAGAGCAGTAAAATAACAGTTTTTAAAAGTCTCAGTTGCTACATCTATTGTAACAAATGCGTGGCAATCTAAGCACTTCACAGTTGTCGTTAAGCTACACACCTTTGCTTGTTGCAGTGAATTTGCAAATAGCCGAGAGCCAAAATTCTCTTTTCCCAAAAACAAAGGCCCCCATCACATGATTAGAAGAGAATATCCTTGAGGTGTTAAATGTATTGGGCCCTTGAGATGTAACTGAGTTGCCCTGTTTCAATAGGGGAGAAGGCTGTAATACTATTCCTGATTGCCTTCTGTGCCAAAAATTTTCAAAATTCTGCGCACAATATTTTAAGATCCTGCAAATTTTATTTGTCAAATAAACGTGGAGGCTCCAGCATGGCACTGGGGAGCACAGGCCACTGGCTTCCCAGAGGTGGGTGATCACTCTGCAGCTCTCCCCTCCCCCCAGGCCACTGACTCAGCAGTGAGGCTGCACCCAACCCTGACACAGCGCAAGGACCAGACCTGCCTCTCCATGCCACGTGCACCAGATGTGGGGAGACAGG
This sequence comes from Mauremys reevesii, assembly GCF_016161935.1. Taxonomy (NCBI): domain Eukaryota; kingdom Metazoa; phylum Chordata; order Testudines; family Geoemydidae; genus Mauremys; species Mauremys reevesii. The sequence continues at coordinate 125,702,616 of NC_052627.1, read as the reverse complement.
CTCAGCAAGGCAGGATCCAAGCGTGGAGGAATCCAGGTGTGGGTTGAGAGGGTTCTGTGCGGGCGGCTCAGTGGGGAATACGGGTGCAGGGAGGGATCTAGATGCACAGGGGCTTGCTAGGACATTCTGGATGCAACAGTAATGGGACTCTGCAGGGGGAACCAGGTGAACGTGCTTGGGGCTCAGCCAGGGGAGGGTCTGGCTGTGGGGGGGAATGGAGATAAGCAGGGGAGGGTCTGGGTGTGGGGGGCTCAGTGGGGGTTCAGATGCTGGGGGAGTGGGGCTCAGTGGGGTGGGATCCAGGTGCAGCTGGTTTGGGCTTGGTGGGTTGAGGAGCTGGCTGCAGGTGGCTCGTTGGGGTGGTCCAGGTGCAGGGGGAGTGGGGCTCATCAGGGGGGTTCTGAGTGCAGGGGGGTAAAGTTCAGGTTGGGGTATGAGGAGGTCTGGATGCAGTGGGGTGGGTGGATGGGGGAGCAGCTCCCTGTACAGGGATCCCTCCCCCTGCAGCTGAGGAGCAATGGGTGCAGGAAGTGTGGAGGCGGGGGGAGAGTTTTCAGAGCTTCCTGCATGGAGGAATTGAGTGCTTGCCTGACCCTTTTGGAAGGAGCCACCGGCTGGCGTGGAGACAGGGAGGCCTCCAGTATGATGTGTGGATCAAGAACTTGGTAGGTAAGGCAGGGGAATTAGCTCAAGTGGTACGTGCTTGCTTAGTGTTCAGGAGGGGCCAGGATCAATGCCTGCATTCTCCAGTCGCATGGTAGTGACAGTATTTTTGCTTGCCTTTCTTTTAGAAGCTATTGACAGTTAGCAGGCTGAGCTCCTTCAGTGGCCTCCATCCCTCTCCCCACTTGGCCTCCCAAAAAGCCAGCCCTTGCAGAGCAGAAAGCTGTTAATCTCTCTGATGTTAGGAATGTAATATAATATTTCACTGAAAGGTGACACAGGGCCAGAAAGAGTTAATTAACACACAGACTGACCTGACCCATGGCCAAACTTTAAAGATTTGTTAGGAAGATATGTAAATGAATAGAGCTTTGAAATGCAAGCCTGCATTGTTAGAGGTCTTGTGATGTAAGCAAAGAAGTCTTGTCTATTACTATGGCTTTGATTTAAAGATGAAAAAGAGGAGTATTAATATTTAGGAAGACACTTGAGTGAAATAGTATTATTGTCTATATGCCTCTTTGAAGGTTGTGGTAACCTGTATCTGAACTGTTTAATGGATAAATTACCCTGTGCTAATTGCCATGATGTTTCGGAGAAGGAAAGTTAAGCCTATTGTTTTCTCAGGCCAAAAGGCTGCTGGAAATGTATTAAAAACCCTGGGACACGATCCTCCTTCATCTCATATTTGCTTTGGGTTTCAAGGAGGGGAAACCCCAGTCACTGACTGGAGTCACCCTGAATGTGGACATTGGACTATAACCTATGGACTATTTCTAAAAGTGGCAAAGAGTCCTGTGGCACCTTATAGACTAACAGACGTTTTGGAGCATGAGCTTTCGTGGGTGAATACCCACTTTGTTGGATGCATTCACCCACGAAAGCTCATGCTCCAAAACGTCTGTTAGTCTATAAGGTGCCACAGGACTCTTTGCTGCTTTTACAGATCCAGACTAACATGGCTACCCCTCTGATATTTCTAAAAGGACTTTTGGTAACTACAAACTCATCTCTGCTATGTATCTGGACCCCAAGAAATTGAACTCAAGTCTCTTTTTTTTAAATAAATTTTAGTTTAGTTAATAAGAATTGGCTATAAGCGTGTATTTTTTGTACAATCTAAATTGTCATTTGACCTGGGTGTGTGGCTGATCCTTTGGGATTGGAAGAACCTTTTATTTTATATGATGAAATAAGCTTTTCAGTAATCATCATATCTGACGTGTGTGTCTGGGTGGAGGCCTGAGGCTGGGCACTTCAAGGGAACTGCATTATTTGAACTTCTAAGTAACCAGTGAGGTAATATAGAAGATGTTTTGTGCTGGCTTGGTAAATCTAAATATTGAAATATCCACCAGCTTTTGGGATTTGTCTGCCCCATTCCTTTTGCAGTTCACGCTAATTGAGTGACCTCAGCTGGCTCCCATGGGCAGCATCATCACAGTCCCCAGCCCTTCTCCCCATTGCGGTGCTTGGGAGGATGAAGCCAGGTTGGGGAACTTAGCTCAAATGGAAGAGCATGGGAAAAGTAGTGAGATGGATACTCATATTCTCCTGCCTGCTCTGCTATAGTGGGAGAACAGTATCCCTGATAATGTCATGGCAAACCTGGTGGCTGAACTTTTGACTTTGTCCTCACCTACAACTATTTCACATTTGAGGACAATGTATACCTTCAAGTTAGCGGCACTGCTATGGGTACCCGCATGGCCCCACAATATGCCAACATCTTTATGGCTGACTTAGAACAACGCTTCCTTAGCTCTCATCCCCTAATGCCCCTACTCTACTTGCGCTACATTGATGACATCATCATCTGGACCTATGGAAAAGAAGCCCTTGAGGAATTCCACCAGGATTTCAACAATTTCCATCCCACCATCAACCTCAGCCTGGACCAGTCCACACAAGAGATCCACTTCCTGGACACTACAGTGCAAATAAGCAATGGTCACATAACCATCACCCTATACCAGAAACCTACTCACTGCTGTACTTACCTAAATGCCTCCAGCTTTCATCCAGACCAGATCACATTGTCTACAGTCAAGCTCTAAGATACAACCACATTTGCTCCAATCCTTCAGACAGAGGCAAACACCTACAGGATCTCTATCAAGCATTCTTAAAACTACAGTACCCACCTGCTGAAGTGAAAAAACAGAATGACAGAGCCAGAAGAGTACCGAGAAGTCACCTACTCGAGGACAGGCCCAACAAAGAAAGTAACAGAACGTCACTAGCCATCACCTTCTGCCCCCAACTAAAACCTCTCCAGTGCATCATCAAGGATCTACAATCTATCCTGAAGGACGATCCCTCACTCGCACAGACCTTGGGAGATAGGCCAGTCCTTGCTTACAGACAGCCCCCCCAGCCTGAAGCAAATACTCACCAGCAACTACACACCACACAACAAAAACACTAACCCAGGAACCTATCCTTGCAACAAACCCCGTTGCCTACTATGTCCACATATCTATTCAAGGGACACCATCATAGGACCTAATCACATCAGCCACACCATCAGGGGCTTGTCCACCTGCACATCTACCAATGTGATATATGCCATCATGTGCCAGCAATGCCCCTCTGCCATGTACATTGGCCAAACTGGACAGACTCTACGCAAAAGAATCAGACGTCAAGAATTATAACATTCAAAAACCGGTTGGAGAACACTTCAACCTCCCTGGACACGCCGATTACAGACTTAAAAGTGGCAATTCTTCAACAAAAACACTTCAAAAACAGACTCCAACAAGAAACTTCAGAACTGGAATTAATTTGCAAACTGGACACCATCAAATTAGGCCTGAATAAAGACTGGGAGTGGATGAGTCATTACACAAACTAAAAACTATTTCCCCATGCTAATTTTCCCTGTACTGTTACTCACATTTTCTTGTCAACTGTTTGAAATGGGCCACCCTGATTATCACTACAAAAGTGATTTTTCCTCCTTCTGATAATAGCCCACTTTAATTGAATTGTCTCGTTAGAATTGGTAAAGCAACTCCCACCTTTTCATGTACTTTGTATATATATCTTCCTACTGTATTTTCCACCCCATGCATTTGATTAAGTGGGTTTTAGTCCACAAAAGCTTACGTCCAAATAAATTTGTTAATCTCTAAAGTGCCACAAGGACTCCTAATTGTTTTTGCTGATACAGACTAACAGGGCTACCACTCTGAAACCAATCCGAGTAGAATGTCAACTGGCTCTTGCAGAAGACCAGGAACTCAATTTCTCCTAAAGAGCCTGGCTCAGCAAATCACTTCTTGCCACTGATCTTCTCTCCAGTTATTGCCCTGTCCTTTCTGGGGAAGATTACTGATCGTGAGACTTGCCCCACTGGATCAGACCAGCAGGCCACCTAAGTACACTATCCTGTCTCTGACAGTGGCTGGTACTGGATGCTTTACAGCAATGGCTGGTTCTCAAAGTGTAGGGGAGCATGGAGGAACGTTCAAGGTGGCATGCAGCAGAGTCAGGGCCAGCCCCCGGGGGTGGGGAGTACCATGCTCCCACCTCCATACCACCCCCAAACCAGCTCTGCCTCCAACCCCATTCAGGTTCAGCTCCCAGTCCTGATTCACCTCCAGGCCCAGCTCCACCCTCACTTCCTCTCCAGCCTCAGCCCAACTCTGTCCTCATTCTCTCTCTGCCCCCAGACCAGATCTGCCTCTAGCTCCAGTTCCTCCTCCAGCCCCAGTTCTGCCCCCAGCGCCACCTTCAGCTCAAGCTCCATTGCTGAAGAAGCCTTGGCTGTGCGGTAATGGACGGGGGCATGGATGGCTTCCGTTACTGGTAAGCGGGGGCGTGAGTGAAAAAGTTTGGAGCATCACTGCTTTAGAGGAAGGAAGGCGCAAGGCACATGTAGTAACAGTTACAGGATAACCTGCCCTCAGGGAATGCTTCTTCCTGACCTCTGTTTATGCCCTGAAAAATGAGGGACTAACACTTTCCTAAAATGTGTGTGTGGGTGTTTTAATATAACTCTGGAAGTTCTCCATATAAATGTCTAATGCCTTATTTAATTTGATTAATATCATGGCCTTGATGTAGCCTTAATGTTATCTTGTGGCAATGAGTTCCACCAGCGAATTATGTGTGGAAGGAAAAGTATTGAGACCTTGTGGCGAGGCAACTTGTAGTCTCCAAGTTCTTTGTCCCCACTTAGTTTGATTTTTAGACCTGGGTATTTGTACAGAGAGTCCCCTTGGGGGGGGTCCTTTCTAAACTGGGTGACAGGGCAACAAAATGGCAGAGGAATTTCAATGTTGATAAGTGCAAAGTAACGCACACTGGAAAAAATAAATCCAACTATAAATACAGAATGATGGAGTCTACATAAGCTGTTACCACTCAAGAAAGAAATCTGGGACATATGGATAGTTCTCTGAAAACATTTGCTCAATGTGCAGTGGCAGTCAAAAAGCTAACAGAACATTAGAAACTGCTAGGAATGGATTAGATAATAAGAAAGAAAATGACATAGTACCACTATGTAAATCCATCATATGCCCATGCCTTAAATACTGTGTGCAGTTTTGGTTGCCTCATGTCAAAAAGGATATATTAGAACTGGAAAAAGTACAGAGAAGGGCAACACAACTGATGAGGGGTATGGAACAGCTTCCATATGCAGAAAGATTAAAAAGACTGGGACTGTTCAGCTTAGGAAAGAGATGAGTAAGGGGGTGAATATGATAGAGGTCTATAAAATCATGAATGGTGTGGAGAAAGTGAATAGGAAAGTATTATTTACTCCTCCATACAACACAACAGCTATGTGTTACCTGATGAAATTAATAGGCAGCAGGTTTAAAACAAACAAATGGAAATAGTTCTTCATGCACCACCCAGTCAACCCGTGGAACTCATTGCTATTGGATGTTGTGAAGGCCAAAACTATAATGGCGTTCAGAAAACAATTGGTTCATGGAGCATAGGTCCATCAATGGCTATTGGCCAAGATTGTCAGGGATGCAACCCCATGCTCCAAATGTCTCTAAATCTACAACTGCAGAAGCTGGGACTGGATGACAGGGGATGCATCTCGAAATTGTCCTGTTCTGTTCATTCCCTCTGAAACACCTGACCCTGGCCACTGTCAGAAGATGGGATACTGGGCTAGATGGACCATTGGTCTGACCCAGTATGACCGTTCTTATGCCCTGTGTGGGGCACCAAGAGCTCTTTGACTCTTTTGGCTAAATGTTGTATTCAGATATGTCTTTCCTTCCCTTATGTTCAGACAGACTGAGTGTCAACAGGGATGTCACGATTGTATTTTCAATAATGATTACTTCAACAAAGTGCTTGGAAACCTTGTATGAGTCACACTTTGCACTGGGAGGACCTTTGTCAAGCCATACATGTGTCTAAAGTGGCTATTAGTCATCTCTGCCATAGCAGGGGGTGAATAGAAACAAGCATTACAGACATCACAGGCAATATCAGAAAAAGCTGATATTAGAGAGAGCAACACGAGTTTCTATAAACATGCCAGGCATGAAAAGGGAGTAATAGAAAAACACTAAGTTCTCTGAAGATCAAAGGCAGAATCTGAAAATGCAAAGGGCCAGATTCTTTTCACCTGCTCTGGTAACTAGCTACCTGGAAATTCCCCAGGGAAACCCCAAGGAGTGCATAACCATACCTTCCTCCTCCTCCAGGCTCCTGGCCATTGAAAAGGGGGTGTAGCTGGGATGCTTTGCACTTATGCTATTCCTGGCTGCCAGAAAAGTCCCATAGCTTTCAGGATGCTGCAACTTACACAGGAGACCTGCTTGATCCCCAGTTTTCTGCAGAATTTGGGGGCGTCCAAAGGCTAAAAAGGTGACACACAGCAACTTCACTCCTGCCCTGTAAGCACACATCAAAAACTCGGCCTAGCTGCCAAAGCTGAAAAGAAGCTGAATAATTGTGGCCGAAAAATATCCACCAGGGATGACTAGCCTCAATATTGCTAACCTTTGTCCTTTCCAAAGGCACTGTTCTGTATTGCACTAATAAATGTAGCATTAGTATATCTGATTGCAGCTGACATCACGTCTGACAACTCGGGGCTTCTCTTTTTGTTTGTATAACTTTTACAAGTATCTAACAGCATGTTTCCTGTTGTCGAAATATCAGCATTTCCCATGGGGTGGAAATTCCCTTTTTTAATCAACTCTATTCATCACAATGGTACTTAGGATACCAGCCCATGAAAGCTTATGCTCAAATAAATGTGTTCGTCTCTAAGGTGCCACAGGTACTCCTGTTCTCATTGCACCTTAGTTTTTATAGATGTTGCACCTTAGCTTTTATAGATCCTTTGACATTTCATTTTTATTTGCTATTAAGTGACTGCGTAAATGCTTAGGAAAAGTGTAGGTTGAGATGCTTGGAACCAGCTATTCTTCATTTAGTTAGCAAACAGGGCCAGCACTATGACTGGGACCCACCAGGGTTGCTTGAACCTAATTAGCACTTTTCATAATGAGAAGGCAGTTCTGGCTTCATGGCTCATTGCTCTTGCGGCTGAGGCTGTCATGTGAGCTGCCTGGGTCAGTTGTGGTCGTTTTGGGTAATATGTCCATCTGTTTGCTGGAATTAGACTGAGATTCCAACACACACAGTAATAACACAAGGAAAACTAAATATCATTAAAAAAAGTGATGAGCCAGGATGGATTTGAACTCGTGACAATGAGGAGCAAAGATCCGTGTCCCATTACCAAGCTAGCTACTTACATGGTCCCATTGCCTGTGAAATATAAATGCCTCATGTTCATTAACGGATGTATCCTTACAGGACCCAGCAAACTGGGGAAGTATTTTTTTCCATTTTAATGATGGGGATCTGAGGCACAGATTCACTGTATCTGTCCTCTAATTTCTACCAGGTTTGCCACCCGATTGCCTTCAGATTATGTCCTCATTTGATATCTCTGTGCCCCCCCTGTCTTCCCCATATGCTCACAGTGACTCCGGTGCAAGCCCGCTGTTTTCAGCCGTGGTGAAAATATCATATCGAAACCCAAAAAATAGTTGGTAGCTAGAGTTAGGTACTTGACCCCTGCACCGATTACCCTTAGTAATGCCCCAGGGGGAAGCAAGGGGGGTGTCCTGAAATGCTTGCAGTGGCTTGAGTCAAGATCCTTTTATTTCCGTGTCTGACTCCTTTCTGCTAATAGCTGTTCCAAGCTCTAGTGCCTTTCCATGGGCCCTGCCATCAGGTCGTTACAGATGTCCATTCCCCACAGCCACTGTGCAGCGTGCATGCTGAGAATTAGCCCAGTTCTGCAGCTGAAGGAACTGGAATTTATGACTCACCCAAGGTCACATAAGTTAATATCAAATCTGTGTCTAGCTGCCAGACTTCCACATTCCAGCTTTTGAGCTCTAACCACTAGGCCCCACCACTTCCCAAGGTAGGACTGGGCAGTGACACAATAGGGCTGAATAATGAGCGGCTGTATCCATTTCAGGAGAAGTGCTTTATAAATCCTTTGCACTTTAGTGATGAACAGGTAGAAAAGACAAAGTAAGAAGGTCGTCCTATGTTTTCAAGCTGGAAGGAAACAGGAAAAGTAACTGCCATACTTAGCTTGGCAGCTCTTTGGGTAGGGCCAATGTGATTGTGCTGAGTTGGTATAGCACCTACCACAATGGAGTCTTGGTCCACAACACGGGCTTCTGGGCACTACTGCAATACGAATCAATAGCCTTCTGTACACTTGTTAGTGCCCATTAAAAAGCCTTTGTTTACACCTGATGACACCAGAGGTGTTTCAGTGGGACCTTTATGAGTAATCTGTCACACACATCCTTTCCCCGTGGCCTTTGACACCATCTGCTTTGGAGGTACCATTTATGTGACGTCTTTTATAGTCTCACTGAGCAGTTTCTCTGAACTCAATCTCCATAGTTGGAAGGAATCAACAGCTATGCAGTGCCATCTGGAGGCAGGCAGAAGCATTGCTGTCTGAGTCCCAAGAAATCCCTCTAAAAATAACTGCATCCTGAAATAGATACTGGCTTAACAGCTCTTAGCTGGACCCTTATGATCAAATACAAAGCATTAGCCAGAGGCACAAGGCCAGTGCTTGATTACCACGGTGAAGAATTCAGTCTAAATACCTAGATAGAGCCAACTGCAGAGAAACAGTATGTTAAGATTCTTCTTATGGCTACTCGGTCCTTTGTTACACGTGCTACAAAGCTATATAACTCCCAGGAACCACTCTGTTCATAATAAATAACATATACTAGTAGAAGGTGATGAGGTAGATATGCTGGAGGGTAGGGATAGGGTCCAGGGTGACCTAGACAAATTGGAGGATTGGACCAAAAGAAATGTGATGAGGTTCAACAAGGACAAGTGCAGAGCCCTGCACTTAGGACTGAAAAATTCCATGCACCATTACAGGCTGGGGACCAACTGGCTAAGCAGCAGTGCTGTAGAAAAGGACCTGAGGATTACAGTGAAAGAGAAGCTGGATATGAGTCAGCAATGTGCCCTTGTTACCAAGAAGGCTAATGGCATAGTGGGCTGCAAGTAGGAGCATTGCCAGCAGAACTAGGGAAGTGATTGTTCCCCTCTAGTCAGCACTGGTTGAGGCCACATCTGGAATATTACATCCAGTTTTGGAACCCCCCCAACTACAGAAAGGATGTGGCCAGATTGTAGAGAGTCCAGCAGAGGGCAACAAAACTGATTAGGGGGTTGGGACACATGACTTACGAGGAGAGGCTGAGGGAACTGGGATAATTTAGTCTGCAGAAGAGAAGGGGAGGGGGAGCTTTGATAGCAGCCTTTAACTACCTGAAGGGGGGTTCCAAAGAGGAAGGAGCGCAGCTGTTCTCAGTGGTGGCAGATGACAGAACAAGGAGTAATGGTCTCAAGTTGCACTGAGGGAGGTCTAGGTTGGATATTAGGAAACACTATTTCACTATGAGGATGGTGAAGCACTGGAATGGGTTACCTAGGGAGGTGGTGGGATCTCCATCCTTAGAGGTTTTTAAGGCCCGGCTTGACAAATTAATTAATGGATGAATTAGTTGATGTTGGCCCTGCTTTGAACAAGGGGTTGGACTAGATGACCTCCTGAGGTCCCTTCCAACCCTGCCATTCTATGATTCTATAATCCTGGCATCACTTTCTGTTTAAAGGTCAACCATCAGAAGTTCTCTAAAATCTGCATGCTTTGTCTGATTATTCTGAAATTTCCTGTGTCTCATGGGCATGTTGGGTAGTATCAGTGGCCCATATCTGGAGTCATTTGAGCAAAGGGTTCCAGAGATACAGCCCACCCCCACCAGGAAAACAGCACTATCAGTTTGAGCCCTACCTTTGGCATTTTACAGACACTGTCCTTTGCATGTTCCTTGCCTTCCATTGAGGCGCATTTTTGGAAGTTGTGGCTTGAGGCCAACATTTCTGTTTTAAGAGCAATAGTGTAAAGGGCTCTAAAATCCATATGCAGAGTCCGATTTTTACCTTAAAAGTATTGTCAAGGAAATTGGCATAGATTATAGGGAAGTTGATACACAAACTTTTACGGTAATGTTTTCATGATTCAATTGTTATTTTTTTTGCATAATGGAACTGAGCGTGATCAAAGAAAACAAATCTCTGGATCCTTTGGTCAAGGGGAGCCCTAACATGAGTGCTTGTAACACTTTCATATTCTAGGGAATTGGAACTGGAGAGTGTGTGTTGGCGGGGGGGGGGGTCAGTACAGAATGGGGACTATGGTCTTTAGCCCCTTAGGGCTGTGATCTGGCAGAGCTACCAAGGGCCAGCGTCCCCTTAGCCAATGACCCTTACTAGTGTAAGGGATCAGCCAACCACCGCTTATGAAAACCCCATCTGATGACTAGAGCTTTCAAAAAACGTCATTTTTCTATGATCCGTTGATGAATCAGGAATTGGCCTCAAAGGGATCTTTGCTTTTTGGGCACTGACAGAGCAGAACCATAAGAATGTGGGAGGAAGCCGGGCACCTTCCCCTGAAGTGATGTATTCGGAGGGAGGGAGAGAAGTGGAGCCATATGTGCCCTCCCCCCATCCTTGCATCATTAATCCACAGACCTCATGGCTCCTCCACCAGACTGAGGGAAGAAATTCAGGGGCCTCCCCTTCCCTCCATTGCTCCCCAATGAAGGGAAGAGCCACAGAACTTTTAGCCTTCCCCATGCTGCCTCTAGTGGTGGGGAAGGGGATCCAGGCTCCCCTTTTAGGGGGAAAGGAGCAGGGCAATGGGGGATTTAGGGGACTTTAGCTCTGCCCCCAAAAACCTTCCTGCTTCCATATCTCCCATTTCTGTTTCCCTTCAAAATATGCCCAGGATGGGGACTAAGCATGTTCTGTGGGGAGTTAAGAACAGACATACTTGCTGCATGGAAGAAGCAAACAATGCAGAGCCAGGGGAGGGGAGGAAAATGGGTATGTTTGGTGCAGAGCACAGTTCATGGCCCTGAGATCCTAGCTGGGAGTTGATAGCAGGCATGGTTAGAGCATGCACCAAGCACACAGTGCTGAGAGTAGGGTGAATTGCTGAGAACACGTATATTCCATGCATGACACAAGAGCTGAAATCTAGAGAGGGGATAAGATACCTACCTGAGCTGAATGGAGCAGTTCTCGCTCTCTCTCTCTCTCTCTCACACACACACACACACACACACCATTGCTATTGTCTCAGGTTGTGTTCATCTCCATGGATTTACTTACTTATCCGCATGCACTCCAACTGCTCACAGAGTGTGCCCATACTACAGGCACACAGTGATGGAACTACAGTTGTGCTGCTGTAGCACCACAGTGTAGACACTTCCTGGAAGGAGTTATTCCATCAAGGTAGTTAATTCACCTCTCCAAAAGGCAATAGCTAGGTTGACAGAATTATCATCTCAGGCTCTTCTCTATGGGGTGTTTTCATTCAGCTGAGAACATCACACTGAGATGAATGGGCTGCTTCACACCTCTCTGAGCCTCCCAGGTTGCTTAGGGTCAGCTTTAGCTATGGGCACAGGGACAGAAAGAGAAGAGGGAACCTGGAAATGCAGGTGGCTGTGGGAGAGAGATGCTACAGCGGGAACTACATGTTATGGGGGATGTTATATACTGCAGGGGACAGTGGGGGCAGGTTGAGAAGGAGAGACTCACAGCAGTCTCCTCTCATATACTTAAGGTTACTGTAACCTACATGGAACAAAAAACTTTCAAAATGTTGTGAAATATCCCATGGCTGTTCTCTCTCCCTACCCTGTCAGTACCGCCACACAAACTTCCATAGCATGACCACTCTCATCATTTGCCTATAACAAAATGTACAGGTCGAGGGAGGACCATTTACAAACCCTGTATCCTCCTGTACCTGTCCTAGTGCCAATCTGCAAACCCAGGTGATAATTGCACCTCCCTAACTTAACACTCTCTTCTACAAACAGCAGCTCTTTTTTGGTTTATAAATAAACTGCAAAACCCTAGGAAATGCTCTGACTAAAAACTTCATTGACACAGTAATACCTTGTGCTCTTCCAGGATGTTGAGTTCAGCTACACTCAGACCAGGAGAAACACAGTCAAGGTGCATGCCCCCCTCACAATGTCACCTTACCTGTGCCCTCGCAATGCCTCAACACATCCATCATGCACACACTAACACTTGGAGAACAGAGCACATGAGCACTGCAGGATGAAGTCGTTCTCTTTGCCAAGGCAAGATTTGTGTTTAGGTCAGGCATAGTGAGAGGGTGCTGCCTATGCTCAAACACTGAGCCTACATCACATAAGCCACCCCAGAATTCCTACATGCTCTCACTCTTTCACCAGGCTGCTGCCAAACCCTATGAGAAGATGACCCCTGTGCACCACTCATGATTCAGCCTTCAGAACTCAGCACTGAAAGAGACACACTTGGTGGTTCTGAGTAAACATGAATCTGTGCTAGATCTTCCAACTAATCCCTCCACCTAATGTGCCCCCATAGCCGTAGCTAAGGCAACAGAAGAATTCTTCTGTCAATGTAGCTGTTGCTTCTCATAAAGGTGGATTAGCTACACTGATGGAAAAAACCCTTTCATTGTTATAGGAAATGTCTACGCCATGGTGCTATAGAAAAGCAGCACAACTGTAGCACTGTAGCTGTGTCACTGTAGTGTAGACACACCCTCAGTGTAAAGCTGGAGTGCAGGCAGATAAGTAAGTAAATCCATTTATTCATGTCTGAACATCGGTGACATCATAGCAGAATTTTTGGAAGCCTTCACAATCCATCACTAATTTTGCACACTTAGCAGCAGACCTTCCGCTGATCATGCAGATCAATTCTGCAATTCAAATCTGTCACATACAGTGCAAACATTCTCTTTGTTGTTGTTCATGTCTGCTTACTTTGGCACCACCCTTACTGGATCATTACAGTCGTTAGTGCTAGCTGCAGGGGGCAGAGTTAAGGTTGTGTGGTAAGGGTAGCGTGTATTTCAACAATGTATTTCCTAGTTTTCAGAAGCTTGAGTGTAGCTGATCTTAATGTTCAGGAAGGACACCAAGTACCACCCAGCAACAATAAACAAAGCTTTTTAATCAGTGAATACAGGTGTAAATTTCACTGAATGAGAATACAAGCCATTTAAGAGACAGTAGGTTAAAATCAACACAATTTAACACCATCCACTGCTTGTTGGAAAATAATTTTAATTGACAAATTTTATTTGTATAAACACAACTAATTGAAGCATCCTGAATATTTCTTTAGCTAACATACTGCACTATACTAAAGGGCATTCTTCATATACAATGAAACCAGTGTTCTAGTTTTCTTTTAATAAAAATATGTAAAAAAAAATCTATGTCAATTACTTCAAAAATATTCTATAAACACAACTGAAAATATAGACAACAAAGGGTCTTCCAGGTCCCTATGGTCTTGCTCAGATGTTATCATGGCTGGCATCTTGGAGAGATCCCAGAGCTGCAATCACAAAAAAAGAAGCATGGGTGACACATGCTAAAGAAATCGAGAACCTTAGACACTAGGATGAAAGCTCTTAGTGTAGAAAATTATAGACAAGTTACTTGTTAAGGTCCTATTTCAGAAAAGCATCCCCATTTGGGACAGCATTTAAACAGTGGTCCCAGCTCCTGCAGTTTTATCATAAATCACATGCTATTTGGGGTCTTTCCTAAAGCCCCAGCTCCTGGAGTCAAGTGATTACATGGGAATCCCAGCTTTAAAAGTAAAATATGAAGATTTTAGTCCACGTTTGTGGATAAAAGCTTGAAAATGTGAATCTGAAAAGCTCAAAAACCCAAAGACAAATAAAAAGAACCAAAAGTTTTTTGTTTTTTTAATCTCATGATTTTATGGGGCCTGATTTGGGATTTTTGAATGCTTGGGGTTGGCTGTTTAAGTGCATGCTCAGCTTTAAGCACATACTTTGGACCCAATGCTTATATACTGTCCTGACTGAAGATGGGTTTACAGCACATGCTTAAGAACTTTTCTGAATACAGTAACTCCTCAGTTAATGTTGTAGTTATGTTCCTGAAAGATGTGACTTTAAGGGAAATGATGTTACGCGAATCCAATTTCCCCATAAGAATTAATGTAAGTGAGGGGGTTAGGTTCCAGGGAAATTTTTCACCAGACAGAAGACACACACACACACTTTAAACAAACAAACAATTTAATACTGGTACACAGTGATGATGATTGAGAAGCTTGGTTGAGGTGGAGGAGTCAGAGGGTGGGATATTTCCCTTACGGCTAAATGATGAACTGGCAATTGGCTGAGCCCTCAAGGGTTAACTCTCTCACTCTGCAAGGCAGCAGGAATGGAGGGAGATATGTGCATTTCCCTTAAGTACACTGCCTTGTTAATTAAATCAGCTTGCAGAGACCGCAGCTGCTGCAAGCTCCCTCTGTCCTGAGCCCTACTCTATGGAAGATGGGGTAAGCAGGGTGCAGGAGCAGGGGGAGGGGGACGCCCTGACATTAGTCCCCCTCCCCCCGCCCGGCACAGCAAGCAGGAGTCTTGGGGAGCAACTCCAAGGCAGACGGCAGGAGCAGCACATGGCAGTGGAGGGAGGGACACAGCTGAACTACAGGCAGCTGCTGCACAGGGAACTTAGGGGAGTGGGGAGCTGATAGGGGGCTGCCCGGCCACCCTGGTTCCAGGCCCCCACCAGCTAGCTGCAAGGGGCTGCTCTTCCTTCAAGCAGTAGACAAAGCAGGCGGCTGCCAAATGACATTAGAAGGGAGCATTACACAACTTTAAATGAGCATGTTCCCTAATTGATCAGCAACATAACAGCGAAACAACGTTAACTGGGACGACTTTAAGTGAGGAGTTACTGTACGGACCTCACTCAAGGCACAAGCCCCATTCATTCACAACAAAGAGGCAGGGTCAAAAGTTACAGATCTGGAACAGAGTACCTGAGAAACTAAGAACAGCTCAGGAGCCACAG
Source organism: Mauremys reevesii (assembly GCF_016161935.1). Classification (NCBI taxonomy): domain Eukaryota; kingdom Metazoa; phylum Chordata; order Testudines; family Geoemydidae; genus Mauremys; species Mauremys reevesii. The sequence continues at coordinate 125,687,479 of NC_052627.1, read as the reverse complement.
TAATAGCTAGTCCTGATGACATTTGACCCCACTGGCAGGTCTTTGCCATCTCTGTGGATTTCTATGATTCCGAATGCTTGTAAAACAGCCAGACACCTCGAATCGCTCCCCTTTTGTGCATCAAAGAGGAGCCCTAACCCAAACTCTAGGGACAAGTTGCATGAGGTCAGAGACCAGGTCGTGGCTCTGCATGGACTATTTCATTATCAGTCCCAATTAGTTGGCAGGGGAAGAGAGGAAACCCTATTAAGTCCATTTCTCATGACAATGTCAAAATGTGACCTGGCTCTAGTGGCACCTACCAGGGTCTTTATGGCAAGGCTCAGAAGACTGTATTCACTGGAATGGGCTTGTGAGAAGCCAGCCCATGGGACAGATGTGTGATGGGCTTTACGGCAGAGCATAGAGCTGACATGGCGCTGTGAGACGGCCAGTTCAGCTTCTGCAAGAAAATACTGTAGCTGTCCTTGTATTCTGAAACCCAGGGGCTCCTGTGGAGCACAAGAATAATGGATGAGAAGGGAACATCAAAGCCGAGCTCTACCATATTAGACCACACGCACTACGCCCTGTCTAGACCTGGGATTTGCCCTAATTTCAGCAGCGGCTGGCCAGCCACCTGTGCATTGGTGCAAACCCCAGGTGCAGAGGAGGAAAAACGCAATTGGTGCCTGCTTGAAATTGGGATACATCCCACTGGTGCAAATAGTGGCTTTGCCTGTCTCGCCCAGGCGTTGCAGCTTTACCGCTACACCAAAGGCTGCAATCAGTGAAAATCCCCTGCTTTAGATAAGGCATTATGAGACTTTCTAATGCCAGTAGTAAGGGTCCCTGGCTGTCACATGACTCTGAGGTCATAGATCCAAATCAAAACTTCAGTGCCAATTGTGGGGGGGCGGGGGAGGGAGGGCAGGAAATCACCCTTCCAGGGAGATATGACATGATCTGCCATTCCTAAGAGCGCAGGAGTCATTGTGCCTGGCTGTTTGGCTCGTACAGAGGAGTCATACATGCAGCCAGCTCCAGGGCCCCAAACTCCTCTCTTGAGGGGATGTTTGCTAGGAGGCTGCAATGGGGGGAACCCACTGGCATAGGCTCCATAGGTGCTCTGTGACTGGAGCACCCACAGAAAAAAAATTAGTGGGTGCTCAGCACCTACCTGCAGCCAGCTCTTCCTCCTCCCCCCAGTGCCTCCCACAATCAGCTGTTCAGTGGCATGCAGGAGGCAAGGGGGGGTGTGTGAGAAGGAGTGAGGATGGGGCGGGCTCAGGGGAGGGGGCGGAGCTGGGCATTAAGAGGCAGAGCAGGGACGAGGTCTGGGACCGAGTGGGGGTTGAGCACCCCTGGGGAAAGGAGGAAGCCGGCGCCTGTTCCCACTGGAGTTTAACATCCCCTTCACCCCTTGCATAAGATTTTAAAAGGGAGGGGTGAACTAGGCCTTGTGAAATTATTTTATCCTGAAGGGATGCTTCATTTTTATTGTTTTCAGTTATTTATTACACATTGCATAATATGTGCAAGAAAAGAGACACCTGAGAAATATCATGTAATCTTACTCTACAGTTCTAAAATGTCAGAAAACTATCCCCATTCTCTCTCTCTCCCCCCCCTCCCGCTTCCCCCAATGCCCAAATATCACTCACTGGTTAAAGTGGCCATCTTCCAAGACAATTTTAGAGAAATTCCTCCGCGCTTTGCAACGTCCATTGTGGACTCCGGACCAGAATTTGTAATCTGTGCTGTAAGTGCTTGCCCCATCTGAATTGCTGCAATCTGTTAAAAGATCAGAGAGATCAAATAACTAAAAGGTCTGTCTACACCGCTTCTCCTGTTACCATTAGGAGTCTCACCAGCCTTTTTTCGGGTACATGTACACAGCAGCTGGAAAGCCTATTTCCCAGCTCAAGCAGATGTATAAGCGTCAGCTTGAATAGCAGGGTGGCCATGGTGGCATAGGCAGCGGCTCTGGCTAGCTGCCGAAGTGCAACCCCATCTGAGACCCTGGGTATATAGTCAGCAAGCCCATCCCACCTCTAGCTGCAGCCACTGATATTTTTAGTGCACTAGCTTGAGCAGAGCTAGCATGTGTATGCTTGCCACACCTCCCAGCTGCTCCATAGACATGTCCTTTAGCTCTTTAGGGTCTCTGCATTAGGCTTTTATGCCAAAAATATCCCGCTGCTATTGCCAGCAATGGCAGCCCTAGTGTAGACAAGGCTTCTTGAGCACATTGTGGTGGAGTCCTGCTTAGACACAAGGCTTAAAACATCAGCAGCCACTAGCACCTTGTCTACACTAGGGCTTCCACTGCTGCAACCACCAGTGGAGCTGAACCAGAGATAGTAACAGTGGGAACAGTTTTAGCAACATCTCCATAGGGTCAGCAAGGCCTTTTAGACTAAAGTTATTCACTCCGGATCTTATATGGACTTCGGGAGATTGGAGTTAGAAAGTCAAAGAAAGCAGACATAGAAACGATCTCTTTGGTCACCCAGTCCCACTCCAGGCCCATGCAAGATTACTTCTGACCCCGTATAGTCAGTCCTAATCTCTGAGCATCTAAGAAGTGACACATTAATGTGCATGGGGATGTAGGACAGATAGTTAGTAAGCGGACGCAGATAAGAGGCCCAAAGGCTGACAAAGAAAAGCAGCGATTCAGTCCCAGTATTAGAACTGTAGGGTGATCTCTCAACAGGCGGAGAGGACAAATACCTGGCAGATCCAGGCTAGGGGAGGGCATAGTGAGGATTGCCAGCTCTGCTGCATTGGTTCTTCTCCCGACCACCCCCACCCCAATAGAAGTGCTTCTGTTCTCGCTCTGTAGGAGACCAGATCTACAGGCTGGAAGGAGCTGGTTTAGGGGAATTGCTGCTTTCTAGGCAGTCATCCCTTGCTCAATCCTGCAGGGATTCCTTAAATCAGTGTTTTTCCAACCAGGAGGTCACAGGATGGGTTTAGGAGTGGGTCACGGGCTTGGGCTGTAAGCCCCCGTGGCAGGGCTTGGACGGCTTCAGCGCCTGCCCAGGTTGTGGGGCTTGGGTGGCTTCAGCCCCCTACCTTTTAATAAGGGAATCATGATTTTTAAGACTTTAAGTCCAAAGGGGATCGCCAGCACAACCAGGTTGAGAAACACGGCCCTAAAATAACCATGACTGGGTTAATGCTAAGTTAACACTAATGGTAAAGAGCTTTAGCAATTATTTTTGTGCTGTAACATGATTCAGGGTGGTACAGAACCATATTGTAACTAGCATAAAAACAACATTTACAATGTTCAATTTTTTTTTTTTAAATGCAGAACAATGCTGGTCAGAATGCAATGTGCTAGTTAATAAACCCAGGGTTGTGAGTTCAATCCTTGAGGGGGCCATTTAGGGATCCGGGGCAAAAATCTGTCTAAGGATCCTGCTTTGAGCAGGGGGTTGGACTAGACCTCCTGAGGTCCCTTCCAACCCTGATAGTCTACGAGTCTATGTTTGTGTCTTACTGCCCCCTGCTGGACAGAATCAGGGTTGCTCAAGCGTCTGTGATTATGTGGCACTCCAGGGGCTGGCTCCAAAAGAGAACATGGAGCCCAATCCAAACCCCAGCAAAGTCAATGAAAAATTGACTTAATTGAGCTCTGAATTAGGCCCATAAACTTTAATGCTATTGACCGTTAATAGACATTCCCCGTTGTCTGAGGTAAGTAGAGACTGGTATATTTTCAGCCAAAGGTCTTGTGCAAGATTCCACACGTTGTTGTTAAGCAGATGGACCATGGGATCTATATGGATGTGGCCAATCACAGAGTTCTGTAGAAAACTGGCAAATGCAAATTTTCAAGGGACTGGGCCCCAGCCTCCTTTTACATGAGTGAATTTTGCACCTGCAAAATGTTGCACCCACAAAAATTAATTGTGGGTGCAAATTGAGAACTTGCCCTTCTGACATGCACCTGAACTGTGGGTGCCAAATGGGAGCCCCCTTCCACTCAGCCCTGAAGTGTATCTAATGTTCTCACTCTCTTTATTCAATTCCCATTCTTCTCCCTGGTATCTTTTCATTGGCTTGAACGCCAAAACCCAAAGCTGGGCCAGCAGCTCCTCTCCAAGGACACACCTCATGGTTAGACTGTTGCCATACAGCTTAATCAACCAACCTTTCCCAAACACAGAAGACCCCAAGACCATGCTCCTGTTCTGCTGAGCTTTTGTTTGCCTCGCTCTGCACGTCTCCAGGATAAATTGCTGATAGCTGTCCCAGGTCTGACTTGGTCTTCGCTTGTAAAACACTGGCCCTTCCTGATCTAGGAGGAGGAGAAGACACATTGTGATAGAAGGAAAGTCACCGTCATTTTTAAATTATTCTCTTGGGTTCCATCCTGATAAAGATGATGGGGCAGATCCAGGGCTGGCTCCAGCGTTTTTGCCGCCCTAAGCAGCGGGGGGAGGAAGGGAAAGCCGTGATCGGCAGCACTTTGGCAGCAGCTTTACCGCACCGCTTCATTCTTCGGTGACAGGTCCTTCCCTCCGAGAGGGACTGGGGGACACGCCACCGAATTGCCGCTGAAGGGCCGGCCATGCTGCCTCTTTCCGTTGGCCACCCCAAGCACCTGCTTGCTGCGCTGGTGCCTGGAGCTGGCCCTGGGCAGATCCTCAGCTAGTATCAATTGGCATAACCCCACTGACTTCAGTAGAGCTTTGCTGAGTTACACCAGCTGGGATCTGGATCCCAGGGTATTTCCTGAGTGGAGTGAAGGAGAAAGAGGAATGACAATGTTAAGCAAGCAGATATTAACATCTTCGTGAAATGATGCGGTCTACTATTTGTGAGGCACCACAGCAGGTCAGGCTGCTGAAAGAAGGGATGGCTCCGATGTTAACGGTGCCAGCCTGGGGATCAAAACAATGGGCTCAATTTCCTACTCCACCACAGACTTCCTGTGTGACCTTGGGCAAGTCACTTTGGCTCAGAGCCACAAAGGTATTTAGGCTCCTAACTTCCATTGATTGCCATAGACGTTAGGAGTCTAAATACCTTTGTGGATCTGGGCTTCGTCTCTCTGTGCCTCAGTTCCCCATCTGTAAAATGGGCCTAATAGCACTGCCCAAGCTCACAGAGGTGTGGTGAGGAGAAATATGTTAAAGACTGTGAGGTGCTCAAACACTACGGTAATGGGGGCCACCCAAGTACCTTTGATAGATCCAGCTATTCAGCCCTGCATTCGCAAACAACCCTCAGCTGAAGTACAGTGAGAATTACCGTCTTTTCCTGGACGCAGCTCAGTGGTTGCAGAAGGCTGGGGATAAAATGGTGAAAGAGAAGAAGCCCCTCTTTCTGGCATGGCGGGCATTTGCATTCTCTCCGTTTTGTCCTCCTGGGCTGCAGTTTGCTCAGGGTGGGGATAACATTTAGAGAGGTAGGATTCAGCATTTGGAAGGACTGTATTAAAATACTTCCTCTGCTCTTCCTGGACCTCTTGGAATGATTCAGGACCAAATGAGCAGACTTTGTGATCCATCTCCAATCTGTCATCAGAGCTAACAGCTGCTTGACTGCATGGTCTTTCGGCAGTTTCTTTTCTCTGGCTGACAGGATCTTCCATATACATCACTGGAGGCTGGGACTTGGAAGGCTGCGCAAACTCTTTGGCCTTCAGCTGGGCTTCTGCTAACGTAATCTTCTGCAGAAACAAGTCACAAGTGAATGGAGGTGAGGTGGGCACATTGGAAACGTGGCTCAGTGACTTCCAAATGTGAGGTTACCTGCCTACTGCAAAGTATAGAGCCCTTTGGGGTCAGTGTCTCCAAATATATTAAAAGCGGCCATAAGATTACCTGTAATAAGATACTTTGTTAAACCAGAGCCACTGGGGGAACTGTAGCATTAGAAAATATGCTTTAGTCAAACATATTGGGCTCAAAGGGAGTGAAATTCCATGGCTTGTTTGCAGTGCAGGAGATCAGACTACTACATGGATCTATGAAACATACGATATTAAAAATGGACAGAAAGTCACAGCTCAGCCTCCTCCTGCCATTTTCATTGCTATTTTTGTTACGGTTGTGGGGGGTTATTTTGTGTGACTCTAATAGGCTTCCACATGGACATTGGGGATGACTGGACCCACAACAGGCCTAATAGGACTCCATCGAGAACAGCATGTTGCTGAGAAATAAAACCAGCCCACCTTCCTAACATCGCTACAGAGTGTCCTGGAACCCAGTTCATCAGACTCTGAGCAAACAGCAACCTACTTATACCTGGCAAATAAAATAGAATGTTTCACAGCATCAAAAGCTTTAGCCAAGGCAACAAAGGGGGAGACCCAGCTTGCTGCTTACTGACAGCATGGATAATACCTTCAAGGAAAGCTGAAACACAGCCATGATTCCAGGCACCACGGCTCATGGACAGCAAGAATAGCAGCCTAAAAAGCCAATGTGCCTTTTATTGACTAATCTTTCCATAATACAGGAACAGGCTGATAGAACATATTGGAATCTGAAGCAGTCCCACTTCAGAACAATGCTACATAATGCTGCAGTAGCCTGGTTTCCACTCCAAAACGGTAACGTAACCAATGAAGTGCAGCAAAAATAATGTATATGCTACTAATTTGATAAAAAGCCTAAGGGTGGACAGTGGAGGGGGAAGGAGTAAGTTGAATCACACCCAGGTGATTTTCCTGAAGCTAAGACCAAAAATCAACAAGATGAAATTCAATAAAGACAATTGCAAAGGACTACACTTAGGAAGGAAAAAATCAAGGACTACTAATGAAAAGGATCTAGGGGTTACAGTGGATCCCAAACTGAATAGAAAAGTCAACAAGATGATGCAGTTGTGAAAAAAGCTAACAACATTCTGGGGTATATTAATGAAAATGTTGTGTGCAAGACACGGGAGCTAGTTGTCCTGCTCTACTCGGCACTGGTGAAGCCTCAGCTGGCGTACTGTGTCCCATCCTGGGCACCACTCTTTAAGAAAGATGTGGACAAATTGGAGACAGTCCAGAGGAGAGCAACAAAAAAAGCTTTAAAAAACCTGACATATGAGGAAAGGTTAAAAAGAAACAGTCCCACCCCATGCCACACATCTCCCTGTTGGTGCACATAACAAAATGCATCCTGCACATGGACGTAAAAAAATTTGAGGGAACCCTGGAGCCCAGTGAAGTTCCCCAGTTCTCAGACATTTCCTCCATTCTAATCACCCCGAGAAGCCCATCACATGTCAGGACATTCACACAGAGCTCGTTGCCTTTTAAGGCTCCTTAGAGAATAAAACCCGCAGTGTTGGTTGGTGACACAGAAAACAACACTTCTCTCTCAGTCTGAGCTGTGGGGTGGATGAGCAGAGGGTTAAAGCTGGAATCTTGGAGGGGGAACGGCCACCTGAGGCTTGGGCTTCCTGCGAAACCAGTAGCCAGCCTAAGAGAACAGCGGGAGTTTAGTGCAGGGAATGTTAATGAGCCGAACTGGCAGTGAATACTGTACCTGCTTCCCAGAGGGCAGGAGGATATAAGTTGGCAATGAGGGGGAAAAGGCAGGAGGGAAGAGAAGCAGAGTGTGGAACCTAATGTGAGCCTTTGTTTTCAGGCTGCTTTAGAGAGAAAGCATTGGTGGCTGTGGCATGAGCCTTTGCTCTGAAAGGCTGTCATGCCAGGTTAACACTGCATGCCAGTATCCCCTTGCCAGGCGGTGACACCTCTCAGAGCCACCGAGCAACAGCAACACAAGCAATTCCTCCATCTTTTCCCCCCAAGCCTGTGCTCTTTCTATTTTGGGCACAGGGCTGGTCGTGCCACTTTAGCAACTGAAAGAACAGCCCCCATGGGGCAGGCTCCTCTCCCACTGCAAATAAGCTGCTGTCCCGACCAGACGGTCACAGTCAATTAGACCAGGCCAGTCAAAAGGAGGCAAATCAGATTAAATAGTTCAGGGGTTCACTCCTACCGCAAGGCAACTTTAAAAGAAACACAAATTACTTCCCTTCAGAAATCTGCTGTGAGGCGCCACTCCGGACTCCTTCCTCCCGTGATGGAGCGAGGTTTCGGGATGATTACGACCTCGTGACATGAGCAGGTCTGATGTCCTGACTCACCCAGTTACACCAATTGGGTTAGTCACCTGCCGTAACTCAGTAAGAAACTGGAGTGTCCTGATTAGGGGGTTTATGTATGACCACCCCCGGGTGACTGACCATATAGTGGGGATTTAGAAGCACAGTGAACGAACATGGGATCAGTGCTCTTACATGATCCCTTTGGCACATCTGAATTCCCCCGTATGGCCAGTCATGAGGGGACAATTCCTATTGTAACAGGACACCCCTTGATAGATCAGGATGCAAGATCTCTGTATCTAAAAGCATTAATCTCACTCTATTTACCTTTACTAGAAGGCCCACCGGTTAGCTCAAAGTCAGTAGCCAACTCACAAACTTCTCTACACAGGTCCAGCCACTAGAGGGGAACAGAGCCACACTGTGTGAGTGTGAGTTACGCTATGTGCTCATGGATTGTAGCTGACGATGCGATGCCTGGATAATAAGCCATACCGTGCTGCCAAGTGGCCTCTGTAGGTCATGGAGGATTGATGAACTAAACAGGGAAAAACCTGGTGTACCTGTGTAGGATTCTCAATGGGTGGATTATAGTCATTGTACGGTCTGTAGTCCATCATGTACGAGCTCTTGTACATGTCCAAAGAGGCAGGTGGCTGAACAGAGAGAAGAACACACAATCTGTTACTCACTCCAAGAGAATAGTATCATGTCACCCAGTCACATGGCTGAATTATGTGGAGGGAAGAGCTTTGGAAAGGATCAGCTGCCATTACACAAAAGTTGCTAAACGCTTTATCAAACCCAATTTCAGGAAACCACATAAGAGCACAGCTCCTCTTCTGGGCCCCGTCTCAGTCTCCCTGGGTTGCTGTGTGTTCAGCCCGCAAAAGGCAGCGGCTTTTGATGCTGGGAATATTCCTGAGATAACTGGACAGTGCTTGCCAGCCTGGGTGTGGAGCAGTGTACATCAGGCCGTTGGCAATGGAGCCTCTTCCATTCTAATTCTGGGGGTCTCTTTTAAACAGCTTCCTCATTATCACATCAAACCTGTTCTGAGTAGGGATGAAATTCGCCCCGGTGCAGAGGGCCAGTACCAGGTCCATGCACCACAAGGTCCCACTTAAGCTTTCAAAGTATAATGCAAGTGGTTCATCAGCCTTGGCTCTCTGAATTTCACCCTACGGGCAGATCTTCAGCTGGCAGTTCTACTGATTTCAACAGAGCTATGCCAATTTACACCAGCTGAGGATCTGGGAGGTACTTAGAACAGTATTCATGTGGGTTTGGCTAGTGTGGGGTGACTGATTAAGATGGATCTAAACAGGAGATCAGTATCCAGTTGGAAACATGGCTGCTCCTAGACACCGAAGCCGGTGAGAGTGACACATTCTGCTGCAGAAGAAAACAGCTGTTGGCCCCAGACCAGACCTGTTCTTGACAAGATGCTAGATTTTGTATGGCCGTTTTTCAGGATTATGTGACGGGGTGGCCTGCAAGAACCAGGAACTGGACTTGATGACCCAGGAGTTACCTTCCAGGCCTACGTCCTATTTTTTAATGACAGTTTTTCCATTAGCAAAATAAAAGGTGACCTTCCATTTAAAATTACCATTGTCAAGCAATTTGGATCTCAGATCAGATAGATTGGTTCAATGACAAAGCAATGGGAAAGTGACAATGTGACCAACTCCTGCAGACACTCATGCAAGCTTCCTGTGGGAGCCAAGACTATGCAATGCACTTAGGCACACGCTGAAATCCATCCCGACTCAGCAAAGCATTTAAACACATACTTAACTTTAAGCATGGCCAGTCCCACACTTCAATGAGATTTAACATGTGCTTAAAATTAAGCATGTGTGTATCCTGATTCAATGTACTTAAAATATACTTAAATGTAAGCATGTGCTTAAGTCTCTGAAGTCAGTGGGAGTTAAGCACATGCTTAAGTGCTTTTAATTATTCAACTGCATTTTAAGAAGAAAAAGGTAGAGCTTAACTAGTTCAAACCATTTTGTTTTTCCTTAATGATTCCATTAAAAGAAGCCAGTAACTATCCTTGTACCACAAGCAATGTTTTGTGACAATATAGTTTTTGTTGTGGGCAAGAATATATTTAATACGTCTCATTCGCTTGTTCCAAGATTTCACCTATTTCCCTGACTGCCTTACAGAGGATTGGTTTAGACATGAAAGAAAACTAGGAATCTTGTTGTCCTTAGATGCACGGTTTTTTTCTCAGTTTGATGACCAACAGGAGCTCATGATTCACTTTCACCATCATGCAGTGGGCAAATGCCAATAAGATAAAAATCCCAGTATGCGCTTCACCTTGGAAATGGATATTTTCCGAATCACATCCACCATGGTGCACCAAGAACCTGGAACGAGGGAAGAGAGTGATGGATCAGTAAAACAACAAACAAACCACAGCCCTTTGCTTCCTCCACTCCTGCTTACCCTACTCTGGATCAAGGGCTCTCATGGTCTTCAGTGGGGCTGTTGCTCCTGGTGAGTAAGTGGGGCAGGATTGCGGGCCTGATCCTAGGGAGTGCTTGGCACTGAGCATATTGGGTCATTTGCCCATTAGTTCCATCAGGTGGAGGAGAATTCCCAGTCTTTTGAGGGCAACTGTTCTAATATACCAGATTAAGCCCTCAGCTGCACCAGCCTGCATCCGCTGAATGACCCAAGCAAATGTAGTGCTCTGCACCCCATGGGATGGCAGCAGGTGCCCTGTGGCACAGCAGAGAGGCTCATTCATGTGGGATGTCTGGGTACCAAGAGCAGCCCAATGCTCTGTGGTGACCCAGATGGGCCATTGTGTGTCAAAGGTGGCCACAGGAGGTGGGACTGGGGCATGCGGGTGCAGGCAGGTGTGGTGTGTGTATGCCTTGGCATCCTGCTATTATCCCCTCACCCTGGTACCTGTGCAGCTAGGTCTGCAGGTAAGAGAAGCTGCTATGTGGTTCTGGCCCCGAGGTGCTGCCTGACTGAGCTGGGCGGTAGGTGTGGGGCTGGAGCAGTTTCCAGGGCAGGCAGCAGAACATTCCGCCCTTTGTGAGGCGCCTGGCTCCAGAACCTGGGGGCAGAGGGGGCCTTCTTCTGCAGGGAGATGGGGGTGGGGTCCAGACCCATGTGCTCCCTTGGACAACCCACCATGCAACAGGCACGGCTGCTGCTGGGAAGCCTGCAGTCCTGATCCCCTCCAACCCTGCCAAGCGATATACATGGCAGAGAGAGGTGCCAAGTCTGCCCAACATGCCAACAACTGTTCTTCACTCCCCAATATCACCATGCCCAATACCCCTACTGCCCTTCACCCCATACCCCCCCAGTGTCCCCTACCCCCAATACCCCTACTGCCCCTATCCCCATACTCCCCTCAGTGCCCCCGCCCCATGCCCCCCTCATTACCTCCACCCCAATACCCCTCCCCATAGCCCCTCAATACCCCCACTACCCCTTCCCCATACTCACCTCATTACCCCCACCCTCAATACCAACACTGACCCCTCACCATATCCCCTCACTGCCCCCACCCTAGTACCCTCCACTGCCCTTCAGCCCACACCTTGTCATTGCCTGTCACCCTGAATACCTCCCATTGTCTCCTCACTCAGTGGAGCACAGGAGACAGAAGCCAAGATGGAGGGGATCCATGAGGCAGGTCAAGGCAGCGTTTGTAAACAGCCCCTTCAAGGATCTCAGCAGTGACAGAGAGAAGGGAGATGGGGTGGTGGTGGCTGGAGCTGTGGGCTGGGTTTTGAAGAGAGGAAATGTACTTGAGCAGTGAGGAGAGGGAGGCAGAGGGAGAGGAGGGGATGAAAACAGGATCAAAGTGAGGGGAACAATCTTCAGGAAGATGCAGGGTGATGTGGACAGGTGCAAGGGTTGGAGTGAGAGTATGAGAGATACCTCACAGTCAGAATCTAGAGTAGAGGAGGACAGGGTATGGGAGAGAAAGGGCATAGACTGGAGGAATCTCATACTAGATGTTGTCCATCAGCTCCTGGAAGAAGTCAGTGAGGCCCAGGGCAGAGTGGGAGTGGGCAACAGTGAGTCTCATGCATTATGCCAGGCCGAGAGCACATGACATAGGCTTGCACCAGGGAGAAAGGGCTGGTGGAGGAGTCCAGGATGGGTTATAATAATTGGGCCTACAGATTTACTCCAAGTGTGAGCTCAAGTGTGGGAAAGCCAATGAAAGTTTCTGAAATGTTCCAATTACGTAGAACAATAAAACGCTGATGGGAAAAGGTGCAAAAGGGAGACAAAAAGATTGAATTGGTTCAAACAAAGATGTGTATATCAGCCTCCTTATATAACCCAAGGACTGTGTTTAAGGCCTATCTGGTGAACAAAACAAGTGTGGGACCAGAAATTGATGATCCAAAATTGGTGTGTTGGAAATTAGGCCTAATTCATGGACTACTGTATCCATCTCTCCCTTTTGGAGTCCTTAAAAGAAAAGATTTTGGGGAGAAAATTACTCAAGTGTGAGTGCAACAACCGCTGACTGAAAAAAGGAAAAGGAGCTTCATTTCCTCCTGGGATCCACCATGACATCACTGGGCCTTGGTCATCCTGATCCTGAGAGATTCTGTAATCAGACCAGGCCAAGAAAGAGACACAGATGACATCACACCTCCCTCTGGTTCTGACTAATCCCCAAAACCACCTGGGATGGAAGACTGTCTCCCACCTTATTTCCCCCCCCACACACACACCTTATTTCTCTCTTTCCTAGCTCTCCCCCTTACCCTGCTGTTTAATAAGAGTCTTGGCCAGCCAAGAAAATATATTTTGCAATAATGCTGTGAGCCTGTGACTAAAGAGGCAGCTAAAGTCAATGTCCTAAACAGTCCATTGCTGGTATAAGTTTGCCAAGTCTCAGAGCAGCTAATAAAACCATGGGCCACGCCTGTGTTGCTCCAGCAGCGAGGTTGCAATTGAAAGTCAACACCAAAGACCGAAGCTGCATTTTCTATCTTTGCTGTTCTCTTCTTTCCCCTTTTGTGTATTTGTCTTAATAAAATAAAATGGGATGCAATTTTGACAGCAATAATGACAGCTTCAGCGCATCTCATCTAACCTTTTTCTCCCATCCCTCCACCCCTCAAAAAACCCCAAAACAATTATTACCATCTGAAAGACTGTCAAACAAGGGGACTTTTCCTCTAAAAAACCCTCTCTCCCGCTAAAGGGAAAGGGAACAAAGGATGTTGTTAAAATAAAAGCCTTATTTAACCCCCTGCCTTTCAAATGCTTTTACTGGGTTTCCTTCTTTTTCTGTATCTGTAATAAAAAGTTAAAAGGATGTTTAATAGTGTGTTTGCCATGGTACTAAGTAGGCTGAGATCTCTGTATACCAAATCCTACACCTTGTTTAAAGCTGTTAAATGTTGGACAGTTACAGGGTCGTATAAACAGCTTTAACTCTTTGGGCCCATGCATCCAAGTTGATGCAACAGATGGCGTGGTGATGGACTATTAGCATGGGACCATATGAGAGAAGGGCAAGAGAGCTGTTTGACGAGAAAGATGGCAGAACTAAAGATGACAGCGACCTATTTGTAGTAGAGTTGCATGTTCTCTGGATTTTCTCCAGATATTCCAACAGGGCAGGGCAGAAATAGAAGTGGAGGAAGCAGGTGTGAGGTATTAGGCAGGACTGTGGCAGACTAGAATGAGTAGAGCAGTAGAAGAGAGAGGATCCAAATGTCTCATCACAGGTCATGATGTCACACTTCGAGCCAGTATATATCACTTGTTTTAAAACCACTTCTCCCACCATATTAGCTCCAGTGGTGGTTCTGAGCAGCTCTAGGAAGTTGGTTTGATGGCCACAGTATTCAGTGTATATATTCCTTATGAGACCAGCTCATGTTTAAATGCTCCTAAAAGAGACAGGTTTTGTGGTGGGGTTTTCTATGACCCTTCACTGAACTGCTCAAATTTAGTAATCTGTCTGAAGAACAAAGACACAAGTGCACTCTGTATCGAGTGTATGAAAAAGACAGGAAGTGGCTGCTCATTACAGAGAGTTTCAAGTATTATGTTAGGTGGCTAGTTTTTGTGACTACCTAGGGGGTTCAGAAGTTACAGCTTTAGTGCAGAAACCCCGTGTTGTTAATGGAATGCCCAACATCTGTCCATGGGAGGATGGGGCAACCCCTGCCACTTCCACAGGTATGACCACCAAGGACATGGCTATATGGGGCACTTAGAACATAAGCTTCTTTGGGCAGGGACTGTTTTTTTAAAATTCTCTGAGTGCAAAGGGTCCACACAGACTATGTACCATTAGAGTTCTCCAAAAACATTATTTTATTCCTGTTGATGTTACTGAGTCAATACAGAGGGGAGAGCGAGTTGGAAGACATTCTCTCATTCCAAATAGAGATGGTAAAAAATAAATGTTTTGCAAAGTTTTTTTTAAACTGATTTTTTGAAATTTCAACATTTTTTTCTAAGAGTATTTAAAAATTAATAATTTTGCAGGTGGGATTAGGAAGTAAAGCAGCTTCATTGACATTAAAATTTTCTAAAAGATCACCAAAAAGTCAACATTTATTAAAAACAAACAAACAAAACAAACAAACAAAAACCTCAACCAGCTCTACCTCTCCTCAAAAAAAGTATCCTCTGAGTTCCAGGACCTTTATTATGGCACAAGAGCTGGAAAGAAGCCAGCTTGACTTTCTGATCCTGGGCTGAGTTTACAGAACCAACAAGGAGAAAAAAAACAAAACATCTGTTTGTCTTGGTCACTGCACCACTGCCTGTTGCTGAGTGGGAATCAGTATAGGATCCTGCCAGGCCATTTGTAGGGAGGAAATTTTCTGGCTATAACCTGATGGCAGGGACTGTCTCTTTGTTCTATGTGCAGCACCTAGCACAATAGGGTCCTGGTCTATGACTGGGATTCCTCAGCACCACAGAAATATAAATAATAATAATAATAATATCACTGCAGTTTAATATGTGCACTTTTGTAATACACTGCTAATACTCCATCATAAATGGAGTCATGCACTGCTAATACACCAGCACTCCAATTAGGTACAATTAGGACTGCCTGGTCTCCATTAATACTTTATGCAAGTTACCATTAGAGTAGATGTTGCACCCAGGAAGAAAATTCTTCCCAGAAATGTGAAACTATCATGTTCTCCTGTGCTTAGATTAAAGGGATTACAATCCATTTCCTTCTTAATAC
Organism: Mauremys reevesii; assembly: GCF_016161935.1. Classification (NCBI taxonomy): domain Eukaryota; kingdom Metazoa; phylum Chordata; order Testudines; family Geoemydidae; genus Mauremys; species Mauremys reevesii. The sequence continues at coordinate 125,672,202 of NC_052627.1, read as the reverse complement.
AGCTAATACTCTATGGGAAACCCTCAGGCCAGGGATTAAAGTACTTATTCAATTAATTAGGACCAAACCCCTGCCTTAAAGTCATACACAGAAGCATCAGGTAAACATTACAAAGGTCTCGTCCTTCCAAGGCTGGGAATATTGAGTGCATTCCCAGTGCAAATAAAACACAGGCTGCTCTCTAAAATTACCTGGAATAATATAAATTAAAGTCATTCCATTTCTAAAACACAGCACCTTGAAGCACTGTGTCATTAAGGGAACAATCCTGCTGCATTGAAATCAACAGCAAGACTCCCACCAATGGCAAGAGGAGTGGGGTCTAATAAGCATTAGAGAGAGCCTTAAACCATAAAATTAGCCTCCAAATCTGAATGTCAAGCACACCCAAGTTTGGTATGTTTGTACCTGGGGATAAAATCCTTGCTCTGTTAATAGCAAAACTCTCATTGACTTTAATGAGGTTAGGATTCCACCTGAGTCTTTACTCCATTATAAAGATAAGAGCTATGTGCAAAAATTTGGACCCAAATCCAGGTCTTCCTTCATTATGGAATACTTCAGTCTTTTCACAGGCCAAACCCACATTAACGGCAACATGAGTTTCTGTGTGTTGCCAACACAGGACCAGGCCCCTAGTGCTCTTCCTCTCTCTAGAAAAACATCTCCCTAAAGAATAAATAATGGGGGAGGCAATTAATATTACTCAAATTAGACAAGGGCCACAGCCCCAGTGCCAATTTAGATCAGCCCCTAACTCTGGGAGCCTTTGCCTCCAGACCCATTTCGGATTCAAATACAGAAAAGAGAACAAAACATCATGTATTGGTGCGTTTTAAGCATTTCCTTAGCCACTATCACCACAGCATTCGAGCACCTCTGATCCTCTCCAGTGCTATTAGTTTTCATTCATTGCGACTCACAAACCTGTCTGTCATGGAAGGCTCCACAGGAGACACGGCTGTGCACTGGAGCTTGACCCTAATTACGCACAAGAAAAGGCAACAACAGAGCAAGAGTTCTGACAACTGCTGCTCAGAGCAGCTCTCAAACTGCTCTTCTGTGCACCTTTTCCTCTAGACAACCATTGTTAATGGAGCACAGCTGAAGGTTTCCACATCAGCTGCAACAACCTATCACCTTCTACTATTCCCACATAGTACCGGTCAGCAGGACCACAGCAACTCAGTTAGGGCCTGATTCAAACTTAAGTCAATGGAAAGACTCCCAACAAATTCAGCTCAGCTCCCAGATACCATCTTGTCCCCTGTGCATCATACACTGTGAGGCAATTCATACTTGAGTTATTGGTCTAAAATATCACACTGTGCAGAGCAACTTGTGCAACAGTCCCCTCGGGTGTGGCTTGTGAATGATCCTGCTGTGGTTTGTTTCCCCAGCTTCTGTTGGATCTGATCAGAATACACAACTGAACAATTCCCTCAACACACTGAGCTTGGTCCCTATGTTCACCCCAGTAGCTTTTCCTATGCTCCACCTTCTCCTTCCCCTTCCCCAGCTTTCTTTACACTGAAACATCTGTATCCTGGCCTAACGTTTCCCTGGTCTTTTATTTAAATAAGTCCCCGGAAGGGAATTCCTTGTGAATATTGTCGGTTTAGAGCTCTGGGAGAAGTGCACATTTTATTGGCAATGCTAATATCGCTTCGTACTTTTCACCTGCAAGGTTTTCACCAACATTATCAGCTAATCAATCTTCATGACATCTTGGCAGGCAACTGTTAGCATCCCCATTTAAACCCAGCAGAGGGGCTCAGGCTGAAATTTTCACACTTGGGAGCCTAAAGTTAGACACCTAAATAAAAGCACTCCAGAGTTCTCTAATGTGCTGATCATCCCCCAACTCCCACTGGCATCAAAGAAGGAGCTGTGAAAATCAGGCCATTTAATATGGCTGCAAGGGAGCCAGAACAAGTCTATGCATCACTCAGAGATTAAGTGGGATTTATATGGTACGTCAGCCTTTTGCTGACCCTCTGCATGGGCATGAATTCCACCCTTAGGTGCCTAAATCTGGCTTTACATCCCTGCCTCAATTTCCCCTACTTGTAAATTGGAGACCATATTCTCCTTGCAGGGTTTGAAATTCATAGAGCACTATGGAAGTTTCATTTATTACCAAACTGATGACAATTTATTACAGTAAAACATCGGCAGTGTTTATAATACCTCCCTGGTGACCTAACTCTTTACAAGTGCCCTTTGGGATGGCAACAGGGGTCGTTGCCCTGCTGGCCTATTTGAATGATGAAAGAGAATAGTGATCAATAAGTAACACTCCTATTCTGTGTCTGAGCGATGGAGCGTAATCTGTGAGAGGATCTGCATTCATGTTATCACCAAAAAAATAAAGAGCAAAGGGGGGAATCTTCTTCCAGGAATAAGTGCTGACAGGTTATTTAGTCAGTGCAGGGTCAGCCACCTATTAGGATCTAACAACAGACACTTTCAAGGGAGGTGCTGCAGCGGGGTGGCTTCTGGATAAACACTTTTGATGGAGCGTATTTCATGTTTCTGTCTTTTTCTTTGGGAGGGGGCACTTATGGAGGCAGATTGTCAGAAATGGTCAGCACTCTGCAGCTTCCATTGTCCTCGCTTTGGAAAAATCTGACCACTTACCTTGGTGACTAAATAGTTGATACTGGGTTCTGAGCTCGTTCAAAACCCTGGCCCTTAATCTGAACATCGCAGGCAACTTCATCAAGCTAATGAACATCTGTATCCCTTAACATCATTTTTAGCAGATGTTCAGCAAACTGCTCCAAACCACATTTATGAGCAATTGGATGCCAGGAATCTTTTTTACTACTTAGTCAATAACAATTCTCTTTTACATTTATATCCATCTTTCAACCCTCAGGATCCCAAAGCACTTGATACTGGGCCAGTCCCTGCCTTTCTTGCATCGTCCAAACACCAATGGAAGTCAACAGGAGTTGTGATGCATGCAGAATTCAGATTCTTTATACACCACTGCAGTGCACGCCCTTCTGGGTAGGAGCCAGCATCCTGGGAGACAGAACACTGCACAAAGGAGCAGGTGAGAAAGGGAAATTTTGGCCAGCTACCCCTGCTTTTGATTGTGCCTGTGCTGTACAGATATGCAAATAGGGGGAAGGCCACAAGCAGCCTTCCTTCCTACATGCACCCCTGAACATGGGTTGGGAACTGTCATGGATCTGGCCCGAGAGACCACAGTGGAGTTACACCAGGGACGTATTTTAACTAGAGCCAGTCAGAAAATGGAGAGTATTTTCAGTGAAAAATGCTCAGTTATTTGTAAATTTGTCACTACATTTTCGTTCACGGTGGTTTTCAGTTTTTGAAAAACACTTTTGGGGGGAGTTCGGGGGGGTGAGGGTCATTCTAAACCCCCAGAAAATTTGGAAAGAAATGAACATCTTCATTTTGAAAAAAGGCCATTTTCCATACAAGGCACAAATAAATTAAATGGACCAGCTCTCACTTTTACTGTTACATTTAAAAGAAAAAAAGAAAAACAAAAAAAATGTTTTATTTCTTCAAAACAGAACACAGCATTCCATTATCAGTGTTCCAAGACCCATAATCCTCTCTGCTCCAGAGAACAATTATTGACCTAGTGTAAGTGACTGAGGCCCCTCCGATCCTCAAAGGTATTTAGTTGCCTTTAGGCACCTAACTATCTTTGAGGATCTGGGCCTGGGAGAAAGACACTTGACTTCTGTTACAATCTCTGCTGCTGACTCGCTGTGCAAACTTGGAGGGGTTATTTAACTTCTCTGTGACTCGCCTTCCCTAATTGTAAAGTGGCTATACCAATATCCAAAGAGCCACTTGCGTATTTTTTTTTGCAAGGCTCTCAAATACCAGAACAGTGTGGGACAGGCAGATACATGGCTCATCTACCTCATAGGGATGTTAAAAGGTAGCCTAATTAATTAATAACTGAAGGCACTAAATCATTGCAGTATATTATTATTGTTATTAAAATTAAAGGCAAATAAACTATAACTAGCCTAGGGAAGGATGGCATTGCAGTTAAGGCACTGGACTGGGCTCAGGAGATCTTGGTTTGATTCTTGACTCTGCCACAAACTTGGGGTATGACCTTGGACAAATCACTTTAGGGTCAGAGTCTCTTCTGCACCAAAGCTCTGCTCTGCATAGTAGAGACATGGGCTGTTGAAATGAGTATGACTCCCTGATTCTATGGTCATTCTGCCCCCCGCCAGGAGTCTTTTCTAAACTGCCAACTGCTAACGGTTACCAAGAGACTATCTGCCAGCCGATAACTGCCCTACTGCAGCAATGCTACGCCCGAGCCAGTCCTATGCTGGCTGGAGGAATTCCCAGCTGGGAAAGCAAAGCCAGTCTCTGCTACCTATGTCCTGCCAGGGTGGAGTGGGAACAGATTGTACATGTGTGTCTGTTCCCCATCTGGAAAATGGAGATCGTAATACTTCTCTCCACACAGGAGGGCTGTGAGGATAAAGTTCATTCACGTTTGTGATGTTCCCAGATACAATATGCCTGGGAGACAGGGGGAGATGGAAACCTAGAATGACAAACTTTAGGTACAGAAATGCATTTTTCACAGCTTTCCTTCTTACTAGTTGTACCTCTTACCAGACTGTAGAGTTGGCATTTTAATATATTAGTATTGAATATATCATATTAAAAGTAGGTGGCTTTGCTATGCCAACATATCATGTGGGAATTTGGGAAGCAAATGCGTATGTATATTTAAACGCTTAGATTCCATGAAACTGTTGTTTAAATGGTCCGTTAACCACATCACTTTTCTCCTCATTAGGCTAAATTGCTTGAGGTGAAAAAGCCCTTCTAAAATGGATTTCACTCACTCAGTGCAAGGTAAACATGCCTCTGGGACCATTACCTCTTGTATCAAATATCCAAGGCTTTGTTAAGAGCCTGAGGGTTTGATAAATTGTACCATTCTTCTTCTTTGGAAGATGAAGGTTATAATTAGAGATGGGCCCACGCTAGATCTGAGCCTGGTGTCACGCAGGCCTGTCTGTATAGCAAGGCAAACCAGAACTCCAAATCCAAACACCCTGAACCTTGGGGAAGCTCCTGTTCTGATCATTCCAGAGACAAAAGTTGTGACTCGGGTTTGTCTCTAGTGGCAATGAGGCATAAGGCTGACTCAGTAACATGGACTTCAGCCCAACACCCGAATTCAAAGGGGTCCAGGTTCTGCCATCCTAACTCATGTTGAGTGGAGCCAGTATACACCAGCTGAGTGTCTGGCCCACCAAGTGCTCAGCATGACTAGCAATAAATATACCAGGATTTTACTCTCACTAAATACAACATAAAATCCCAACCATTTGGCTAACATCTCTGCACGGGGTGATGGGCCCAAACTTGCTGGACTTTCCTGGGACAATTCCTTTGTGGCATCTAGTTCTTAAAAGCAACCTAGGCTGAGCAATCATCATTCAGAATTGACTCAGGCAGGATCCAAAACCCAGTCAAGTCAGTGTGAGTCTTTCCCTTGATTTTAATGGGCTTTGGATCAGGCCTACAGCAAGGAGATTTCCTCGTTTTAGCCCGTTTGCTGTTTGGCCGATGTAAACTTGTCAAGGAGACTCAAGTAAGCTTAAAACAACCACCTGTTTACAGTGACAGGAAAAGTAAAGTGAGATCCAGCTCTTGCAGGAGGAGAGAATTTAAACAATGCAAGAGGTGGTTGCATGTCATTTCAGCAGTCGCCCTTTCTCTTTGATCTGCGCTTAAGAACTGGGAACATCACGGATCATATGGTCATTAGAGAAGTGTGCCACTGAATTTATTCCACCTTGAAGTCTGAAGTGTTTGCCTTTCCCTAAAAGTCTCCTCCTACTTCCTTTTCAGTGTAAACCTGCCCTCTGGATTCCTTTAGCAGAATCAGTCCCTACATATTGCAGAATAGGCACTATTTGCATTTCTGAGCAGTAGTTTTCTCTGAGTTTGGAACAATTTATTGCAAGAAAGTTCAGGCTGCTTTTTTACTATTTGTATTTCAGTAGAGCATTGAAGCTCCTACTTCAGAGCCTCATTGCATTTGGTGTGGTACAAACACATACTAAAAGCCAGCTCCTGCCCTGAAGAACTTATACTCTGAATAGACAAGATAGGTAAAGGAAATTTAAAATATTTTAACAAAAGAACTGGACTCTGTTCCATTTAGCTTTTGCTTTACACATCAAAACAAACAACAGCAAATGTCTCTTTCTCATGTTTTGTCTTAAACAATATGAAATATCATCATGCTGTTTTCTGTGTGTGGTTTGTATTTAACCCAAGAGCAGGCTTGTCTTTTGGCTAAGGTACAAGAGTAGAAGTCAAGGAATCTGGTTTCTTTTCCTGCTCTGAGACAGATCTCTTAGCCTCATTTTCCTTTTCTAAAAAATAGAGATACAGTAGTGATACGTCCCTGTCTCACAATGGTAGATGTGTTAAGCATGACTTAAGCATGTTGGTATCTTTAAGCATGAAGTCAATAGGATTACTCATATGCTTAGATATGTAAGTACTATGATGGACAGCACTCAGTCAGAATATGCATAGGTGAGATATCTTTTTCATCAGGTCACCTTCTAAGGAACTTTTCAATTCTAACATAATGCTGTACAAGAGTGACAAAACAGATAAAATGAGAATTTGATAAAAATGTTCAGTATTTCATTGCAGGCCAGTTTATGACCCAGAATGCTAGTTTCATGATAATTTGGTGAAAATGGAAGTACTGCTATTTCTATAGTCTGAGGCACAGAGAGAGCAAGTGACTTGCCCCAGGTCACACAGAAAGTCTGTGGAAAAATCAGGTTTGAGACCAGCTTTCCTGAATCCCAGCTCTGTGCCTGAGCCACAACTCTGTCCTTCCTGGAGCAGTGCCTGTTTACACCAATGAAAAATTTGGCATAAGAATAAGTACCGGAGAAGCAAAATATCATGTTGGTTCAACATGGGGAATGTGTGTCCTTTAAAAGCAGAGTCCTCATCCCCTGTCAGATTTTAAAGCAGATGTGTGCAGAAAAATTGCCAAACCTCTCTGGCCATTTCAATAAAACCAACTCTTTTCATTTCTTTGAATTTAGAAAGGTGCTTCCACGCTGTTACATTGAGCTCCAGTTTGTTGATACCTTCAGCAAGTATTAACAAGAGGTAATGTCATGGGGAAGTGAGACCCGTATCTCAGGTTACCCTATAAATTGATGAAGGCTTCAGAAAGGATTACAGGCCCAGAGCCCTCCTAAGTACAGGGATGCCATTACAGCTAAATCAAAGGTAACCATGGGGCTTGGCAGGTAACTGTCAACATCTAAGGGAAGGAGCAGGCCCGTGAAGGAGTTCTGTGTCAGGATTAAATTCGGCCAGCTTTATTTTTATTTCGGGTGAAGGGGTCAGGCAGAAAATCTATCCCTAGTGGCCTTTATTTACAGTTAGCAGGGGACAGCTGATGAAGCATTTAGAGGAAGAAGGATGAGCCAGTCACTCCTGAGTCAGATCATCCTGATGACAGACTGAGGATGTCGAACTGACATAAAAGCTAGGAAGGTACACTGACTCTGGAGCCTTTTATGAATGAAATGTAGGGTGGTCCTAAAAAAGTCAGACAGTGGAGAAACGCCCATTTATTTCAATAGGGACAGGACTTCACCCATAATCTTTACAAGTGCAACACTTTGTACTTTTAATAGCGGAATCAGCCCCAACCTGCATGAAGTAAAAGTATATTACCTTTCTACTCCCTGCAGCTCCTTTAAAGCTCCTATATTGATAATACTTAGCTCTTATGGAGCAGTTTCCACCTGTAGATCTCCAGGCAATTTACAGAGGAAGTAACTATAATTATTCCCACTTTACAGCTGGAAAAACGGAGGCATGGAGCAGTGACATGACTTGCTCAAAGTCAGATAGAAAGTCAATGGCAGAGGCAGGACAGGACAGTCAGATCTCTTGATTGCTACTCTATTGGTTTATCCACTGCCTCTGCTATCTGGCTGCAACCCTTCTTCCAACAGGACACAAAAGTAAATAATTGAAATAAATGTTCCACGTTCTCCCAACCTGTTTAGACCTAGCCTGTTAAATGCCCACCTATGAAATCTGACACTTACTTTAAGATTCTGCTATTTTTTGAAGTTATAAAAGAGTTCCCCATGGTAGCCTCTGGGTGCACACATGTGTGTCTGTTCTACAACATCACAATTTAAAGCTGACTTTCGTTGGAGGGGGCCAAGGGGGAATACTGGATTTGTGGCCTAGTGGCTTCAGGACTGGGCTGGGACTCAGGAGAGTTGGCTCTGTCCTAGCCTGTCAAGTAACCTTGGGCAAGTCATTTCATGTCTTTGTGCCTCGGTTTCCCCATCTGTAAAATAGGGAGAATGATACTGACCTCCTTTGTAAAGCACTTTGAGATCTATGGATGAAAACTCTATATAAGAGGTAGGTATTATTATTACTATTTGCTTCTTTTTTAGGTAAGATGCAAGAAAGGACTTTTTCCTAGCCCCAAACACACATTTTTTTCTGCTTGGTTTTTTTTTACATTAGAAATTCAGGTATTTTCTGCCCTATTTTTTGCTGGAAGACTCTATGGGCAATTAGACAACTGATAGAATTATGACATTGAGTATACCATAATGCAAGTAAAATCTGATTAGTTGAGATGAGAAGTGATTTTATTTTTGTATTCAAAGGTTTAAAACGCCCTGACTTTTGCAACTATCTATTTCATTCAGACACCTGAGAATCATTTGAGAGAAAAGAGGTCTCTTTTAAAGACGCAACACCCTTGTGTCCTACCATAGGGTTTGAGAAAGAACCCTATCCATATCTGAGCCCCCTGTGGCTGAATTCATTCCACCACCTCATTCTCTCACACATCCCCCTGCAAAACCAGGAAAGAGCAGACTAGACATTCCTAATACATCCAGGTGAAAAATAAGAAGAAAAACCCCTGACTTGCTATGCTCCCTTTATAAATGATAAAGAAACAAACAAGAAAAAACACACCCTCCTTTTTTAGTTCTTTGCAGGAAAGTTTTAAGGACAATTGGGCAGTTGATTCCACTCTCCGTGATGCTGAAGGGAATTTGGAGTAACTCAGCTGAAGTCAGCGGCATCTGGCTCTAACCAATTTGAGGCAAAGTCAACTGGAAAAACACCTTCCCAGACGGCAACAGATTCAGGTTCAAGCCCGAGAAAACAGATAGGCTTTGCCAGGTGCCCTGAAGAGCAACCCAGTGCCTGCTATGTGGTCCTGAGCATCCTTAGATCCCTGACTGAGCACTTCACAAGGAAGACAGATACAAAATAAAAGTCCTGCCGCATTTGCCTCCCAGATGCAGGAAATCCTCACACACTCCTAGAACAGCAAGGCCTTCTGAAAACCCTGCAAGGAGCCTGATGTATAAGGGTTAACCAGCACTGACTGAAATTGAAGAGACAGTCCTGGATCATATGCACTTATTATGTGTCAGACAATATGCTTTATCTCCTGCTAATCTCCTCATCTGCAGCTATGCTCACTTCAGACAGGATTCAGATTATCTCTGATGATGAGGTGCTATGGACTACTGGCTGCAAGGGATGGAGGTGAAACTCCGGAGAATACTTTAATTATGCTATGAACTATGGTCCAGTAAACTGAAAGGCCATTGTTTAATCTACTAGAAATCATCTATTTTAACAGATAAAGGGATTCAAGTTTAGGTCCACCCCCCTCCCCGAACAGTGTGCTATTCCAGTTGCTAATGGAACATCACAGCTTTGAATGAAACAGAAAACCCAGAGAGAAGCATCTGAGACATCAACATCACTTCTTGGGACATTCACATGGGTTGTCCCCCTTTGATGCTGTTTAATCATCTCCATCTCCCTCACCCTCTCAGAGCACAGCATAAATCACCTTGTTTCCCTTCCCTTCCCACCTTTGATTTTTAGAGCTTCAGGCCAAGCATTTCAGAACAGGCAATGTGAATTCTTGACTCCACCAAAACCTGTTGACTTCCACGGGGGGGAAATTATCCCACATCTGCCTAATGCCGAGTATTTTGCAATTTCCTCTGAAGCATCTGGTCTTGGCCAGTGTCAGAGACAGTGTATTGGACTAAACGGACCACGAGTCAGATTCAGTATGTCAGCTCCTATGCTGCTGAATCCAGAGTGGTTTGATCTTTCAGGCCTTGATCCTCCAGCCCTCACTCAGGCAAGACTCCCATTATCAAACCTTATTTGTATTATTGTAGTGCCTGGGAGCCCCAGTCATGGACCAGGAGCCCATTGTGTTAGGTGCTGTACAAACAGAGGACTAAAAGTCAGTCCTTTTGTCTTATCTCTTTGGTTTTCAGTATGCATTAAAAGTGGTTGCCTATCTTGAGGATTGCCTTTAGTCTATCTGTCTACCATACCTAACTACTTATACTGAGAAATGGTAGACCTTAGACCCAATGAATCTGAGCATTTCTGAGGTGAGATCCTTAGTTCAGGTTCCAGTGCATTCCTTTGGATTATGTGTGTCAGAATTTTGGGAGGTGTCTTAATTATGAAATTAAGGCACAAACCTCAATGGATGCTATTGGGTGCTCAGTGCGTTTGAAAATCTGGCCATTTATTTCTATATGGATTTTTGAGTACCTCACTTAGGGCTCCAGTTTTTTAAGCATATAGCCCACTAGCCAAGGATCTTTGGGTATTAAAAAGATGGGGCTTTTCTGAGACATCCTGGAGCTTTCAGCACCCAGAACTGGAGCCAGAGTTTCAGAAGAGCTCAGTTCCCAAATAGGTGCCCAGAATTTCAAAATGCTCCACACATTGGAGACTGAAAACTTGTCAAGACGTGTTGCAAAGGGAGCTGCAGGGAGCGGAGCTCTTTTGACAATCTGGTGCCAGTTGTGTATGTTGAGCACTTGAAAATCTGTCCCTTGGTTATTCTTATTATTCATTTCTATTGCCATGGTCGTGGACCTGGTGCTGTACAAACACAAAACAAACCATCCCTGCCCCAAAGAGCTTACAATCTAAGTATAAGACAAGAGACAACAGATGAATCCAGACAGACAGGGGAGTCCAAGGACACAATGAGGCAATATTGGTCAGCATGATGGGCTGTGGCCTCAGCACACCAGCAGCCTAGCCAGTGTCAAGATGTTTGTAGCCACCCCAGCAAAGGGGAGTATTAAGCAGGGTTTTGCAAGAGGACAATGTGTTCATTTTGCAGATATTTATGGGGTGCTTCTCCCAAGCGGGATGTAAAGTTCAGCATCTTATATGTCAGGGCTACCAGCCCCAAATGCATGCAGGTATTTAAAACACCAGAGTCTATATTGTCCCACCCTGCTTATGGGAGAGGGTAGCATGCACTGGCTTCTCCCTTTGCATATGGATGGGGGCAGTACCATTTCCGCAGCACTGTCTCTTACTCAGACCCTGCACAAGTGCTCCATGCAGGAGGAGCCCGGTGGAGTGCTGGGGACAGCAGGACAGTTCCCTGCCAATGCTGGGTTGACCCCTACTCTACATGGTCCAGGATTTGTGAAAGCTTTAAAATGGCCTTTTCGGTAAATAGATTTTTATCAGTAAAATAAATGTATTAACTTGGAGTCAAATCCAGGAACCCCCAAAGAATCAGGTCCAAGGGTATCCCAAGTGTACACCCCAGGGCAGCAATTGCCCCTGTTGGCCTGCTCCCAGGAACGAAGACCGCAGGACTGAGCCCTTTTAACTTAAATCACAAAGGCGGTTATAAAAGCTTTGCTAGAAAGGACAGAACAAAATCCTTCCCAGCCCTGAGCTACCCGCTCCATTTAAAATTCCACATGGTGCTTCCAAAAGAGAGGAATCGTCACAACGCTAACAGTAGCTTGGTTTGATCTTGCTCACACGTTTCCAGACTTGACTGGGAGAGAGAGAGCCCCCTGCTTAACATCACTCGCAGGAAAGGAGCTTTCAGGTACAGCGCTAGCCACACACCTTCAGCAGATGGACTTTATTATTGTTACCAAACAAAACCAAGTGGGATTATGTTTATGGGCTCAGCAGTGGGGATTCTTTATATGAATCTGCTTGAGCCAGAAGTGACACTGTTTTTTGAGAGCTGCAGGAAGGAATGCAGAGATCTGAGTGCTTCTGGAAACGTGTTTCCAAACATTTGGAGTGTGTGCTTAATCCAACCTCAAACAGCTGACTTCCTTCTGTTTCCTTAGAGCAGAATCTCCCCCGCCCCCACACCCCACTTGCTAACTCCCCTGACAGACCAGTCTTCTCTTCCAGCTTGCTCAAATCTATTCCAAACTAAAGCCATTCAGATCTATCCTGAAAAACCCAATTCTTCTCTGACACTTGCAACTGCTAACCCATGTAATCTATTGCTGCCATCACCTGGTTTATATTTAGTCACGCTTTATGTACAGGGCACATTTATTGGTAGTTTATAAAGGACTGATAAATGGTTCACCATTTATTAAAACATCTATAAATAGCCGGTTGTTAGGCTCCAATTCAGGAAGGTACTTAAGCACGTGCCCAACTTGCAGCATGTGAGCAGTCCCATTGACTTAAAAGGGCAGGAAGTAAGTCAGAGAGAGAAGGCTAGTGGTTCTCTTCTGTGTGTGTGTGTGGGTATTTGGGGACACTGAAGAAGTTTATACGAGCCTGAGATATATTATTATTATTATTTGTATTGCAGAAAGCATTTAGGATCTCCAGTCATGGAAGAGTACCCCTTTGTGCTAAATGCTGTGCAAACACAGAACAAAATGATGGTCCCTGCCTGGAAGACCTTACAATCTAAGTACTGTAACATACCATAGGGAGGCAAAGTTAGGTGATCACACAGGACTAGTAGATACTGAGAGGAGGGGAAATGCACAAATTCTCCTTAGGTAAGGAGTAAAAGCTTTTTACACACACACACACACTTCCCATATTCATGCCAATAAACCTTTGAGACCACACTATCAGATATTCTAGTACCTATATACAGAACATACCACAGGGGGAGTGAAAAACAACTCCCTAGAGCAGATTAATGGGAACTTGGGCCCTGATCCAGAACAGCACATAAGCATATGCTCAACTTAAAGCATGGGAGTAGTCCCATACTCACGTGTTTAAAGTTTAACTTGAGACCCAAAGGTTTGGCCCTATTGCCCCCCCCCCTCCAAATGCTGATTTTCCTGCAGCAAGAAGGGAGAGGAAACAAATCTGTGCTAGCTTATTCTTGCATGCTGGGATCTGTTCCCAATTGTTCTGTCCAGGGAATAGCAGAAGGGTGAGAGCTGTGTGCACAAGATCCCCCACCCCCCATATGTGGATCATGAGAGGCCCCATCAGGCCATTATTGGCTTGCCTCTGTAGCCACTGGGGAAGAAAGGAGGCTTATATCCACCAACCACAGCCAAAAGGAACCAAAACGCGATTGTGAAGTAATAAAGTGACACGCACGGTCATGGGTGATGGGATTTGCTTAGCCAGTTGCTTGAGAGCACCCACTTTTTTTGTCAGTATAGAGCCAGATCCAACTCCCACTGAAGTCAATGGTGTCTGAATCAGACCCCGAGGCTCTGACACTGCAGTGTGATCCATGAAGCCAATAAGCCTCCCTGTGCGGTAGTCCACCCCAGTGCACCACATACAGGACTGAGATGTCTGATCCCAATCCTGCAAACACTTACTCACATGCTTAACTTTAGTTGTGTAAGGGTATGTCTACACTGCAATTAAAAACTCTTGGCTGGTGCATGCCAGCGGACTCAGCTCAGGCTAAGGGGCTGTTTAATTGCCATCTAGACGTTCAGGCTTGGGCAGTAGCCCAGGCTCCAGGACCCTGCAAAGTGGGAGGGTCCCAGAGCTCAGGGTGCAGCCTGAATCAAACGTCTACATTGTACTTAAACAGTCCCTTCGCCTGAGCTCGAGTCAGCTGGCACAACCCAACCACAGATTTGTAATTGCTGTGTAGACATACCCCCAGTGAGCTCACTACACTGTTCACATATGTAGAATTAAGCATGCATCCAAATGTGTGGAGGGGCAGGGCCTTAGATCATAAGCCCTTTGAAGCAGAGACATTGTCTTCCTACTGGTCAATACAGCACCTAGCAAGCAGTGTAAAAACATTTAAATCTGTGAACTACAAACAAGAATTAAAAAAATACAGTGCCAAAAAATGAATACCATTAATACAATACAATAATACCTAGCTCTTATATAGCACTTTTCAGCTGCAGAGCTCAAAGCGCTTTACAAAGGTCGATAGCATTATCCCCATTTTACAGAGGGAAAAACACTGCACAGAACAGTGAAGTGACTTGTGCAAGGTCACCCAGTGGGCCAGTAGCAGATCCGAAGGTGAAACCCAGGTCTCCTGAGTCTCAGTTCAGTGCTCTAACCACAATTTATCATGGCCTCCATAACACAATTACTAATATTTAATGAGACTCCTCGTGGGATAAATGTCATACAAATGCTTTGGTGCAACACAGTGGCTTGTGGGTACTTTTCAAACCTTAACTCTGTATCTCCTCACATAGGTGAATTTTATTCAGACTATTATGTTGAAGATGTTTTTACTTTTGTATTTCAATACCTCACTTATCTCATTCCTTCATGTATTTCTATGGCATGAACTTCTCTCCGGCCAGTCTTAAAAATAGAAAGAATAAGGATGCTAATAAACGGGGATGAAAATTCTGGATCTTTTAATTTTTTTTATTGTAAATAGGAATTCGTTCTGGCAAAAATTAAAAGTAGTAAGATCTTTATCATGTAGTGACAATCTACCTATACAATATACTAATTTAGTACATTCTATCTTAAAGCTATAACAACAACAGATAAAATAAAAGTATTTTCAAGTCCACACACTAAAAAGGTTTCAATCACCTCCACTATTTGTATGGAAAATAGGTGTTTAATTTAGGTGACATACAAGCAATTTCATAATGTTATAAAGTTGTTTTTTATTTGTTTTCCATTTCATATTGTTTAGTTAAACAAGGATGATTTTAAAAACTCATATTCTTTGCTAGATCTAAATCAGCATTAATTTTTAGCTCAGGTCCTTTGATTCAGAAATTAACTAAGGAAAACTTAAAAGAGAAATACATTCCTTTCAGGAGAATATCCTTTCTCAGTCCTACATTGTAATAGCCGGGATATGCCTGTAGGTGGCTCTGCAATTGTCCAAATAAAACAAGACCCCGAAGCAAAATTTGTAAAGCGATGTAATGATTCCACTTATAGATTTTCTTCCTAGCGGGATGATCACAGACTTTTTGAACTAACGGGTAAACACAGATTCACTGTCATTTTACAGAATACATATATCAACAGAGATCTTCAAACACAGAAGTAACTTTGCTTTTAAAATCAGGCCTCTTCTTGTTCTTCAGACGTCCCCATTATGCCATGACTGAGCAAGAAACTTGTCTGAATTCTCTTTAAATAATTTGCCTATCGCCTACTTAAACTTTTAATTGGTCATTTTCCAGCAAACTAGTTGTGGGACTGTTATAAATAACGAACGTTTAAGAGTAAGAATCAAAACAAGACAATGCAAAACATTAAAAAAGTCATCGTGTTTCGGCTGATGCTTGGACTAAAAAAATAAACACACGTAGCAAATTCTTTTCTACAAGGAAAAATGCACAACCACGAGGCATAATAAAAAAAGGAAACGCAGGCTCGTATTTCCCGACACCTACCCGGGAGAATATTGTGTTCAAAGGGTTGTTTATGTTTTTAAATAAATCGATAACTGTTTTGGAGTTGTTACATTCCCTGCTCGATACACCCTGAAGAACAATTTGGGGATCTGCGCTAGAACTGCAAAGCGTGTCTGAAACTTTGCCTTGATGTTTTATAGAAATATCGTATCGACAGCAAAAGAAGTGAAGGCGTTTTATGACAGATTTATTTTCTGATTTTTCCCCCTCCTAGATGTCAGTTTAAACTCTAACTGCACATCCCTAATAACTTTGTAACGCGCGCTTTCGATTTATGTCAATGGTTTTACACATTTTATCAACAGCAAACGTAATTAAATTAAATAATAATTAGGCTTTAGAAAAAAGATTAACATCTTCAAAGCGATGAACAGAGATTATCTACATTCGTCCAACAAACCTGATATGATTGTATTAATCTTTATCATCATGAAAGCATTTTATCCTAAAGAGTCTGATTTCTCTGTGTTCATTTCCCGGCTACATTCCTGTTTACAAATCTTTATATCCAGGAGTGTCCATAAATTCAGAGACGCTTTGATTTGTTTAATCGAAAACAAAATGTTGCAAAGACAAATATTTGGCCTACATGTTAGCCACAATTAAACTTGTATTTGGAAATCACTTATGTATGTCTAAGGAAAACTCGCAAGGTGTTTCCTATTTAAATATAAATTAAAGCACCGCATTTGCGTTTCTTTCATTTCAGGTAATTTCTTATCCAGCGTTATTTAAGTGTGATCTATCCCTGTATATTACCGGGCCCGTAAAAGACACTTTAAATTACACAAAATATGCAAGTTAACCACATGCTGCTTTCAAATTCCAGTCCGTGGGATCCCCTGGATTTTAATAGGTTTGCACATAATTTAACGCAGAATTTGGAACGCCTATTATTCCACGTTGTTAATCGTTTAAAACATTTTTAAATGATGTCCATTATTTGATGTTAACAAACCTGCTTTGTTTATGTACTAAGATTAGGGGCCTAATTTGAACAGCTTTTACAGTATTTTTATTATTTTATGTTTTGTTTTGTTTTTAGAAATGATGCATAGATACTAGTGAAAAAAATATGCACACAGTATTGTACGAGTGAGCAAACAAGAGGGCACTTTATTGCATGGAAAAGGAGTTAAAATATAACAAATTTGACCTTCACATGGGGATTTTTTACAATTATTATAATTATGATTTTTTAAAGATCTGAGTACCTGTCTCATAGTATAAAATACAGTTGGTATGAGCTGGGAAATTCCCTAAACTGGGATGGCTTTCAAATAAACGCAACGTTCATTTTAAAGTTTTAAAAGTTAGTTTAAAGAAGTAGGATTTTTATTTTTATTTTTGGCAGATGCAAATATCTGAAACGATCCTTTCCTTTGCGATTCCCAAAGCGAGGGAGAAAACCAAAACCTAAACCTGTTTCAGAGTTGATAAATAACTAGGATCTTTTTCAAGTATCCTTAACTTTGCACACACAAAAAATGGATTTCTCCGGCGGGCACCTAAATAGAACTGGGTTAAAAATCGATTTCGATGAAGTTTTTTCGTTTGCACGCATGGGAGCAGCTCCCGATTCCCTCAATACGGGAGCTGCGGAAGTCTGAAGCCCACACATATTAATCACAGGCCTGATCCAATCCCAGTGAAGCCAACGGAGAAACTCGCGTCGACTTGTACCGGGGACTTCGGATCAGGCTCGCAATGATGTGCCTCTCGGAGGCGCAGTGGGTTGCCGTGTAGTCTCTCCCGTCCCAATTCCATTGCATTGGGCGTGTGGGGTGGGGATGTGATGGCCGATAGACTCAACACCACTTCAGTCCCGGATCGCTCGCATCCTCCCAGCAGGGCGGGCTGAGCAATGGTCCCCAAAGTGGAGGGCCGATCAGGAGAACTCCAGTATCCCCAGACGAGCCTCTCTTCCTCCTCCAGGCTCCCCCCACCCCCAAACTCCTGTCTCGCCTGCAGGGGCAGACAGCTCGGAGCTGGGGGGGGGGGGGCAGGCGACAGACAGACAGATCGCCTCCCGGTGGGGAGGGGGCCAGGAGACAGACAGACAGCTCGCCTCCCCGTGGGGAGAGGGGGCAGGAGACAGATAGACAGGTCGCCTCCCGGAGGGGAGGGAGAGCAGGAGACAGACAATCAGACAGGCAGGTCGCCTCCCGGAGGGGAGGAGCTGCCTCCTTTTCTTTCTTTTTGGGATCTACCCAGCCCCGCGTTGCCGGCCTCCCGCCCGCCCCTCGAAGGGAGCCCTCGCACTGGCTGCGGCCCCTGCCCGCCCAGCCCTGGCCCCGGGCGGGGAGGCTGGGCAGAGATGAAGGCGCTATAAGGAGCTCGCCGGCACGGGGGGAGGGGGCAGCGCAGCCGGCCGCCCCGCGTGGCCCGGGACCATGAGCGCCGGTGACTTGCAGCCCAGCTCCCCCGCCAGCCCGCAGCCCCGCCGGGCGCCCGACATGGCCGTGTACTGCGCCGAGCACTTCGGCGCCTACCCGCAGCCCGCCGCCGCGGCCGCCTCCTCCACGCCGCGGCCGGCCGCCTACGCCCTGGCCGACTACGGGGCGCCGGCCAACGCCGGCTACCTGTGGGGCGTGAGCGGCCCGGCCCCGTACCTGCAGGGCGGCCCGGGCCGGCCGCCCCCTTCCTGCCGCCCGCCTCCTACGGCTGCTCGCGGGGCGCCCCCTCCGCGCCGGGCTCGCCCTCGCCCGCGGCGGCCGAGCTGAGCTGGCTGAGCCTGGCCGGGCAGGAGGAGCTGCTGCGCCTGGTGCGGCCGCCCTACTCCTACTCGGCGCTGATCGCCATGGCCATCCAGAGCGCGCCCGGCCGCAAGCTCACGCTGAGCCACATCTACCAGTACGTGGCCGAGAACTTCCCCTTCTACAAGCGCAGCAAGGCCGGCTGGCAGAACAGCATCCGCCACAACCTCAGCCTCAACGACTGCTTCCGCAAGGTGCCCCGCGACGAGGACGACCCGGGTGAGCGCCGGCGGGTGGCCGGGGAGGGGGGGGGGCGCGAGTGGGACGGGGGGGGCGGGGCTCCCCAGGGGCTGGGGGGCGCGAGTGGGACAGGGGCGGGGATCCCCAGGGGCTGGGGGCGCGAGTGGGACCGGGGAGGGGGATCCCCCGGGAGTGGGGGCGCGAGTGGGACCGGGAGGGGATCCCCAGGGGCTGGGGGGGCGCGAGTGGGACAGGGGAGGGGGATCCCCAGGGAGGGGGGGGGCGCGAGTGGAACAGGGGAGGGGGTGCTCAGTGGCTGGGGCCCCACGGGTGGTGCCCGGGAGCAGGGGGATTGGGGATGCCCAGGCCGGGCGCTGGAGGGGAAGAGGGCCGCTGAGCGGATCGGGAAATGAGTGCGACTGGGAGGGTGCCCGGGGGCGGGGGGGGGTGCTCAGGCGGCTGGGGGGTGTTGGATGGAGGGGTGCCCAGGGGGCTGGTGGCAGAGGGGGTGTTGGATGGGGTGCCCAGGGGCTGGTGGCAGAGGGGGTGTTGGATGGGGGTGCCCAGGAGGCTGGGGAGATGGCAGAGGGGGTGTTGGATGGGGGTGCCCAGGAGGCTGGGGGGTGTTGGATGGAGGATGCCTCGGAGACTGGTGGCAGAGGGGTGTCCCCAGGAGGCCGGCGGAAGAGAGGGGTGTTGGATGTGGGGGGCAGGAGGCCGGCGGAAGAGGGATTGGGGATGCCCACGATCCTGGAGGGGGCGGTTAAGCGGACCGAGGGGCTAGGGTGGGGAGAGGGACCCAGGGGGACCCGAGGGGAGCGCTGTACCGGACAGGATCTGGCCGACCAGGGAGGGGGCTGAGCAGCATCTGCCCCTTGCACGGCTCTGTGCCGGGACACCCGAGGCGTAGGGCGGGGAGCCCCTGCGCTGTAACCCCCACTGGCGGCCCCCGGCCGGCTCGGAGCTGGGTATCCGGCGCGGGGCTCGCACCAGGGGAGCTCGGGCAGGGGGACGGGATCCCGGGATGTGGATCCCGGTCGCTCCCCATGAGCCGGCCTGGTGCGGGGCGGGCGGGCAGAGCTCCGTGCAGGCTGGGGGCTGCAGGGGGGGGGGGGGTGCGATGACAGTGTAACCCGGGGTGTCGGACCGCCCCCACCCCGGCTGCTCCGCCCAGCTGGGGACACCGAGGGGCAGATCCTGTGATGGCGGGTGGGGTGGGATATTGTCCCCATGGGAGTAGCTGGATCCAGGGCCCCAGGTTCACTTCCCAGCGGGGCAGGGCCCTTCTGGGGTTGGATGCCCATTATGAGGTTCCTGCCCTCTAGGGCAAGGGGAGGGGCCCTTAGCACCGATCTGTCCCAGCCCCAGGGTGTAAATCCAATCTGCTCTCTGGCTGTGGGGGGTACTGTAGAGATGCAGGGTCCCACCTACCCTGAAGGATGGTGTGGCTCAGACATGCACATTGGGTGCAGAGGCCCGTGGGGGAGGGGGGATTAGGGCTGTAGCCAGGTGGAGTGGGGGGTACATGTCCTGCTCAGTAGGGAACAGGGGCGGGCGAGTGGGGCAATTTGCCCCGGGCCCGCAGGGGCCCCCATGAGAGTTTTTGGGGCCCCTGGAGCAGGGTCCTTCACTCGCTCTGGGGGGCCTGGAAAACTCTTGCGGGGCCTGGGGCCCCCGGAGCTTCTTCCGCTCTGGGTCTTTGGTGGTAATTCGGCAGCGGGAGTCCCCGCCGCGGGTCTTCAGGGGACTTCGGCGGTGGGTCCCGGAGCGGAAGGACCCCCCGCCACCGAATTACTGCCAAAGCAGGGGCCCCCTGCCACCGAGGACTCCAGGCCCCCTGAATCCTCTGGGTGGCCCTGGTGGGAAAAGGGCTTTTTAATGCAAGTGCATGAGGGCCCCCTGGGTGCAAAGGGATTCAGGGCTTTCCCTGCACAGAGATCTGAGGCATGGTGTGTGCGTGACTGTGTCCAGGCGGCAAGGGGGCCCCTGTGGGTGTGCTGTATTTATTTATATGCACACCAATCCCCCTGGCCCATTGGCACGTGTGCAGCACTGAGAGAGACCCCACCAGTAGATGCTCCCTCCCCCATAATCTGCCCTGAACCACAACGTGGGTGAGATGGCCCCACACATGCCCAGCACTGCTAATGTACCCCTCTATTTCACCCTACCCCAGCAGAGCTGTATCAGGATGAGCGAGTGAGTGCGGGCCTACACTGCAGTGCAGGTCTCCCTGGGATTGGGGTGCCAACGGGTGAGTGTGGGTTACAGGTCCCTCTGTGCCTGATCCACGGAGGAGATGGGGCTGTTACAGCCCCAGCTAGCTTAAGATGGAGCATGTTGTGCTTTTAGCGCTTGAGGTCCCCTGTTCAATCCCTGGTGCGTTGGCTAAGATGGCGGCCGAAACACACACTTAAATGACAAGGGTGTAATTGGGGAAGCATTAGGAGTTCTGTCTGCAGGGCCCTTTTACTCTGTTTGGGGTGGGGCTGTAGGCTCGGAGGCGCAGTTCTGATCCTGCTAAGTGGCTGCAAGATTCATTCCCGGTGCGTGGTCGGTGGGGCAGATTCTGAATTCCTGAACGTAAGTCAGTGAAATTGCAACAGTGCGAGAGGAGAATCAGGCTCTGGTCAGCAAGTCTGGAGTGGGTGTTTGGCAGGTGCAGGTTGTGCAAATGCTGGGGTGGGGGGTGAAGGAGGGTGCAGATCCTGCTCAGGGGGTGCAGGGCATCTCTTGGAGGAGCTCCCTGTCTGACTCCTTCTCTGTCTCCTTCAGGGAAGGGGAACTACTGGACCTTAGACCCAAACTGTGAGAAGATGTTTGACAATGGGAATTTCCGGCGCAAGCGCAAACGGCGCTCTGAGCCTAACACCCCCACTGTGGTGTCCTCTGGGGGGGCCCTGAAGGCTGAGGAAGGGCGTCCCATCCCGGCTGCTGCAGGCAAGCCCTGTGGAAACAGCCCCTCCCCAGAGCTGGAACTATCACCTGCCAGGGACCATCCCAAAAGCTCCTCTTCTCCGGGCATCATCTCAGCCACCCCAGGCTGCCTGAGCACCTTCTTCAGTAGCATGAGCTCACTGAGCAGCGGAGGGAGCCGCCTGGCAGGAGGCTTCAGCAGGGAGCTGCACCATCGGAACTTCCCCACTGGGCAGATGAGTGGTGGCACCTTCACTGCCTCCTCCAGCAGCTCCTCCCAGGAGGGGCACCCACCAGACCAGCTGCAGCGAGTTCCGGGGCCCACTGCTGCCTATTACAACTCCTTCCACCCCAGCAGCAGCCAGGGTGCCCAGTACAACCATTACTACAACTTCACAGTAAACAGCCTCATCTACGCCCGGGATGGCACCGAGGTGTAGGGCATGGATTGCAACTCGACGGAACGAGAAAGGCTGGTTCATTCAGCAATGAGGAAGACCCCAGGCTTTTGCAAACTGCGTTTGAAGCAGGACACTTGCAGTATGTTTTCCCAGGAAGAAAAACTTACAATCTATTAAATATATATGTACACACACACAATGTGGAGTATTTCCCTACTCGTCCCTGCAAAATCACTGATCCACACAGGATGCCTGTTTGCCACGAAATTCTGCAAATGAGAACCAGAACTGGATTAGTGACTTCAGAGGTTTTTAATCTTGAATGTAGAGTTAAAAAAATAACTACAAAGAGAAAGCAGCAAGGACCAAATATAGACACATAGCAGGGGAATATTGCCTGTTGGTCATTTATTTGTGAACCTCTGTTTACAAGTGCTTTGGTCTTGGAAGAGAAAAAAAAATGAAGAGATTTCTAATGAAGTGCCTTCTAAAAATCCCTATGTCCGTGATTGCCTGTTTAGGTAATTGCTTTAGGCCTCGATCCTGCAGTGTACAATGCCTGGGTAGATTCTTTGCCCACACAGAACCCCTTTAGATACAGAGTGGCTCCATGCGGGTTCGCCAGGCTGCCTGTGCTTTGTATATTGAAGAATCAGAGCCTTAATTTTGTAAAAGAATCGTTTTACTTAAGCTTAGTACCAAAGACACACAATCTAGCCATACAGCTTTTAGCAAGAGAATAAACACAGTGAATATTTTTATACATATTTGTACGTAATGTACTACTCTGTACATACATTTCTATGGGATTTTATATTTGTAAATTATGCTCTGGAGTTTGTACTTATTTATAATGTGTTTGACATTTGGGAAAGTTTATTTTGCCTTTCCTTTCCCTAACCCCCATTCCCCTCCTCCTTTTTTTTATTGTAGTGTATGAATGAAACTTTTCAAACTGAACAACTTTTTGGGGAATAAAATATTTACAGTTAGATTTTTGCTTGTTTGTTCATCAACAGATTTTATTTTACTTTTTTAGATGGTTAGGGACAAGGGTTGGGACAACAGATACAGGGACTCAACACTTTCCTCTGTGCCAAGGAAAAAATGTTGCTTTCAGCTCAAAGGAGAAGTGTGTGGTTTGATTTACAATCTCCTGATGGGTAATTGTGAAAGCTGGACTGAAGCTTTTGCTGGTTTTAAACAGTAAATTGCCTATTTTCAGCTTAGGTTGGTTAATGTATAGTAATTGCTTGCAAAGTTAATTGGAGCAGGACTGACTCATGTAGGATCAAGCTCATGCAGCCAAATTCAGACCCTGGAGTCAAAGGAATTACACCCATTTAAGGTTCCTCAGCAGAGTAATCCAGTGGAGGTCAGTGGGCCAAAATGTGCTCTTATACATTAGTTCAAATCTGGAGAAACTCCCTTAACTTCAGTGAAGTTTCTTCTGATTTACAGTTGTGAAAGAATCAGTCCCATAGTACATAATATCCATGATGTAAAAATTCCTCACATTTCTGAGGTTTACATCAGTTGTTGGCAGGGATTTGATGTAATCAGCCAGCTTGTATAAATGCTTTTTAAAGGCATGTAACATATACAGTGAAAACAAAAGAAAGCATGACACTGAAATGGCAGTACAATTGCAGTACTGTATTTAACAATGAATCATGGGCATCCAACTTATTAGAATGCCATGCAAGCAGGTAACATTTTTGTCTCTAAAACTCAAAACAATATTTCATCCAATGCAATCCAGCACCAATAGAGACAACCTAGCACTGATATAACCATGCACTGTACCAATGCAAGAGCAATCTAGAGCCTGATACTACTTCCCTCACTTAGGGCCTGATCCAAAATGCATTGAAGCCATGGAAAAACTACTGACTTCAATAGGCATTGGATCAGGCCCATAGGCATAGCTCAGGAATACTGCATCTGCACAAGCCTTTTTCCTCTAAAGTCTGCTAACACCGGTTCAGCTCCATTGGTTGAAGCTCGGGGTGAAGCGCTGGTGTAGATAGCTCCATGTGGCTGTCAACATTTTAACCCTCCATGCTCAGAGAAGACCCACACAAGATGGTGCTTAAAATGCAATCCGTCCCCTGAAGGTGCAGGCTCATGGGGGCCTGGCTTGGTCCTAGTTTGTGAAATGCTGAACACTCTCATCTGTCATTGAGGTCTCAGTGGCTTCCAAGGGACAGAATCTGTGGGAGATGGTGAGAATTTGGGGACTGCTATCAGGAGGGCATAGAGGGGGGTGGTGCTGGCTTTGGTGTTTCCCTGCTTAATGCTTCTTCCTCCCCAAGAAAGAGAGACATCTGAATTCACCCTCAACAATCTCAGCTACCCAATGGAGGCATGTGAGTTTCACAAGCGGTATCTTGAAATCAATTCCTTTCAGCGTTTGTTTCTAAATATCCTGAGTGAATGTGGAGCCTGTAATTTTTTTTTTTTTTATAATGCATGAAGAGAAGAAAACTTGATCAAAAAGTGCAAGCACCTTTCTTTGGCAAACATATGGGCCTTCAGAAAGGCTCACTCATCATTTTGTTACCTGCAGCGTAGTAGTAGCTGTGTTGATCCCAGGAAATTAGGGAGACAAGGTGAGTGAGGTGATCTCTTTTATTAGATCAACTTCAGTTGGTGAGAGAGACAAGCTTTGGAGCCAAACAGCTTTTAAGGTCTGGGAAAGGTACTCCCAGCATTACAGCTACATGCAAGGTCGCTCTGTGTAGCTCAAAAGCTTGTCTCTCTCATCAACAGAAATTGATCCAATAAAAGATATTACCTCTCCCACCTTGTCTCCATAACATCCTGTGCTCACAGTTCTGATTAATTCTCATCAGCTATCCCCCAGAGAAGAGGCCATGGGCCTGATTTACCAGAGGGAATGAATCAGACTCTTTTTGTACAAGAATAAGCTGATCCCATAGGCTTGATTCTGATTTCACACCAGTTTAACTCCACTGACTGCAGTCTAGTTATTTGTAATTTACACTGCTGTCACTTGGAGCGTAATCAGGCATTTTTGTGTAGGGAATCTTTGTTTTCATTTGGTAGAGGGCCACAATGAAAGAAAGATTCCTCTGTGTTTGGGAAAAATCCCCTTTTCTTGAGTAGTTTGAGACTCTGAGAAGGAGCAAGCTTCCAGAACTTTATTTTAGTATTATTGGGGGATGGGTGAGGGAATGAAAGAAAGCCATCAAATTACTCTAGTAGTGGTTGCATCATCAGGACCAGGAACATCACTGAAATTCCTTTGTTTAATCAGCTTGTGGAGTTAAATGTAAATAAGGCTCCCTCCTGTGAGTCAGGGCCATAGGATTGGGTCCACAATGTAGAGCTTGATTAAGGTCCTGATCCTGCAGTCTTTACTCAGTGAAACTCCTGGGGGTACCTTTGAAACATGAATGCACCCCATTAGTAGGGGCCTGACCTTGCAATGTGCCAGTAGCCCCGGTGAAGTTAATGAAGGATGACTGCGACCCAAACTCGGCTGGATCAGGGCATATAGTTACACTGCTCATCTCTGCAACCCTTACAAGTCAATGGGACAATTCTCATGAGCATGGGTTTCGGGGTTGGGCTGTTAATAGGCTCAAATATTCTAACCACATTTGCATTTTTTCTCCTCTTGGTGTCAGGGTTAAATCCTGCTCCCCTCCTGTGGCGTGGATGGAAGCCCTTGCCTGAGGTAGGTAAGCACAGGCTTTGCCCCGAGCCTGAGTATGTGAATATAAATGTTTGGGTGTTCATGATAAAGCAACCTGCCAAAGGGGCCCTTGATACTAGCATTCCGACTAATAGACACCTCGTCTGTGCTGAGAGGAGTTGAGTGAATGAGGCTTAATGGCAGCCTTTAGCTTTTCCTTTTGTTATTAAAAATGACTCCTCATTTAAAACCATTTAGCAACCGCCCAAGTCATGGGAGAATGAGGGCAGCAGGATTGGGCTTAATGAAAGACACTCAAAAAAACAACAGTGCTATTGTCATGGGCCGTCTTCATTTAAAATGAGCGCCCCAAGAGCAGGGGGGAAAAGGACAACAGGGACAAAAGACTATGAGTCCCACCCCTGAATCCCTCTGCCTCTCCCTCCCCTCAAGCCCCAAGAAGCCAGCAAGGCCTGTCTTTTTGGTCTGTGTTTGTACAGTACCTAGCACAGTGGGGTCTTGGTCCATGACGGGCTTTGGCACTATGATAATACAAATAATAATACCAACAATGGGACCAGCAGTGCAGCGCCAACAGTAGTCATGCTCCTAGTCTGGGTATGTCTACACTAGAGTTTCAATGAGCATTCTGAGGCCAGATCCTGAGCCTAGTGAAGTCAACGGGAAAAATCCCCTTTTCTTGAGTAGTTTGAGACTCTGAGAAGGAGCAAGTTTCCAGAACTTTATTTTATTATTTTTGTGGGATGGGTGAGGAAATGAAAGAAAGCCATCAACACAGCTACTACTACGCTCAAACTGACTTCTGCTGGAGCAGAATCAAGCCCCTGGACTCCATTCCTCTCCACCAAAGCCAGGCAAAGCCCCTGAAGTTGGGTGTTCCTGCACTGAGCTAGCTCGTGATTTCTTTTTATTTCTGAACTTTCTGGGAGTTGGGGTGAAGGGGAAGCCACAAGAACTCTGGCATTTGCAGACTCAGCTAAATAGGACACCTGATGTGTGTGCTACTGTTTTGTTGTTTCTTTTATGGTAGCCCCCATCATGGACCAGGGCTCCGTTTTGCCTGGCACTATATGCATATATAATAAATAAACATACTTCCTGCTCTAAGGAGCTTTTAGTCTAAACACATGGCGAGAGGCAATGCTGGGAAAGGTAGTGTAGATGGCCACTGACTGCCACCAGCATTTTTCCAACACTGTCATTGAATCCTGCTCTGAGCAGGCCTTATTAATATAATAATAAAAATACTGGCAGCTCCCATCTGCAGGTCTGTACTGGGCCTCCCTCCCAGTGTTGCTAGCATGGATGAAGGGAAACCAACATTAGCAAATCTTTAGAAAATGTCCCTAGTGGGAATAAGGCCTAAACATCTATCATATATAGAACTGGAGGACTTGTGGCACCTTAGAGACTAACAAATTTATTTCAGCATAAGCTTTCGTGGGCTACAGCCCACTTCTGCGGATGCATTCGGATGAAGTGGGCTGTAGCCCATGAAAGCTTATGATCAAATAAATTTGTTAGTCTCTAAGGTGCCACAAGTACTCCTGTTCTTTTTGCGGATACAGACTAACACGGCTGCTACTCTGAAATCTATCATATGTTATCTCACACTGCCTTAAATCACGGGGATTTATTATGCACCAGGGGCACATGAATGCACATGATTTATTCACATGAGTAGCCCCATTGGGCCTGATTCTGATGTTACAGTAGTTTAAAAGTGGTGTAATTCCATTCAGTGGAGTTACACCAATCTGCAAGGTCAGATTCAGGCAGTGATGAGCTCCCAAAATCCTAAGAACCAGTTCCCTATCGGGTCCTCGGTGGCGGGGAGGGGGGCGTGTCTTCACTCACTCCGGGTTTTCAGCAGCATTTCGGCGGCGGATCCTTCACCCGGAGTGAGTGAAGACACACAACTTCCCGCCACCGAAGTGCCACCGAAGACCCGGTAGGGAACCGCGCAGTGAGTACAAGCCCCACTTGCCTGTCTCCCTGCCCCATCTGACCCCAACCCTCGTCCTGCCCCCAACTGCCCCCCCTCAGAACTTGCAACCTATCAACCCCCCCACTCCTTGTCCCCTGACCACCCCCTCCCGAGACCCTCCACCCTAACTGCCCCCCAGGACCCTACCCCCTACCCAACTCGCCCCACTCCCTGTCCCCTGACTGCCCCGACCCCATCCACCACCACCCCGAAAGATCCCTGGAACTCCGTCATCTCCCCAACCCCCACTGTTCTCTATCCCCTGACCGCCCCCCCCAGAACCTCTGCCCCCTCCAACTGCTCCCTGCCCCCTAGTTAACCCCTCCTCCCAGCCCCACCCCAGCTGCTCAAAGTGGCAGGAGCTGCAGAGCTGCACTGGCGTCGGCGGTGTGGCGCGCTGAGGCTTTGCGAGTGGGGAGGGGCCGGGGGAACCTCCCTAGCTGGGAGCTCAGGTGGGCCAGACAGGACGGTCCCGTGGGCCGGTTGTGGCCCGTGAACCGGAGTTTGCCCACCTGCCGGCCCCTTTAATAACCGGTTCTACACCGGCTTCTAAATTTAACAGCTGGTTCTTGTGAACTGGTGCGAACTGACTCCAGCTCACCACTGGATTCAGGTCCATTCACTATAACTGGTGACTTACAGGGATGAGCCAACTAAAAATACAGTACCTAGCCTAATCGATAGAGTGGGGCTGGTTGGGAAATGATTTTTTTCCTGCCTGAAAAGTTTTGACAAAAATGAATTTTGGTTTTATCCAAAAAGCCCCCTAAGTTTTCATCACAAAACCAAAATCCCTTCAAACTGAATGTTTTTCAGCTTTTGGCAACCCTCTTTTTTTCAGTTTTCAGCCGATCAAAACAAAAATAACTTGGTTTTCAGGTTGTGTTTTTTTTCTTCCAAAAATTTCATTTAGTTGAAAAACCATTTTTTGTGTGTGGGGGGGGAGGGGGGGATGATTGGATTTTTGTTTTTGTTTTTTTGATGAAATATAAGAGATTGATGCTCCCATGGGTAAACGAAGTATGATTTGCCTCTGCAGGAATAACAGGATTGTAATGTAAAACATTAAAGGTATTCTTTCATATTATACATGCACTATCTCTGAATCGTATCAAATAATCTTACCCCTTCATCACACAATACAAGGTGTGATAAACGTGCATGTGATCTTCATATACTGCTGAATAGAGTATTAGAACATCTATCCTAAAGGATCTTCATCTAGGGCCTGATCTGAGCACAATGGAGTTAATGGAAAGACTCCCATTGGCTCCGTGGGTTTATCAGGCCGGTAGTCAGCCTGTCTCTAGCATATTTTGGATGGTCTAATCTAGTGCCCCAGGGAGAGTAGAAAGAAGTAAAAAAATGACACATTTGTGAGCTGCACCTCATGGGCCCAATCCTGGAAAAACTCCCACTGGCTGCTGTGTATAAGGAGAAGCAGGCCCCATGTGATCATTTTTCTCTTTCCTGCAGTCCATTGTGTCAGAGTTTATTGACAAAGCAAATATCTCACCATGTAGCCAATCTATGGTAGCAATGAACAATGACAGATCAGCTCCCGATTGAGGGTTAACCTGCCTTTAACCTCCTTGGGCAACACTGATTTTATGTCTAATTAAAGTAAATAGTGGAAATGTGCTGTCTTCCTCCAAATCCTGTTGGATGGTGGCAGAGGCCAAGCTTTGCCCTGTTACTTTGGCACTACTGCACTTTATACTGACCTGCCTGCCGCATTTACAAGCAGTAAACCAAAACAAGCAGTACCACCAAAAGGCTCTTTAAAACATATAAGGTTAGATCCTCAGCTAGTATAAATTAGTGCAGCTGACTCATAATTGTTACCCACCCAATGGAGCCTGATTCTGACCTCACTTACCCCTGCTTTGCAGTGGGGTATGATTAAGGCTACATTTTAGTCATGGGTATTTTTAGTAAAAGTCATGGACAGGTCACAAGCAGTAAACAAAAATTCACTGCCCGAGACCTACCCATAACTTGTACTATATACCCCTGACTAAATCTTGGGTGCTGGGGAGGGGAAGGAGGCCTGGGGTGGGTTCTCTGGGGTGGCCTGGGGAGTGCCATGGGTGTTTGGGGGAGGCAGCACACAGCTCAGGGGCACTGTAGGTGCTCGGGGTGGGTGGGTGGCAGCTCATGCCCCGGGACCCCTGCCGGTACCTGGGAGAGGGGGGCCAGGTGACAGCTCATGGCCTGGGCCCTCCGCCGGTGCTTGGGGGACGGCAGTGGCCAGGACCCCTGCTTCTGGGGGGTGGGGGGGAGGAGAGGGTGGCAGCTGGCCCAGGGGCTGCTGGAGCTGCTCCGGCAGCCCTAGAGCCAGCCACACCAGCCGCTACAGAAGTCATAGAATCATCCCATTCTCTGCCTGAGGAAGAGACCTCAGGAGGTCATCTAGTCCAACCCCCTGCTCAAAGCAGGACCAATCCCCAACTAAATCATCCCAGCCAGGGCTTTGTCAAGCCGGGCCTTGAAAACCTCTAAGAATGGAGATTCCACCACCTCCCTAGGTGACCCATTCCACTGCTTCACCACCCTCCTAGTGAAATAGTTTTTCTTAATATCCAACCTAGACCTGCCCCACTGCAACTTGAGACCCTTGCTCCTTGTTCTGTCATCTGCCACCACTGAGAACAGCCGAGCTCCATCCTCTTTGGAACCCCCCTTCAGATAGTTGGAGGATGCTATCAAATCCCCCCTCACTCTTCTCTTCTGCTCACTAAATTATCCCAGTTCCCTCAGCCTCTCCTTGTAAATCATGTGCCCCAGTCCCCTAATCATTTTCATTGCCCTCCGTTGGACACTCTCCAATTTGTCCACAACCTTTCTGTAATGGGGGGCCCAAAACTGGACGCAATACTCCAGATGTGGCTTCACAAGTGCTCAATAGAGGGGAATAATCACTTCCCTCAATCTGCTGTCAATGCTCCTACTAATGCAGCCCAATATGCCATTAGCCTTCTTGGCAACAAGGGCACACTGCTGACTCATATCCAGATTCTCGTCCACTGTAATCCCCAGGTCCTTTTCTATAGAACTGCTGCTTAGCCAGTCAGTCCCAGCCTGTAGCTGTGCATTGGATTATTTCATCCTCAGTGCAGGACTCTGCACTTGTGCTTGTTGAACCTCATCAGATTTCTTTTAGCCCAAACCTCCAATCTGTCTAGGTCACTCTGGACCCTATCCCTATGCTTTGGTGTATCTACCTTTCCCCCCAGGTTAGTGTGATCTGCAAACTTGCTGAGGGTGCGGTCCATCCCATCATCCAGATCATTAATGAAGATGTTGAACAAAACCGACCCCCGGGGCACTCCACTTCATACTGGCTGCCAACTAGACATGGAGCCATTGATCACTAGCTGTTGAGCCCAATGATCTAGCCAGCTTTCTATCCACCTTATAGTCCATTCAACCAATCCATATTTTCTAAATCTGTGACTTTCGTGATCTCCATGACAGACTTGCAGCCTTAGGTATGTTTGCACTGCCTGCAGTGGAGTCACTCCTGATTAACACCCATTATTCAAACTGGGTCAAATACTACTCTCACTGGCATCTCTGTAAATCTGGAATAACTCCACTCACTTCAGTGTAGTTGCTCTGAATTTATACTAGTGTAATTGAAAACAGAATTTTGGCTCATTTTGATCCTGGGCCTGCAAAATGCTGAGCATCCTTCAGTCCCATTGACTTAAATGGGCATTGAGGATGTTCATCACCTTGTAGGATCTGGCCCTATTATTGCAGACATGGGAGCCTGGGGGCCACAAGGAATGTGCGGGAAATGCCTATAATAGGTGCACATCCCTGTCTGTAAAATGGGGATACTTATTCCTCTAAGGGTGGGGTATTGTGCGGAGTAATTAAGGGACTCAAATCTGCATCCCTTATCTTCCACCATCTCCCATTGACTCTGGAAGGACTTTTGAATGCGCAAGAAATGCAGGAATCAGATTAGTGTTTGACAAAAGGATTGCATACATGCTATATATTATTATGATAATTTTAGTATATACCTGAACCTCCCCCTGCCTGGGAAGCATCTTGATTTCTCATCATAAAATTGAAGGGTTTGAATCTTCTTACCTCTTTAACTGGCCCATTCAGCGTAATATCTAAGCACATCCCAATATCTCAATATATCATCCACCTGTCTCTCTTCCTTTTTAGCCTTTGGGAGACGTGGCTTGGTTAGTTTTGTGTGTACTTGAGGGAAAGTTAAGTTGAAGAGATAAGGTTTGTACTCTTTCTGAATGCAGTCGTGGTCATCCTTATCTCCTCTGGCTCTTTCTGCCATAAGCTTCCCCCACATTAGTCAATAGTTTCATTGTTCTGGTGGAATGTAGCTGTCACCAGAGGTCATGGTCATGGAGGGGGAGATGATCTTCCCAGTAACTACAGTCAACTCCATGGAGAGCTTTGAATACCAGCACAGAGACTTAGATTTGGACCAGCAGAGAGAGTGGAGCACTGGGTTGTTGAGTTCATGATGACCTGTGTTGTTCAGCAGACAGACTGCTGTGTTTGTACCAGCGGTAGCTCTTTCTGCATGTGTGCTGTTATTCCTAAACAAATGGAGTTGCAGTAACCAAAGCAGGAGGTTGGGAATGTGTAGCTCACTGTAGCAAAGGCTGTATCTCGTAGGATGGGGCTCAGTCTTCTAGCCAGTCATAGATGGAACTGGGCATTTTTACCTGTTGGGCATCCACTAGCATTGAGGAGTCCAGAAAACTGGAATGCTACAGACTAACTTAATCTGTAAGCAGACACTCTGGACAATGGGAGATGTCACAGAGCAGACAAGTTCTCCAATGCTTCCTACCAGCATCCCCCCAGTCTTGCCTGGGTGCCTCTTTATCCAGCTGCTCTTCATTTTGGCTAGCCCTTGAGAGCAGTGGCGTTGGAACAATTTGTATCAGGGGGAAGCTGAGCGCCATTGAACAAAATGGCAAACCCTGTATATGATGTAAATTAAACCATGTCAAGCCAGGGGGTGCTGCTGCTCCGCCCGCCAGCACCCCTAGTGCAGCAGCCTTGCTTGCGAGAGATGGTGCGGTTTATGTTGCATTCACAGGAGATACAGAGCTGGGTGTTTTCTGTGTCCTGCTGGCTCTTTAGCTTGTTTAGCTTTGTTAGCATTCTCAAAAGCAGGTTAGGCGTTGGGCAGTTAGAGCTGAGCGATGGTTTCTTTAATACTGGTCAGAGTGCTGCACATTTTAGGGTAAGCGCTAGATTCCCCTCTTCAAAGGACGTGTTGACAGCACCTGTTAGCAGGGTTCCCAGGTGGTGTTACCTGTTTGCTTTTCCCACCTGAGGAGGGCAGGGGTCAGAGTCTCACATGTGCAGGTGATAGCTCCGGTTGCTTCCACCACCATTTCTCATGTAAACAGAGGCGGGCTGGCTTTCTGCAGCAGGCTGGAGTGAGTTAAGTTGATCCAATATGGACACGACAACTGTTTTCTAGAGCTTGTTAGCCTGGGAGGCCATGGATATTTTCGGCATTCTAGACCCTACATAGATTGTTATACATTTAAAAGAACACTGTCAGGTCGAAGTTGCCCCCTTTCCCAAACTGAACGTTTTCTATCCAAACAAGCTTTGACAAAACCTAAGTCCAACAGAAGTATTCCCGTGACATTGTGAATCTTGCATAGAAAACAAACAAACATTCTCCTGCAGCCTTTGCAATATAAGCTTTGCTGCTTGGTGCTAGCTAGTGCACGGGAAGTCAAACCGACTAGAAGCCAAAATGAACTAGCTGGTGTATTTTCATTAACCCAGCTAAGGAAAATATTAAAAAGTCAAGAACAGGAATAGTAAAATGACAACTAGATGGTAAATGATGTTAAAATAATTCATAATTTGTAAGAACCCGAGCTGTGATTTCTCTCTCCCAATAGTAGCTTTTTTCACAACACTGCGTGCCATTCCCTGCCCTGAAGAGTTTCCAGTCTAAATAGAGAAGAATGCCAAAGGAAGTATTATAACCCCAGTTTTACAGATGTGGAGTTGAAGCACAGAGAGATCAAGGGTATATTGACCTGGCCATCGGGAGGTGCATTTGCAGCACATGTAGGCATATACCCCCGCAAGCTTACTAGAAAACAGCACGTTTGCCACAGAGCCCTGGGGTAGCTTTCCAAACTCCGGGGTTTGTACTCACACCTCTCAGGTGCAGTGTGGACATACCCTAAGTGGCCTGCCAAAGGACACCCAGGAAGTCCACAAGGCTGTCCTTCCTCACCATGCCCCTTAAAATGGTTTCTCCCATGGGTCTGGCCAGCCAGCTAGCCAGACTAAACCATATTTGAAAAGTGTACACTAGATGAGGCTCCTTGTTTTACAGCTCCTTGGTCTCAGTGGGTGTATCCACACTGCAGCTGGGAGCAAGCCTCCCAGCCCGAGTAGACAGGTTTGCATAGCAGGGCTTGAGCTAGCACGCTCAAAATACCAGTGGCGACATCGCAGTTCAGGCCTTCAAGCCCAGGGCGGCCTGAAAGCCCAAACTCCAGCCTGAGCCGCAGCAGCCACACTGCTATTTTTGACACCAGCTAGTGCAAGTCTGTCTACCTGAGCTGCAGTGTAGACATTCCCATGGAGAACGACTGCACCAGAGACAAAGGACTAGGAACCCCAGTGCAGCTGCATTTGGCTTCCAGTGAACTGGACAGGCAGAAGCTGGTTCCACACCAAGGAATGTTTATAATGTGCAAATCTTGTTCTTTAGAGGGGATTAACTGCAGGACAACTAGAACTGTGTTAAACTTGCCAGAAATTACAGAGCCTGCTGATGAACTGAGCCATGTGACCAGCCTCCATTTGTTAGAATCAGTTCAGGTTTTGATTGATTATTTATTATTTCGATTGCACCCAAGAGTGTAACGAGGTGGTTTAAAAATGGGTTCCTGCTCCAAAAAGCTAATTAAGGCAGCTAAGGTCTCAGCTATACTATAAGTGCAACCTTGTATTTGTGTCCAGGTCACGTTACTGTGATCTGACTCAATTATAACAAACGCAGTTTGAGTTCTCACTGAGCAGCAGCTTTTTTCCTCAACACACTATGTGCCAATCCCGTTTGTGCATCTGCAGCTAGCCTGCTGCCAAACCTTGTTTGTATCGGTGCATTCTGGGAAAATCTGGGCACTATTTCCCCAAGTCCGGTGTACAATAGAAAACCAAACCCTTACTGAAAACATGTGTGCAGCTTGGTTCTCCGTGATCTAATAGTGAAGACGGCACTCTCTCCCCTTCTGATGGTAGCTGGGTTGCAGATCAAGACTGATGAAGCTGCTACAGACTTGGCTAGCAGAGGTGGGTCATGCGTTTAGATCCAGGGGTCTCAAATTTGATCCCTGCTAGTAACAGCCCATGCAGTGGCACAGCATTATGTGAGTATGGCCCAAGCAAAGCACATTTCAACACTGGTTCAGCAAGTTTGCTGCGAGCATCAAAGACACATTCTGAAACGGCTTTGAAAATGGTATGTTTGTACACTACTAGGGCGAGATCCTCCACCAGTGTAACTCAGAATAGCTCCCAGAAGCCACAGCGCAATTCCACTGAAATCGATGGAGCTATCCCCATTTACACCCGCTGAGGATCTGGCCCTACTACTTTAAACCATTTTCCATACTGGTCCTACCAGGGTCAAATGTAGGGGAAAAATTTGGTGGTGCTCTTCCAAGCTCCACCCACAAAATAAACTCCCCCTACTTGAAATGCTGATTAGAATAGATTGTGCAGATTTTCCAAGTAGGCTCATGTGCGCTCTCTGGGCTCCTTCAGCGTAGTTCCCCAACCTCCACCGCGGGGTTCAAATGCACCCATTGTCTCTGCTGGGCCCCTCTTACTTGGCTTCCCTTCTGTGAGGTCTGTATGCACCACTAGGCTTCTAGAGCTCAGCTGCCACTTGGCAGAGGGGCTCAGGTGCCTTTTCTGAGCGACTTGGGCTTGGTTGCATCTTGACTGTGGCTGAAAAGAGGAGGTGGTAACTCCAGTGCTCCCATGGCGCTAAAGTGAGTGGTCACTCAGAGGACTGTGGAGATCTTCATCCTGTGACCCTCCATCCCCTTTCCCACATGCTTTGATGAGCAGTGGAGTTGTGACCAATGTTGAATTTGAGGATCTGAGTTAGCCCCCACGGAGGTGCACTTCTCAGAGCTAATTGTCTCAGGTGCTGCAAATTCATGCAGATACCATTGTATCAGTTACAGCTGGGTCACTTTTCTGAGGCTTGTTCAGCAACCCCGAAAATGAGAGACTTCCTTTTTATTTTAAAATGGAAGCTTGGATTCAACAGAACAAGCAGCAGCATAAAAGAGGTGCTGGTACGCCACACCGTTATGTGCCAGCTTAACTCAGGCCCTGTCTGCAACGGTTCCATCTCCTAGTGTAGACAAGGTGATGATGCCTCAGGAGAGGATGCGCTCAGAGCTGTGCCAGCAGCAATGCACTGTGGTACGTCCTACCACACCGTGAGTTGGGATGAGGGAAGAATGGCCAATGGTCACAGGGGGTCCCGTCCACATTATTAAAGAGTATGGCCAATCTGTACAGGAAGACAAATGTATTCCAGCCTAGGCCCCTTGAAAAAGCAATCATAATTCGCTCCCATGGTAATTAGATGAGTTGTTACTAGGGCTGGTTGACGTTTTTTCAGAGAATAGTCAATTCACTGAAATATGCAGTTTCAGGTGACAGAAAGTATTTGTGAATTTGGGTCACATGTTACAAAAAGTTTCGGCCAAAGGAAAAAAATGAAGACAAAGTTTCAAAAAAGTGGAAATGGCTCTTTGGGCATTTTTGAAACTTTTTCGTATTGGTTTCTTTTGGCAAGAAAAAAATGAAGACAATTCAGTTTTTGTTCTAAACAAACCACAAAAGTGTAAAATCAATTATCCGTTCAGCTCTAGTGGTTAACCCTGTTGCGTGTGTGGACACAACCCACATTTAGCGGCATAACGCTAACCAGTGACAAACTCAGTGCCAGATTTTGTGCTGAATCTCCTGAGACACACACAGAGTCCGGCCCAGGTGGCAAAGGTGGGTTTATATCTCACTTGTACTGACCAAATCCCAGGCTGCTGTGGGGCCTGAAACTGCCCAGGGCGTAAGTTAGAACAACCTGAGGAACGGGCTCTAATCTACGGCAGGCTCTCCAGGGTGGCCCCGGGGCAGCATGGCAGCCAAGAGTCCCCCACAGCTCTGAGGGTGATAGCTGCTCCCTCTCTCACCCTGTCACTGTGGCCCAGAGCCCTCCATAGCACTGAGGGTTATGACTAGTCCCAGTGCCACCCCACAACACCTCTTCCTTCCCTCAGCATACCCCCTCCCCCATGGCTTATGAGGGGGACAGCGTAGGGCCATGTAGGCTGCCTGAACACGTCTCCTGAGCTGAGGGAATTCTCCTCTAGCTCCATGCAGCTTACTACTGGCTTGTTCGCACTGACAGAGTGGTTTACAGAGACTGGGAGCAGAATGAGCCCCTTCTTGGACTGTTGTAGTGTAAACAGTGCAATGGCGTGTTCACCACCTTGCAGGTTCGGATCCCTAGGGAGCAAACCCCCTAGGAATTAGGGTGACCAGATGTCCTGATTTTATAGGGACAGTCCTGATTTTTGGGTCTTTTTCTTATATAGGCTTCTATAACCCCCCTTCCCTGTCCCGATTTTTCACATTTGCTGTCTGGTCACCCTACTAGGAATGCTTAGCTTGGTCTGGTGGGTTTTGTACCCCACACAGGTAATGTTAATGAAAGAGTGACCTGTAGCGGAATAGCTCAGTTCAGGCATCAGGTTGCACCTGGAGGGTGGGCCAGGCCTAATTAAAGATGGAGACAACTGGGGAGGAGCTGGGTGGTGTTATAAAGAGAGAGAGTCCTGGAGCAGAAGGGAGACATGGAAGAACTCTTCAGTCACTGTCTTGGTGCCGGACTGGAACCAGTGTAGACCAACATAAGGGCAGAAGGATGATTCGCTCAAGACCAGGGGAGGATTCCAGTGAGGTGCCAACAGTCAGCATTTTGCAGAAGAATGGAGAGCTGTGGAGGACCCAGGGTGGATTAAGAGCTCAAGCCTGGGGGAGAGGCAGAAGTTACTTTTGTGGGGTGTTGTTATGCTTTCAAGTTTGGTTGAGAGACTCCATAGAGATACCCCAGAAGGGGCGGGAATAAAATGTGACCTGCCTGGAGGCGTGACTTCTGAGAGGAGGCAGGGCTGGAGCAGTTGCTGCCGACAGAGGGCGCTAGAGTGGAAAGAGCTACTATGCCATGCCGCACCCTGAGGGAGCACGTCAGCGGTGAATTCACTCTCGAACCCTGGGTTATCCCAGGAGAAGTTCCATTGCTGTTCCTTGGCTTTTCAATAAGGGTGTTTGTTGAAACTTGAGCAGCCTGGAAAACTGACTGTGTTTCACTGGCTAATTGTTCAAGCTGAGAAGAGCTGGTGCCAGATCCTTCAGCTCTGTCGGTTGCCCTGGCTCCATCTGGCATTTATGTGTATGTGGCGGTTCATCTGTTTAAAAACAGGGAGGGCGCTGCTGTGCGTTGTCCTGATTTCATACGGTGCTCCCAAGTTATCAGACTGATGAGGAAATATAGTTCAAAGGGTCTGAGTGTTAACTGGAGCAGCAGCACTTGTGGACATATTTAAGTAGCTTGTTCCTAAGGCTAATCTACACTACTGTGGCAAAGCAGGGACTAGAAGTCATATCTCCCAAGTCCTGTGCTAACACCTAGCCACAGGACCAATGGAGCAGAGTTGTTCTGGTCACTTCTGCTTTATGCTCGAATGACACTGTTAATGCTACTAACTTCTGGGCAGGGGCAGCAAGGGAACCAATGCTGGTACAACCTTTGTTACTGTAGAGGGTGGAAAGAAGGCTGGGGTTCATCATGTGGAACAAGCCTGGTCTGTGATGTCCCAAGATCCACAGGACCAGTAGCAGGATTTCATATGGATCCCTATTCTCCAAGCAATTTGAAGGGCTCCCCTCACCCTTTCCATGTGGCTGTGTACTCCACACCCTTGAAGGAGACAACAGATGGAATGGCCTCTGCATTTTCCCAACTCCCTCAGGGTTTCCCCAAGAATGGGATGATTTGGCCCCAAATCAGTCCTTTAACCTTGCCTTGTACTCCACATTTCCAGCACCTGGATCGGCTAGAAAGATCAAGGTTGGGCGCAATGCACCAGCGATGATGGCTCACACCGAATCTCTTTTAGACTTAAATCCCCTCCAGGTTTACAAAGATTTTCCAGAGCTTAACTACATTTCTAATTGTTCCGCCACCTGTATTGAATACCGTCTGTGTTAATCTCAAATTATTTTCTGTGTCCATAATCTTTTCAAGTTTTCCTGCACTCAGGCAGTAAATCCAATTAGGTTCGTGGGTGTTAAAGTGGAGCCAACTTTCCGTTTTTAGTTCCAGACACCAGTATAAGTGCTGGGAAGTGCTTGGTTTATTTATTTATTTGATTTTGGGGCTGGCAAATGATTGTGTGCGGTTCCCTCCTCGCAGCCCATGAGTTAAATGCTCCCAACAGTTATATGAGTGTTGAAATTTTGATTGTTCCTTTTACCGGGTAGGTTGGAATTGCTACGGGAAGTGGAGGCACTGGTGTTCGATCTTATTGCACGTTGAGACTCTGCTCAACAAGGGATAAATTCTGACACACACACTTATCTTGGCTAGATACTTACTCCAGTCGCGGTCCCATTAGAATGAATGGGATCGCTTACGCAGTAAGGGATGCAACAGGACCACTAGAGGAGTAAAGTGCTACTCATTATAAATTGGGATGGCAGAATCCAGACCCAATCGTTTTGTGTGATACAAGATATTGGCTTCCTCTGGTCCCCATAAAGCATGGGGCCACCTCAAAGATAAAGCTGGACCTCAAGAAGTTGCTTTCAGAGGCTGGATGTGTCAGTCGCTTTGTTGATATTCCTTCCATTAAAGCCCTCAGAGCAGACGTTGGGTGAAATCCTAGCCCCAATCAAAGGCAAAACTCCACGGGACCCAGGATTTTATTCTTTGTCTCCATAGGCGCTGACTCTGTGGGTGCTCCAGGGGAAAAATTGGTGGGTGCTCTGCACCAACCGGCAGCTCCCCGCCCAATGCCCCAGCTCACCTCTGCTCTGCCTCCTCCCCTGAGCACACCGCTGAGTCCTGCTTCTTCCCCCTCCCTCCCAGCACTCACGCCGTGAAACAGCTGTTTCACATGGCAAGCTCTGGGAGGAGGAGGAACGCCGCGTGCTTGGGGAAGAGGTGGGGCCAGGGCAGGGATTTGGGGAGGGACCCAATAGAAGCAGGGAGGGGGTGAAGACGGCATCTCTATGAGTAACATTTTCAGAAATTCTATGTGCTCATACTGAAATCAGTTACCATGAGAGCAGAATTAGGCCATTGCTGTGCACCTTTGCAAATTCTTCCCGCCTCCTCCCCTCCCGTGTGTTTTGTACAGGAAATACAAAATACTATACAATGTGTGCATTCACCTTGGATTAATATCATATAGACCATGATTCGGATCATAGAGATTTATATGGACATGAGAAGGAATAGGAATAGGATCAATTCTGTACTGCATTGATAGAGAGATGAGTTGGTTGATCCCTCTCGCTGTGGTTTGTCTAAAGCACCACTCAGCATAGTTTCTAAACAGGTCTCTTTCTTTCTCTTACTTATTGATTCTATTTTATGACCACATAATAGCTTTTCCCCACATTTTTCTCAATACCAAAAAATATAAAATGTGATACATGGTGCAGTGTGTCTCCTCAGCAACACGTGAGCACATCACACCTGTCCTCTGATCTCTGTTGGCTTCCCAAAGAATGGCTGGTCAAGTTCAATGTCTGAGTCCTTATTTTCAAGGTACTCAAGGGCCTGGGCTGAGAATACCAAAAACAGTCACTGAGGGGGAGGGATAGCTCTGTGGTTTGAGCATTGGCCTGCTAAATCCAGAGTTGTGAGTTCCCTCCTTGAGGGGGCTGTTTAGGGATCTGGGGCAAAAATCTGTCAGGGACAGTATTTGGTTTTGCTGTGAAGGCAGGGGACTAGACTGGACTCAATGACCTTTCAAGGTCCCTTCCAGCTCTATGAGATAGGTATAGCTCCATATATTTTTTTTTTTTTTAAAAAAAAGCTCCAGCATGGGGACTGTGGTTGACACAATGGAACTTTAGCACAAGGATAAAGCTTGTCTGTGGAGGAGAAAGAACTTTCTCAGGGACCAGTGCAAACCTGCAGAACAAACTCCTTCAGAACTGAGGACCATCGCTAACTTCCTCATCCTCTGCTCCAAGCGCCAGATACCCTTCTCTGACCTACCTTCCCCAGTATAAACATAGAGCAGCATGGGCATTGAAAAGGAAAAGAAAACCCTACCAAAACAAACCAGTCCACTGTGCATAACCCCAGCGAGAGGATAAGAGAAAGAACAAACCTCACGAGATGGACGTTAGTCACGTTGCTGAATGCATGAAAGTTTTTCAGATTCTGTGCTGAGGAGAATGGTATAAGAACCTCTACAGATTAGGACAGAGCATGGTGGGGATACTTTAATATTAGCAAGGAAAACTGCAGGACACTGAATATGTTGAAGGCTGGTATTAATTAATGTGTGGACACACATCTGGTCACAGAGAAGAAAAGGGATAGTCCCTCTCTGTACAGCTCCAGCCAGGAAACAGTGAGCTAAGGGGTTATCTTTCCATGGGCTGGGAGACAGAATGCTCAGCCCCTACCAATGAAAAAAAGAGCCAAGGCACATATGCAGTTGGATTGTGTCTGGCTACAGCTGGGTATGGGCTTGTTCTTATGGCCCTGACACTAACATGCTGTTTCCTTGCAAAAACACACAGTGGAGGTTTTATCCAAGGTGTTTATGTGGGTCCAAACTCTCTCAATGAGGATCTCTGTTCCAGTGGCCACCAAGGCTATCAAAACACTATTGGCATGATTTTTCAACAGTTCTGAGCACCCCTCTGAAAATCAGGCCTTACGTTTCCATGGCTTTTGGCTGGAACATATCTGGATAAGCAGGCTCACGGCTTGGCCCATAGAGTACCGAGTTCAGCTCTAGAGCCAAGAAACACAAGACGCAGCAAATTCAGAGATGAGCAGCAAAAATGCTTAGGAGGGTGGAGGGACTAACTTAGAAAAAAATTAAAAGAGCTAAATAGGAATCGTGTGGCTGAGCAAGAATAGCAGGAAACATGATCACCCACTACAAGTATGTGAAGGGTAGGAACAGGGAGAGGAATTGTGCAGGGGGACACCAGTGGTATAAAAAAATCCAGGAACAATGAGATAAAATGAAGAAGAATTCAGAGTAGGCTGAATATCAGGAGGCTGAGGGGGGAGGGAATCTGCCAAATCTGACAGCTGTTGACCTGTGGAATAGTCTCCCAAGGGAAGTGGCAGAAGCCTCATTGTTTGAGATGTTTAAAACTAGACAAGACAATGCACTGGAGAATAGACTGGCGTGAGCAACGTTCTTCTGGCAGGGGGATTGAATGGGTGACCTAATACTAGGGAAGGAAAATAACCCAATCTCTATCTGCTATGATTAATTTCAATATCAGCGCTGCTCTGAGACCCCTAATGTGTCGCAAACATGTTTCTAAAGCTCTCACTGATGCATTTCACACCAGCCTGGTTTTAGCCACGTGCTGATTTCAGCCAGCCTTGAGAAAGCTGGTGTCAGAGCTGGGAGGTTTGGGTGTAAAGGAGACTCTGAGCTCGGTGTCCTACCTGTGCCACTGTCACTTCAATCTCAAGGGTTTCAGAGCCGTGTTGAGCGAGGCAAAGGAGAGGCGTGAGCCTTGTGGGAGAGAGCTTTAAAAACATAGAACCTGCCATGCTGGATCAGACACTGCCCTAGTCAGTCATGGACCAGAACCCCATACAGACATAGAACAGCTTAGTTTGATGCCCTGTCTCCCATAGTGACTAGCATCAGCTGCTTCAGAGGTAGGTGCAAGAAACCCCACAGGGAATGGCTAGCAGGGCTGGCTTTATGACTTGCGGGGCCCGATTGGAATACTCAGGGGTAAGGGG
The DNA here is from genome assembly GCF_016161935.1 of Mauremys reevesii. Lineage (NCBI taxonomy): Eukaryota > Metazoa > Chordata > Testudines > Geoemydidae > Mauremys > Mauremys reevesii. The sequence continues at coordinate 125,629,461 of NC_052627.1, read as the reverse complement.
GTCCGCTCCGGGTTTTCCGCGGCACTGAAGGACCCCCCACCACTGAAATGCCACCGAAGACCCCCAGAGCGGGGCCCCCTTAGGCGCGGGGGCGGGGCCCTCTTTGGCACGGGGCCCGATTCCGGAGAATCGGGTGAATCAGCTTAAAGCCGGCCCTGATGACTAGGGCAGAGCTGATGCTAGGCATAAGCAGACTAAGCAATTGCTCAGGCCCCCAAGCAGCTCAAGAGGACCCTATTCACTTTCTATTATGTGCTGGGGGCAGCAGCGGCTCCAGGCACCAGCGCACCAAGCGCGTGCCTGGGATAGCAAGCCGGGGAGGGGGGCGCCCTGCCAGTCCCTGAGAGGGCGGCAGTCAGGCTGCCTTCGGTGGCTTGCCTGCAGGAGGTCCGCCGGTCCCGCGGATTCGGCGGCAATTCGGCGGTGGGTATGCTGAAGCTGCAGGACGGCGGACCTCCTGCAGGTGCACCTCCGAAGGCAGCCTGACTGCCGTGCTTGGGGCAGCAAAAAAGCTAGAGCCGCCCCTGGTTTTGGGGAGGGGGGCAATATTCCTGCTTAGGGCCCCCAATGGGCTTGCAATGCCTCTGAGCTAGGGAATAACTGGCCCCAAGAAAAGTTCCCTCCTACCTCCAACAGTTAGAGAGCGTGGCTTCTGCCCTGAAACATGAGCGTGGTTTTTAAAGCAATTTTAAAAAAATCTCTACTTAAACTGGTTATTCTTGTTATCCATGGAAATGTCCAACCCGTTCTTTGTATCCTGCTAAGCTTCAGGCCCCAATGATATCTTGTGATAATGAATGAGGAGTCCTTGTGGCACCTTAGAGACTAACAAATTTATTTGGGCATAAGCTTCTGTGGGCTAAAACCCAATTCATCAGATGCATGCAGTGGAAATACAGTAGGAAGATATATATCTACACAGAGAACATGAAAAAATGGGTGTTGCCATACCAAATCTAATGAGACTAATCATTTAAGGTGAGCTATTATCAGCAGGAGAGAAAAAACTTTTGTAGTGATAATCAGGATGGCCCATTTCCAACAGTTGGCAAGAAGGTGGGAGTAGCAGTAGGGGGAAAAATTAGCATGGGGAAATAGTTTTTACATTGTGTAATGACCCATCCACTCTCAGTCTTTATTCAAGCCTAATTTAATGGTGTCCAGTTTGCAAATTAATTCCAATTCTGCAGATGTGATGTGTCACATCAGCCACATCATCAGAGGCTCGTTCATCTACACATCTACCAATGTGATATATGCCATCATGTGCCAGCAATGCCCCTCTGCCACGTACATTGGCCAAACCAGATGGTCTCTATGCAAAAGAATAAATGGACACAAATCAGACGTCAAGAATTATAACATTCAAAAACCAGTCAGAGAACCCTTCAGCCTCCCTGGTCACTCAATTACAGACCTAAAAGTCACAATTCTCCAACAAAAAAACTTAAAAAATAGACTCCAACGAGAAACTGCAGAATTGGAATTGGAATTAATGTAAAAATTAATGTAAAAACTATTTCCCCACGCTAATTTTTCCCCTACTGTTACTCACACCTTCTTGCCAACTGTTGGAAATGGGCCATCCTGATTATCACTACAAAAGTTTTTTCTCTCCTGCTGATAATAGCTCACCTTAATTGATTAATCTCGTTAAAGTTGGTATGGCAACACCCATTTTTTCATGTTCTGTGTGTGTGTGTGTGTGTGTGTGTATATATATCTATATCTTCCTACTGTATTTTCCACTGCATGCATCCGATGAAGTGGGTTCTAGCCCATGAAAGCTTATGCCCAAATAAATTTGTTAGTCTCTAAGGTGCCACAAGGGTTCCTCGTTCTTTTTGCTGATACAGTCTAACATGGCTACCACTCTGAAACTTGAGATAATGAGACTCACAGATTAACTGTATGTTATGTGGGAACGTATTTCCTTCTATGAGTTTTACATGGACACCTTTTTAATTTCTTCGAACATGCCTTTATTCTTATATTATAAGAAGATGAATAGCAGTGCATGGCCTACCTTCCCAGTCCCATTCATTACTGATGCCTTTATCATATCCTTTCTTATTGGAGGTGGAAGGACAGTTGCTTATAACTACTTCCTGGGCTTGGCCTGAAAGGAAGGGTCTGAGCCATTTCAAAGGGTTTCCATTCAGTCTTCTATGGCTTCTTAGAGGTGGGGCAGGAGTATCTGATGGTAACTGGTGTCCAAAGCTGCAGAGAGGTCCAGTTGGAGGAGAACTAATTGCCTTTGTCTAAAGTGTAACTCTCTGGTGTAATGGTCATTCTCTGTGACAATATGCAAAGGATATAATTCTGCTCCATCCTCCAGCTAAGAGTTCATGTTGTTAACTCAACCTGTAGCAGTTCACACATTTTAGCTCTATAAGTCCCTAGGTCAATGGCTGGTGTGTCAGCCCAGAAGTAGCCATCACATATAGACAGAAGGCGGTTACCAGCTCAGCCAGCGCATCTCCTCACCAGACCCATGGCCTGATGCATTTCTGAGGGAGATCTAGGCCACTGATGGGTGGTGCTGGAGACTGGTTTTTGTTAAGACTCCAACTCATAATGCTCCATTCTGAGGCCACTCCAGTCGGGACGGAGCCTCACATGCTGGCACTATCATCTCCACAGGCTGCACCCTCTATCACAAGGGTGGCTATGACTTGCTCCATTTTTCACAAACTAGGGTTGGCCCACAGGCTGTTGGCAAGTTGCCAATGGGTTGACCTCAGTTTCCACAGTGGCCCTTGGTTGGACAAAGTTTGGCCACCCCCAATTCAGAGTGGGCACTTGTGCCTTGTCTCTAGGGTACCCATTCGCGCACACACCCCGACAAACTTTGATAATCCCCTGCTCACCCTCTGCTGAAAGAGCTTCATGGGTCTGAATTTATATGTTGTGTTATGACCAGAGGAGCACAATCCTTGCAAAGCCCTGGTAATCATAATATGCAGCGGCAGAATTGATACATCTGGGTTTTTTCTGTCACTCAATTAAATGGTTAGTTTATGCAACATGCCGTCTTTTTTAATCAAAGCTGGGTCACTGTTAGGCTGAGGTAACATTAATTATTTTTCCGCTTGTCGGATCCCATGAAAAGGATGTGAAAACGGCCTGTTTATGAAAGAGTGCGGGCAAAGGCTGTGAGCTGATTATGTCAAACATATTCAAAGCTTCCTCTGCAAAAGGGATTGTGATCAACAAAGCATGGCCCACACCTGCACCCATTTCACAATGAAAGCTGTTTGGGCCATGAAGCTACTGGGGGAAGAGAGAGCTGCCATTAACCCTTTTGGTGACTAGCGCTCTTGTCAGTGCTACAGTGAGATTAAAGGGGGTTCACACACACACACACACACACTCTTCTCAGCTGGTTTCCCAAAGACTTGCTCCCCCAATGAAGAGACTTCCCATTCTATTTTTTTATGTATGGGTTTCACTGAAAGTTGGTCCAAAATTATTTCCTACATTTCTTCATGGATTTCTCAAGAGAAGCCCCCAAAGATTGTGTTGAATACTTCTGCAAGGGCAGCAAAGTGATAGGTGTTTAGGCCCCAATCCTGTAATGAGCTCTGCACAGGCAGGCTCCTGTACCCTCGTGGTGTGCTCACACAGAGTTCATAGCATGATCAGGGTCATTGTCCTTACAAAGTTGTTTGAGATGTAGTGTGTATGAGAGATGCTATTAAGTTGCCCCAATATTAATGGGGCAGCAACTCACTTTATCTCAGCCCTGTGACTTGTGGTACAGCTTCTGGGCTGGTGAATGCAGCTATCTTGGTGTGCTCCAAAAGGCTGGTACCTCACACACGTCACAGGACGAGCTCTTGTCTGGAACTATATGGCTATATAAGGTGTGGGAGAGGGCAGAAGGGGCCATTTTCCCCTTTATGCCCCTAGCCAGGGGTCAGGCCTAGTCTCAGTACTTGTACTCCTAGAGAGAACAAAGCAGGAGTCTCAAGCATGGATGGTGATGCAAGGAGAAGAGGGGGTTTACCCGACTCCCTGTGAAAACCCGTGAAAAGGCAGAGTAATAACAGCTGCTGGGTGCACTTCCCTAGCATTGTGGGGAGTTGTGGGTGCTCAGCACCTCTGAAAATCTGATCCTAACCTCTGTCCCAAGGATCATTCCTCCAGGACTTGGTGTTGGGCCACGACACCCCTACTTCCCCCTGACATGGATTGTGGTCTTCACCCTCTGACAATTTTATTATTTAAAAACCCAACAAAAGATTGGCCCAGGCAATATTACCCCCTAATATTTTTAAAGGAGGTGACAGTGATGTGGGTTTTTTAGCCCTGAGCGGCCTTCTCTGCACTGTGACATTGCCTGCACTTGGGTTTTTCTCACATTCTCTCACCCTGATACAGCTCCACTTGCGCTAGCTGCAGTGGGAGCGCTCGAATAAACTGGTCTCCCATGTTTTAACCATTGTGTCATCTAAAAGTGCTCTGAGCAGGGTCAAACAACATGGAGGTAGAAACACCAGTTGCCTCTCCACACCAATGTCCACTGGCATGAGCCCAGAGACAAGGGTGCTGCATCAGGCAGGTGTTTTTTAATAAACAACACATTGTTCAATAGCTACTGCGATTTGTCTGTTTACAAGCCAATATCCTCACAATACAGTTTCCAGTCAAAGTAATAATCACCAAATGTAGGCTGGAGAGGGGAATTCAGTGATCTCAATGATTGGATCAAAATAGTAAGACTTCCTGGAGCCACAGGTTCCACTGTCAGCTGGGCAGATTCAGCCCTTTTGCTCACCTGAGATGGAATTCCATGAATTCTCCTTTGTTGGGGTCTTTTGCATGAGACCTTAAAACAACCCAACTCCTGTTCACTCAGAGCAGACATTAAGGAACCCATGGTGCTTTTCAGAGGAGAAGGTAACTCTAATCTAAATACAGCCATAGGGCAAGTTTCTCAGCTGGTGAAAGTCAGTATTGCACTGTTGGACTCAATGGACCTATGCCAGTTTACACCCGATGAGAATCTGGCCCATCTATAGATAAGGACTATGTAGAATTGAAAGCTTCTGATCACGCTTTTTGTGCTCTGACAGAGTGACACTGATTTTCTCTGCTCAACCCTTTTCTGGCTTGTTTCCGCCAAATATGTTTGTATTGGAAGACCAAAGGCCCAGTCCTGCAGTCCTTATGAGAGTTTTGCCTGAGTAGGAAGGACTGCAGGATCAAGCCAACAGAGTTTGCTATGAAATTTGTACTACTGGACAGAGATCCTGAAATGTTCTGCAAAAATGTAATATAAAGTAACCAGAGGATTAAGGAAAATCGGTGATTTTTCTTAAAGATGAAGATTATGCTGAACCATTTGATACCATCCTGGCAAAAAGGGTTACGTTTCCAAGCACCAGCCATCTTCAGAATGATATTTTTTAAAAAATGAAAATGACATATTGAGCAAGTGTAACTATTAATCACGATAAACGACTCTTTAAATGTTCTTAGGTTTGGTTGGGTTTTAGAATTTCTTAAGTGAAAAGGCAACAAAAGGCATTGAGAGCTGTGTAATCTGTCATTGGCAAATTGCTTTGATCAGCTTGTAGTCTAATCATTAGGCAGTATTGATTGGAAATGAATAATCATCAAGTAAGAGATACTATAGAGACACTGTAGGGATGCCATAGTTAAGATTGTGACTGTCATTTTCCATTATAAACCAGATTTTTTTTTGCACTCTTCCTTAACTTTCTTTAAACAAAAGCTTTTGTTTAATCTGATACTCTTTTTAGTTCACATCAGACATGAGCAGGGTGGTTTGAAAAATGTGAAGTCACTCTGAGAAGTCATTCTTGAGTTGGGGGTTGAGAATAATTAATTTTGTTTTTTCTTTTAAAAAATCATTCTCACCATTTTTGGCAGCTAGTTTAAGTCACGGTCTCAAAAGTTTAAAATCCATTCAAATGGATAAAGTTATTAAGGGAGAGAGAGAAATCTTTAATATTGGAAATGGGATGAAATCTCTTGAAATACTGTTTGAATGGTGGATGACCGGTAATCTCCTGATGATCATTGGAAATAAATATGGTAGGTCTCTCAGTAATGCTTGCAAGTGTCATTACCAAGAATTAGACTATGGCTTTCTGCCATACAACAGTAGCTAGTTCACAGTCCTAAATAGAGCTGTTTGGACAACGGCATTTCCATCCCGCAAGAAATGTTGATATTTTGACTGTGGTTTGCATCCTAAAATTTGACAACGTCAAAATATTGTAAATGTTCACAGAATGAAAAGTTTAGAAAAATTTTGATTTGAAAACATAAAAAAGAAAAGTAGCAACAGTTTGGATTGACACAATGTGTTTCATTTCAACGTCTTGTAATTTTGGACAATTTAAATGTTGATTAACAATGTTTTGTTATGAGTTTTCCTGTAGAAAAAGCAGAAAATTTCATTGACATTTGCCTATGTTCAATTATGACACAACCCCATATTTTGTCTGGAAAATGTTTCCATCAAAGGAATTCCAGAGTGCTCCCTCTCCTGAATGTGTAATAGCACGTCATGACCCTTATAAACTCAATTCATGGGCAGGTCACAATCTAGCCAAAAGGCATCCTTCTGCCCTCCTGGCAAGCTGGACTTCAGCAGGAGTTTTGCCTGATCAAAGGCTGCCAGACTGTGCTCAAATTGCATAGGCTATTCTAAGAACTATTCCAACTTTGCCAGCCAGGCCAGTGGGACCTTAGTTATCTCTCACTATTTCCATTCCAGTCTCCATTGCTCTTTACATGAGCTACCCCAGCATTTGGCAAAGTATTTCTGCAGCTGGGGGCACCTGCATGAGTGTAGCATGGCTGTGGGTTGAGCACACCCATAACTGCCTTGGCTATGCCACTTTCTGCTAATATCCACTGAGACGGATGCAAAACCCATGTCATGTTCCAAGGGGTTGACTGCCTTCCATAATAGGAGATGTCTGGGATGTTTGCACTGTGTCCTGCATCTTCTTAAGCTTTTCCCCTTTCGGCATAGCACTCAAGTGAGAATTTGGCCCAGCAGTGATTAAAAACAGGTGGCCTGATGTTCACAGGTGTGACCGAATCCCAGTGACATCAACAAGCGCAGCAGGTGCTTGGTACCTCTGAAAAATCAGACTTAAGTAAATGTTTGATCTAGGTAAATTCTTGTAAGTTGGGCCATTCATAGCATATATATATATATATATATATATATATATTTTAGGATTACGGTGCATGGACTTTGTGTGTCCTGTAGCCCTGACACATCCTGTGCAGTGAGCAGTGCAGAATAATGAAAAAGGCTAATCGTGTAAACAGAAAATAGGTCAAGGAGACGTAGTTAAAGTAGGAAGAGAAGAAAGCAAAGGAAAATATACTTTCAAAGAGAGGAAGAATGGTCTTGTGGCTAATGTGCATTGGCTCAGGGGAGCTGGGTTAAATCACTAAGGGTTTGTCTTCATGTACAGCGCTCCAGCAGCACCGCTACTACACCGACAGGAGAGCGTCTCCCGCTGTTATAGTTAATCCACCTCCCCAAGTGGTGGTAGCTATGTCGACAGGAGAAGTTCTCAGACGCAGCGCTGTCTATATGAGGGGTTAAGGAGTCATCCCAATAGAGGTCTGTAGAGTCGACCTGGCCTAACTCTGCTACATACTTCCAATATGACCTTAGGCAAGTCATTTACTCTCAATGGGCCAGTTTTCCACCTGTGAAATGGAGATTATAAGAGTCCTTCTTTTGTTTGTCTTGGCTATAGAGATTGTAAACTCTTGGGGGCAGGGACGGTCTCTTACTATGTGTAAATACAGCATCTAGCCCAATGGAGCCTTAGTCTTGGTTGGAGCCTCTAAATAATTTTTAACTCTAGTCCAAATCTATTTAAAGCTGTGTCAGATTCATTCACTTTTTAACAACAAAGCACGGCATTTTAAGTGAAGGGAGCGGCGGTGGAAGATTGACAGCCCTAGAATGAAGTCATGTAGTTAGCTACAGGACAGGCGCAGAGTAGGTAGTGGCCAAAGCAATTTCCCTTCACTGCCATGCCCATGTGCCTGCCATGGATCATCCAAGGAATGCTGCCTGGCCTCTTCATCCTTGGTCTCCCTGCGACCCCCTACCACCAGAGACTCTAATTAGTGCCAGGTGTGGGGGTGGTTCTGTGATGCAGGCATCAAACCACTGGGAACTGGATGTAGGACTTATTAATCACAAATATTTATGAGCTTAGATCTTCAGGCATCCAAAGTACCTTCTTTTCCACCTTATTTGTATTCCTCTTTTCCGGCAGCCGGGTTTCAAGCTCCGGTGTGGCAGATGTGGTGCTCGTTCACAGGAAATGCAAGACGAGTCATTTAACGTGTCTCTCTCATCTCAAAGTGATTGATTCTTAAGTACACACGGAAATATACAAATGAGCTATTGTGCTAAAAGGAATAACAGGCAAACAAATGGATTTGTTTACAATGCGTGGCAAGTTGCAAAATAAGACAAAATCGACGGTTTATGGTCACACTGGCAGAACAGATCTCCCAGGGCTAGAGCTCAGGGCAGTGCCTGCCTTTTCAGATCTCATATTTCTGCCTGTGTGTCCCTTTTCTTGTTCCCCCACTTCAAGAGCCTCATTACCATATGCTCCAAGCACATCTCATTTCCAGGCTTGTCTCAGTGTCTCTGTTGTAGGATCCAAGTTGGACTTGGCCTCTTCTGGGAGGCTTTTGATTAGAGCACAAGACTAGGGCTACATCTACACTACACACCACTTTTGGAGGGATGCAGAGGCCGTGTAGCTACACACCGCAGCAGAAAGCAAACTGCATCCACACTGCAGTGTGTAGCAACATATGTTGGTGAAAGGCTCTGGCAATAGGGAGGCAGTGGGGAAAGGCTTTAGCAGCAATCTGCTGCCAGAGCTTTTCACTGTGGTAAGGAAAGGCTCTGTCATGGGCGAGGCAGCACAACCACCCAGGGAAAGAAATGTGCAGCATAGATGTAGCCTAGGAGTCAGGTGACCTGGACACTATTCCTATCTCTGCCACTGGCTCACTGTGACCTTGGGCAAGTCTTTTTTGCCTCAGTTTCCCAAACTATAAAGTGAGGATAATATGCTTACCTCTATCCCTCAAAAGGGTGTTGTGAGGCTAAGTTAAAGTTGATAAGAAAGCATCTAATTGTGGTCATATTATTAATAATAAAATGTTGCTCTTTTCTGCTAGTGAAGGCTTTGCTCATTTCTCAGTATGCGGTGATAATAGATAAATGGTTAGGTATTAATTAAAATTGTATTCATATATCCTATTTCATCAGCTCTCTGAAAATGTGTCACAAAGGTGAGATGCAGCTACCTGTTGGGTGGAAGGAAGCAGCAACCAACTGCCCCACAAGGTATTAGTGGGGAGAGGGGAACCTTTCATTAAAGATACCGGGGCAAACTCATCATCTTACAATAAGTGCCAAAGGGAGTGGGAATTGCCATAAGATTTGTGTTCGTGGGTCGCTTAGATGCACCCAAAGATCCCATCTGAAGCCATCTGTCATTAGGAATCTATTTCATTTTAAGATTCCAGGATCTCCACACCATGGACTTTTGATATATTAGTCTGATCTTGCCTTTGATTACTATTGCCAGGATGCTCCTCTTCTCTGAACAGAAAAGATCTAATAGTATCACAGCTAAATAGCTCCATGGTAGGTCCTTTTGAAAAGATGTTATTTCATAGGAGTTTCTTTTGCCTAGAGTTGGGATTATCCAAAGTCTTTCAGTTAATCTAGACTCTTAGGGCCCAATTTTGCCCAAGCAACTCTGCTGAAATAAACCAATTTGGAGAGGTGTAACTAGGGCCAGAGTCTGACCCAGGACTTTTATTCCCTGGCTCAGTTAGTTCTGTTTGACTTTGGTGGCTGTTCTGCAGAGAATGAAGGCAGGCTAGGATGCTGTGTGTGTGTGTGTGTGTGTGTCCTGTCAAAGGGGCATTCATAGATGTTGCGACATAGTAGGGAAAGAAGCACGGTTATAGGATACAGTTCTAATAGACTGCAATAAAAATTCCAGTCAAAAACCCTACACTGTCTCAGAGGTCCCATGAGGGCCTCTCCTCATGGCTCCCTTTGGTTCCTTCTCCCATCCTCAGCTTCACACCTTCTTTCAAGACCTTCCTTTCACCTAGACCAGCCTTCCACTTCCACTTCACCGTGTGCCATCCCTGTCCTGCATCGAATCCCTCCCACTTCCTCTGTCTTCTGCAAGGCCTTCCAACACTGATTTCCCACCAGCGATGTCTCTGGTTCTTGTCTCTCATATCTAGGGCCAGCCTCTCCTCTGCTTTGTACCTTGTTCGGTCAATGACGTGTGTGTGTGTGTGTGTGTGTGTGTGTGTGTGTGTGTGTGTGTGTGTGTGTGTGTGTGTGTGTGAAATTGCTGCCAAATACAGATGGTAGCATTTTACCCCTCATGTTGCACAGATAAAAGGTAGAGGTGACTTAGGCCCAGTGCCTGTCTGTTATGTTGTCAGCTTTTTCAAGCAAGGACCCTGTTTTTTTGTTGTTTTTTTTTTATGTGCTGCCGTTTACCACTAGAAAAATGGAAATCAAACAGGTGGCTCTTAAATACAATTCCACATGTGGGGGGGAATTCTAAGTCCTAGTGGAGGGGAAAATACCCTGGCCTCAGTCATGGATGAATGAAGTCACAGGGCCAGTTCCTCAGCTGGCACAGCTCAGATGAGCCAGCTCACAAACGTAATCTAGTCCAGAAAAGGATTAGCAAGAATCTGGGGCAGGGTCTAGTGAACTAGGACCCGACGCTTCACAGCGCTGCTGAGCGCCTCGTAGAACTGGAGTGAAACAAGCCTGGAAAGGCCTCCGTGCACAGAAGCATTTGGATCTTGTCCCTAGGAAATGAATTTGCATGTGACATTCTGGCTTCTAAGCGGGCTGGTCTGAGACGTTTTGAGCTGAAAACTGAAAGTGGTGCTTTGCAGGGCTGTTGCTGACAGAAATTGGCTCAGGCCAGGATTGCATGCTTGAGCGGACTTGAGCAATTCACAGTCAGAGCTATCAAAGCAATGATCTAGTGCCGCTAACATGCTGTCCAGAATCATACTTGGAAACTTTAACCTCAAGTTTTTAATGCTCCACTGTATTATTATTAATGAAGTCATAATGCTATTTTCCACTTGATATAACACCTTTCCTCCCAAAGGCTCCTATACATGTGGTTTGTAAAGTACTGTGGGAAGAAAGGTGCTATATAAAATGTCTATATACACATGCAGTACACAGCTTGGGTGAAATCCTGGCCCCCATTGAAATCTCTGGGAGTTTTGCTATTGACTTCAGTGGGGACGGGTATAGATGTGTGTTCACACACACTGCCACTGAAATGCAGCCCATCTAAGGTAGTATATGGTCCCCATTACCTTAGGCCTGGTCTACACTGGAGGGGGGGATCGAACTAGGGTACGCAAGTTCAGCTACGCGAATAGTGTAGCTGAACTGAAATTACCTAGTTCAACTGTTGACTTACCGCCCAGGCGGGCGGAGTCGAACTCTCCGCTCCAACAAAATCCCACCACCGCGCGCGTGGTGGAGTTCCGAGTCGACCGGTCGACGCGGGAGTTCTTCCGCGTCGCGGCGTCTTGATTATATGATTCAGTTCAAAAGTTGAACTCACTGCGCCGACCTGGACGGTGAGTATAGACCTACCCATAGTGTCTGAGTGCCTCAAAGTCTTTAATGGATTTATTCCCACAAGACACCTGAGAGCAAGACCAGTTCTATTATCCCCATTGTACAGATGGGGAACTGAGGCACAAAGAGACTAACTGATCATGCTGTAAGTCTGGCAGAGGAAGGAATTGAACCACTGTACCATCCTTCCCCTCAGCAGCAACCCCCCTCTCATGTGGAAGGTGACTATTAAATATAGAGAGAGAGATATCTACCTCATAGAGCTGGAAAGGACCCTGAAAGGTCATTAAATCCAGCCCCCTGCCTTCACTAGCAGGACCAGGTACTGATTTTCGCCCCAGAGCCCTACATAGTCCCTTCAAAGATTGAACTCACAACCCTGCATTTAGTAGACCAATGCTCAAACCACTGAGTTATCCCTCCCCCCTCTAAATTATCTGCTGTAGAAGATACTGAACGAGAATGAGAGGAGAGGGACATATTGGCCAAGGAGCCCAGGGCAAACCCAGGGAAAGGGATTCATGGCAGGTGGGAAGACACAGACAGGCAGCCAAGCGCAAGGAGAGACTTGCAGTGCAGTTTCTGGAGCAGAAACATTGGCTGAGGGACAGAGGGCAGCAGAAAGACCTATTGGAGAAGCTGCTTGTGCTAAATGGTCACTAGAACCTCAGGTTCTGCTCCACCCACACCATGTTCTGAGTCCAGCTACCATGTCCTGCAGACTAGAAATGCATGGGACACTGTGTTGCCCATGCAAATGGGACTGAATGCTAGTTGGACAGGGCACATGTAACTCTGCAGCCCTTCACCATGCTGCTGTCCTCTACTCTCGTGCAGTGGTGCCAAGTGTTTGCTAAATGAGCCAGGGGAGATATTTGTTTGCACTGGTTTCACTGTTTCGCACTGTTCAGAGTTCGTGTTATGCACTGTATTTTATTACTGGCTCTGGTGGTTTATTACTGGTATTTTGGTGGTGTAACGGCAGCTTGCCTGCCTGACAATGCTTTGATATGTATTTGTAATACAGCTCGGTTCACAAATAAAGGCTTTTATCTTATTTTAAAAGTGTATTACCATCACTGCAGCCCATGCGAAAATGCTTATTGCAAAGAATAAAGCTAGAGACATGATAAGGCACAGCTGGGAAGTGGTATCCAAACACTATTGATCAATACAGGTCTTCAGATCGAGCCATAATGAAAATCCACAATTCACATCACACCTACCACTATTCCCCCCGTCCACTACCCCGACATACACACACTGTATAAGCCCTCATCTCATCCACATAACAATTCATGATGATCACTACCCCCATTCATAGCATACAGTCAGAGTACTTCATTCATTCTAAAAAGTGCAGAGTATATACATCCATATTCTCCCTCTTCCATTGGCCCATGCAAGTCCATGATGTAAGTGCACAAAGCAGCTCTGATTTCTGTTGCCACTATGCATCCTGCTCCAGCTGTGTGAGGTGCACTTCCTGGCTGAGTGTATTGGTTCAAGAGTCCAACACTGTCATGGATCCATTCAGGGGCAAGTGGCTCTGACCTTTGGAGTCACCATGATTGTGAAGAGCACAGCACGCCATAATAGTGCAGCCGGCATTGATGACACTGGAATCCAAATGGTCCTGGAAGCAGCGTCAGCGGGATTTCAATCTGGCTAGCAGACTTTCAGCCACCATTCTACACCTGCTGAGAATATCACTAACTGTCTTTTGCCAAAGCCTCTGAGATCAGGATACGGTTTCATAAGCCAAGGCAAAAGGAGTACGAGGGGTACCCTAGAAAAACAGTGGGGATGGTTACTCCATTTATAACAATGTCATTTGGTGGGAATTGTGTCCCAGCCTGTCCAGGAAGGAAGAGGTAAGATCATGGTAAACTCCAGGCCTCATGAACTTTTCTAGTGCAGCCCACGTTGGCATCCATGAATCGGCCTCTGTGGCCCACAAGGGCCTGCGTAACAATGGAGTAGTCCTTTGCGGTTAAAGTACTCAGGTGCTTCCTGAGGAGGGAAAACTATGGGCACATGAGTCCCACCCAGTGCAGTTTGGAAACCTGTTCTCTCAAAACCAACAATTACTTCAGAGATATTGTTAATGCCTGTCAACTTTGGGTAAATCACACGCCTGATTGCCTCTGAAACGTCTGCCACCATTTTACCTGCAGTTGACTTTTTAGCTCCAAACTGGTTAGCAGCAGACCTGTAGCAGTCTGGGGTAGGTGATGATAGCAACCTGCTTTTGGACTGGCATGTCCTCCTTCATGTGTGCCAGGACAGTGGAGGATCGGGTTAAGCTGATCACTAAGCTCAGCAATGGATCTTTCTTCACGTGAAAGTTCTGGCGCCTCTGCTGGTCATCCCATGACGATGGGATCCCACCAGTCTGTGCTTGGGGCCTGCTTCAGAAGTGCCACTCTACGGTGAGCAGCATCAGTCAGTCCGAGTCTGCCGTGTCTGTATCGTCCTTCTCCTCCTCTGACAAGTGCCTTTGGTATGCCAGAAAACGTTGCTGAAATGGCCACCAGCATCTCATGAAGGCTTTGCCTGTTTCCTGAAACAGGAGTGAAAGCCCAAGCAGGACAAATTCTTCAAACAGTGACTCCTCCATGTTGCTGGGAGCGTGCAGACCCAAAAAAATGGCTCAGCAAGAGGTGGAAAGTGCTGCAGGAGGGGCAGTCAGGTTTTCCCACAGTGCACCACAAATAAACGGCTAGAGCACCACAGCTGAGGGGGGCTCTAGGAATCCTGGCTGATTTGATGCAGGTCTGTGTAGTGCAGTGTAGACACCTGAGCCAGGGTGTGAAACCCGGGTCCGGAAATTCTAAACACAGAGTCAATATTCAGTGTGGCTGTTCAAACCTGGGCTTGCAAACACAGAGCCCCACAGATCCTGGGCTTACATTGAAGGGTAGACATACCCTGAGGCAGGGGGCTGATGTACTTCCGAGAGCATACAGGCAACTGTTCCCTCTAATTCTCAGTCTGCTGGATCTTTCCCTTCTTACAGACTTTCTGTTTAGCAAGGACCTCGTTAGAACAAGTCTTTAGCACCTGTCCTTCCTTCCCACACCCAAGACACCTCTTGGATGGGAGGGGTTTTCTTCTTCCAGCCTTGTCATAGATGGACACCTCTTGGGTGCCACTCTTAGAGAACACTCAGTTTGGTCTGTTGCTCCTTTCCCCTGTCCCCAGACCCCCTTGATATGCCTCACCTCTCAACATTTAAATTGGGGCTCCGCTCTCCCCCTCCAGATGGCCCTTGGGGTGTCTATGCCCGCAGCCCGCTCTGAGTGCCATTGCCAGCTGGGCCAAGCTACTCTTTTGTGCCCAGGCTTCCCACGTTTAAAGCGTAGCAGGATCTTCCTTGCTGGCTGGTCATGGTGATCTCCCTGAGGTCATGGCTGTGCCTCGAGCTGCCTGCTGACTCTGCAGGAACTGCCGAAGAAATGCCTCATCCATTGCTGCTGCTCGGCCAGTAGCTGGACCACATCCTCCATCGCCCCTTCCCTCCATGATGGGAGGGCTTCATGAAAATCCTACCAATTATGCCAGTTGCGGTGGGCTGGCCACATCCCATGTGCCTCCTTTGTGGCCTAGGGTCAAACTACAGGCAGCTTGCCTCAGTTTCCCCTCTTGGGTTATTCAGATAAAACTTCAGGCTTTTTCTTGGTCAAAAATACCCATCCTTGGGACTGCATTTATTAATGTGAAATAAACTGCAAATAAAACCCAATCCCAAAACAAAATCCATTCATCAAGCCCCCACAAAACAAGGTTTCTCTTCCTCCTTCCAGGCCTTCCTTCCTGGGGCCTTTGCAGTCTCTCCGCTGCTTGGACAGAGTCTCACCCAGGCCTCCCTGCCTGGAGAGCTGTAGTCCCTGCTCTGATTTGGCAGGCCACTCCCAGACCAGGAGCCTCAATTTTCTGGGTCTGGCTTCCAAAGTCCTCGGTACCAGGGTCTCTCTTGCGGAAGCCTTCCTGCCATTTCCAGAACTTCCCTCTTCACTGCAGCCACCTGCTGTCCTTTATCAGCTGATCCAATCCAGGTGAGCCTTTTCAGTAACCAGGGCAGGCTAGTTCCAGGTCCTCCAGCCCTTAAGGGGCAATCCACCCTGTCACACCCTCACAAAGGCAAAACTGCCCTGGAAACTCATTTGTGAGAACTTCAGGATCAGCTGCTGTATGGAGAATGGACACAATGCAGGAAACTACTGGAAAGTTTTAAGTTGTCCATTTCCTGTCACCCCCAACATGAACCCCTGTGTCTGAATCTCCCACCAGAGCCCTCCCAGGGGAATAAGTCCGTCTATTAGCTAGCTACGCATTTATATGACACATTACATTACACATGTCTGACTCCATTTCTCTGTCCCTTCACCATCTTGAGAGCTCTCCCACTCAGAGTGACAGGATGGTCTTGTGGTTAAAGCACTGAGCTGGGACTCAGGATTTGGGTTCAGTTAACGGCTCTACCACAGAGTTCCTGTGTGACCCTGGGTTAACAACTTCACATATCTGTGCTTCAGCTCCCCCGTAAAATGAGTATAATAATACTTCCTTAATCCCAGCCTTTGTCTGGCTTGTGTATTCAGACTGTAAGGTCTTTTAGGCAGGGATTGTCTCTTACAATGTATGTACAGCACCTAGAACAGTAGGGCCTGGTTTTGATTGGGGCCTGTAGGCACTTCTAGAATAATAATGATACCCATATTTGATTCCACTTCCATGCCTGTTGTCAGTGTCCAGGCTGGGATCTGACCTATCTGCTGGACAGTAGTAACTGGGTGCTTAAATAGGGAAGGAACAGGTTAAAGATTATTTAGATAAGTAAGGTGTATTCAAATCAGCAAAGCATGGTGAAATTCATCCTAGGGTACTTAAGGAACTAGCTGAAACAATCTCGGAAGTGTCAGCAATTATCTTCAAGAACTCATGGAGGACAGGGAGGTCCCAGAGGACTGGAGAAGGGCAAACATACCTACCTATCTTTCAAAAGAAGACCTGGGGAATTATAGACCAGTCAGCCTAATGTCGATAACTGGAAAGATACTGAAACTAATTATTAAACAATCAGTTTGTAAACACCTAGAGATTAATAGGGTGATAAGTAAGAGCCAACATGGATTTGTCAAGAACAAATCATGCCAAACCAACCTAATTTCCTTCTTCTGGCCTAGATAAAAGAGGGGAACAGTAGACTTGATATATCTTGATTTTTAGTAAGGCTTGTGACACAGTCCCCGATGATATTCTCATAAGCAAATTAGGAAAATAGAGTCTAGATGAAATTACTTTAAAATGGGTGCACAACTGATTGAAAAACCACACTCAATGAGTAGTTATCAATGGTTTGCTGCCAAACTGGGAAAGCATTTCTAGTGGGGTCCTGCAGAGGTCTGTCCGGGGTCTGGTACTAGTAAATAATTTTTGTTAACCACTTGGATAAGGGAGTGGAGAGCATGGTTATAAAATTTGTGGATGACACCAAGCTGGGAGGGGTTGCAAGCACTTTGGAGGACAGGAGTAGAATTCAAAATGACTTTGGTAAATTGGAGAATGGTCTCAAATCAACAAGATGAAATTCAGTAAAGACCAATGCAAAGTACTACATTTTGGAAGGCAAAATCATATGCATAACTACAAAATGGGGAATAACCGACTTGGCAGTAATACTGCAGAAAAGGATATGGGCATTTTAACGGATCACAAATTGAACATGAGCCAACAATGTGGTGCAGTTTCAAAAAGACGAAAATTATTTTGGGGTGTATTAAGAGGAGTGTCATATGTAAGGAATTGTCCCACTTTACTCAGCACTGGTGAGGCCCCAGCTGGAGTATTGTGTCCAGTTTTGGGCACCTCAATTTAAGAAAGATGTGGACGAATTGAAGAGAGCCCAGAGGAAAGTGATAAAAATGATAAAAGGCTTCGAAAACCTGACTTGTGAGGAAAGGCTTAGAAAAAATGGTTATCTTTAGTCTTGAGTAACAACAGAGTGGGGACCTGATAGCAAATATGTTAAGGGCTGTTATGACGTGGCTAGGGGGGAGGGATAGCTCAGTAGTTTGAGCATTGACCTGCTAAACCCACAATTGTGAGTTCAATCCTTGAGGGAGCCACCTAGGGATCTCAAGCAAAAATTGGTCCTGCTAGTGAAGGCAGGGGGCTGGACTTGACCTGTCAAGGTCCCTTCCAGTTCTAGGAGATTGGTATATCTCCACTTATTACCTTTACTTTTATTACCAATTGTTCTTCAGGGCCACTGATGATTGGCCAAGAACTAATGGGCTTAATCTGAAGCAAGGGAAATGTAGGTTAGCTATTAGGAAAAACTTTCTAACCATAAAGAGAGTTAAGTATTGGGATAGGTTACAGAGGGAGGTTGTGGAATCCCCCATTCCCACATTGTGGAATCACACCATCACTGGAGGTTTTTCAGAACAGGTTGATCAAACACCTGTCGAGGATGGTCTAGGTTTACTTGGTCCTGCCTCAGTGCAGGGGGCTGGACTAGATAAACCTCTCAAGGTCCCTTCCAGCAGTATATTTCTATGATATTATGATGCAATTACTTGTTTCCAATACACAAGTGTTTTGAAAATGCTGGACTTGTGATTGAAAGGTTACTTTCTATACAGTGAATGTTTCTAGTGGAGCAGAGTTCTGGTGGCAAGCACTGGAACTATACTTTTTAGTTTAATTGTTAAGGGGAACATCTTTGTAAGTGCTGGGCACTTTCTAACAAGTCTAATCACAAACAACAATCAAGCTTCAAGAGCAGAAAGCCCACTATGCTAGGAGTGCTGTATTTTTTCTATTCAAGACAGGATTTTGCCTAAATTGCAACACATAAGAAGACCATTGACACCTTACCTTTAAAAGCAAACAAATAAACATCGAGACAGAGAGATGGTTCTGGCTATCATTTAAGTAACCCCATAGATATTATTTCATATGCAGCCTGGCACATGTTGAAAGAGTAACTCTGCCCATCCGGTTCGCCACAATTTTGCTTCATGATTCAGTAAAAAACATACATGCATGCTACAATGAAAGTCAGCAGTGAACGTGGAGAGAAGTCCTGATGCAGATAACAATTAACTGTGGATAAATAGCCATTATTATGGAAGTCTGACTTGCAGAGAACGCAGTCAATTTATAACTGCTTATTTCCCCTGCAACTGATCCTGCGTGACATACTCTGTTGCTTTTTGCAGCTTTGACAAATAACAAAAATAGCAAAATCTCAAGGCTAAGAGGTAACATCTGAAGGGAATCACCATGGTCTCGTTCCTGTCTTTTTCATCTGCCAGGGGAAGTTTTAATTACAAATCTGAGTTTGGATGTTATGGATGAGTGGATGCATTTCTGAAATCAGCTACCGCTTCTCAGTGCTAAGCGATCTGTGTGAAAAAATTCAGAGCTTCTTGCAGGTTCTAAATGCTAAATAAATGTGCTTGGGTGCTATTAAATGACACGATCAAGCGGTTTAGATCAGTGGTTCTCAATCTTTCAGGAGTCTGATTTGTCTTGCATATCCCAGGTTTCACCTCACTTAAAAATCACTTGCTTACAAAATCAAACATAAAAATACAGAAGTGTCACAGCACAGTAGTCCTGACAAGTTGCTGACTTTCTCATCTTGTCTGTAGGAAATTTTAGTTTGTAGTGACTTCGCTAGTGCTTTTTATGTAGCCTGTTGTAAAATGAGGCAAATAGCTAGATGAGTTGACTTACCCCCGGAAGACCATGCCCAGGGGTACATGTACCCCTGGCTGAGAACCACTGGTTTAGATCAAATGGAAGAACAAGTCAGTAGGGGCTCAACTCTGTTGTGCAAACAGTGCCATTGACTTCAGTGGGGTTAGTCAGGAGAATAAGAACAGATTGGTTTAGAAGCAGCCTGACCTAGTGGATAGGGTTCAAGACTAGGAGACGTGCAGTCTAATCCCAGCTCCCTGTGTGCTGCTGGGTATTTCACAGCCAGTTTTTCCAAAAGTGACCTCGGATGTTTGGTTGTTTCAAGTTGGGCCTGATTTTCAGAGGGGAGCACCTGATGACTTCTAGTGGCGTGCTGGGCGCCAAGGATAGATTCTTACTGAATTCCACAGCTGTATGCAGCGTCGTTGTAGCCAGGCTGGTCCCAGGATATTAGAGAGACAGGGTGGGTGAGGTATCTTTTATTGGCCCAACTTTTACTGATAAGAGAGACAAGCTCTTGAGCTACACCGAGCTGAAGAAAAACTCTGTAACAACGCTTCCTCAGCTCCCGTCCACTCACGCCCCTTCTCTACCTACGCTACATTGATGACATCTTCATCATCTGGACCCATGGGAAGGAGACTCTGGAAAAATTCCACCATGATTTCAACAGCTTCCACCCCTCCATCAACCTCAGCCTGGACCTATCTACCACGGGAGGTCCACTTCCAGTTACTACCACGGTGCATGTAAGTGGGTCACACACACACCCCCCCCCCCCCGAACCCCCTACCGCCGCTATGCCTACCTTCTTGCCTCCAGGCACCCCACACACACACACACATCCATTGTCTGTAGCCAACACTGCACCGAGGTACAACCTCTGCTCTCTAACCCACAGACAGAGACCAACACCTAGAAATCTCCACCTCACATTCTACCCACACACAACCCACACAAATAAAAAAAACAGACAGGGAGAAGAGCCAGAGATGTGTACCCAGAAGCCCAGACAAGCAAAGAAAAAGAAACCAACAAACCTCCACTCAACATCACATACAGTCCCCAGCTCAAACACCCCAAGCAATCTCCAACCCATCATCTCATCTAGAACCCATCTTGGACAGTCACATCCCACACACACAGGCTCCCAGGCAGTGGCTGGCCCGCCAGAGCAACCTGAAGCAACCAACCAACACACAACACCATGCACCCAGCAACTGCACCACCACCCTCTGCAAACACTCATCATCCCAAACACACAACCACACACCCAACACCACAACAGACCCTAACCAGCCACACCATCACACCACCCAGTTCCCTATCCAGACACACCCACACATCACATATTCATTCCCCATGCACCCCACCTAATATATATATGCCATATGGCAAATGCTGCCTGCTGTACATCGGCCAAAAAAAACAGTCTCTAAGGAAAAAAAAAAATAAACAAAAAAAATACACAAGGAGACAGCCTCAACAAAACCTGTAGGAGAACACTTCCCTCTATCCCTGAACTAAAAACTTATTTTAAAGAATTTAAAAGAAACTGCTCAAAAAAAAAAATTAGAAAAACCAGAAAACCAAAGGCTCCAGTTCAACTGCAACAACAAATGAAGCTCCAACCAGAACCAGTTTCTCCTCCCTTGGCTTTCAACCCTCAGCAGCTGAACAGAACCAGTTTCTCCTCACACCTCCTTGCTCTGCTGCTCCTGCTGACTCCTTGCTTGCTATCCTCCCTTTTGCTTGCTTGCATCTGCTTGCTTGCTTATATATATCTGCCTATATACACCTGCTCCAAGAAGCTTATAAGGCTTAGCTCTGTGTAGCTCGAAGCTTGTCTCTCTCTCACCAACAGAAGTTGGTCCAGTAAAAGATGTTACCTCAACCCACCTTGGCACATCCAAAATTAGCAGTTGAGAATTTTGGCTTCTAATCTCTCTGAGCCTCAGTTTCTACCATTTTAAAATGGGCGTAGTGGAAATTTACCCTCCTTCGTGGCGCGCTTTGAGATGGAGAGGTGCAAAGTGCAGAGTAGTATTATTACTTGTGCAGTAAGGATACAACTACACAGCAAAAAGAAAAAGGGAAAAAAGAAAAGAGCCTCCATAAGCCCATGGTGGCAGTGAGTCTCAGACTCCGGCTCATGGGGTTCACGCTGGGGGGCTGAAAGTAGCACAGTGTAGATGTTTGGGCTTGGGCTGGACTCGGAGCCTGGGCTCTGAGACCCTCCCCCTCGCTGGTTTCGGAGCCAGGGCTCCAGTCCAAGCTCCAACTTCTACATTGCTATTTTTAGCCCCTCCATGCAAGCCCGAGCCCGTTAACCTGGACTCTGAGACTCACTGCCACGGGTCTTTTTTTGCTGTGTAGACGTTCCCTAAGGGTTTGCCAGAGCAGACCCCGGAGGATGGGATTTTAAAACTAGGCTCCTGAATCCATATTTAGATACCTAAATAAATGTCCTGATTGTCCACAGTGCTGAGTCATGCACAGTGTTACTGAAAATCAGGTTGGTACCTAAATATGGATTTAGGTGCCTAAGTGTAGGCCCCTCCTTTTGAACATCTTGGTTTGAGTTTTTTTAAAAATGGATGTGAATAAGAAACACCTCCTTCAGTTTCTTTTCTGAATGTCGGGGGGCAAAAAGGGTTTGAGGGAGGGTATCTTCTTGCAGGTTTGGAAACCCAAACCCATCAGCATTATCCTAGTGGAGAAGAATCAGAAAGTGAAAGGTACCAGATGTCTGGGCTAGTTGCACTATGCAAGCCTGGTGACTCTCAAAGAGCTCTTTATCATCAATAGTGAAAAGGAATCAACATAAAAAACCTCCTTCAATAATCTCAAGATCTCAGATTAACAATAAAAAGCCACTTCTGGTCTCAGAATACATGTGTGTAAGGCCCATTGGACTTCTGGGTATATCTGACAGCAGAATTTGAGCCCAGATATTCTTCTTGTTATTATCCACTATCCACTTGGAAGGTGCTCCCGCCAATGAACCAATCGTTCAGGAAACCATGGGACATAGGAATTGCCATATTAATCATCCACCTAGTCCAGTGTCCTGTCTCACAGCGGCCGGCAGCAGCCAGCTGTCAGAACCCTGTGGTAGGCAGATGTGGGATAATACGTCCTCCCATGAAGAACATAAGAATGGCCCTACTGGATCAGCCCAAAGGTTCATCTAGCCCAGTATCCTGTCTTTTGACAGTGGCCAATGCCAGGTGCCCCAGAGGGAATGAACAGAGCAGGTAATCATCAAACGATCCATCCCCTTTCACTCATTCCCAGCTTCTGGCAAACAGAGGCTAGGGATACCATTCCTGCCCAAGGTTTCATCTTAATCCCTAATAGTTAGAGATTGTCTTCAACCCTACAGCATGAAGGTCTGCGACCCTTTCCAAAACGTGGGCTGATCTGCACCATTGAAACCAATGGGAGCTTTGCCATTTACAACAGTGGGTGCATGAACGGGCCCTTAAGGGTCCTAAAAGTAGTACAGAGACCTGTGACATTCAGGAGGTTTCCGAATGTTGAGGGGAAAAAATGGTACCACGAGCTGGGAATGAGTAACAGACAGTGCTGCAGACTCCCAGGGAGACGAGGGTGCAGGGATCTTGTCTGTAGGGGAAAGCTGGACTCATGCTAAGATTCACGTATGTGGGACTTAGACTGTATCAGTGCAACAGCCCTTGCTGCTTAGGTGCCAGATTGTGCTCTGCTGTGCTGTGGGAGCACAAAGGGAGGGGCCACAGGACACCTTGGAGGTGCAGAGAAGATGCAGGACCATAGCCCCTCCCTGACACACTGGATAGCAGAGGTGCCCAGCTGCATGGGAGTATGTGTGAAATGCCCCCTGAAGGGCTGCAGGAGCAGGTGCACCATTTCTGCGTGCTGGGGAGTTCTAGGAAATCTTTGCCCCTAGCAGATGGCTCTGCTGTAAAGGTTCCCATGAGTCCTAGGTAAATATGCCGCTTCAACTTCCAAGTTAAGGAAACCCAAAGACAGGAGAAGAGTAATTGGCAAGGGTCAGAGCATCATAGCTTCATAGAGGCTGGAAGGTGACCATCAGATCCTCTAGTCTGAACCTCCTGTAAATCACAGGCCATTGCATTTCTCCCAGATACCTCTGTGTTAAGCACCAAGACTTTAGTTAGACTAAAGCATTTCAGTCCTCAGGCAACTGAACTGTTGCATGCCACAGGCAGAGAACAGGAGATACTGAGGTGCTGCCAATCCCTGAAGCCACTGCAAAGGCAGAGAATTGATTAGGGTGAGACATGCCTAGATGATCCCAGCAGGTGAAAATGCCCCATGATGGAGGGGAAGGCAAAAAAGCCCCAAGATCCCTGCTGATCTGATCTGTGGGGAAATTCTTTCTGAGCCCCAAATCAGGTGAGCAGGACCCACGAGCCAGCTATCTAGAAAGAGGCCAGGGGAGCTGTTCTGTGCTGAGAGTTTTAACGAAAAGTTGATTTGCTATAATAGACTAGAAAACACAAAGGAGAATGTTAGTCTCGTATGCAAACAAGCCAAAAGATCTTAGTCCTGAAATTCATCCTCAGGGACTGAAATGCCCATAGCATAGCAATAGCCCACTTAAGAACAAAGTAAGGAAATGCATCACATGTACCAATGGGAGAGAACAGAGACCCAGTCCAGCTTCTGCTGACATCAACAGAAAGATTCCCGTTGACTTCAGTGTGAGCTGGATCTAACTGCCAAAGAAAGGAAAACTCGGGCAAGTTGCAAAATCAAGAAAGTGTGTGCAAGTGTGTGTGTGAGAGAGAACATGCATGTGTGTGTGTACATGTATGTGTATGTTTGTATGTTCTCTTATGGCAAATATCACTGAAACAGTCAGGGCCAGTGCAACCATTTAGGCGACCTAGGCGGTCGCCTAGGGCACTAGGATTTGGGGGGTGGCATTTCTTCGGCAGCAACCGTGGCGGACGGATCTTCGGCCGCCCCGGTCGCCACCGGCATTTAGGCGGAGGGAGCTGTGGCAAGGGAGAGTGGGGAGGGCCGCCTGCAGTAAGGGAGGGGTCAGCACACAGGGGAACTCCCCACCCCAGCTCACCCCTGCCCCGCCTCCTCCCCGAGCACGCCGTGGCTGCTTCACTTCTCCCACCTCCCAGGCTTGCGGTGCCAATCAGCTTAGGTGCCACAAGCCTGGGAGGCGGGAGAAGTGAAGCAGCGACGGTGTGCTCGTGGTGGAGGCAGAGCAGGGGTGAGCTGTGGCGGGGGGTGCCTCAGGGTGGGGATGGGGAGCTGCCAAGGGGGCACCCGCTGCGGACGGGGGGGGCCGGGTGTGGTGGTGAGGCGGGGGGGAGGGTGCACCAGGGTGAGGTTATAAAACATCCTGCACTGCCCTGAAACAGTGTATGAGTAATGCATGATACACTCTTTCTACTCTCTCTAATAACTGCTAAGGGCAGGTAGCAGGCATGGTAAGGGTAGGTGCAAAAGGAACAAAAACAGGGTTTGAATTAATTAATTATAATTAGTTGTCATTGTTTATTTTTTTTTTTTTTTTTTGGTTTTGACAAATAAAAGCTGATAAGTAATTTGGATATATTTGAATTTATGATTTTCACTCATATTTTTTGAAGATAGTTTTAACCTTTGTTCTATCTTCAGTCTCTCATGTTCTTTCTCAGTCTCAGTGAATACATGCCCCAGTTGGTTTTTTTGTCCTGTTGTGTTTTGTTGTTTTTTAATATACACACAAAGTTTATTCTGAATTGTTTTGTTTTTTATTATTTTTAATTTTTGTGTTGTTGTGTGTTGTGTTTCATACATCATTCATGGGGCTATCTGTTTATCGATATATATAAAATCATATATAAACAAATCAACATTATGACATTACACATTAATTAAAATTAAAAATTCACTTATTTACAGTTACATAGTGTACAGCAGCTACTGTTGCTGCTAGCGCTGCTATTCTGATACGTCAATAAAGATTTGCAGGATTCAAACAATCTCCCTAAAGAGGTTTTAAAACTGAAATCAATTTGAACATTTTCGTTTTACATCGTTGTTTCAAGACAATTGTTTGTCATGTTGAAAATTAACAATAACAATGATGAGGATGAAATTTTTGTGTTCATAAATTGCCCATGAAAAGCTTTGTGAAATTCTAGAATTTGTGTTCAAAATGATTTGTGAATCTCTTCAGTGAATAAATGATGATTACAATGAGGACATTTTTTGTGTTCCCAAATTGCCCGGCAATGGATATGTGAAGTAATAATAATAGAATCATAGAATATCAGGGTTGGAAGAGACCTCAGGAGGTCATCTAGTCCAATCCCCTGCCCCTATGGTATTGCCTAAGAGTCAACCGAGAATGGGGCCCCATTGTGCTAGGCATTATGTAATAGACAGTACCTGCTCTACAACTACATTTTGTTAATTGTGAATGATTCACTCAGTGCCAATAACTATTATCATAGAAACCAGAGATGGAAATTCCCATTAGGTCATCTAGTCAATCCACCAAGCAGTGCAGAATTCTTTCCCTATTTTATTAAGTGCTTTTTCCAGTCTTATTTTAAACATCCCCACAGATGAGGATTTCCCTTGGGAGACTATTCTGTAGTATAATAGATCTCTCACTTTTAGCGCTAATCCCATGCTCGCTCCCTCTCCTGTATTTCAATGTAGTTATCACTTTAGTAAATAAGTGCTAACATTTTCCATATAAGAATTCCATTATGCCTAATTACACCCATTTGCAGCAGCACCCCAAATCATTCTCTCCATCCTAGACCGTTATCTTGCCTCCCACTCCTCCATTTGGTCAGCACTGCCCGTCTGGACATATTTAGCTCTTCCAATATTTCCTCATAAGACAATCTCTCCACATACCTAATCACTTTCAACCTTAGGTGTCTGAAGTTAGACACCCAAATCCACCTAATACATGTCCTGATTATCCAAAGAACTGAGCAATTGTGGATCCAAGTGATTTCAATGGGAGCTGAGGGTTCCCAACACCTCTGAAAACCAGGCCATCTACATAAGGGTTTAGACACCTACATTTGAAAATTGTGGTATTAATTGTCCTGATTCTCTTCTCACGTACACAACTGGAAATCAGAAGTAACTCCACTGAGACGAGTGAAGTTACACCAGTGTATAATTGCTGCAAGGGAGCATAGAATAAGCTGCAATTGATTTCTATTTTTGTGATGATGTCACCATTGTGCTACCCTTAGTGCCAGGGCCTGTACCCATTTTGCTGGGCTAGACGCACAAACTGCTGGGAGAAATTCTATGGTCTGTGTTATTATGAGGGAGGTCAGACTCGATGATGATAAAGGTCCCTTCTGGCCTCCAAAACTATGGGTAATTTGGCATTATACCATACATTAAAAACCAGAGCGTCCTGGTAGCTACTGACGTTACAAACCAAAAATACTAAGTGTATTTGCTCTTACAGTGCTCTGCCTTATAAAGAGAGCACATGGTAGAGTGAAAAATTCAACCAGTACTGAAGTTAGTACGCAAAAAATACGAATAAGTTTCACTCCTACCAGGGAGATGTAGGGCAAATGTAATAACTATTACAATCCCGTGATTGCTATTCTTTTGCTAATGTGCTCCACACAGTTCTTTCTCTAAATTACTGAATTATCCTTAGGAACAAAAGGTATTAGGGTCCTACGAGCTTCTCTCAGTTTGTGGTAGGACTAATTCATTAATGTGGCTCCAACCGGAATGTGTGTAATGTTCTTTCTAATTGGACATGACTGGTCAAGAATGACTTCGGCCTCCATCCAGCTCCCACTGTCACTTATGCTGTATAATAAGCTACTACTACTGGCCCATGAATCAATTTTTAAACAATCTGCAGTAATGAACTTGGACGTCTCATTGTTGTTGACAAAAAAATGCACAGTCCTTCTATTGTCCAAGGGCTCAATTATGGGTTCCTTCTGATAAAATAGAGGTGGGGGGGGAGGGTATGGACAGTAGTGGCAGACTGAAAGAATTGTTTCATCTCTGTGGTTTTGAGAAAGAATGACAAGCCAAAAGGTCAGTTTCATAGAGGTTTACCTTGAAATGTCTGAAGACAAAAAAGGCATCTGGAATCATTAGGAAAAGCGAAGTTTGACTTGCACCATTGGAAACCTTTAATATATTACTTTCACTGTATATTTGATAAATCTTTGCCTGGTGGGTGGGAATGTGAGGTTGAGGGAAAGAAAACCTTTATATTTATGCAGCGGGGGGAATAAAAAGGTTAATTTTAGAAACTTCAGGAATAGCATATGGAGAAATTGTCAATGTTTTCAGGCCATTTGCCGTCTTCCTGACCTGATGGGGTCAACATGGCTAGTAGTAGAGGAAGCTACCCACATTGGTTTCTGGTATCTAATGTAAGTTGTGATCAAAATGATTTGTCGCTGCAACTAAACTAGGCAGTTGTAGAAATCTGAGCTATGTTCTGAAAGAATGGATTTCATTTGCATGCAAAATGTTTGCTTTTATAGTTTGAATTTTGTTTGTGATTTACTGAGAGTCTCTCAGTCCTCTGACGGCTAAAAATGTAAAAATCACCTGAACAAAATCTGAAATGTAACAGTATCAAAATATTCTGTACAGGGCTCTTAACACATGGCTGATCCATGGGTGGCTTTCAAGCTACGTTCCAGAGTTTTTAGTGTCTGAGTGCAGGAAACAAGGAGAAAACAAATCCATTCATGTATTAAAAGCATGGTTGCAACGTATCATTTTTAAAGTTGAGAAAGTTTCATCAGAAGTCACCAATATTTCCTATTGATTTATTTCCATTGATAAGATATGCCAGTGGGAACCCGTGGGAGAAGGTACGAAATGATTTAGAAAAATACAGAGGACAAATTTCCAAATGTGGCCAGTAAGCTCGAGCAAAAAGTTTGCTCTGGCAGGAGAGAATACTCACATGACCTCAGTTATCATTAATGTGTATTCCAAATGGAACACAAAGCACACACTTCTGCTGCTAAGACTATCCAGGGCTATTGAAGTATGTTGGCTGCCTCTGTGTTACCTGAAGAGCTCATTTCTGTGGCTCATCAATCAGCACGTTGGGCCTGATTCAAAGCCCACTGCGACACGCGAAAAGTCTCCCACTGACTACAAGGGGCTGTGCTCCAGGCCCTATGTGGGTTAAGAGAATGTATCATGCAGACTTTTAGCAGGGCATTGGGAAAAATGAGACTGTCTGCTGGTAACTTTGTGTTGTACACTTCTGTTCTCATGCAGGTACACATCACTCAGAAACATCTCCAGCAGGGTATGTCTGGAACGATAGGAACTATAGAGACAAGGTGATATCTTTTATTGGACCAACTTCTGTCAGTCAGAGAGACAAGCTTTTGTGCTCACACAGAGCTCTTCTGCAGGTGATCTGCTCGAAAGCTCGTCTCTCTCACCAGCAGAAGTTGGTCCAATAAAAAATATTACCTCCCCACCTTGTCTTGCTCAAATCCTGGGATCTACATGGCTACAACAACACTGCAAACAATTATGAATTAGCTTTGATTCACCAAGACTAGATTCAGCAAAAGACCGAGTGGAAAAAGAACACAGAGGAAAAAACCCACATAACATGCTGCCAGGGTTTTTATTCCTAGATCAGAGGGCTGGGGCACAAAATTACTAGGGAGGAAGATAGTGGAGAAAAGGTGCTGTAAGAAAAATGGGGGGAATAGTTGGTAGAGGTAAGTTATTTGCTTGGCAGATTGCAAGATCTTTGACGATGTCAGGGACTGTTATTTTCTATATGTTTGGACGACACCTAGCACAGTTGAGCTGAGTGTCTAGTTGCTGCCACATTATACGGGGTAAAGAACAATAATAAATGTCCTGCATCAAAACAGTAAAGGAAAGTTCCTTCTCTGTTCCCCTTCAAACTGTGGAGAGGGTTTTTTTTAAATGTCCCCCCATGTGAATGCTAATAGGTACCTGTAAATGCTAATAGATTATGATTTGCTTTGTAGGACTGCCTCTCTAGTTCCAAGTACTATGCTGTGACTATTCTAGGAACATCTGACCTGAGATGAGCAATACTGGCACTAATATAGAGCCTAACATAACTCTCCTGATTGGTAGAGCTCAATGTGCTTTACAAGGCAGGTCAGTGTCATCAACATCTCCATTTTACAGATGGAGAAACTGAGGCACAGGGAGCTGAAATGAGTTGTCCAAGGTCAGCCAGTAGGCCAGTGGCACAGCTGGCAATAG
This sequence comes from Mauremys reevesii, assembly GCF_016161935.1. Lineage (NCBI taxonomy): Eukaryota > Metazoa > Chordata > Testudines > Geoemydidae > Mauremys > Mauremys reevesii. Next base: position 125,599,817 of record NC_052627.1, on the reverse strand, counting down.
AATTCAGGTCTCAGAGTCTCATTCCTCTGCTCTGGCCAAGGAATTAAAATGGGTACAACAGGATGGACCAAAGAGTGAAGGGATTTAGCATGAGCAGTAGAGGATGGTAAATGAGACACTAATATGGGTACCTAACTGCTTGTTTCAGGCACCAAAGTGTTAATTTGATCACTTTGTCCCCAATTCACAGACTATCAGGGTTGAAAGAGGCCTCAGGAGATCATCTAGTCCAACCTCCTGACAGATTTTTGCCCCAAATCCTGAAATGGCCCCCTTAAGGATAGAACTCACAATGCTGTGTTTAGGAGGCCAATGTGCAAACCACTGAGCTATCCTTCCCCCCTGTAGTCCTTGCTCAGGAAAGCTCCCTTGACTGCAGGATTGGGGCCCAAAGGTGGGAAGTGGCTGATCTAACAGATGATGAAGTAGGAAAATTGGATTGTCCCTGTTAGTGGAGTCTGTATGGAGGAAAACATTCAAGGGTTTGGATGCTTCCTGAAATTCGCTTGGCATATAATTAAAGGTGCTAATGGCCAAATTCTGCACCAGCTCACATTCTATGCAACCCCATTAACTTCCATACAGTTGCACCAGAGGTGAGTCACTCCAGAATTCAGCCCTATAAATGTGATTAACTAAGGGCCCCAATTTTAAGCCAACTCCCCATTGGTTTGATATTTGAATGTGGAGCTCCATTTATAAAGCAGTTGCAGGGCTACAGCTCTTAAGTAGTCAGACACTTCTGAGGATGTCATTAAAAGAGCTGGATCTGGTACTTCAGCATACAAATCCCTGGCTCACTTTTCATCATGACAGTTTGGAAACCCTTCTTTGTGCGTGTCTTATTTGTTAGCTGCCAGTATTTGCCATGCAGATTCTTGCCAAAGGGATAATATAAACAAAGCATAATGTCAAGTTTCCCACACAAGTAAGATGATCTATTAGCACTGCACTTTGTACTAATTATTGCTCAGTGGGTGGGGGCTTGTGAAAGGAGATTTATGCATTCAGCTAGCCTCACTTGGATTATTCGTAAGTACTTTTGGCAAGGAAGGCATCAGATATGTATTTTATTGTTACACTGTTGCAAACATTCTATCCTCCCACACTCATTAAAACCTCATAACAAACAGGAAAGATGATATATTGTGGCTAGCAAGACTTTCATGTCAAGAACTCAAAGCACTTTTCAGATGGGGGAAACTGAGGCAGAGGTCAGTCATCTTCCTCTAGAACAGGATAAGCTGCAAAGGAAATTCAGTGAGGTAGGTGAACCCTGCTGTGTTTCAAATACATGAAAGGCCAGGTGCTGTAGATGTGAGATTTGATCATAGAATGCAAGGGACCTTAGGAGATCATCTAATCCAACCCCCTGCTCAAAGTAGGACCAATCCCCAGACAAATTTTTGACCCAGATCCTTAAATGGCTCCCTCAAGGATTGAACTCATAAACCTGGCTTTAGTAGGCCAGTGCTCAAACCAGTGAGCTATCTCCTTCCTCTCTGATATGCTAGTACTAACCATTATATGGAAGATGCTGTGTGTATGCATAGGGCTGTGTGGGGCGGCATGGCAGTGGGTGGGAAGAGGATCCACTGTGTGGGTAGGGGACTCTATGAGAGCATCTCCAGATTTCATTTACTAGCCTTCACAAATTGCAGGAGCAGGGCGGAGTCATGCCAGAGCTGTAAGGGGATAACACAAGCTGAATCTGCTGTAGCAGTGTGCACTCAATGGCTGTCAGGGCCCCAGTCTAAACACAGTAATTGCACTGGAATATATACATCTATACTGCTATGTTGGGGGAGGGCTATTCCACTGGTGTGCTTGCAGCAATTCATGTTGCAACACTTGTGTCCACACAGCAGCACATGGGATCAATGTAAGCACAGTGCAGGGTTGGTAGTTATCCTGGCATGGACCTGGGCAGTGGAGTTGAGAAAAGTTGTCTATTCTCCATGGAGCTGTGCAGTGTGGGATTACTCTGTGCACTGATGTAGCTACATAGAATCATAGGACTGGAAAGGACCTCAAGAGGTCATCTAGTCCACTCCCCTGCACTCAAGGCAGGACTAAGTATTATCTAGACCATCTCTGACAGGTGTTTGTCTAACCTGCTCTTAAAAATCTCCAATTTATTCCAGTGCTTAACCACCCTGACAGTTAGGAAGTTTTTCCTAATGTCCAACCTAAACTACACGTACTGCAATTTAAGACCATTACTTCTTGTCCTAGCATAATTAGGAGTCTATATTGTCATGACAGTGAGGTAACGCCACCAATGTAGAACTGCGCCAGTAAAATAAAGGGGAATATTGCTTTTGAGTTAGCTCAGGGGCATAATCTCACCCTGGGGTGTACAGTTTGGGGATATGATAGTCTATGGTGAAAACACACCGCTTTTCGTTTTCACCAGTTTGGGTGGTCTGTATGTAACCCACACACCGCCTGGGTGTGGTCTTCTGTCCCATGTAGTGGCACTGAGACCACTTAGAGAGATATTAATGCATCTGCTTAGGGTCAGATTAACGCATCTGTTTAGGGTCAGATTAACGCATCTGTTTAGAGAGAGATTAACGCATTAGCTAAGGGTCAGGTGGCTTTTATCTCATCATAGAATCATAGAATCTCAGGGTTAGAAGGGACCTCAGGAGGTCATCTAGTCCAACCCCCTGCTCAAAGCAGAACCAAACCCAACTAAATCATCCCAGCCAGGGCTTTGTCAAGCCTGACCTTAAAAACCTCTAAGGAAGGAGATTCCACCACCTCCCTAGGTAACCCATTCCAGTGCTTCACCACCCTACTAGTGAAAAAGTTTTTCCTAATGTCCAACCTAAACCTCCCCCTCTGCAACTTGAGACCATTACTCATTGTTCTGTCATCTTCTACCACTGAGAACAGTCTAGATCCATCCTCTTTGGAACCCCCTTTCAGGTAGTTGAAAGCAGCTATCAAATCCCCCCTCATTCTTCTCTTCTGCAGACTAAACAATCCCAGTTCCCTCAGCCTCTCCTCATAAGTCATGTGCTCCAGCCCCCTAATCATTTTTGTTGCCCTCTGCTGGACTCTCTCCAATTTATCCACATCCTTCTTGTAGTGTGGGGCCCAAAACTGGACACAGTACTCCAAATGAGGCCTCACCAGTGCTGAGTAGAGGGGAATGATCACATCCCTTGATCTGCTGGAAATGCCCCTACTTATACAACCCAAAATGCCATTAGCCTTCTTGGCAACAAGGGCACACTGTTGACTCATATTCAGCTTTTCGTCCACCGTAACCCCTAGGTCCTTTTCTGCAGAACTGCTGCCCAGCCAGTCGGTCCCTAGTCTGTAACAGTGCATGGGATTCTTCCGTCCTAAGTGCAGGACTCTGCACTTGTCCTTGTTGAACCTCATCATATTTCTTTTGGCCCAATCCTCTAATTTGTCTAGGTCCCTCTGTATCCTATCCCTACCCTCCAGCGTATCAACCACTCCTCCCAGTTTAGTCTCATCTGCAAACTTGCTAAGGGTGCAGTCCACACCATCCTCCAGATCGTTAATGAAGATATTGAATAAAACCGGCCCCAGCACCGACCCTTGGGGCACTCCACTTGATACCGGCTGCCAGCTAGACATGGAACCATTGATCACTACCCGTTGAGCCCGACCATCTAGCCAGTTTTCTATCCACCTTACCGTCCATTCATCCAGCCCATACTTCTTTAACTTGCTGGCAAGAATACTGTGGGAGACTGTATCAAAAGCTTTGCTAAAGTCCAGAAATAGCACATCCACTGCTTTCCCCTCATCCACAGAGCCGGTTATCTCGTCATAGAAGGCAATTAGGTTAGTCAGGCATGACTTGCCCTTGGTGAATCCATGCTGACTGTTCCTGATCACTTTCCCCTCCTTTAAGTGGTTCAGGATTGATTCCTTGAGGACCTGTTCCATGATTTTTCCAGGGACTGAGGTGAGACTGACTGGCCTGTAGTTCCCTGGATCTTCCTTCTTCCCTTTTTTAAAGATGGGCACTACATTAGCTTTTTTCCAGTCGTCCGGGACCTCCCCCGATCGCCATGATTTTTCAAAGATAATGGCCAATGGCTCTGCAATCTCATCGGCCAACTCCTTTAGCACCCTCGGATGCAGCGCATCCGGCCCCATGGACTTGTGCTCGTCCAGCTTTCCTAAATAGTCCCGAACTACTCCTTTCTCCACAGAGAGCTGGTCACCTCCTCCCCATACCGTGCTGCAGAGTGCAGCTGTCTGGGAGCTGACCTTGTCTGTGAAGACAGAGGCAAAAAAAGCATTGAGTACGCTAGCTTTCTCCACATCCTCCGTCACTAGGTTCCCTCCCTCATTCAGCAAGGGGCCCACACTTTCCTTGACTTTCTTCCTGTTGCTAACATACCTAAAGAAACCCTTCTTGTTATTCCTAACATCTCCGGCTAGCTGCAACTCCAAGTGTGATTTGGCCTTCCTAATTTCACACCTGCATGCCTGAGCAATACTTTTATACTCCTCCCTGGTTATTTGTCCAATCTTCCACTTCTTGTAAGCTGTTTTTTTGTGTTTAAGACGAGCAAGGATTTCACTGTTAAGCCAAGCTGGTCGCCTGCCATATTTACTTTTCTTCCTACACATCGGGATGGTTTGTTTGCAACCTCAATAAGGTTTCTTTAAAATACAGCCAGCTTTCCTCGACTCCTTTCCCCGTCATGTTATTCTCCCAGGGGACCTTGCCCATCAGTTCCCTGAGGGAGTCAAAGTCTGCTTTTCTGAAGGCCAGGGTCTCTGTTCTACTGCTTTCCTTTTTTCCTTGTGTCAGGATCCTGAACTCAACCATCTCATGGTCACTGCCTCCCAGGTTCCCATCCACTATTGCTTCCTCTACTATTTCTTCCCTGTTTGTGAGCAGCAGGTCAAGAAGAGCTTTTCCCCTAGTTGGTTCCTCCAGCACTTGCACCAGGAAATTGTCCCCTACACTTTCCAGAAACTTCCTGGATTGTCTGTGCACCGCTGTATTGCTCTCCCAGCAGATATCGGGGTGATTAAAGTCACCCATGAGAACCAGGGCCTGTGATCTAGCAACTTCTGTTAGTTGCTGGAAGAAAGCCTCGTCCACCTCATCCCCCTGGTCTGGTGGTCTGTAGCAGACTCCCACCACGACATTACCCTTGTTGTTCATACTTCTAAATTTAATCCAGAGACTCTCAGGTTTTTCTGCAGTTTCATACCGGAGCTCTGAGCAGTCATACTGCTCTCTTACATACAATACAACTCCGCCACCTTTTCTGCCCTGCCTGTCCTTCCTGAACAGTTTATTTCCATCCATGACAGTACTCCAATCATGTGAGTTATCCCACCAAGTCTCTGTTATTCCAATTACATCATAATTCCCTGACTGTGCCAGGACTTCTAGTTCTCCCTGCTTGTTCCCCAGGCTTCTTGCATTTGTGTATAGGCACTTAAGATAACTCGCTGATTGTCCCGCTTTCTTGGTCTGAGACAGGAGTCCTCCCCTCTTGCAGTCTCCTGCTTGTGCTTCCTCCCGGTATCCCACTTCCCCACTTACCTCGGGGCTTTGGTCTCCTTCCCCCGGTGAACCTAGTTTAAAGCCCTCCTCACTAGGTTAGCCAGCCTGCTTGCAAAGATGCTCTTCCCTCTCTTCGTGAGGTGGAGCCCGTCTCTACCTAGCAATCCTTCTTCTTGGAAGACCATCCCATTGTCAAAGAATCCAAACCCTTCTCTCTGACACCATCTGCGTAGCCATTCGTTGATTTCCACGATTCGACGGTCTCTACCCTGGCCTTTTCCTGCCACAGGGAGGATAGACGAGAACACCACTTGCGCCTCAAACTCCTTTATCCTTCTTCCCAGAGCCACGTAGTCTGCAGTGATACGCTCAAGGTCATTCTTGGCAGTATCATTGGTGCCCACGTGGAGAAGCAGGAAGGGGTAGCAATCCGAGGGCTTGATGAGTCTCATGCATTTAGTTCCAGAAGTCCCAGTAGAGGCTCATGCATTTAGTTCCAGAAGTCCCAGGTTGGATCCCACCTGTCGACAACCAGGGTTTGTCAGTGTTATACTAGCTTTTGTGTGAGCCCTCTGCACAGCGGGGACTTTCACTCTGCATCTCCACCAACTCCCACCATGGGCTAGGACCAGAGCTGTGTGAAAAGGTCTCAGTCAAACCCCAAAACAACTCATGCGGTCTCTCGCTTCCTTTCAAACTCATAACTCAGACCACATTTATGGGAAGGTTTTCTGTGTTTTCTGAACTTTAAGAGGGAGACGTGATGAGACATTAGGTAGAAGAAAAAAAAAAGAAAAGAAAAGTGTCAGCACCATGGATGGACAAGAAGCATATAGGGCTCTACCTAGGCGTTATGACTAAGAGCAATGGGATGCATTAGGAACAGGAAAATTTAGGCTGACTATTAGGAAAAATCCCAAACAATGAGACACATTGGACTGTGGACTGGTCTCCCAATGACAATGCTGGAAGCCACATGTACTGAAACGTATAGAACTGGACCAAGCAAAAAGCTATGAGGGAACAGTCCTGCATTGACACAGAGAGGGATGGGATGATCTAATTAATAGTTAAAATGTTCTAACCACCTCTGTTCTGTGCCTCAACACAATTGTCATCCTGTGTCATTTCTTCTACCATCACCTGTCTCTCTCCATCCTTTCCCATCTGTTCTTTTCTCCCCTCCCCTTGATTTTTCCCTCTTTTTCCTTTTGATTATAAAATCTCTCTCTTGTTCTTTCCTCTCTCTCTCTCTCTCTCTCTCTCCTCATTTCCCCCACTCACTTGCCAGAGGGTGACACATTGCTTGGTGCCTGGCAGGGGAACCCTGGCACTGGTCTGCACGTGGTAGTCTCATGGCTGTGCTGAGCACCACAGAAACCGAGAAGGAAGCTTGAACCAGTAAACTACTGCCTAACCCCACAGCCCTGTGTACATGAGCTACGTCTGTAGCAGGGACCACTGCCAGAGCAAGAAGGGAAGAGGCATTTTTCGAGAACCAGCCTGATTCTCTCAGCATATTTGTAGTGTGCCCACCCATTTGATAGCACCGTCAGCCAGGTGAAGGGCTGGTCGCCCACCATCGAAGTAAGTCAACATCCCTCATCAAGGATATGCGACATAGTCTGAAGTTGACTGCATCTACATTGCGGGTCACTAGAGAAACCCCATTTGAAGAATTGTCCACACATTGCCCTGTCCTCTTCGAAGCCAGTTCAGGGATGACCACAGGTGCCTGAGCAGGTCAAAACCTGGTGGGTAGACGGTTGGGTTGGTGAAGAGAGAGTGATTAACGACTGTGGTCACTGGTCATTTGTTACACCAAGCAGACTCTACCGTCCTGTCCTGTGGTGGCATAAGTGACCATAACAGGCATGTAGAAGACAAGCAAACTGCGGGTGGTTGAAGATGTCTGAGTACAAAGACAAATTGCTGTTCTCACGGATCTTGGCCAGGATGGAGGCCCTTGGAGAGGATCTTGGAGAGGATGGAGGCCCTCTCACAGCAAATATGGGGCAGTGCGATGTTACTAAGTACTCGCAGCCATGGCAACGGAGTTGCATGTAAAGTCCTGGTAACAATATGCATAGCTTTGTTAAACTCTACATTGTCCAGTCTCTTGTGAGATGAGCGACACCAGACAGGAGCACAGTACTCTACTGATGTTCTAAGCATCCAGGCACTCGCAGGCCAGGTTAAGGTGTCCAGTTTTCTCAGCAAGTTGTTCCGAGTGCCACCTTTGGCTGCTGCCTTCTTCAAGTAGTTGTGCTACGTCAATGACCTATCCAATGTCATACTGAGGTAAACCGGGTTTGGGTCATGCTGCAGACATTGGCCGTTTAAGAAAATATTTAACTCATGGCTTGCAGTTGCATTATGCAGATGAAATACATTAGAAACCATCTTGGAAAAGCTCAGTTGCAGGCTTCATCGACTACAGCAGTCTGCCGTGAGCATCATATCATCATTCAGGACCGTCTCAATTTCTGAGAAGAACTGAGCTTGATAGCTGCAGCAGATGTCATCGGCCAGAGTGTTGCTGGCAAGTCATCAGGGGCGGCTCCAGGCCCCAGCACGCCAAGCGCGTGCTTGGGGCGGCATGCCACGGGGGGCACTCTGCCGGTCGCCGGGAGAGCGGCAGGCGGCTCTGGTGGACCTCCCGCAGGCATGCCTGCGGAGGGTCCGCTGGTCTCGCGGCTTCGGTGGAGCATCCACAGGTATGCCTGCGGGAGGTCCACCAGAGCTGCGGGACCAGCGGACCCTCTGCAGGCAAGTCTCCGGGAGGTCCACCGGAGCCGCGGGACCGGCGACCGGCAGAGCGCCCCCTGCGGCGTGCCGCCGTGCTTGGGGTGGCAAAATCGCTAGAGCAGCCCCTGCAAGTCATTACTGTACACATTGGGGCAATGGATCAGCGTTCATGTCATGCTCCCCATCAGTACCCGGGCCAGGCCAGGGAAACTAATAATTCAACCAGCAGACCAAATTCAGCAACAAATCTTGGTCACGTACCATCTGACTGCGACCCCAATGTATTACTATCCGACATTTGAGCCATTGGCTCAGTGCTTCGAATTCTTCAGCTTAATGTGGATTCAGCAATACTAAAACATTTTACGAATTTGTGTTGAATTTGCTGAATTATTTTGTTTAAAACAACTATTTTTTTCCTAAAAACTCAATGTTTCCGATTGACATTTTCTAAATGAAACATTTTGATTTTTTGGTTTGAAATGACTTCATTTGAAAATGTCCTCTAATTTTTTTTTTAAATAAAAAAGCCATCTAAAAATGGTCAAAATCAAAACAAAATGGGTTGAACCAAACACTTCCTTCCACCCAAAACATTTTTTTTAATTGTCAGTGAACCAAAAATATCCATCATTTGTCCAGCTCTCTGCTCAATTCAAGCTAGCGCTGGTTGAAAAATGGGAAAGGTATTTTGTGAAAAATTTCAAAATTTTTGAAATCATTTTTCATTCTGTTGGTTTGAAAAAGGAACATTTTTTATTTTGTTGAAACGTTTGATGAAAAGTTTTTATAGTAAATGTTTGGTTCCACCTTTCTTCTCTCCCATTTTCCTTTCTCCATCTTGTCTCTGGATAAAGGAGAGGAAAGGGGGAAAGTGGGACAAAAGGCTAAATCTATGAAAAACCAAATAATCTTTGTTTTCAGGTTTCATCAAACAAACAGAAAATTTTAAAAAGGACTCAAACTTTTTCACAGAATTTTTTTTATAACGGGGATTTTTCCACAATATTTTGTTTTTGACCAGCTCTAATTTAAACCTGTTTTCCTTTTAAAAGTGTAATGGTTTGTTAGGCATAAAGCGACTCCAGGGGCCTGGTTTGCTTCTTACTTATACCTTTGTAAATCAGAAATAGCTCCAGTGAAGTAGGTGGAATTACTCTGGCATGAAACCCACGTGAGTGGAGAATTGGTGCCTCCCATAGCTGCCTGTGTGGAAGTTGTGGGTTGCCGGGAACAGAGCCTGCAAGCTGCTTGCTGATGCCACTTGCAGGAAGCTGCTGTAAGTCAGCATGCTGGTTCCCGTTCTCAGTGTGGGCATCCCAGTGGGACAGTCTGGTGCATAGAATCATGCTGGCACTGGGCGACTTGCTGCTCAAGACAGCATCAGGCTGCCCAACCAACGATTAGAAAAGTACTTGAAGGAGCAAAGGGCCTTTTTTCACACTGCCAGTGGTGTAAATCAGGAATAACTCCATTAATTCACGTATCAGAGGGGTAGCCGTGTTAGTCTGGATCTGTAAAAGCAGCAAAGAATCCTGTGGCACCTTATAGACTAACAGACGTTTTGCATCCGACGAAGTGGGTATTCACCCACGAAAGCTCATGCTGCAAAACGTCTGTTAGTCTATAAGGTGCCACAGGATTCTTTGCTGCTTCCATTAATTCAGTAAAACTTTTACGAGACCAGAATCAGGCCCAAAGTATTTAAGGAGAGATTTTTCAAAAGTCCCCTTAACTTTACTGGGAGCAGAGTAGGGTGACCAGATGTCCCAATATTAGGGGCTTTGTCTTATATAGACAACTATACCCTCCCCCCCAAACTATACCCAGAACCCCACACAAAATAGGGTTCCGATTTTTCACACTTGCTATCTGGTCATCCTAGAGCAGAGTCAGACCATTGCTGAGCACCTTGGAAAGCCTCACCCTTAAAGTGTACATGTTGTTAAATAGAAAATTCCCATTACCCAAGAATCCCTCCTACCATCTCATTATTACTAACCCCCACACCTTCTCTTGCCTGACTGCTATCCTATTGTTGTGTTTCAGGGTATCCACACAAGGAAGTCAGATACAAAGATTGAATACTCTTGGTGGAGCATTGCAACGGAGCACAACTTTATTTCTTAGAACTCAGACCACCACAATTAGAGAGAGAGACAAAGCAGGCCACGCCCTACAAGAGAGAGGCATCCCACCTTGTTTCAGGCTATTTCAGACTGACTCTGATTGTATGGTTCCCTACAGAGCTCCCTAGCCTGCAAGCAGGACCAGGAATCAACCCCTGCCTTCCACCACCCACCCACCCACATACATATTCTCACTTTATCTTTTTCTTAATGTGACAGCTTGCAGTTCCAACACAGACCTCACCCATGTTTTGCCTTGTGTTTGCCCTTTGTCATATAGATTGTCACCTTTCAGGACTGCCACTGTGGTGTTCTTTTAAGGCCAAGCTCTTCTTTCTGGCAGAACCTGGAAATCTCCTCCTACAGTCGGTGTCTGGCAAGGTTGATTATTATTTGTATTTCTCAGATTGCGATCATCTGCATCATAATCTTTAACAGTTTTCCCCCTCTCTCTTCTGCCTGGACTAATGCCGAACAGACCTCTATTGTTGGGCCGCCCCGCCCAATAAGAAAAATAAGCATCATTTGGGCATGTTGGGGCCACCCCAGCAGCTACAAGCCATGATTAAGGTGCATGTGGTTAGTGCAGCCTGCAACATCAAACAGCTTGTTTACAACAGATGTAATCCGTAGTGATATAACAGGTGTATAACAGTCAATACCAGCATTGTAGCGATCAAATAGCTTCATGGCACATTCGCATTGATCCAGTATTCATCCAGGCCCCTGAGGGTTTTGGTCTATGATTTATGTGACTCACTGGGAGGTTTCGGCTCCTTTTTGGCATAACACCAAACTCAAGGCAAGAATCAGTATATAATTTACCTTTGCAATAAGAGCTTTTTAAATCCATGCTATTAACAGGCCAGGTTTGTCAATGGAAATTTTAACAGGGGGCTTGTTGGAGCATGCCGAGATACGTTTCCTTCCAAAGGGTGATTCATGCACTGCAGCCCCTATTACTCTCCTGGTTTTATATGCTGAAATGCTGATGAATTAAACAAGAAAACAATATTCTTTGCAAATTTTCACAGTCTCTCATTAATGTTGTGAATTTTCCTTGAGAGCCCTTTGTATATGAGGCTGGGAATGTTTATCATAGAAGAGAGTTGAATAAGTGGGGGTATGATAAAGGCATATAAAATAACAAAGAAGGCTAGAGAAGGAGATCAGGAGCTTTTGTTCTGCATGTTTCATAACACACGAACAAAAGGACATTCAATGAAATTGAAAAATGGCAAATTCAAAACCAGTAGAAAGAAATACATTTTCACCCAGCGTATAATTAGACTGTGGAACTCACTGGCACAAGAAGTTCATAGAGGCCAAGAAATTAAGATTCCTGAAGGCACTGGACATTGGTATGAACATCAAGAACATCCAGAGTTGGAATTGTTGTTGCTAACAAAAAAAAATCTGGAAGCGTTATTAAACTTCATGCATTGGGATTTAAGCCAATCTCTAATTAGCAGAGGTTAAAATGAGACCAATGAGGTGAGCAGGCAGATTACCCCACATCTGCCTACTGTGGGGTTTTCATCTGAAGCATCTGGGGTTGGCTACTGTGGGAGATGGTATACTGAATCAAATGGGCCTTGGGTCTGATCCTGCCTAACAATTCTTGTGTTCCCTTATGTCTCCTTCTCCTACAAACATTTCTGTCTTTCATGGAAGACATGCTGCTTCTTACCCTGGAAACCCTCACCCCAGATCTGTTCATCAAACCACCTCTCTCTCCCCAATCAAATCCCTCTTGAAAACTCAGACCTGCCAGGAAGTCTATGGGAAGTATGTGTGCAGATGAGATGGGGTGGCAGCAAGATCCCCAAACCCAGAAAGGTGACTTACTGAGTTACTATGTTATCTCATTACTATCACCCTTGTTTCTTCGTTGGTCACCCCTTTGTCTGTTTGTGATCCTCATTGTATCACATTTAAACTGCACTGCATCTTAAGGTCATTTCTTCACCATGGCCCAGGTCTGAAATGAATACAAGATGATGCCTTAGGCCTGGTCTACACTGTGTGGGGGCTCAATCTAAGTTATGCAACTTCAGCTACGTGAATAACGTAGCTGAAGTCGATGCACTTAGATCTACTTACTTTGGTGTCTTCACTGCAGTAGGTCAACTGTTATCACTCCCCCATCGACTCCACCTATGCTTCTCACTCTGGTGGAGTACTGGAGTCAACGGGAGAGTGCTCAGTGATCGATTCATCGCGTCTACACTAGACGCAATAAATCAACCCTTGCTGGATCAATCGCTGCGGAGGTAACTGTAGACATGCCCTAAGTGTGTCATGGCCCCATCTAGTGGCTGGCCCACACAGAGGGTAACAGTGTACTACTGCTACCTACGGAGTGGGTTACTCTTTTAAAGCAAGTAGCAGAGGCCTGTGTTTTGAGCTACAGTTTATAGGTTCTAACCCCATTGACCGATGGTGGGTTCATTGCATCAGCTGGATAATCTTGGTCCAGTTTTAAATGGGCAAGCGTCCACAGCACAAAACACACCACCACAACTGATGCTAGTTCGTATCTTTGTTGGCAATCATAGCTGAGCAGCCAGAAATCAAATGCCCAAGGAGAATGAACAACCTTTGCAGCTCTAGAAGTTGTCCTTTAACAGCAGGGCTGAGGTACATTGCTGGGGCAACAGATGAAGGAAGCTGCCACTGTGTGTCCTGTAAAGCAGCAAATGACTTTAGTTTCCAATGATTGTCGGGCTGGTAACTTTCATAAGTACTAAATGCAATTAAAGAAACAAACACCCTGTATCATTCTCCAGCAGGAGAGATCATATCGCTTGTGGGTTTCTATTTTTACATAATCATAGTTTAAAGGAACGTTTTTCTACATGTGGAAATTCCCTGTTTTCTCCTCCAAATTCTAAGACAAGAATTGCTGCTAGCTGGCTCCATGTTGTCCAGCACTCTATTACAGAACTCCTGTCTGCCTTCAGGCACTCACGCAAAGACATGGGCCTGAACCGAAGCCCAGACTGAAACGCCCTTGGGATCCAGACCTAAACCCAAACTGCACAGCTCTGGGATTTTCAAATGCGCCAAATTCCGAGGAACTTGTGATCATAAATCACTTTAGGTGCTTTTGAAAATTCCACACGGTCTCTAGTATGGACTAAGGCCAAATTTTCAAAAGTTCCTAGTGATTTTGGGTGCCTCCAATTTTTGTTCCACCCTCGGGACTTTAAAAAGGCCTGATTTCCAGAAAGTGCTGAGCACCCACTCTCTGACGATCAGAACCCTTCAAGATGTCTTGAATTAGGCACCCCAAAAACTGCAACACCCAAAATCACTAGTCACTTTTTAAAACATAGGCCCAAAACAAAAATACTCTCAACCTTTCAGGAAGTTTGCCTCTAAATAGAGATGTAAATGTTGCAATTCAGACCTTTGAATGGGCAGAATGCCCACCCCACTCTTAGGGCATGTCTACACTTACCTCCGGAATGATCAATCCAGCAGGGGTCAATTTATTGCGTCTAGTGAAGATGTGACAAATCGACCGCCGAGTGCTCTCCCGTCGACTCCGATACTTCACCAGAGCGAGAGGTGCAGGCGGAGTCAACGGGGGAGCATCAGCAGTCAACTTACCACTGTGAAGACACCGCAATAAGTATATTTAAGTACGTCGACTTCAGCTACGTTATTCACATAGCAGAAGTTGCGTAACTTAGATTGATTTCCCCCACCACCACCACCACCCCCAGTGTAGATCAGGCCTTACACACACAGACACACTGGGTTAGTGTCCAAACTCATCTTCTTCATGGGTTTTGTCTTGTCATCTTAAATCAATAAAGCACATAAAAGCCCAGCCCAAGTTTTCCTGCTGAATTTGGTTTCTTCCCAGCGTTTTCTCTGCAGGGATTCTCTGTCCCTATCTCTGATTTCTCTACCTCAGAAAGAGGCTCAAGTCTTTTTTGAACCTCTGGGTAGGAGATAATAGGGCTCCCTGGTCTGGAGAATCATCAGAAATAACTCTGCATCACTTTGTTGGAGCTCAGAATTTGACATCCTGTTAAAGGGCACATCACTGCTTGTAAGTTGGCTATGACTACATTTAAACTGCTACAACGGCACTGCTGCAGCAGTAGTGCTTCAGTGTAGACACTTACTACAGCAACGGGAAGGGCTCTTCCATTTCTGTAAGCAGTGGTGGATTAATGCACTGACCCATAGGGCTCAGGCCCAGGGGCCCCAGCCACTTTGGGGGCCCCTGTCAAGAGCACCAGAGCCTTGGTGGAAATGGGGAGGCATGAGGCCCCACCCCTCTCTGTGGCCCCACTCCCTGCTCCTCCTCTTCCCCCCAAGACCCCACCCCCTGACCAGGCCAGAAGCCAGAGCTGGGCCATGGTAAGAACCTCCCAGGGAGCCTGAACTGCTCTGCGGAGCCCCAGATCCTCCATCTGCCCTGGGTGGAAGGTCAAGGTGCTTGAGAGCAGCCCCTGGTCCATGTGCCTGCCTCCTGGGCATGCCGACCAGGGCAGGTGAAGAATTTGGGGCTCCCCACAGCATCCTGGGCTCTCTGGGTAGCTCTTACCATGGCTTGGCTCTGGCTTCTGGCTTGGCCAGGAGGTGGGGCCTTGTGGCATACAGCAACCTCTGTCATTAAATTGCTTGTGTGTGCGCACACTTGATTCTTTGTGCTGGCAGCGTGTGTCCTCTCCAGGAGTGCTTGTATCAGTTCTACTGTCGGTGTGGGGACATTGCAGGATGGCACCTGACAGCCAGTAACAGTCAATGTAAGCAATGCAATGTCTACACTGACACTGCATTGACATAATTACATCAACTAGGATCCTATGCTGCTTGGGGAGGTGGTGTTACTAAATCAGCGTAGAGAAACATTTACATCAGCGGGAGCCAAATTTAACCAAAGACACTTCTACAGCTAGGTTGATGCAAGGCAGCTTATACTGACCTAACCCTGCAGTGTAGACCAGGCCATAGTGTAGACCCAGCCATAGTGTAGACCTGGCCTAAGACCAGGTCTACGCTACATGGGAAAGTTGCACTGATATAACCAAAGATGTAAATGTAAATGGATAGAATTAAACTGGTGCAAACTCCTGTTTGGACATTCTTATTTTGGTTTAATGGTAGCCTTTTTTTGGTTCAGATTAAGTCAACTGGGAACACTTTTAAGTTAACCTGAAAAAAATTCACTCTTAAACTGAAGGAAGAGCCTCTACATGAGGATTTTTACCAGTTTAACTATGTTAGTTTAAAAGCCAAGTTCAGCTGGTGCAACTTTCCCATGTAGACAAGAGCAGAGCTGTTCCTAGGGGACAGACAGCCACATCCCAAAAACACCTTCTACCTGTGGCACAAACTTGCACTCAGGAGGTAGGCCAAAGCCGGATCAGGCTTAGAGAATGAACTGCCCTTTAAGCGGTTCCTCCAGAACTGGGCTGAGGTGCATTGTGGGGAAGCCTGCACTGCTGCCAAACGTACCATTCCTGTTTCACTGCTACATGGAGGATGTCTGGCAAGGATGTCACCATTGACTGTACTCCTTAAAGGAGGTGGGAGCAGGGAGAAGAAAGGATGGAAGCTCTCAGTGAGCCATGTTCTCTGGATTGCAGAGCAGTGATTACAAGAAGTCAGCGGAGTGGCCACTGTGCTTTTTGCACAGAACACTGATATCTTGCTTTTTTGGACTGCATTTGCTTTGTTTGTTTGTTTGTTTTGTTTGTGCTCAGCTTGCCTGCTGAGCTTTTCTCTGCTTCATTCCCATCTCGGGGTTGCCTGCCTCATGGATATCACTGAGTTTGCTTGCAAGCCTGATGACTTTTGTTGGCTATTCCATCATGCATTCACCCCTGAGGGATTTGGGGATCTCATATGCATCCCTCCGCACAACCCTAAATCTTCTGAGCAGCCCAGCCAGCATTCAAATTCACTTGAACCATTTTTCAGGTCTGACCTGGGCGAAGAGCAAAGTAGCAGCTAAGGGTATGCAGACTGCAGCAGTTTCTTGTTTCTCCTTCTGTCCCGTTGCTACTGCTAGAAAGCTTTCCTGTTGTGGAAGCAAAAATGGTGCAGCTTTTTTGTTGACAATAAGCTTGAACTTGAAACCACTGAAGATAAAGGCAAAACATCTGGTGATTTTATGACAGCAGGATTGCGCCCCATGCTATCAGCAAATGAATGCACTCATTGCCCAGTTGGAGACCCAGATGAATACTTATGGACATTTTCTAAGTAGAGTTTAGCTCACAGTGGAAACCATCCAGGAAAACCTATTGATCGTAAATACATCTCAGGAGACACTTAAATCAGGACTGGATTTGGGATCCGCTGCATTTCTAGTATAAAATATCCTTCTGTCAAGGGATTTTGACACACTAGATAAGTATCCTAAATCTGGAAGATTTGTTATCCCCATTGTGCTAATGGGGTGTGTCAGGCACAGAGTCATGAAATAGTTTGCCTATGATCATGCAACAAATCAGGGAAATAGCCAAAAATAGGACCCAGATTTCCTTACAGTAATCATCTTGCCACCACAGGCCAAATTGTGAGTGCAAAGGCGCTGGACTAGAGAAAGGATCCTTGTAATGAGAAGATAGATAGCTGTGTTTTACTGGTTACTTATATAGACTCATAGAAAAGTATGTCTGGAAGGAACCTTGAGAGGTCTTCAAATCCAGCCCCCTGTGCTGAGGCAAGACCTAGTAAACATGGACCATCCCTGACAAGTGTTATTTTTTGTCCAACCTGTTCTTAAAAACTTCCAAGGATGGGGATTCCACCATCTCCCTCGGAAGCCTGTTCCAGAGCTTAACTACCCTTATAGTTAGAAAGTTTTTCCTAATACGTAACCTAAATCTCCCTTGCTGCAATTAAGCCTGTTAATTCTTGTCCTGCCATTTGTAGGCATGGAGAACAATTGATCACCGTCCTCTTCATAACAGCCTTAATATATTTGAAGACTCTGATCAGGTGCCCCCTCAGTCTTCTTTTCTCGAGACTAAACATGCCCAGTTTTTTAACCTTTCCTCATAGGTGGAATTTTCTAAACCTTTTATCATTTTTATTGCTGTCTTCTGGCCTCTCCAATTCGTCCACATCTGTCCTGATGTATGACACCCAGTACTCGACAATTACCTCCCATGTCTTACATTCAACACTCCTGCTAATACAGTGCAGAATGATATTAGCCTTTCTCACAACGGCATCTCATTGTTGACTCACATTCACATTATATATATGTTGTGGATTTGGCACAAGCCAGACAAATGAGACAATGATGCTTTAAGGCTTTTCTCAGACTGATGCAGTTACTGCTGTTATTATCCAGCTGGCTAAGCTTAAGCGCCTGCTTGCTAGTGCCAAATATATTTTCTGGGAATGTTACAATGTTAGAAATCATTTAGATACGAAACTTAATTCTTTATGGGAAACTCTTGTTAATATGGAATCACTGGATGGCAATCTTCTTAAGAATTCCATTCTCTCTGATAAGGAGGTTTCCTCATCTAAACAGTGGGCCTGATTCCCCTCTCCCTTATACTGGTGGCATGTCATTGATTCCAGGGACACGTCTCCTGATTTGCTCCTGCAGGAGGGCAGAATCTGTCCCACTGTTTTCGGCACTACTTTTTATGTCATTGTTTTTTTATTTTAGTGTGGGAATGACTCATGTGACCTTGCAGTGCTCAGCATGACAAGGAATTAATTCCACTAGCACGTGTTTGTTATCACTGCCTAGCAATGTATTTTGATGTCGCAAATGATTTTCTACTCACCCCTTAACTGGGGTCTTATGGGCATTTAAAAGATAGCTTCATTTGTAAAAATGAAAAAAACTTGTATTGCTGACTTATTGCAGGTTTGATTCTCTTGTGTTAGGATGCCCAGGTTTTACTGTGTATCTTAAAGACCCATAAAGAAAATGAAGAAAGGGAAAAGTTCCATATTGGTCTTTCTGGGGCCCATCCTGTCCTATATTCCTTCTGCAGTAAAAATTCCCAGGGAAGCCCACAGCATGGAAGGAATGTAAGTTGAGGCAGTACATAGTGAGGCTTGATGCTGTTCACCTTGGAGTCAGTGGAAAACCCTGAAGCAGGATCAACCCCCTTCATATGCAACATGCTCAAGCTACTAACCAAGCTATATAACATTTTCTCCCACATTCTTGCTTTCTGTTTCCCCAATGCCATCTCCTTCGTCCCCAGCCAAAATAAAACCATACTGGCCAGTGTCCACCTTTGAGCTTCTTACTCATCTGCACACACAAAAATTTGCAATATATAAGCGTCTTTATTTTTTTATAATGTACAGTCATTTACTTAATCTAAATCCCTTTAAACCCCTTTTACACAGCTCAGTGATGATCAAGGAATATTTCCTAGTTATATAAGAACATAAGAGTGGCCATACTGAATCAGACCAAAGGTCCATCTAGCCCAGTATCCTGTCTTCCGACCGTGGCCAATGCCAGGTGCCCCAGAGGGAATGAACAGAACAGGCAATCATCAAGTGATCTATCCCCTGTCGCCCATTCCCAGCTTCTGACAAACAGAGGCTAGGGACACCATCCCTGCCCATCCTGGCTAATAGCCACTGATGGACCTATCCTCCATGAACTTATCTAGTTCTTTTTGAACCCTGTTATAGTCTTGGCGGTCATATCCTCTGGCAAAGAGTCCCACAGGTTGACTATGCATTGTATGAAAAAAATACTTCCTTTTGTTTGTTTTAAACCTGCTACCTATTAATATTTCTCCCCATGCTTAGTTGTTTTTTTTTTAAACCAGCTCATAGAAACCCTGTCTTTGCTGCTTTCTTCATCCATGCTGATTATTAGTATATCACCTACAGGAGAACTGCCAGATAAACCATAGCTTCTCTCTGTGCTGACAGGTGACCGTGTGATGGTCCTTAAACGGAAGGCTGATGTCATCATTTAAAAATGCGTCTTAGCTCTCGCATGATAGATGATTCTTCCTGCTTCTAGCCACTCTGAAAATCATATAGAAACTGCCTCTCTTGTGATGTTTCAGCATTTCTGCTTCCATTCCTGGCCAGAATCTAGTCAAACAGAGGTATAAAACATGGGAAAACAATAGGAGAAAAAAAAGTAAAGGGGCCTTGCAATGTCCTGAGGATACCTCATCTAGTCTAACCCCTTGCTCCAAGCAGGACCAACTCCCCAGTCAGATTTTTGCCCCAGATCCCTAAATGGCCCCCTCAAGGATTGAACTCACAATCCTGGGTCTAGTAGGCCAATGCTCAAACCACTGAGCTATCCCAAATCCTAACTGATTTGAATCCCCAGATAATCCATCCCAGGGTTTACATGGCGAATTGCCCATACATACTCCATAGGGTTTGGGGAATTTAGTCCGTTCCATGCAAATTCTCTGACAGTGCACATATGATCAATCAAGGTCACGGCAATGTACCTCATTACTGAGTTTCAGGACCTTGATTTATAAGGCCCTCCCAGGAATCTGGGACAAAACAACACTGATGCAAATCCCCCCTGCCCAAACTTTTGGGATGTGTGAAATCTGAACCCAGATCCAGCTCTTTCCTATCTTTTTGCAGGATTTCCCATTTCACAACTGCTTTTGTGTCCTCAGTCCCAAGCAGAGTCCTTTATTATAACCAAGAACCTTTCACTGCTGAAAACAGCTTGCATTTTGATATCGTTTGAAACAGCCCTCCAGCCACCTAGTGTATGATGATGACTGATGTTAAACGCCATTTCCTCTTACTTCAAGGTAGCAAAAATAAATAATAGTCTACTATACTTGCCTCCATCTAGGAAAGTACAGCAACCAGTATTTACAGATAAACATAGCTACATTGCCTGCTGGGATCTGTGGCACTGAATTTAGGCCTGAAGATTAAAAACCCAGTTGTGTTTATAAATCAGCAGTGACATGCCAGTATCATGTCAGCAATGGAAGGCAAAGGTCATGTTGACTGCAAGCAGAGGCACACGCTACAGTCATATTCATAGGCATGTCTGTGTGTTAGCAGGTAATTTTGTGCATAGGAATTGTTTGATTTTTTTTTTTTACGACTTTAGGATAATGAGACACGAGTATTTTTTTTTTTGGTAATGACTCTTTATAGGAAAGTTGTTTTTTCCCCCCTCTGTCTGACTTTTTTTTTTTTAATGTTCTAAGAGTGTTCTTTTTTTTCTGGCATCTCAGAGTTATATTTCATGCCTCGATAAATGTAATTAAGGCAGTGGCTGTACTTACAACTTCTGCCGAATGGAATTCATGTTCATCCAAACTTGTTGGTAAAGTTCTTGGCTAGGACAATGTTTTTATTACAGAGGCACTTGCCAAGAATGGATGTTTATCACTTCGACAGTAACAATTAAGGCCAAACCCTGCTCTCAGTTACACTTGTGTAAACCCAGAGTAACTCCACTGAAATCACTGGGTCAGACTTTATGGTAAAACCCCTGAAAGGCAATTAGAGGGCTCTCCTCCAACCCAAACCCTCCCCAGCACATGGAATCCCTGCTTCCTGGAGGATGTTCCATGGAGTCTGAGGTAAGGGTGCGGGAGGAAGATGCTACCTCACGGGGGACCGAGTTTCTCCTCTCTTTCTGATTTGAGGCCTTCTCTAACTCCCTATGCTGTACATATCCTCCTAATCTTGGAGTGCTGTTCTGAGCAGTCTGGGTGTGGGGGAAAGCACAGGGTGGTGGAATATCTAGCACTGCTACGTCCTTTTCAAGGACCAGCAATATTAGGGGTATATCAACTATTTCTCCTACGCCAAGGAAGGCTGACCCTTTAGCTTGGTTCAGATCTCACTGTTGGGCTAGGTGCTCAGATATGACACTGACGGGTACAATATAAATGCCTAGGTAGATAGGCCCTGAGTTCTCTATGCAGCTTCAAGTTTCCAGGATGTCTTTAGTATCAAGATCTGTAATGGGGACCCATTTATCGTCTACAAGGCTCTGCACACTGTGAGTTATCAAAGAGGCCTTTTCAGACCTGCCTATTCAGGCACATATTGGACTTCTAGTTGTCATCACCTAGAGGAGTGGGATTTTAAGATCCTCCTGGAGGAATCAGGTTCACTATATGTGAATTTCTGCACTGGATAGTCTACCTGATCAGAATGAAACCACATCCAGCTTTTCAGCTTCTTCTCCCTCCATTATACTAATTAGATTTTTTTTATCCATTGTTTTCACAGTAGGCCCTCCTACGAGACATGCCCTTTTCGCTGACCCTGAAATATTGCTCCCCACAGTCTTAGCAGCACAGTGCTGTTTGTTAGTCTAAGAGACCATGTGACAACTCTCTTTTTTTAACCAACAACAGGGCTAAAGCCTCAGACTTCAAAGCTGAGAGCTTCCTCGGTGGATGGGACACTGAGCAAGATGTGTGACAAACACTGACTGGAGGACACTCACAGATTATGCCTAGGTTAGAGCGCATAAAAGTTTTTCACAGCCTGGCTCTGATCTCCATTAATGTCAGTGGCAAAGCTTCCATCTGCTGGAATGGAAGCAGAGCAGGCTCTAATTCTTTAGATGTCCTGGAACTTTACCGTACTCCAGCTAGAATGAGTCGTGACTGACCAAATCTGCAAGCCAGGATTTCAGCTCAGTAAAGGCAGAGGTTAACCTGACCCAGGGAAGGGCATTCCAGTCCACAGGGGTCTGATGTTTAGAAAAAAAAAAAGTTCCCAGCTAAACAGTATTGTAGAGTTTAGAACAGCCCACAGATTACTGTTGGCGCTTCCAAGGCCTAGCTGGCAGGGAGATCCTGAACCAAAACAGACAGATTCCCTGCTGTGGCACTTTTTAGAACATTTAAATGGACTAATTAAGTCTCTCTAGCGTGGGTGATATCGGGTCAGTCTTTTTTTGTTGTTTCTTCCCCCTCCCCCTGCTTCCCTTTTGCAGGTCACCACGGTATGAACTGAAATTGCTGTCTGCCACAATATCCCTGCACATTGTGTGCATGTGGATCATACTGAGCTTCTAAATACTGGAACCACTTTGCTTTTTAAACATTTTATTGTCAAGGGCTGGATAATTTTCTGACTGTAACATTGTGTACCGATGCAAGCGGAGATAACAACAAAGGGCAATGAAATCTTCTGCTTCAAGGCATAAGCTGGTTGCTGCAGAGGTCAGGCAGGAAATTCCCACACCCTCCTGCTCAGTATTGCACAATCTGCTTAGCATATTCTGAGTTTTTCCCTCTTCATCTGCAGCATCGGGCACTGGCTGCTGCGCCAGGCAGAAAAATGGACTCGGCGTTCATTGTTAGTCTTGCATTATTGATTTTATTAGATATTTATTAAGAGTAGTGTATATAGCACCATAAATATATATGGCACTCTACAAACAGAGGGCCTAGCTGTCAGTTATTTCGCCTGTGAGCTTGGAGCAGGGAATCTGGGGGCAAGGGTGGCCCTATGCCACCTTTACATTCCCCATAATCTGGGGCTGAGCAAGGCTCTGTCTGTGCCCCGGAGCTGCTGCAATTTATGTTCTGCTTCCTATTGCTCCCACTGGGAAGGAGAGGATAGCCACAGTGAACTCTGGCCACACCCCGACACACCGCCCCTCTGATACACACCCTATGCCAGGATGGAACTTGTACCTCAATTCTAAACAGGCTGCAGAAGTGCCCTGCATGGGGATTTCTTCGTAGAGCTTTTTCTACCCACTTTCAGACCCCTTTCTTCTTCTTCCTATGTGGTATCTCCATTACTGGAGGTTTGCAACCATGGTAGCCCATTCTGCACAATCCTCGGCTAATCTTTTTGTGCATGAATAATCCTTTGATCCACCCAGGATACCACATCTTCTTTCTCTGCTTTATGTTCTTCCCTGCCAGTGCCCATAAACAGACATTGCTTGCTGCACCTCTTAAAATGTGCCCTACAAATCGAATCTTGCTTTTCATAAGCTCTTTGACTAGCGTTCGTTGAGTTCCAGTCAGCTTCAGTACTTTTGTGGGGGTTATGCGATCTATCCATGATCTTTTCAGAATTCTCCTATTTCACTGTAATTCAAAGGACTGCATTTTCTTTATTACTGATTGTAAAGAAGCATAAAAAAGTCCTCATTGTCATTGAGAATTAGGACCACAGAGTAAGGCATATTCCCTGCTCCAGAGATTTTAGTCCATAGCTCTAAGCTATGGCTATAGCATTAAAACCCTGCAACAGAGCTGCTTGAAATCTTTTATTAATGTGTTGCTTATATTTTTGGTTTGGGTTGGTTTGGGGTTTTTTTTATTTGTTTGTTTGTTTGGGGGGGGTTTTGGGCAAAAAAAATGGATTTATCATCTGTTTTTTGACTAAATTTTTCAGGTTTTTGTTGAAAAACCAAAACCCCAGAAGGTTTTAGTTTTCCTCAACTGAAAACTGATACATTTCTACCAAAAAACATTATACATATTTTTACATAATATAATGTGGTGAAAATTTAAAAAGAGAAAGGAAATAAACGTGTGTCCATCTGAGTGCACAAATATGTCTTGTTGTGGCTACATATGCACCAGTCGTGGTTCTCAGAGGTCAGTGTACATGAAGCTGTGGTTTTCCTTGCTGTCCCTAGTGTGGAGTGGTAAGGATGCACCCTGTGATGTCACATGGTATGTTGGGGGCGTAGGGAGCAGTGACCATGGAGTTCTCATTCTCCAAGGACTGCAAAGAGTGGAGAGTCTGGGATTTTTGGACCTGTAGGTCAATCAAAGTCTGCAGCATTTGGGCTTGCTGCCTGAGAAGACTCACTATGCCTGGTTCATTTCCCTCTCTCTGTCCTGCTGGGGCTCCTGGGCCTTTGTCAGGGCCCGCTCCAGGCACCAGCTTATCAAGCAGGTGCTTGGGGCGGCAACTCCGGAGCGGGGCGGCACTTTCAGGCAGGGCCGGCTCCAGGCACCAGCATTCCAAGCAGGTGCTTGGGGCGGCAATCTGCAAGGGGCGGCAGTCCGTGTGTTTTTGGCCCCAAGCAGCGCGCCAAATTGCCGCCGCGGACGGCGGGGGTAGTCCGCGTGCCGTTAGGGCTGCACGCGCGCTTCCGCGGCGGCGGCAATTTGGCGGCAGCTTCTATGTTCAGCTGTCCGCAGCGGCGCAGCGTCTGTCTTCCGGCTGAAGACAGAAGCTGCTGCCGAATTGCCGCTGCCGCAGAAACGCGCATGCTGTCCTAATGGCCCACGGACTGTCCCCACCGTCAGCAGTGGCAATTCGGCGCGCTGCTTGGGACGGTGAAAACAGTAGAGCTGGCCCTGCTTTCAGGTATTTGGCGGCAATTCGGCGGAGGGCCCCTCACTCCCGCTCGGAGCGAAGGACCTCCCGCTGAATTGCCGCAGATCGTGATCGTGGCTTTTTTTTTTTTTTTTTTTTTTGGCTGCTTGGGCCAGCAAAACCCCTGGAGCCGGCCCTGGCCTTTGTTCACTGGCTTTGTAGCACTGGCTTGTGGGATCTCGCAGAACATGTCCTCTCTCATCCTCTTCTCCTCATCGAAGTCAGGTATTCTGTGGGCCTGGGGGGGACACCCCTTCAGGCTGCCACGCCAGTAGCTGCTGATAAAAACAGACAAGTACCCTGGGATTTACAGCCACAATGGAAAGGGAAAGAGAAGTTTTAAAATTCCCTTCCCTTATTCCCATAAATACTAATAAAAAATGCTTACTGACTCTTCAGTTTTGAAGCACCTTTGTACCTCTCCACCCCCAGCCCTGGTGGGTATGGCCTGCCCAGGACGTGGGGAAGGGGTTTTCTGTTGCATGCAGCTATAAAAGTTCAGTTCCTGTTTCCATGGGTACAAGTACAGGGCAATGGCACTGAATATTGGCACTATTTTCCACAGGCAGTGGTGAATGTAGCTGATATCTCATTCCTGAGGGTAACAATGGTACAGAGATCACAACCGCTGCTGGTATCCCACAGCAGCTTAGGTCCATATGCTGCTAGCCTGTTCTCTGCAGTGGTGTCAACCGGACTCACTGCAGAGTGGAATGGAAAAATGTCCTAGTGTTAGGGTGACCAGATGAGAGGAAGAAAATATAGGGTCACATTGGAGGACGGGGGAGGTCTCCGGCAGAGGAGGAAAAAAAAAGCAGAGTACCGCCAATGGAGCAAAAAAATAAAAAATAAAACCGCAGTGCAAAATGTCAGGACAAACTGCGTCCTGACCAAACATCGGTCGGATGCGGGACAAACGCCTAAATATCGGGACAGTCCTGATTTTATCAGGACATCTGGTCACGCTACCTAGTGTGGGGGAAGAAATAAGGCAGCGGCCCCTGCAAGCCCCGCCCCTGCCTCACCCAACAAGGGAATGAAAAGCACATGCTAGCTCTGTTTGTCTCCTGTCTCTGTTGTCTCTCTCTCTTCCCATACAAGTGAAACAATGCAAAGGTGCCACCTTTGTCTTGTTAACTTGGGGATGGTCTGGGCACCATCTTTAAATGTAAACATTGTAAGGTACAGTGCGTGTGCACACTTACCCAAGCTCCCTTCCCTTTCATCGGGCTCATCCACACTTGCCTGGTGGGACTGGCTAGACTGTGGTGAAGTCTCAAACAAGTCCTGGCTTGTGGCATGGCTGGAGCCCCTCTCCTCCCCCATCTCCCTCCCACCCTCTTCCTTTTCCTCCTCTTCCTTGCTGTTCATGGCAGGGGTCTCCTGTCTTGGACTCCTCTGAGATATCCACAGTGGTCTGCAGGATGCTGGTGGGGTCTCCACCAAGTATGACATGCAGTTAGGTGTAGATGTGGCAGGTCTATGGCGCAGCACCAGGTCTATTGTTGTGCTCCCTGACCTTGTGCTACGCCTGCACAGTTTCTTCATTTTCACACAGCACTGCTGCTGATCCCTACTGCACCCCTTTCCCAGTATCCCCCATGAAATCTGCTCATAGATGTCCACTTTTCTATGGCCATGTCTACACTACAAAACTTTTGCCAATGAAATTAATGTCAGCATAAAGCCACCGCAGTTAGTACATCACTTGTGTATATGCATACTTGGCTCCTTGCTGCTTCAGTGCTGCGCATACTCACCAGGAGTGCTTGTGTGAATGTACAGTGCAGTGCACTATAGGCAGGATCCAGTGTGCAATTCTCCACTGTCCATCTTTTGGGAAGCTTTGGCAATGCATGGTGAGGCAGAAACGAGTCACACAGGGGTGACTGGGTCTACAGGGTCAATTTCCCATCATGCAACTTTCTCCATCCCATAATGTCATCCCTATCCTATAATTTTTGTGCCTATTTCTAAAATCCCAATAACCCAAGAGGTACTTGTTGCTGTCTGCCAATTCCTACAGACACACAGCTCTGCACTATTGTCATGAGCATTGCAAGGACGGGATGCATGATCTTCTGGTGTTTGCAGAGTTGCAAGAGCCTTGTGGTGATTTTGTGGAAGACAGATTGCTGTGGGCCATAGTGAGAGCCAATTCAAGGTTATCAGTAGCATTCATGGAGCAACTGCAAACAGTGGAGTGCTGTGTGTGGGCCAGAAAAACAAGCACTGACTGTTTGTGGGACTGCACCATAATTCAGATTTGGGATGATGAGCATTGGCTGCAGAACTTTCGGCTGCACAAGGCCACATTCCTGTGTGCTAAATTTGCCCCAGCCCTCTAGTGCAGGGACACCAAAATGAAAGCTGTACTGACAGTGGAGAAACAAGTGGTGATTGCACTATGGAAACTTGCAATGCCACATTGCTACCGGTCAGTGAGAAATCATTTTGGAGTTGGAAAATCCACTGTGGGAGTTGTTGTCATGCAAATGGGTAGGGCTATTAATCGTCCTCTGTGCAGAAATGTGACTCCCTGCAATGTACAGAACATAATGGATGGATATGCAGCAATGGGATTCCCAAACTGCTGTGGAGCAATAGACAATATGCATATCCCTATTTTGGCACCAGATCACCTTGCCACAGAGTACATCGATAGCAAGGGCTACTTTTCCATTCTTATGCAAGCATTGGTGGATCACCAAGGATGCTTAACCGACATCCGTGTTAGTTGATATGGGAAGGTGCATGACACTTATATCTTTAAAAATACAGGATTGATCAGAAAACTGCAAGCAGGGACTTTCATTCCCAAGTGGCAGATTACCACTGGCAGTGTTGAAATGACAATAGTGATCCCGGGGAACCCAGCCTACCCCTAGCTCCCCTGGCTTATGAAGCTGTACACTGGCCACCTTGACAGTGTCATGGAAAGATTCAACTACTGGCTCAGCAGGTGCAGAATGGCAGCTGAATGTGCTTTTGGTAGATTGAAGGGACGCTGGCATTGTTTATTCACAAGATGGGATCTGAGTGAGAAAAATATCCTGATGGTTATAGCTGCCTGCTGTGTCCTGCATCTTATCTGTGAAGCAAAGGGGGAAAATTTGCTGCTGGGGTGGAGGAAGAGCGTTTGTTTGCTGAGTTTGAACAGCCATTAGGGTTATGAGAAGAGCTCAGCACAGAGCTATACAGCTCAGGGAGGCTTTGAAAGAGCACTTCAACAGTGAGCCACAGGAATGTGTTGTGCTCTACCTGGCCCAGCTGTTTGGGGGCCTGTTAGGCATTGTGTGGTAGTTGATGCACAACACTGTCAAAGCACTTATTAATTTGGTGGTGCTTGCTGTACATTTATGATTATTATGCTGCATTTGTCACCAATCCTATGAGATGTGTCACACTGCACAGTAACAAGTAAGTGGGTGCTTTCAGTACCACTAGGCACTCTGCAGCATATTTTGGGAACTAGTAAAGATGAATTATTTTCCAAACAGTAGTTTTATTAAGTAAAAGGAAAAAAAAGAAAAAATTATGTGCAAGTTATAAGCAAATAATAATGGAATTATGGAACAGAGCTTAACAAGGGGAAAGAACATTCATGTTCATTTTGGCTACCGATACAGCAACTGTGGCTTTCACAGATTGGGGTATGTGAATCTGGGTTGTCCTCAATATCCCTTGGGGTGGAGTGGTAGGGGTAGAGATGAGGCCCTTGCTGCTACATGGAATGTTAAGGGGGGTGGGTGTAGGGAAGTGCTGTAATGGAGCTCTCCATGGACCACAAAGGGAGGTGAGTCTGGGATTGTTGAACCTACATGTCCCTGAGACCTGCAGCATCTGTGTTTGCTGCCAGAGAAACCCCATTATGTCCTGGTGCATCTTCCTTTCTCTCCTTTTCCTGCTGGGATTCTTGGTCCTTTCTCTTGACAGCATTTTCCTTCTCCGGGCTGTCTTCAATATTCACCCTCCAGGTCCTGTGCTCATGGTCTGATGCGGCACTGGCTTGCAGGATCTCCCTGAACATGTCATCCCAAGTCCTTTTCTTTCTCCTCCTTATCTGACTCAGACATTCCAGGGGTGTGGAGGGGGAACCCCTCCAGACTGCAGCGGAAGCAGCTGCAGATAAAACACACAGAGGTACCATTGGCAGTATAGTCACAATGGAAAGGGAAATTAAGATTCAGAACTCCAGTCCCTGGCTCTCCTAAAGTTTAAACCAGACACACTTATTGTCACTTCTACTTCAGAGGGCTTGTGCACGGAACCACACACAGCACCAGCCATGGTGAGTATGGCCTGCCAGAGGTGAGAGAAATGAGGAAGGAATTGCTGGGGAGCATGAAACCATGAGTTTAGGGCAATGGCCTGGAATAGAGGCACTTTATTCCATAGGCGGTAGTGATTTTAGCTAATATCTCACTCCTGAGAGTAACAAAGGCACAGAGAGCACAGCTGCTACTGGTGACCCGCAGCTGCCCGGGTCTGTATGACACTAACTTGTTTACTGCAATAGTGCCTACCAAAGTTATTAATGACTGATGTGGGGAAATGTCCGACTGCAGAAGAAGAAATAAGGCTGCCCACCCTAGAAACATGTGGGAGAGGATTGCAGGGTACCCCCATGAACGTTTCATTTAGATCTCTCAGGAGAATTCAAGGGACATCCCTGTGCACATAAACAAACTGCTCTGCCTGGCTACCCCTGCCTTACTTTACAGAGGAATGACAAGCAGATGCCAGCTATACCTTTGTTTCTTGTGCCTCCATCTCTTGGAATACAAATAAATTAATGATAAGTCAATAGGTGTGTCCTGTTAAGTTGGGGATGTTATCACTATAATGAGGAGTACATTTACACGCTTACCTGAGGCTCCTTCCCCTGCATCGGGCTCACCCATGCTCAACTGCCGGGAATGACTGGACTGTGGTGGGGTCTCAAACAGGTCCTAGCTTGTTTCATAGCTGGACTTCTCCTCCCCCCCACACTCGCAAGTCCCCCATCCTTCTCCTCTTCCTCCTCCTCCTCATCCTTGGCGTTCACTCCAGGGGTCTGTGCCTTGGGCTCCTCAGAGGTCCACAGTGGTATGTAGGGTGGTGGTGGGATCTCCGCCAAGTATGGCATGCATCTGTTTGTAAAAGCAGCATGTCTGCAGCTTGGCACCGGATTGACTGTTGGCCTCCCTGGCCTTCTGGTATGCCTGACGCAGTTCCTTTGCTTTCACACAGCACTGCTGCTAATCCCTGTCGTATTCCTTCTCCTGCATCCTCCATGCAATCTGCTTGTAGATGTCCACATTTCTACAGCAGGCCTGTAGCTGTGCCTGCCAGCACAGCCTCTACTCCTCACAGGCCCAGGAGCTCCAATATCTCCAGGCCAGAGCACATTTAGTATCAGTCTGTGTGCATGGTGCTGAAGTGGTCCTCTGGGCATTTGCACACAAGAACGGAGAGCTGCTAAGGGGGCAATCAGGAAAAGGCATTTCAAAAATGTGCAAGGAGTTTTAAAGGGGATGAGGGTGGGCTTTCAGTTTCTCTGACTCCTGAGCAATAGAGTTTAAAATTGTATTCAGAGCAGTCACTGGGCATTGTGGGACAGCTGCTGGACAACACAGTTCATCCAGGGTGTACACTCTCACTATGTCAGCAATGGCTCTACACCATTCAGAGTGATGGTTTTACAGTATTGTGGTGCTCATGTTGGCCAGAGACAACTCTGAGTATAGACACATGCACAAATAGGTCAACATAAGGCAACCTATGTTGACCAAACTTTGTGACATAGACCAGGCCTTAGTGACTTGCCCAAACTCACATGGGAAGAGTTTTCCAGAGCCAGTACTTGAACCCACAATTCCCAGTTCCTAATGCTCTGCCTTCCTGGTAAGCCATCCTTCCTCTTTGAAATGTTGCTTTTAATATCCCCAAACAATACATTTTATTACATTAGCATTAACATTGCCAATGTGTACTAGTAAGATAAGCATAAAATACTTTGCAAGTGCTAAC
Organism: Mauremys reevesii; assembly: GCF_016161935.1. NCBI lineage: Eukaryota > Metazoa > Chordata > Testudines > Geoemydidae > Mauremys > Mauremys reevesii. The sequence goes on along the minus strand of NC_052627.1, from coordinate 125,569,136 downwards.
AGAGAAACAAATATTAGAAACCCAGGGAATTCAGAGCTAAAGCTGCTATTCTCAGATAACACAATATTTGCAGCTCACATCAGGACAAGAACCTCAGCTCTGTCCCAGTAGAGTCAAACCAAGCTCAATGAGAGAGAGAGTAGTAGCTGCATCCCATGACAATGAGGGTGGGGGGATTTCAGGGAGGGGGAGTGAGGAGATGCTGCCACCCATACAAATTGTTTTCCTTTCAATACAAAAATTATGGTAATGTTTCTATTAAATTATTAATTTGTAAGGGAAAAATATTAAAGAAAATTAAATGTGTGCTGTAAGCTATTGGCAGGAGTTTGGTTCGAAAGCAACAATGCAAACATTGCTCAGTGGAAGCCTGTAGATTTGTTATACATGGATTACCAGTGTGGCTGCGGAAAAAGAGTCAAAGAACAAGAGTCCACCAGTGTATTGACCCAGAGTGTTACTGGTTACACAGGGCCCTCTAGAGTTCACATTTGGGTTACAGCAGCACTCCCCTCCACCCCTTTGGTTTTCAATAAAAGATCATTTAAAATCATTAGCACTTTGTGTCTATGGCTTAATGATACTGGCATGGTTCCATGACGCCTGGACATGCACAGGCTGAAAAGTGATAGATCTGAATGGTGCACATTACGTGCCGTACCAGTCTCAAGTCTTCACACGTAGAGTGCCTAGCTCAATTCAAACGTCCTCTCATCTCTGGCTTCCTTAAATGACAAAAAGGAAGCCATAGTTACTCATTAGCCCCATTGTTGGTGACAAAAAGCTGTGCGGCGGTTTGGTGAAAACTTCTATGCGAGGTGAATCTTGCACGAAACACAAGTAGTTATGATAAGCAAACAAAGTCCTTACTGAAAATGGAGACTCTTCCAGGCCGAAAGGCCTGTGGGTCTTACAGTGTGCTATCTATAAAGATGACCCAGGTGTCAAGTGGTGGGGTTGAATCAGAGTGTGTCTCTAGGGCCAGTTGGAGTTCATGGCGTTTTCCAGTGTGGTCCGTATCCACTCTCATCTTTGTAGAGATGTGTGTGCTGCAGAGGCCAGAGACCCCAATATGTAGTGCTCCAGCTAGATGCAAAGGGCTGTTACAAAACTTCGGGAGGGTTTCTCCCTCATGCTGCAGGCCCTATACACTGCAACAGCAGCTTACGGGGGCTGTTACATCCCCTTATCAAACCAGGTAAGAGCTCTGCCATTGCAGGCCCTGTGTAAAACAATCGGCCTCTGCTCTACACCGGCGCCCTCTCACGTCCTAGTATGGAGGTCACATCAGAGGTGGGAGGGAAGCCCCTGTAGCATACACAGATTCTCCACTGCTGCAGGTTGAGAACAGCCCATAGGCAACAATAAAGGGGGGGGCATCAATTAGAGCAACTCCTGGCTGCTGTACTTTATGCCAAGGGTTGTACCAGCTCCTGAGCAGCCCAGAATAAGGAGGGAACAAAGGAGGTTTAAAACAGGCTTTGTCCCGTTGCTCCTGAGAAGGGCCTGTCTGTGCCACGCCTCCTGGAAGGGTGGCCCTGAATCTCAACTAGTACTGCAAAGGGGGTGGAATTGCTACTCAAAGCTAACCTGCTAAGTGTAGCTCACTCCAATAACTGGGGGGGCAAGAGGAGGGGTTGTTGGAGGTGAAGAAGGTTAGTTTCTCCAACAAGTAGCAGACACAATTCATGTTGGATTGAAGGCCTAGCCCTGAAGCAGTGTCAGTTCAGTTCCAGAGCCGATCTGAGCAGTGCAGGCCAAGCCCCAGCACCGACCAAACCTGCTGGACTTTCCACGGCGCTTGCCGTTCGGCCACTTGTGTTTAGGGCCCGAGGAAGCACAATGTTTCCTGCTCGGTTGGTAGCGGTGCAGTTTGATGGGTTTGATTTTAGCACACGTTTTTAAAACACCAGCTCACACTCTGGCCCTTCTGCTCCATTTTTTCGAGAAGCGTAGAAAGCTAAATAGACTGTTTTTTAAAATAATCCATACGGGTTTGCTCCAGCTAGCTCCTCCTCACGACATGTTCCCCCATTTTATTAGCCTTGTTTTCATTCACTCTGGTTATCCACTGGATTCATTTGTATGAATTGTTTGGCTGGGGAAGCGGCTACTTACCAGCTATCTCGCCAGCTCTCTCTGCCTCTCTGTTCTCTCTCAGAGCTATTTTACCTAGCGAAGAGGCTCTTTTTTTAATCTAACACCTACCACTGTGGTGTCTGGCAGGCCACCTGAAGCACCTTGCCAGCAATTGATCCGGGTGATGCTCGATTTGCAACCCCTTCGGGATTTGCCACAATGAGGATGATGAGGACTCTGGTGTCTGAGAGCTGCTGCAAGAGTGGGCCTGATCCTCTGAGGCATCTACAGTGGTTGAAGGGCACTTGGCCTCTCACAGGAAGCGCTCAGCTACTTGCAGGATGGGGCCCTTCTGGTTGCACCTCCAGGTGCAAACCCAGGTAATCCCAGCCTGCTGGCAACAAGTACCTTCTCTTTGCTTGGTAAGGATTGAAGCTTAGCCATGCAGAGAGAGCAAAGCTGCAGGAGGGTGCCTGGCTCTCCCCACCCCCCACCTGCAAACCTCCACACGAAAGGAGTCTCATTTCTGTGAAGCCTGCGTGGAGCTGGCAGGTTTGTGCTTTAAGACAGAGATCAAAGTCCTGTCTGGAATGCGTGTGGCTCTACCTGGCTGCGAGAGATGCAGAGCCAATGATCATTAAACAGATACTGCGATTGTTATCGAGCCATAAAAATCAAGGGGAAGCAGAATTCAGGCTTGCCAACAATACCGGTTATTGTTCTCCCCGTGCAGCGCTTTATTAAGCACTATAATCATCTTAATATTCATGTATCTCGGCAGCCATTTTTTTTCTTTTAGCTTTTCAACATGTTCCATTCTGGGAAATGCTTTTCTTGCATCTTCAGGCAACTCACTCCCCCTCGGGGCAACAGGTGTTTGGTCCACACGCCACTCAGACGACTTCCTTCTCGCTGCAAAGAAAAAGGGGATTTTCTCTTCATTTTTTTAAACTAATTAATGCTGCTGTGTTCAAATTATGACATTATTTCACTATCAGTTAGACTAAAAAAGCTGTGAGCTCTTTGCCACCCAAAGATCTCGCTCCTCTGCTTTGCGTGTGTTCCCCACTAAGGCGGGGGCTGCCGGCTGCCTCAGCTGCTCTTGCAAAATCCAGCGGCGGAAGCTAAGGAGTTCCATTAGCAACAGGTTAATGGCCAAAGTAATAGCTGGAAAATTCAAAGCAGCAATATTTGGGTCTAGCTTTCAAATCCAAAGGCCAACGTTCAGGGATGTTCGGGCTCTGGGAGAAAGGAGCCATTTGTCAAATTCAGCACTGGAGTAAGATTTGGAAGAATATTCTCGGGATGGGGGAAGCTTTTAACCCACTTGAGTTTGCTGTTCCTTCACTGTCACCGAGGTGGCAATTTGCTGGCTTGCCCTTATTTAATGTAAGGCCAGAAAATAAAACTTACTATTTGTCAGGCTGGATCAATAGGCCCTAAAATTTCATGTACCATCTGCCAGGATATGAATTCACTGCAGAATTAACTCGTGCCTTCACTCAGGTGTTGTCCACAACCCAGCTCTCATCCACACACCAAACCCTCTGGCTGAGCTTAGTGGTGCTTTCAACGCAAGTTAGCTGGCCTGTCTGGGGATGTAGGCTCAAACCCGAGTGTTGCTTTCATTCTGTCTAGAACCCACCCACTTTGGGAAATCTAGACACAGGCTAAACCTCGCATGTGCTGATAATCCTCCAGTGCCTTCCCCTCAGTTCTTCCCATGTGCCCAGAGGGACAGACAAGTCCTTTTGTAAGTCACTGGGGAAGAATCATAGAGCAGCTCCGTTTCTTGCAACACAAAGAACCACAGGCTATGCCTTTGAAGTGTAGGTGCTCGCACCCGGGGTAGGCTAACCCAGTACTGGTCACCTGAGTTAACTGCAGTGAAAACATGCCTTTAGTGGTCCATCAGCAATGGCATGAAGATCAAAAGGTCCCACTGCTCCCACCCCTCTGCAGCCCTCTCTTTTCACAGAGCTGGTTCTCCTTGCCCATGGACTCTGGACTTCTCCCATGACCCTGCTCATCTTCAGCGTCCCAGACCTGTCTCTTCACTCCCCACCCCCACAACATCCAGCCAGCCCACTGCTCCTCCACTGAACACAACCAGTGCATCAGCTCTTCCCCTAGACCGGCCACCACAGCTGCAACTGCTAAATGTGTGACAACCAGCTTGGGGTCCCCGTGACCCGGGCTCCACTCCTTCCTGATGCTCCCCTGCAACCCAGCTGCTTTCCGGCTGCCGCTCTAAATCAAAACCAAATAAACACAGTGCACTAGGCATGAGCCTCGCTAGGCCCATGTTTGTCTTTGAAAGACGGCAGCTCTCAGCACCTTTGGGCTGTGACTACAGCTGGTCATGAATTTTTTGCTGATTTTTCATTGGAAAATGCCAGTTCATCCCAACTATTTCTCAGGTGCAGGATGGACTTTCTGAGAGAGAGAGAGAGAGAGAGAGAGAGAGAGAGAGAGAGAGAGAGAGAGAGAGAGAGAGAGAGAGAGAGAGAGAGAGAGAGAGAGAGACCCACTCAGAACAGACAAAATTCCACTCACCTGAAACGGAGCTTCCACCTGGCTCACTGCCATCCCATCTTAACCACTGGGCCCCTGACTGTTCTAGGGTGAGTCTCACTCTAATTTTTTATGAAAAAATTTCAGTTCACAAAAGTTTCCTCCCAGTGCAGAGTGAAACCAAATTCCAAAACCACACCATATTTTGCAAAAGGGAATTCTTCTTTTCCGGCCAGCCCTGACTGTGACGCCATTAGCCAAATGGCATTTGACATAACTAATCTCCAGACAGAGTTGAGTGGCACAAACCTATTGGGATTTGCCTGTAACCTGCAGAGCTAGTGTAGGCAGCCTTTCCTAGGCTATCTTTGCGGTTGACAGCTTTAACAAAGAAAGTGTAATACACGGTAGATTAAAGTGGCAGGATGTTTATTTTGGGATTAGAGAGTAAAGAAATGTCTGTGACCCTGAGATTTATTTTTCAACATCCTCTCTGGGCTAGACAAAGTTTTCTGAAAGGTAAAGGTGTTCTGGAAGCAGATTGCAGTAAATTATAACATAATACAACAGTTGTCAGGTAATTCAGAAAACAGCTAATTTGGGATATTGTTTCATTTGCAAATACCGTGAAGTCTCTTCTAAACAGCCATTCAGAAGACAAAGATTATCTCTTAATAAAGATGGAGCAGAATCATATTCAACAGACACGAGGGTACTTTGGGGCGGTCCTTTATAAGACAGGTGGAGCTTGCCTCAGGGCAGGGGCGGCTCGGGGCACCAAAAAAAAAAGCTGGTGGGCGGGGCGCCAAATCTAGGAGCGCCCTGCCGCGAGGGGGGCAGGCTGGGCGGCGGCGGACCCCCGCTCAGCGGCCCGCGGAGGAGTCCAGGAGCCCCGGATGACCGGACTGCGCGCAGGCATGATCGCGAGGGGCGCTGCCGGCCGCGGCTGCCGGGACTCGGCTGCATGACCGCGGCGCGCGCGGGCGCCGCCGCGCGCCGCGAACCGCCCGCGCGCGCGGAGGCGGCAGCGCGAGCCACGCCCGCGCCGCGCACCTCCGGACCCATGCAGTCATGCCGAGGGGAGGCGCGCTGCGCGCGCCGCGCCGCGCCCGCGCTGACGGCGCTAAAACCAAAAAGCGCCCGCGCTGCCTCAGGGTTCCACTGTAATTGACCTGCTCTCCTTACTCATGTAGCAACTCACGTGAGCAACCCTACTGAAGTCATTGAGCTTACCTGAATGAGAAATGAGATCAGAATTGGGCCCAATATGGGCCCAAATCATTGTCACTGTTCAGTTGTTTATACCAGGGCAAAATGAGTGCAGAGTGGGTGCAAAGAGTACGTACAATGCTATGCAATGAGACTAGTGGGATTTTGCAGCCACTTTGCACAGGTGTGAATGTCTGAGCTAGGCCTACAGAGCTTTATCACAGTATTTACTTATTAACAAGCACAGTTTAAACCAGACTGCTGGGGTCACAGCCTTCCCTTGACACATTTCTGTGCAAAATTCAAAGGAAGAATATGGGTATCTAGATCTTCTCCATATCTGGCCCATAGCATCTGAGCATGCCACCGTCTTTATCCTCACAACACCCCTGCCACACAAGGCGAAAGCTATTAGCCTCCTTTTACAGCTGGGGAACTGAGGCATGAAAAGGCTAAGGGCAGGTCTACATGTAAAATGCTGCATCGCCTTTAATGAAGACTCTCTAAGCCGACTGGAGAGATTTTCCCATCGGCATAGTTAATCCACCTCCCTGAGAGGTGGTAGCTACTTTGGCAGGAGATGCTCTCCCGCTGACATAGCACTGTCTGCATGAGGAGTAAGATCGATATAACTCTTTTGCTCAGAGGGTGTGGATATTTCACACCCCTGAGCAACCTAGTTATACTGATATAGGTCTGTAATGTAGATCAGACCTGTGCTCCAGAGCTCAGTGGTAGGTAGGTGCTTAACTCCCATTGAGATCAATGGGATTGGGTTTTAAGTGACTTGCCCTAGGTCACTCAGGAAGCTTGCAGCAGAGCCAGGAATTGAACCCAGGTCACTGGCTAGTACTTTAACCATTGGACTAGCCTTCCTTTTACAGCACTCATTGGAAACTGCTAACCTGAAAGGCATGTGAAGTCTGAAGGAGCCATTTGGAGATGGATCATACTGCTAAGGAAACACTGGTTCACAGTGGCTGCCTTTGCTGCTTGTCTCCCATGTGTCACATATTTTATGATGTGACTTTGGTGAGAAAACAGGGGCGTGCGCAGGAATTTAAATTTGAAATATCTTTAGGGCTTTGGACCTTATTGTCCACACTACACTGAGATAACTAAAGATGTGAATTATAAATGTTTTAAGCCTCTTCTGCACAAAAAGTAGTACTGGTTTAACTAAAGGTGTACCTTATATATCAACTTAAACCAGGACAGCTTTGTGGGGGCACATATACTGGTTTAAACCTGGCTTATGTTGTTTAACTTGCATCTGTCAGTTTATAGGCTCAAGTTAAAATGATAGAACTAGTTTTAAACCAATATCAGAGTTCACACAAAAACTGCACCAGTTTAGCTAAACCAATGTAAGTAAACCCAGTGTAATTTCTGTGTGCACAGAAGCTCCTAATTTTTTCAGCTCCAGTTTCCAGGTAACCAAGGCCCGAGTCTGCCCCACTATCAGTCTGGTACCTTTTACAAGCAAACAAATCATTTAAAAAAATGTGTGTGCTTGCAATGCCTAGCCCAGTCTGTGATAGGTGCTATCATAATGCAAATAATAACACATAATATATTAATGCAGAGTACAAAGGAATGCATGTAGTGCAAAGTACTGCATTTTAGGAAGGAAAAATCAAATGCACAGCTACAAAATGGGGAATAACTGGCTAGCCAGTATTACTGCTGAAAAGGACCTAGGGAGTCTAGAGGTCACAAATATAAAACGAGTCAACGATGTGATGCAGTCACAAAAAAAGGTTAATACCATTGTGGGGTGTATTAACAAGAATGTCAGATGTCAGACACAGGAGGTAATTGCCTCTCTCTCCATGGCACTGGGGAGGCCTCAGCTGGAATTCTGTGTCCCATTCTGAGCACCACACTTTAAGAAAGATGTGGACAAGTTGGAGAAAGTCCAGAGGAGAGCAACAAAAAATGAGCTATAAGGAAAGGTTAAAACAACTGGGTATGTGTAGTCTTGAGAAAAGAAGACCGAGAGGGGACCAGATCAGTCTTCAAATATAATAAGAGTAGTTATGAAGAGGATAGTGATCCATTGTTCTCCATGTCCACTGAAGGTAGGACAAGAAGTAACGTTTGGCTTACTCTGCAGAAGAGAGATTTAGGTTAGACATTAGGAAAAACTTTTTAACTGTAAGGGTAGCTACACTCTGGGAACAGGCTTCCAAGGGAGGCTGTGGAATCCCCATCACTGGAGGTTTCAAAGAACAGGTTGGATGAACACCTGTCATGGATGGTTTAGGTTTGATTGGTCCTGCCTCAGTGCTGGGTGTTGGACTAAATTACCTGTCGAGGTCCCTTCCTACCCCACATTTCTGTGACTCTATAATTTCATAATTAGTTATTAATTATATCATTATATACACACCAGGTTTAATAGCTGAATGTTGGAGCCCACACATCTGTGGAAGAGCGAGCTGAATCCTATTCTACCTGACACATCCCAAACAAAATTGCCATGTAAGTCCCATTCCCAGACTTGGTACCACCGCTGAGGATGTAAGAGGCAGGAAGAGCACAGCTTGATCTTCAGATCCCTGGCTGAGTCTGCAGTGGCAGCAGTTAGATCTGCACGTCACTGTGAGAGAATAAACAAACAATCTTTTGCTTGATTGGGTTAAATTTTTCCCTGTCAGTGTGTCTACATGTGCGGTAGAGCAGGGCAGAATCTGGCCCTATTACCTTTAAAGTAAGATGACTACAGGGAGTGTACAATATGGGGTAGCATATGAGGCCTCTTGGAATTCATCCATTTTGTCACCATATTCCAGGCCTGACCCTGCACTCTTTATTCAGTCCGAGCACCTACTGGCTCCAGCGAGAGTTTGGGGTGCAGAGGGGCTGCAGAATCCAGCCTTCCCTTTCTTTCACCTGCTCCTGTGGTATGTACACCTGTGGTTTGTTGGCAGCATACTCAATTATGCTGTGGAGTTTCCCCAAGTTCAAAGCTAGTCTGGTATCTTTGTAACCTGCTGGAAGACGTTTTCCTCTTCACATGGTTCTCTGTGTGTGTGCGTTTAATAGCTGTAGGAGCAACATCTTTTAATCTTATTTTGCCTCTTTTTAAGATATCCTAAATCTAAAGGCAACCAAAAAAAACCCAGAACCTCAGTCTCCACTGTAGGCACCTTAAGGCCCTGTCTAAACACAAGTTATAGTGCTTTAACTATACCAGTGTAATTACCCGCCCCGGGTAGACAGCTATACCAGTATAAAAGTGCTTATCTTGATCTATCTTATTCCTGTATGGTAAGAGGAAGCTATAGGGGTATAAGACCAATATAATCACATGCACGCTAAGGATTATACCAGTATAACTATATCAGTAAAGCATCACACCCCCAACTAATATAGTTACATTGGTACAAAAGCTGTATATAGATCAGACGTAAATTGGTTTCTAAACTGAGCCTGGTCTACACTTAAAATTTAGGTCGACATAGTTACATTGCTCAGGGTGTAAAAAATCCACATCTTTGAGTAACGTTGCTATGCTGACCTAACCCCCTGGTTAGACACAACCAGGTTGACTGAGGAATGTTTCAGTCAACCTAGTTACCATTGCTCAGGGAGATGGAGTTCCTACAGTGACAGAAACATCCCTCTCTCATTATAGGCTGCATCTATGTTATGGGGTCTTGCTATGTATGCCTGGTAGCTATGTCACTATTGTCCTCATGGTATAGACATGGCCTCTGTTAGTTAAACTGTGCAGGTTAAATCAGTTTCCACACAAAGTGGTTGCACTGATTTAACTAAACTGATTTACTTGTCTACAGATGGCATTATCTGGGGATAGCTATTCCAGAAAAACTCCATGTGTGGACACTCTTGTCCTGGGATAAGAGAGTCTTGATCCTGTTTAGCTTAATCCACTTTCAAAGAGGGGTAATTTAGGCAGGAACCAGGCACTCTTACACCAGAACAAGAGTGTCCACACATGGAGTTATTCTGGAATAGCTATTGTGCTTTAAATTCGCGCCTTTCCTTAATCCAAAACAATTTACATGTGCAAACAAGTGAAACTGATTTAATGAAATCGCTGTAATGTCGATGTGTTGTCCATGCCTTTGGAAAATGTTTACACATCTCTGTGGGCTACAGCTCTAAGTTGACTGAAGACTCAGGCTGTCATCATAACATTAGTTATAATAACCAAAAGACAAGAAACCTGATTTTCTTCAGTTTTTCACCCTGGGGAGTTATTCCCACCTGTACATCAGTCCCCAGATACCATTTTGAGATGATAATCACTGTTGTCCCTAGTGTCTGTTAGGTATCAGTGGGGTGGCCTGTTTCACAGCAGCTCAGTGAGACAATCCTTTTCCTTGGTGGCTGCTACCTCATACTCCACAATTGAAAGATTCATTGAATATTGGGCCGGATTGTCCATTCCCTTGCCCCTTGGGCAGTCAATTACACCTGGGCTAATGAGTTACACACACTTTGTACAGGCGTGAATAACTCCATAGGGTGCAAGGCAGTGGAGAATCAGGTTCGTTATCTTTTGGTTATTATAATTAATGTTGTGATGATAGCCTGAGTCTTCAGTCAGCTTGAAGCTGTAGTCCAGAGAGGTGTGTAAACATTTCCCATTCATTGCCACTCAGTGTTGACCCTGGTGCCTAATGATAACGTTGCATCCGACGAAGTGGGTATTCACCCACGAAAGCTCATGCTCTAAAACGTCTGTTAGTCTATAAGGTGCCACAAGACTCTTTGCTGATTTTAAATACTGTATCAATATTGTTAATGTTTCACTGCTGATCAAAGAACATGTACACGACGAGAGACAGCCATATGTTACAAAGATCTGCAGAATCCATTGCAAGTGGTATTTCTATCGGGTGTTGTAACTGAGCCTGGGTTGTGAGTGGAGCAGGAAGTGAACGCTACTTTTTTCCCCGTATGTGACTCCTGGTTAATGAGAAGTCTCAGGGGAAAGCAACAAAAATGGATAAATACATTCCTCCAAATTAAGAAAAAAAATCTTACCGGTTCCCCTATGTGCAAGTAAAAATGAAGAAGAAAAAAAAAAGTTAGCTAAACACTTAACGTAGGAGAGAAACAGAGTGTCAAAGGAGAAAGACATCCCTGTTGGTTAAACTGAGCAGAGCCGCTGCATTTTCCTAACTCTTAACCACCTTGGTGGAAAGCCTGAGCTAGGTCCTGGCTGTACTGTGCCTATGGAGACAGAGGGATAATGAGTAAATCTCTCATATGGCAACAGTGCAGATCATGGGAGAAAACCACATACAGCGCGAAGGGATTTCACCATACAAATATGTGGTTCCTTTTCAGAGCTCCAGTAGAGAAACTGTTTATACTGTAAATAAAGAGACACCTCTAGCTGGTAGAACCCTTATTATCCCTCCTCTAAAGGCATTTTGTCTGAATAGAATTTGCAGTGAAACCTCGGTTTCTCTTGGTGGCACGGGGGACATTAAATGAATTCAGATAAATCAGGCCCAGTTACTGCGAATGATGCATGTTGAGGTGACCTCACTTTGAATAACAAGTTTTCAGAGGACTCAGGCTCAGATGATTGAGGTTTTACCCACTGTATTGTGGCTCATAATACTTTGTCCTAGCACAGCAGCATTCAGCCCATGGTCTCAGTGTTCTGTACCGTCACTGGGTAAGCCTCACAAGCACCCTCATGAGGATGGTGCATCCAGTGTTCGGATCCTCATTTTACACAGGGTTCAGAAACAGCTGGTCTACACCCGTGGGCCATATTGAACCCAGTTTGCCTCACCCCTTTCCTGCCCCTATCAGCATCGCCAACCAATAGGAGCAATTAGTTTGGAAAAGCTGTTTGTGTCTTGTTTGATTGTAAGTTCCCCGGGGCAGAGCCTGTCTCTTACTCTGTGTAGAACCCCTAGCATAATGAGCCCCAATCCTGACTTAGGCAGCTGGGTGCAGAATGTATAATAGGAATAAAGAGGCACAGAGAGGTTAACTGACTTGCCGCAAGGTCACATAATGAGTAAATGGTGGAGCTGGGCACAGAACCCAGGAGTCCTGGCTCCCCATACCTAACTCGAATTGACCTCTGAACAATAAAATACTTAGCAGTAGTTGTAGCAACATTGCAGTGGAGCCTAGAGGCCTCAAACTAGGATCAGAGCCCCTTTGCGCTAGGCGCTGTACATATGCACACAACGGAATGATAGGCCCTTCCCCAGAGAGCGTACAGTCTAAGCTGAGATACAACAAACAGATGGGGGAAGGCAAGAAACAATAATATTCACTGACCTTGCAGTTTATTTCCCTAGGAGATTTTCTCTTCAGTGACTCCCCCCTCATCTGATGTGACCTAACTCCTTGCCCTTCAGCCACATCCAAATGTCTAAGGTCATTAGGAGACCTCCTCTCCTACTCCCGTTCAATCCGAAGAGGGGCCTGAAGGTGAGCAATTAGAGCCTATTTATTTCTGTTAGCCTTGGAAAGATATTGGATGGCAAAAAGGGAAGCTTGGCTCTGTGCAGAACATTGGCAAGCAATGATTTCTGAAGCGTCTTTTGCTAAATTTGTGGCAGTGGTTTCCAGTTTGCAGCCTTGTTTGTGTCTGTGAAGAAGACACACATTTTCTCAGCTCTCCTCTCATGTTCCCACTTGCCTTTCACCTCCATGGAGGTAGAATGAGGATCCCCTCAGTTTACACTGCTTGGCTTTGACTGAATAGCTTCCAGTTACCTTGAAACCTAAGCTTCTTTTGAACTCATTTTAAGTCAGTTGCATTCTTGGAAAGAGATGAGCCTGAGAACTTGGATCATCTGATGAGAGCGATAACACTGCTGCTAAAACCCGATGCCCCATGGCATGCACAAGCCAGAAAACATCTACACCTGCTTATGTGGAAAAAGCATTAGGGCTATTAAAACAGGAGGCTAAGCCAAAGGCCATTTTCTCCGGGATTCCCTCTGATATTTCCCCTTAATATTTCCCTTTGGGACAAGCATCCTTCAGATCTAGCCTCCGACCTTTGAGTCTGTTCCCCAGACTACGATGGACTCTATGGGGCACCCTCTAGAGTTGGATAATGGCTCTTCTGGACTGGCAAAATGGGGGTACCTGAGATGCTGAAAGCATTGTGTATCCATCTAATCTTTCTAGGTATTTTCAGTATCTCATCAACAGGGCTAAGTCGATTGCCGCTAGAGTGTTCTATCTAGTTTCTTATTTTGTTGCCAAGCCAGTCCCCATAGTAACTGCGCACCTCCTACCTGAGCTCGTACCTGCACAGACAGAGAGCTTAGCATTGAACTCCCACCTCTCACCTGGCAGCACTTGAGAGTAAGTAAATTGCCTGGCAGGCCTCGGTCGACTGTTTGGCTTTGTTTTAATAGAATTGTCAGTGATAATAAAGACTTTAAAAGCAAGGAAATCTATCCCAGAGCCCAAATAATAAAAGCGGGTTGCTTTGCAGTCATTGATTCCTTCCAGTTAAATGTACTAACTAGGCTAAACTGACTGGATACAGCAGTATGAGTGCAGGGTCATCAAGAGAAAAGTTGGCTAGAAGGTGGGTAGAGAGCACTCAGATCTGAATTCTGAACACCCCAATACAGGAGTGTTAGGATCTGAGGTTTTGGTTCGGGTCCATCTGTGCTGTCAACGACAGTTTTTGATACCTTTTGCCTTCCTGCATCATTCCACCTTCCTGACTTCCCATTACTTTAAAATCTCATCTTAAAACAGACATTTTTCTCTTGTCATACCACTTAATTAGTTTCTACCGCTGCTATTTTGGTAACTATAATTTAGCATAGTGCTTACTGCAGTGAACAGACCCATTGATTTAAATAGAACTACTCCGGGTGGTACGGACTTTGCTCAGTAGTAAGGACTGGTCAACACTACAGGGTTAGGACCATGGATGCTGCCTTGGGATGACCTATCGGTGGAAATGCCTTCACTTAAATTTGTCTCCCACTGAGGTAAGTGTCCCTCTCTGCCGATTTAGTAAGACCGCCTGTCTGAGCGGCGTAGAGTCATGGTCGATGTAATTAGGTTGTCGCAGTGTCAGTGTAGACACTGCACTGCTTACGTTGACTGGTACTGGCCACCAGGAGCTGTCCCACAATGCCCCACACTGACAAAACGATTGATGTAGCGCTCCTGGTGAGGACACGTACCCCCGACACAAGCAGTGGCAGATTAGTCACTGGGCCAACAGGGCGCGTGCCCAGGTGCCCAGGAGACCCCTGGAAAAATGGGGGCCCTGACCCGCTCCGCCTGCTCAGCGCTCCTGCTGGGGAGCGGGGTTGGGGCACAGGGTCTTGCCCCACTCCCCCCACCTAGCACTCCTCCCAGGGAGTGGGAGAAGCTCCTGCGCCCCGATACCACTTCCCGGCAAGAGCACCTGGTGGGCAGAGCGGGATAAGCCCCTGCATCCTGACCCCACTCCCCGGCAGAAGCGCTGGGCAGGCGGGGGAATCCCTCACGCCCCAACTCAGCAACCTGGCAGCAGCGCCAGTGAGCTATGGGGTCGGGGGAGCCTGCAGACAGACGGGGTGGGAAGGGGTTCCCATCTGCTTTAGGTCCCCACAAACGCCTAATCCACCTCAGGGCACAAGGAGGCAAGTGCACACACACTCACAAAGTGACTTAATAACCGTGGTGGCTGTATGCCGACATGGCCTAAGTGTGTGCAGGCTCAGTGAAGTTTGCAAGGCATGTTGGGTCACATATGAATGCCAGCACTACATACATGTAAGTTCACTGTTATAACTATTTGAAACAACATCACACTATCTATCTAATTCTAAGGTCCAATCACCACAGGACCTAAACTAAGCACCCCACAAATATTACTAAATGTAGCTACCCCAGGGAGGCATCTAAATACCATTGTCCCCATTTTAGAGATGGGCACAGAGGTGCTGAGGGACCTGCCCAGGGATACATAGGAAATCTGCGGCAGAATGAGAAACTGACCTCAGAGCTACTAGGTCACCATCTAGTGCCTACAAACCCATCTCTCCATTCCAATGCAGCTCACTGATCTCATCCAGGAATGCCACTGACATATTTGCAATAGTTTCTACTGCATAGATTCTTTAATGGTGGAGGAAGGGAAAGAGGCAGATGACTCGGGGTGGCCTGCTCAAAAGGAGTTAGTCTCCTAATTTCTATTTAGGGTCCTCTCACTGAAATCAATTTCCTTCTAGAATAAGTTTGTTTTTAACTCCCAAAAGGCATATTCAGGACTAAATTTTGATTTCAGTGGGATTGCATGAATATAAGTAAGGGGCACAATTTTGTCCTTTGAGCTGCCATCAGTTGAGCCATTTTGAAAAGAAAATTCACGCTCAGGGCATAAACTGACTATCTGCAGGAGTCAGGAAAGATTTCTTTCAACCATTGCACAACTGGATTTTTAACCCTCCTCTAAAGCATCAGGCATTGGTAACTGCCAGAGAACAATGAAACTGATGGACCGGTTGGGTGATCGACTCTGATAATTCCGTATGCTACTCGTACCAGAGCCTGCTACCTTACACAGAGTCACCCCACTGAAACCAGTGAATCTACTGGTGGAGTGAGGTACTACTCGATGTCCGTAAGGGTGGCAAAGTCTGGCTCTTAACTTAGATTCTAAAAAGAATGATGATTATGCTTATATTAGCCTTACAAACACAGTCTTGCTGCTTTTGACTGTTCAAGACCACACACGTTTTTTTTCCGAGAGGGAGGTGTGGGGGGAGTTAATTTGGGATATTTTTAGCTGGAACAGGAGATCTGTGTGGTCCCATAGGCTGCTTTATAATAAATCTGTAAGCTTAATAGAAGCTACTATTCTTATCTTTTGATCTCCTTTGAGTTATTCCAAGTAACACACGCATTTACAGTCGGCACATTTATTGGTAAAACATTGCTTCATTTTGTCTTCAAACAAAAGTAGAATAGGTGTAGTAAGTATCCAGTTACTGTAGGAAGTCATGGGGAGGTATAAGATAGATTTGTCACAATAAAGGCCTGATCCTTCATGCCTTGTGTGCCCAGAATTTCTATGGCTTTCAGCATAAATTGTACAAAGACAAGTATTATCGAAAATAAACAAATGCAGGGTTATGTGCAACCTCTTTACCTGAGGCCTAGAAAGGTTCCAGAGACAGCAAACCAACAGAATGTTGCAGGCTAGACTCATCCCTGGTGTAACCATATTAGCATCAAGGGAATCACACAGGGATGAAACTGGCTACGTGCATTTGCAATTTGTAGCTTGTTCCTGTTCCCATCAAAATCCCTGTCAGCACAGCATATGGACTCTGGAGGTCAAGCTGGATCACGTGGCTGTAACCTCAGTGCATGGAGGCTCTTCTGACATACAGGGGAAGAATGGTTCCCTGGTTAGGCCTCAACTCCCCGTATTTCCCCCAGCTACCTGTGGGAAAGTGGGAAAGTCTCTCTGAGTCTCAGTTCTCCACCTGTAAAATGGGGATGCTATTAGGGTGATCACCCATCCTGAAATGGGCGGGACTGTCCCAAGATGCAGAGTTCAAGTCCCGGTCCTGGGCTGAATGACCCCAGAATAGCATTTGTCCGGGATTCCCCTGCGGTGCTGCTCTGTGCCTGCCTGAGGTTCAAGGATGGCACCAGCCACTTCCCCGGGGGGCCTGGGGCCAAGAGACCTTCCCCCTTGCTCCTCCTCTCCTCCCCCCAGGCCACACCCCCTGGGCAGGCCAGAGCCAGGGGGTAGTGTAGTAGTGCCCCCAGGGAATCCAGACCTGCTGTGGCGGGGCCCCCCCCCCCCCACCCCCCCCCCCCCCCCCCCCCCCCCTCCCCCCACCCCCCTTTCCCCAAGGTCCTGCTACTGTCCTGCCTCTTCTCCCTGAGGCCCACCCCCCCACCCCTCTTTCCCCCCATTGACTCCCTACAAGTCTCCTCCCTCCCTCCTCCCTCTTGACTTCAGGCTTGGGGCCAGAGCTGAGGCCTGGCAGCTGCAGGCAGGCAGGTGGGTGGACCTGGCTGGTACAGGCTGGGCTGGGCTGGGCTGTCTCCTCTCCCTCCCCACCCCCCACCTCCTCCCACCCTCCAGTGTCCAGTAGTCAGTAGATCTCACCAGACCCAGACACCATCCCTTTTTACTTTTTCTGGTTGAAAACCGGACAACTGGCCACCCTAATTGCACCCCAAGGGGTGCGGACATGGACTGGGGGATTATTTGGGACACCCTGCACCCTGCCCAGGGCAGGTGGGGATCCAAGGCTCCTCATAGTGGCACGGGCTCCCTGGGTGGCTCATAACCCGGCCCAGCTCTGGCTTCCGGCCTGACTAGGGGAAGAGGAGGAGTGAGAAGGGGGCTTGGGAGAAGAGGGGGGGTTGGGGTGGGACCTGAGGGGGATGAGGAGGAGCAGGGGTTGGGCCACAGAGGGGGCAGAGTGTCCCGCTTTTGCCTTTTGAAAACATGGTCACCCTACATGCTATTGCTTCCCCACACAGCGGTATTGTGAGGCCCTCAAATACTGTGGTAAGAAGGCCCACGTAAGTACTAGAGGTAGCCCTGACAAGCTGTTTGTCTGCCTTCCAGGTTATAAGCTCTCCAAGGTAGGGATTGTTTGTACAGTGCCTAGCGCAATGGGGCCTCAACCCAACTTGGCGCTGTCAGGCACTGCCAGAATAATAATAATGATGCTGATAGAATAATATAACTCAATTGACCTGTTCCCGCTAACTTCAAAAGGTGTAGGATCCGGCCCCTAACGAAGCCAACATTTTCAAAGTTGGGTTTAGAAACCTGGCTTCAGGCAACCCCGTTTGAACTGAGTCCTTCACAAGTGTCATGTTGTCACCAATTTTTCCTGCCTGCTAAGGCCAGCTTTTCCATTAGAGCTGTGATTCCTAGAGTCATAGAGTTTAAGGCCAGGAGGGCCTATTTGACCATTGAGTATGATCTCCTGTATCTCACAGGCCCTGTACTGAGCCCAATAACTTGGTTGGGTTATGCATATCTTCCTGAAAGGCTGTGCTGGAGGGTTCACTCAGCCAGTCTGCCAAAGACAAGGGATGCACACGCCATTTTCTGCCAAGATTAATTTAGGCTCCAACCATGCACAGGCTTACCCACAGGAGTGACTTGGTGCACGTCAGGAGTCCCTGGAGTTCAGTGGAACTACCCACATGATTACAATCACTCACATGTGTGTTTGCAGGATCAGGGCATAGGTGCTGGAACTAGGGATGCTAGGGGTGCTACCACACCCCCTGGCTTAACATGCTTTCCAGGGTTTACAGTTTGGTTCAATGGCTCTTAGCACCCCCACAATACAAATTCCAGCATCCCTGGACGAGGGCCTTTGTAAGCTATACAGAGCTGGTACTGTGTCTTCCTGTATGTCTGTACAGCACCCAGCATCTTGGGCTACTGCAATACGATTTGAAATAATTATTTATTAACAAACTAGACATGGTCCCTGCCCCATAGGGCTTACAGTCGAAGGCCCCAGTCCAGTGCTGAGCTGCATCCAGGCCTGTCTGGAGCTCCGAGCAAGATCAGGACCTAAGAAGAGACATGATCAGACCAGCAAAGCGAAACCAAGGTTTAACAAAGGTGAGGCCATGGATCAGCCCAGTGGTACTGCTCACACCTTAATAGAATGGTCTAGGGGTCAAAGGCGGCAGGGGTGTTTTGACATGAACCCTAAAGATGGAGGAGCAGAGTGGGTATCAAACTGGGAAGAGAGGAAGCAGGAGAGCAGGGAAGTGAAGAAAAGGGTGGGGTTGTCAGGGCATGCAGTGAGGGCAGAATGGGGAGGTGGGGGTGGGGTGGAAGTTAGGATCAGGAAAGGGAAAACAGCTGACTTGATAACCATGTGGGTAGACACAGCTCAGTGAGCTGACCAAAGCAAAACTGGACCAATGGCTGCAACTAAGTTCAAGACTGATAAGTTTAAGCTTGATAAGTTTATTTAAGCTTGATAAGTTTATGGAGGGAATGGTTTGATAGGATAACGTGATTTAGTCAATAGGTCAATAACGTGCGACCACTGGTAATTAGTACCGAGGGTCAATGTTGGGATATTGAAAGTCTTTTTCCTGAGTGTCTGGCTGGAGAGTCTTGCCCGCATGCTCGGGGTTCAGCTGATCGCCATATTTGGGGTCGGGAAGGAATTTTCCTCCAGGGTAGATTGGCAGTGGCCCTGGAGGTTTTTCGCCTTCCTCCGCAGCATGGGGCAGGGGTCGCTTGCTGGAGCATTATCTGCTACTTGAAGTCTTTAAATCAGGATTTGTGGACTTCAACAGCTGAGTCAAGGGAGAGAATTATTTCAGGAGTGGGTGGGTCAGCTTTTGTGGCCTGCATCTTGCGGGAGGTCAGACTAGATGATCATAATGGTCCCTTCTGATCTTAAGTTCTATGATTCTATGACTGTGAAGAGTTAACACTTGTGGCAGAGCAGCCAGTCGGGTGAGAGGGATGGTGAAGAACTATACAGATGAGTTACGTGACACTAGTGACAATAACAAACAGCAAAGGGGCAGAAATGGTACAAGGTGGTTCCTGCCACAGGGACTGGTCTTTTGCCTCCTGGGGGAGGCAGGGGTTGGGGCAGAGAAAAGTCAAATACCTAGATTATGATTTTTGTGGATAGATGCAGAAATGAGTCCAGACTAGAATCCCATTTCTGAACCTGGGGCAAGCTCCCAACTTTCCAGCCCAAACTGGAAAGCCAACTCCAAAACACCCCCAGTTTAGAGTTAATTCAGATCTAATCCCAGGTCCAGCCATCATGCTTCTCTCATGAATACTGGGTCATAGGCAAGGTTTGAAAGGATTTTAAGTTCAGGATAGAGGCCAAACTCCACCTTGGCTTATTACGTGCTGCCCACTTCCCCTTCCCCTTCCCCTGGCAGCTTTGATTGGTTATAGTCTTCTGCCCTGCCTCTCCTGCAGTCTTGTGAAAATTATTTACATGCCCTTAGTTCATTGTATGCCCTGTTGTCGCTGCTCAATTCAGGATGGGGCTCCAAAACCATCTCTTCGTATAGCCTCAACCAGAGCAGAAATATAACCGAGAGCAGCAGTCCCCTGAGGTCTGAGCAGATTCCAGCTTAGTCAACATGGCACGAGCGGGGCATGTTCCGTGCCTTTGTTTCAGTCACACCCCACACCAGACACCTCCTCACACATTACGCCAATTTTCAGTTAGGGGCATAAGTGTTCAGGGGCATGTGGCAGGCCTCTCGTTTTGCGTTAACCCCAAAAGGGAACTGGGTGGCAGCCCACTGAAGCAGATGGGAAATGAGTCTAGTAATTAAAAAAAAGTCTTTGACAAGAGCTGGTGGGAAACAGCACAAAAGGATGGAATTGCTAATGCAAGTTTGGGATCATGGAAATCTAGATTATGAACAGTATTAATATGTTGTTTTGGCCTGGAAAATTAAAGGCAAAGAGCAAAGCGTGGCATTTAGACATGCATTAGAAAGGAACGTAGCCAGGAACTGACTGATTTAGAATTGACACAAACAAGAGTTTGTCTCTTCCACTAACAGAAGTTGGCCCAATAAAAGATATTACCTGCTTTACCACGTCTCTCTCACAAATGACAAAGGCAGCTAGCTGCAGAGGAAAGCAGAGTCTTGGCGACTGAGCATCAGAGTAAGGAATACAAAGTCAAACCGGGCCTGATCCTTGGAGATGGGGAGTGTACTCAACTCCCTTTGAAAGCCATGGGCCACATCCTGAGTTCCTTACTCAGTTGTACTTCCTGGGGAGTTGTGTCGGAGTAAGGACTGAAGATGAAATGAGTAAGGAGCCATGTATTTGGCCACATAGGGACCTTCCACATCTCAGAACGTCAGGCCTCATGTCACAATCCAGGCTAGTTGCCATGCATCATGAGCTGACAAGGGGAAACGGCAAGAAAGAAGCTCTCTCACATCCCAGAGCAGGGAACCAATGGCTGAGTCTACCCCACAGAGCTGAGTGCACTAGCCAAGAGGAGGAACAGGAAATAGTACACAGGAAGAGGGCAAGTTTGCAGGAGTCTTGCCTGGCATCCGACAAAGCAGCCTGTTTCAGCTTCTGACTGTAACTGAAAAGAGATTAGATGTGGAGGGTGAGCAGCAAAGGAGGTGGTAGGGTGGAATCGTGACACTTCACTGCTATAGAGCTGCTCAAGCAAGGAGCTGCTAGCGCTTTGCAAATGGAAAAAACAAGGTGCAGGAGTAGATGTAAGGGCATGCGGACACCTGGCACCCGCCTACTGTGATGCCCCATTGGGGCTGGGAACTGCCTCAGTGTAACCTGTCTTGTACAAATTCAGCTCCCATTGGAGTGAATGGAAAGAGCTCAATGTTCAGATAATACACTGCTGGTGGCCATGGAAGTACTCAGAGTAGACAGAGATATAACTAGATTCTGTGGCGTCAGAACAGGGATCTTAACAAAGAAGCAGATAGACAGGGCAGGGCATTCCCAGTGAGGGATGGGGTGAGCAGCACCAGCTTCCTGCTGGCTTAAGAGTCTGAAAATCAGGTTCCTTCATTTAGCTTTTTGAAAAACAAATGTTTAAAGTAAGTTTGATGGAGTCTGGGGATCGTCTGCACCGCAGCCTCAGGATGAGCCCAAGACAATCAAAGTCTTGGGAGAAGCCTCCTCCCTGGTTCTGTTGCTCATACACTAGACATGGCTGGCACTGCAGTATCTGGCCCCGTCTCGCAGAAGACGGATTAAGCCAGGACGTTGAATCTTGACAATGAAAGAACAAATTGAATTTTCTCCCTCTCTCTCTCTCTCTCTCTCTCTGTGATGGTTTTGAGAGCCTCTCCCCTTATATTGTGTCCCTCACCATGGTCCTGCAAACTTTGCTTTCCCAAAGCAGTTTTTTTTAGACCTCTGTTAATTTCTGAATTATCCAGCACTGACTACTTCAAATCTGAGAGACTGTGGCCCTTAAATTGCTATGGCACTGGTATTCTACTAATATAACAATAAGAAAGTGACCTGAAACAGATTCCTCCAACCAAAACATTCCCATCCCCAAGCTTGGGTGGGTCCGAATCCAGATCCAGATCCAGATCCAGATCTGAATGTCACAGACCCTGGGCTGAATCAAAAATCTGGAAGCATATGTAATGGCAGATGGCTAAAAACATACAGACACCACTACCCTCCCCAGGCATTGAACCACAGTGTTTCAGCCCCAAAACCAAAGACCACTACTAACTGTGCTAAAAGAGAGCTCCTTTAACCATGGGTAAGAAGCAGGTCATCAGAGTCATTCGAGGTCAGCCACTAGCTAGAGTAGGGTCCCCAAACTGTGGGATGCTCCCCCTTAGCGGGGCACAGAGGAGACTTTGTGGGGGTGGGGGGGGCACAGCCCCATAGGGGGCAGGGAGGGAGTGCCACCCAGCTCTGCTCCACTCCCAGCTCTGCTCCAGCCTTGCCCCCAGCCCCAGTCCCTGACCACGGCCCGGCTGCAGCTCCACCCCAAGCCTCGGCCCCTAGCCGGAGCTTCATTCCTGGCCCAGCTCACGGCCCCAGCCTCGGGCCCCTTACCTTTGTCTACGTACCCCCCCCCCTGAGCTGTGAACCCGCTCCCAACTCCAGCTGGGGGGAGGGGTACAGACAGGGTATGGGGGGTGCAACCCTGCAAAGTTTGGGGACCACTGTGCTAGAGGTTGGCTCACATGCACTAAGTCAGTATATTACACAACCATCTCCAAACTTTAAAAATCCAGCTCTGGATTCTGAACCAAATTTTGCACGTCTGCTCCACCTTTAATTGTGAATAGCTATTGGCATTGAATGGTGAATCTTCTTGGTTTCCTGGCCCTTATCAAATGGCAAATGTTATCATCCATTCTTGAACAGGGGATGTTCTCTGTGATAACAATAAATGAATGATGCTACTCACTGGCTCTCTAGGTGGTAGTATATAAAACTATTTGATTTAGGCAGAACATCATATAAACTATCCAATGCATTTAAGAAGTCCCCACAGGGCTGGCAAGGCAACCATAAATACATAGTATGGGCCAGATTCTCTACTGCTGAAACTCGCTTCATTGACGTCAATGAAGCATTACATCTGCTGAGGATCTGGCCCTAGATCTTTAAGAAACTTGATACAAAAACTAGCTAATCTGTCATGATTTAACTTTGCAAAACAGGTTATAAGGCATTTCAGTCAGTAAACGAAACATTAAGGTACAATGTGCTCAACAAATAAAACAGGAAGATACTTCCCTGCCTGGAAGAAACATCTGTCTAGAAAGATTTTAATAATGACTGCCTCGCAAAAGGGCCTTACTGCAGGGCAGCCAATGTACTCTTTGAGCCTGTGAAGAAGATCCTCTTAATCCCAGTGCACATGTTTTCCTGTAAAACCGGACTCCCAGGAAAGAATAAATGTGGAAGATGCAATCAAGGGAAGATACTGGGAAGATTACCCATCAATTACACAGTGGCCTGGGAACTCCCTTCAAAGACCTGTTCAGTTAGACATCTGATTTGCATGTCTTTTCCATTTGCTGTAGGTGCTCATTAGGAGCATTTCAATATGAACCCTGATTTCACCCTCACAACGACTGGGGTGGATGCTTTTGAGAACTAAATTTTATTTTATCAGGCTCTCAGAAGTTGCAATTACTGTGGAACATTCAACAAAGGGCTTTATCTCGCTTCTAAATCTTCTGGGATTAACCTCCCTCCTGTTGTAAAAAATGCCATTGGGCCAGTAAAGGCCACAAGTGATCAGGATCTAATTTGTTAAGTTCCATTTGAAAGACAAGTCTCCCCCGCAGAACAGTGACCCCAGAATTCCTTCCCTTGATTGGGTTTGTAGCCAGCTAGCAGCACGGTTGGCTCTCAATGTGGGTTGTGTCTCTCAACTACAAGGCTAAAGCTCGACTATGGAAACTAACTGTATTTTGCCCTGACAGAGATGCAGGCTGGTACATGGTTGTTTTCATAGCTCAGCTCTCTGGTTTTTGTGGTGGGGTTGGGACTTCCGTGCTGTCCTGGTGTGACGGGTTTTGCTGGTCCTTTTTCCTCCCAGGTCTCTGTACAGTAGCATGCATTTTCCCCCAGGAGGGATAGCTCAGTGGTTTGAGCATGGGCCTGCTAACTCCAGGGTTGTGAGTTCAATCCTTAAGGGGGCCATTTAGGGAACTGAGGTAAAAATCTGTCTGGGGATTGGTCCTGCTTTGAGCAGGGGGTTGGATTAGATGACCTCCTGAGGTTCCTTCCAACTCTGATATTCTATGTTACTGACAGCAATGTGTGTGCATTTCCCCTTAGCACTCTGTCACCTCCTTTGAACCCCCCATTTGGATTAAGAGTGTCCTATTTCAATGCAATTCAAACTGATTTCCTACCAACCTGATTCAGTTCAAAATAGGACATGTTTCATCAGCAATGAGAGTGTCCATAGACACACTTGCACCAAAAAAAACATAAGGTGGAAATGACAAAGGATGCAGGTTCTTTGGTTCTAATTTGCATGCAGTCAAGCCAGTCCACTCGCAAGGAAGACTTTCCACACTTGAAAGTGGCAAGGAGACCTTGCTCCATGTCAGAAGTGAAACAAAGATGCCAGCTGTGAGCAACAACAATATTCTGTGAAGCAGGATCACCCCAGCACTGCTGGACTGCAAAGTAACCAGCCCTGGGCAGAGTAAAGGACCATTGTTGTTTTTAATAGTGATCGCAGAGTTTGGGAGACGTGCTAGATGGATAACACCAGAAACTGAACTTTCCTTTCCAGAGAATAAACCCAGCCTAGGGTTTTGCAGGTCTCCATTGACAAAACTGCTCATGAAAGCCCAGGACTGAGTTACTAAGGGGTGGTGTAGGTCAGAATATAGGTGAATTGGCAGACCAGTGTAGCCTTCCATCATTAGAATAGCAAAAGGTACTGTAGGTCAGAGTGCTACACTGGCAAAGCTGTGCCGCTCTAGTATAACAGAGAGGGTTGCAGGTTTCCTTTGAAGTGCAACGGCAGAGCTGTGCATGGGTTCCCAGAACTGCAGGCATGGACTGAGGCACTTTGGCAGAGATATACACGAAGACCGAGGACGGGAATGATAGGGTGTGGCAGTGTCTAGACTGCTTGCACAATATCTTCCTGGCTGTATTGCCCGGCACTCCGAGCTCTCCCTTCCATGGGCACCAATAGGCAAAAAGCTTTGTAGCAAAAGAAAAAGTGAGTTGCTCTTACAACAACCCCCTTTTCTTTTCTGCTGGGATGTTATCATGTGCCTGTGCTATAAATGGGGTGTTCCTAATGGGATTACACATTGCAGCAGGTTGTGAGCTATTAAAGAGCTGTTTCTAATGGGATTAAAATGTATAGTACACGGTTATGGTAGTAATTGCATTACAGCAGTAAGAGGAGCCTGCATTGTAAACTGAAAGCAGGTCAGAGACTTGGGGGATGCAACCTTGCTTCAATATCTTCTTAGACGCCTTCCCATTTTAACTTTCTTTCTCTCTTGGATGGAGAACAAAGAGGGAGAAGATTTAACATAGTGTCAGGAAGTGACTGCAGGCTAATCCCTTTGCTGACACTCCCCAGCACCAGGGGGAAGTAACTGAGATCAGCCAAATTGCCATATCAAAAGCCTTCTAATTATGTCACTGGTGACTGAGCCAATTCCTAACATTCTTATTCATGGAGTTTCCAGCACAAGAAAACGCTTCTTAGGCAAAGCTGCTGCTTTGGAAAATGTAATGTCATGTGCTGGCTTTTGTTTGTTACCCTTCAAATAGCCAGTGCTTGGTGTTTATGGCGTTTCAGGGCCTGCTCCCACTGAAATCAATGGCAAAACTCTAATTCAATTCCTACTATTACTGTTTGTATTAGAGTAGCACCTAGGACCCAACTGAGATCAGGCTTCATTGTGCTAGGCCCAGTACAGACGCATCATAAGAGCGAGTCCTCACCAGAATACAGTGTAAACAGACAGGCTAACATGTACGAGGGGAAATTGAGGTGAAACAACGGGCCCCCCAGCAGAGCCAGGAATAAAACCCCAGTCTCCGGCCCCCCAGCCCAATGTCCAGTCTACCAGAC
The DNA here is from genome assembly GCF_016161935.1 of Mauremys reevesii. NCBI lineage: Eukaryota > Metazoa > Chordata > Testudines > Geoemydidae > Mauremys > Mauremys reevesii. The sequence continues at coordinate 125,543,286 of NC_052627.1, read as the reverse complement.
TGCAGTGCACCCTTTCACCAGCAGCGGCTGAATGGCTCCAATGATGAATGTTTAAAGGGTTACCAATAACTATGCACTTCTACAGCACCTTTCATCTAGGATCTCAATTCTCTTTACAGATACTACGTCCGTGACAAATGGGTCTTTACAAATATTCCCGATGCTCTTTTGTTTTTGTGTTTTGTCTCAACCTATTTAACACAAGTGCTTGAAAACCACGTGGAAGAAAAGAGATCTTTGTTAAAGAGTCAACGCTTTGCCTCTTCAGTGAAGCGCTGAGAACACACAGGGTATGTCTACGTGGCAATTAAACACCTGCGCCAGCTGACTGGAGCTTGCAGGGCTCTGGCGAAGAGGCTGTTTAATTGCAGTGTCATTGCCTGGGCTCTAGGACTCTGTGAAGTAAAAGGGACCCAGAGCTCAGGCTGCAGGCCAAGCCTGGAAATCTGCACTGCAATTAACAGTCTGAGCCCTGGGAGGCGGAGCCAGGTGGCATGGGCCAGCCACAGGTTTTTATTTGCAGTCTAGACATACCCAGAGTGCACATCTGAGACCTTCAGCATGGTCTCCAGCAAAACTAGGGAACGCCGGACTTGACGTACCAGATTTTCTTACCCTCTTCCTCATGCGCAAGGAAACAAGGGCAAAACACCCAGTTTTGTTCTAGGCAGGTCACCGTTAATCTCCAGAGTATCCTCCTCTGTGTTTAGGGCAGTGATACACGGAGACCGTAACATTACCTTGCTCTTTCTAGCACCTTCCCCTGGAGAAGCTGGAAGCACTTTATCTCTCAGAGGTAGGTGAGTATTATCCCTATTTTACAATGAGGGAAAAGGAGACTCAGCGATTACTCCAGGTCACACAGCAAAGCAGTGCCACCCTTAGGCCCAGAACCCAAGCTCCTGATTACTAGGGCTCTGATCTAATCAGGAGACACACCCTCCCTTAAGCCCACACTGAAGCACTTCCATGGGAAATTCAATGGGATCAATGCTTTCCTTGCAGGATTTATCTTCCCATGCAGCGGTCAGAGTACTAGATAAGGCAGGGAAATGAAATGATGACCCACCCCCTTTGAGAATGCTAGACAAGAATGGGTTTTAATGCCAAATACATAGGACAAAATTCTGCCCTCAGATCCGCCCAGCTGCTCTAGACTGACACTGTTCTCCCACTAAGCATGGAACTCTGAACTCCCATCCAATATTCCACACTCCCAACATATATGGAGCAGAGCATAATGCAGCAGGTCATATCTGCTGTGCAGACTTATGAGCATGGGATATTGAAAGAGGAAATTGCATTAGGTGAAATAATATTTTCGTAATAGTTCTTTAAAAACATAGTGACTTAGGCACAGGAAATTAACAGGCAACTGTATTTGTTTTCGTTGAATTTATACAGTGTTTGTGGCATGTCTGGGCTTCTTAGAATAGATATTTATTTATTATTATCAGTATTATAATTTTTATTATTTATTTAAAAGGCATTGGACACTTCACAGAAGACATTTGCCTACCCCAGAGAGTTTGCAATCTACAGTTATTCTATGGATATGTCCTTACTGCAGAATTAACTTCTCTCCCATCCACACACAAAACCACCTTACCTGAGTTTGGTAGGACTTTAAATCAGGATTTTGCAATGAGGACACAAGCTAAATCACATGGGTGCTGACATATGCAGTGTTGTTGTAGCCACATTGGTCCCAGAATATTACAGAGACAAGGTGGGTAATGTAATGTCTTTTATACGGCCAACCTCTGTTGAGGAGAAAGACAAGATTTCAAGCTTACACAGAGCTGTAGCTCTACTTCAGCTCTTCTTCCTGTAGTGCTGCTAGTCCTTGGAAGACCTTCCTAAAATTCACCCTGCCCCATATGTGCCAAGATGGACCTGACAAGTTTTCCCACAAGTCACTGGGAAAGGTGCATTGAGCAGTTCAGCTTACTGCAGCACAAAGACCAGGGGCTATGACCCCTGAAGTCCTAGTGCCACACCCAGGTGACATGAGTGCTGCTCCACTGAGGACACAGTAACTTGAGTCTGGCTTTTCGGTGTGGCTGTTCACACCTGAGGGAGGCTAACCTGGGCACTCTGACCGGATACTGATCACCTGGGTTAACGCTGCAGTGAAGACATACCCTATGAATGCATGCTGTGATCATTTTGTGACTCCTGCCTATGTATTAAAATAGGAAGCCACGTATTTTTTTAAACAAATAATATATATATGGTCACCTTTCAAGAATGGTGACTAGATGTTTCCAGCAGCCTGAGCAAATTCAGTGTGAGCTGAATGCTTGTGCAGTTAAAGTGCTGTGCTTTCTCTCTGGCCAAATCTGATTCTCTCGAGTCTTTGTGAAACATACGATGGTGTGAGATGTGTAGCAAATTTGTCATGAGGTGTATAGACACCCATGCTACTCCAGCCACTAAGGGGTTAACAAGGAGACTAGCTAGCTCCCAGCTGAGGCTAATTGCTGGACTTGTACAGCTGGAAGGATACAAAGGCTCAGATGGAAGGACAGGAGTGGCTGCCAAGGAGACTAAGGGACTACTAAGGCCTGGACTACGCTAGGAAATTAGGCTGATATAACTACATCTCTCTATAACCACGTCTCTCAGGGGTGTGAAAAATCCACACCCCGAGTGATGCAGTTAAACCAACCTGACCCCACAGCGTAGACAGCACCAGGTCAATGGGAGAACCTCAGGTAGTGTCCGCACTGAAGTGCTACAATGGTGCAGCTGCAGTGTTTTAAGTGTGGACAAGCCCTCAGAAGTCAGACTTCCAGAGTGGGAGAATCAGAATGTGATCCTGGGAAAAGCCTGCAGGAGAGGAGAGGTAGGAAGCAGTAAGGGACTGGGAGGAAGCAGTTCCAGCTGCTTCACACAGGGTCCCTGGGCTGGAACCCAGAGGAGTGGGTGGGCCCAGGCTCCCCTACAATCCCCAGCAGAGAGGATAGTAAGGGTTTGGAGCAAAGGGGTCAGTAGCCTACTGGATCCTGGAACTAGTGACCCTTGGCTAGGGTCACTGGACTCCTTGTCTATTAGACTCTTGACTGTCCTGGTCGGGGAAAGACAACTAATGGCCAGGCTGGAGTCAATACAGCAAACCACCTGACACAGAGCTAAATGATTACTGGTAGGATTGGGGAAACTGAGTCAGGTCCACTGCAACACCTTGCAGTGCTCTGAGAGGGCGCCAGCTAGTGAAGGCAGCCCTGGATAGAACCAAAGGCAGAGAACTTGCCTCCGCCAAGTCTACTGTATTTCGAGTAAATCTCACTGGAAAATGAAATCAGTTAAAGCAACAGTTTGACATTTTTCTCACATTTCAGGCAATCACCCGCCAAGCACAATTTACCAGGTGTAAAAAACTCAGCAGGATGGCAGGTAGCTGATGTTCTTACATAAAGGGGAAAGGATGGTGAAGAAGATTTAATATAGATTTGGGATTCACTTGAGAGGTACCAGAACCCCAGCAAAAATGTCAGCAATGACAGACATTTGTAGGCCCAGCCTCAGTGAGTGCATCTGAGATGGGCTTAAAGTGCAGACATATGAAACTGGGGAACCATGTGACTCCTTAATAAAAGACAGGCTAAAATATGGCATTCCACTTACTAGAGCTGCACAGACTGCTGCAAGAAGCTGATTTAACCTTAATCTTAGCCATACATATTTGTGGAGCCACAGAGGACAGGAAGATTCAAAAGGCCCCATTTTCCTCTTGCTTACATTTGTTTTACACCACTGTTAACTCCATTGACCTCAGTGGAGTTACTCCTGTTATTGTTATGTACTAGGGATAAACATTTAAAACTCAACAGGGCCAAATAACCAAGAATCGTAGAAGAGTTGACCAAGGCGATCCCTGGCCCACTGATGTTAATTTTTAATAAATCTTAGAATACCAGGGAAAAGGCAGAACATTGGCAGAGTGCTAACGTTAGGCTAATATTCAAAAAAAGCAAGTGGGATGGCATGGGCAACATAGGATAGTTAGCCTAAGATCAGCTACAGGCTAAATAATGGAAAAGCTGATACAGGATTCAACTAATTATTTTTTTAAAAAAAGGATAAGAATATAATTAACGTCTGTCAACATGGTTTTATAGAAAATAGAACTTGACAAACAACGCTGATTTCATTTTTTGAGATTACAAGTTTGGCAGATAAAGGAAACTGCGCAGATATATTATACTTAGATTTTTTTCTAATTCATTAGACTTCATATCTCATGACATTCTGATTAAAAAGCTGCCACTGCCTAATGCCAATAGTGTACACATTATCTGGAATAAGAACTGGCTAACTGATAGATCTCAAAAAGTAGTTGTCAATGGGGACTCATCATCAGATGGGGTTGTTTCCAGTTCTTCAGGGATTGGTACAAGGCTGAATGCTCTTTAACAGTTGAATTGATGATCTGGAAATAGATATAAAACCATTACTGATAAAACAGGATTGGCAGAGTGGTCACACAGAGTTATCAGGATCTCTTGATAAACTGGGCCCATTCAATCAAACAAAATATGTTTTAAGCCAACCAAGTGCAAAGCTATACATCTAGGAACCAGGACGTAGGCCCTACCTATAGAATGGGGGACTGTGTCCTGGAAGGTAGTGACTCTGAAAAGAATTCAGGGGTCACAGTGGACAAGCAACTCAACCTGAGCTCCAAGTATGATGCTGTGGGCAAAAGGGCTAATGCGACCCTTGGATGTATAAATAGGGGAGTAGTGAGGAGGCGTAGGGAGGGGATTTTACCTCTGTATACAGCACTGGTGAGACCCAGACTGGAATACTGCATCCAGTTCCCATGTCCACAGTTTTAAAAGGATATTGAAAAATTAGAGAGGATGCAGAAAAGAACCACAAAAATGATTCAAAGGCTGGAGATAATGTCTTAGAAAGCTCCAGCTGTTTAGCTTATCAAAGAGGAGATTGAAAGGTAACTTGGTTATGGTGTAGAAAAGAGAAAATTCCAGTTAGAAATAAGGCAAAACATTTTAACAGGGAGGGGGGAGAACCATTGGAGCAAACTACAAGGGTGGTAGATTCTCTGTCTCTTGGAGTCTTCAGATCAAGACTGGATGCCTGTCTGCAAGATGTGCTACAGCCAGACACAAATACTGGCGTAGCTGGGTGAAATTTAATGGCTTGTGATATACAGGAGGTCAGTCGGCATGGTCTCATGGTCTCTTCTGACCTTAATCTCTATGCATCTATGAATTATTTATTTTATGGTAGCACTTAGATGCCCCAACCAAAATCAGGGCCCTGTTGCACCAGGCACTGTACAAATGCACAGTGGAAGACAGCCCCTTCCTCAAAGAGCTTACAGACTCAACGGACAGGACAGCCTAGGGATGGGAGGAGATAAACAGGAAACAGAGGTGAAATGACAAAGTCACACTGCAGCTCAGTGATAGAGCCAGGAATGGAACCTGGTTGTTCTAACTCGCTAATACCTCTTACAATACAACTAGCCCTGTCTCTATTCAAGTTTTAAATGATATATTAGCTAAAACTTTAAAAAAAAATCTCTTCCAATCTAAGCAAGTCCATTGTTTGACTTTGCCTCCAAGACTTTCACCATATATTGGCTTCAGCATTAGTTCCACCCATCCTTTCATATAATGTAGGTACCTTTGTTCATTATCTGCTAAGTATACTCATTGTTAATTACATTTCTTCCTTGAAATAAACATGATATCTTTAAATGCTGTGGTTACACTTAATTAGCAGCTGAACTTCTTAAAATGGATTGTGTCATTCTGGGACATCTATGTCTATAATGCTTTAAATAGTCTTAATTTTTCCATACAGTTTCTGAAACCAGGGTGTGGGCTCTGGCCTGGCGGTGCTTACCTTGGGCAGCTTTTGAAAGCAACTGGCACATCCCTCTGGGGATCTCTGAACACTGCCCCTGCCCACAGGCACTGCCTCTGCAGCTCCCATTAGCCACAGTTCCCGGCCAATGGGAGCTGCAGAGTCGGGAGACCGCCTGCCGCCCCCCTCCCCTGGGGCTGCAAGGATATGGTGAAGAGTGAGGGAAGGTAGGAAGCCTGAAGTAGCCCTGCTGTGCCGCTGGACTTTTACCATGCAGGAGGCACTGGGAGGGAGCCAGAGGAGTTGAGGGAAGGAGGGTGAGGAGTTGATCAGCAGGGCCCGTGGACCCACTGGGGCACCCTTGGGGACCCCCAGGGGTTCGCAGACCCCACTTTGAGAAACGCTGAGCTAAACGTTTAAGCACATGCATGTGCCGCACCACTCTTTGGTAAGACAGTGCTTAAAGTACGCTCCTCAGCAACCTGGCTTGTTTATTTAATTTGTTTATTTATTGCCCAGGTCTGTGACCCTACCAACTTTAAGCACTGACCATTGATGCCTGGTGTATTTTTCTTTACTTCCTGTCCCAGACTGCACTGCCATGTTTTTTAAATGGTGCATTTCCCTTTAGTGGTGATCACTATAGATGGACAAATCAGTCTCCCGGCCCTTGTTCCATTTTTATTCAGTCTGGTAAACTGCCATTGAACTAAGGACCTCAAGATTTGAACCTTAGCTTCTAAAGCGCTTTGGGATCCTTTGATGCTACGTAAATGCCATGGGCCAGATCCTTATTTGGTGCAAACTGGTGGAGCTACACCTATTTATAACAGAAGAAATAGGGCCAAATGGTGTAAGAGGCTATAGGCAAACTGTTTTTGCTGTTAAGTCATAGGAAGTAGCTAAGCCCAAGACAAAGCTGCCAGTTTCATTTCATTTCACACAGGAAAATGATAAAAGACAAGAACACCCTTTTACCAATGGGTGAATACTTTTCACAAAGTGATCATTCCATATCTGACCTCTCCGTCCTCCTCCTCAAAGGAAACCTGCACAACACCTTCAAAAGGCCAGTTTGGGAACCTAAATTCATGACTCAGCTAGACACTGAAAAATATGGACTCAACAGGGAGACTGGTTTTATGGCTCATTACAACAATTTGCAACACACACACACCCCCACCGCTGCCTGCTAATCCTTAAATATCCACTTTATTTTAAGTGGTCTCCCACAACATGTGTTTAACTGCCTGTCCCAACTTGTATTTATCTCAGACACTCGGATTTCCTTCCCTGGACCGGAAGAAGTTAAGCTTTGAAGCTTGCATGTTCCACCAACAGCAGTTGATACAATAAAAGATATTACCGATCTTATCACTTTCATTAATACCAGACATACTCCCCCCCTTGCCCTGCTGATTCCTGGCACCATCTGCAATGCCAGGAGCACCCTTTCCAGCCAGCCCTGCTGCCACAGGAACCCACCGTTCTGCTTGCCGGTCAACAGATGTTGGCCACCCTCTGCAAGCTGCTGAATATTTAAGGTGTTGGAAAACAAAAGCACTGTGCACCTGTTTGACACATATTAGAAAATTCTGCTGCTGCCCGTACTTAACTGCAGGGTTATCCCATCAGTTTATCTCCAGTGGGAAAGTACCATTTAGTCTAACAGCCAGCTGGACCAACAAGGATTAGAGACACAATGCACCCTGCCATTAAAGAATGGGTGAGACCTTGCACTGTTTAAATCCTTCCTGCTCCTGATAACGCCTGCTCACCCCCCCAGCATATCCCATCATCCCTTTGATGTCAACTGGAGGCACTCAGTCTAAAGCAGCCATTAATGTTGATTAAGCCTAATCAGTCCCTAATGTCCACTTAAATCCCGTTTAAAGGAGAGCCATTCAGCGCATCCTAACGTGGAGACAGCACTGGCTAAAAGAGACATTCAAAGGTCCAGGATCAAAAGGAGAGAGTGCTGGTCAGGTAATTCAATACAGCCCAGTGCACTTAATGCAGGTACCACGCCTCCATTATCAGCTGACTCAAACTGCAGCCACCTTCAGAAAAAGGTGGGGCACCACACAGCTCTTCGCTCCAGGGGATTGATTAAACGATGAGTTTCCCTCACTGGGTCTGATTCTGTTCTAAAGGGCACTGGGGAAAATTACAAGTAACTACGGAAATCGACTGTGTCAATAAAAGGTAAAACACAGGTCCTGATTCTCCACTGCCTCGTGCTGGGTGAAGTCATTGACACCTGGACAAAGATGGTATAAATTGCTATTGTTATCCGCTGGTGCGTGTGTTACAGGTCCCTCTCTGTGCCCATCTGCAGCGGATATAACACCTGGTCTACACTAGAAAATTAGGTTGGTTTAACTACGTCAGTCTGGGGTTTGAAAAATCCACCCCCCGAGCAGTGTTGTTAAACTGACCTAAATCCCTATGTAGACAGTGTTCTAGCTACCACTTCTCATGCAGGGGCGGCTCTAGCTTTTTTGCCGCCCCAAGCACGGCAGGCAGGCTGCCTTCAGCGGCTTGCCTGCAGGAGGCTCACCGGTCCTGCGGCTTCGGCGTACCTGCCGCCGAATTGCTGCCAAATCCGCGGGACCGGCAGACCTCCCGCAGGCAAGTCGCCGAAGGCTTACTGGCAGGGCGCCCCCCATGGCTTACCGCCCCAGGCACTCGCTTGGAGCGCTGGTGCCTGGAGCCGCCGCTATTCTCATGGAGGTGGAGTATCTGCACTGACGGGAGAACCCCTCCTGTCCGCGTAGGTGGTGTCTACACTGAAGTGCTACAGCAGCATATCTGCAGCAGGGCCAATGTGCCACTGTAGCGTTTTAAGTGTAAACAAGCCCCCAGAGAACTTTAATTGGAGCTACAGTGGCGGCAGCTCAGGCTTTTAGCTCTGAAAGTCCCCAGTGCAGGCCCTAGGGTGTCTGCTAAGCCAGCCATCACATAAAGGGGGTTCTCCTGTAATACCCCAGTGGGTTACATCTAGGTCAGAATGATTCATTCACTTTGGCCAAGTATAAAGGCGTGTAAAGCTGTGGAGAATGAGGCCAGGATCAGATCAAGCCCACTAAGCCTGATGGGATGTTGCCTTAGCAAAATCTATGTAGAAGAACAAGGGCATTTAGTTTTCATGGTCTTTAGTCGGCTGTTCAGTCCCCCAGGGTTGTGTTCAGAAGCATTTATAGATCCTTAGCAGCTGAAAATGGGAAAGACCTCGTGGATCATGACGTCCATTTTCCTGAAAGAAGTAGCAGGTAGGCTCCGACAGAGGGCATATCAAGCGTAGTATTTGTTTAATATCTGATAGCCAGGCTCCAAGTCTCCCAGCCTCGTGCAGCATGGAAGGAAGCAGAGGTGGGTACCCTGGAACTTGATCCCATATCATGAACAGACTATGCAAGAGTCTAAAAAGGCTTAACACAGACGTAGACAATATTAAGACATGTGGTCTGCCAATGTCTTCTCCCTGAGACTGTGTGATCTGCCGAGCATTTGCCAGATGCAGGTGGGTGGGGAGGAAGCAGGATAGCGGTTGTGATGCAGGACGGCTCGTTCTGAATTTGAGGCTAATAGAAAGTTGGTCCAAGCATGAGCTTCACATATCAGAAAGCGCAGTGTCAAACAAGCCCCTTTCACCAAGTTTAGTCGAGTTACAAGAGATTGTCCTGGAAGGCAGCACCCTGCGAACTCCTGCAAAGCTAATATCTGACCCAAAGGTAAAAAACTGCTGTGGAAAATGCCACTAAACTTAAATACTTATACACCAAGGAGCCATTTGTAGCCTGCCATTGGCAGAATCCAGGAACACTCTTTTAAAAATAGAAGTGAATTTAGGGCTTGTAAAATGGACCAGGGCTCAGATTCTCATGGGAAAGGCCCATTTTTTCCCATGGGAGTTAGGCACTTACATACCTTTGAGGATCTCTGGGCCCAGGTTGGTAGCCATGAAGACTGAAGTCCTCTGTAGAGTCCAAACAGCAGCAGCCCACACGTTGTTTACCCCACTGTTCTGATAATGTACCTTAAAGGAGACCACACCATTGGGCATGCCCCACCCTCCTTTTTTTTTTTTTTTTTGCCTTTTTATGATCTATAGGGACAACCTGAACAGTCTGTGTTTTCTGTTGTTATTTTTCTTTTCCATTATATTGTGTTGTACTGTGTTATTTTGATGAATGACTAGATTCAGCATTGGATTAAGTGTCGTGAAATCAGCCTGAGCTATGCCTGGGTGCAGTTTATTTCTCAAATCAAAGGAAACAAAATGAACACAGTATACAGTTTGTATTACTATCAAAAGTTGTTATGACAAAGATCACAGCTGAACTGAGAACCCTAATGGGTTAGACACTGCACAGTCCCTAGCAGGAGACCTAGGGCGACCAGATGTCCCAATTTTATAGGGACAGTCCTGATTTGGGGGTCTTTTTCTTATATAGGCTCCTATTAACCTCCACCACCGTCCCGATTTTTCACACTTGCTGTCTGGTCACCCTAAGGAGACCCGATGAGCCTGTGTAACACACTGGTCGGTGTGTTGTTACATGTCCCTCTCCGTGACACATCAACAGAGGACAGGAGGCTATTAGGGTATGTCTACACTGCAGCTGGGAGAAACCCTCCAAGCTCAGGTCCCATTGCCTTAAGTCATCACCACCCCCAGCTACAGAGCCTGGCTCTTTAGCTCAGCCTGTAGGGCAGTGTTGGGCAACCAGCGGCCCGTCAAGGTAATCCACTAGCGGGTCGCGAGACAGTTTGTTTACATTGACCGTCCACAGGCACGGCCGCCCGCAGCTCCCAGTGGCCGCGGTTCGCCATTCCCGGCCAATGAAAGCTGCCGGGATGGAGCAGGAGTTGAGCACCTAAGGGAAAATTAGAAGCCGGCACATTTGCAGCAAAGCACATACTTACATCTCCCTCTGTTTAGCACATGCTTAAGTACCGCTAACTTCAATGGGTGTCAGGCACTTCTTTAAATGCTTTGCTGAATCAGAGCTTGAATGACTTATGCAAGATCAGAGCGGGGAATTGGAACCCAGTTTTTCTGAGTCGCGAGCCATGGCAGTAACCACGCGACCAACCTTCCTTCTTTAGCTCTAATTTTCTCCATCAACGAGGCGCTTATTACAATGAATTTTCTGTGTGTGTGTTGTAAGAGCGATTAGATCTGCAAACCAACACACCCACCAACAGGATCATGTGTCAGCGCCTGCACTGCCCTCACGTCTCCATCGAGTTCAGTCCTGCAGAGACTGTAACTAATGATTTTTCTCTCTTGGCTTGAAGTCAGTGCTGATTCTCTCACACGCACATACCTGCGGTGTACATGCATCTCGTTAACACAAAGTGATCCGCAGATAATGGAATTGTAAGAGAGTGATTTGACTCACGCATTGCATTTGTATCTCCAGGAGATCAATACCGCTGAAAACAAGGCCATATGTGATTTCACTGGCAATTTCCCACCCCCATACACCTCTTCACATTCTTTTTTTAAAGGGTGTGATTCTAATTTGTGAGATTCTGATCTTATTATTAGGGATTGGTCCAAAACCCACTGAAGTCAATGGAAGACGATGAGCATTGGCATCAAGGGATTTAAGATCAGATCTTTCGTGAACAGGCCTCTCCATAGTTTATTATTATTGTTATTATTAATATTTATTTATTTATTTGTAGGGTGTGTGCTGTTTAACTGGCATGAAAGGGCCTGATCCTGATCTCACTTACACTAGATTTATCCCTATGTAACTCTATTGACTTCCGTTGAGTTACTCCGGTTTGTGACTCAATCCTGCAAGGTGCTGAGCACTTCTGAGGGATGCTGAGCACCCTCCATTCCCATGGACATCAATGTGAGCTGAAGGCAGTCAGCAACTCTCAGATGATCTCAACGCCTTGCAGGATCAGGACCCCAGAGGAGACATTTAGAAGGGAATCAGGCCCAAGGTGCCTGCCCTGTGGAGCTCCTGGGATACCGACAAAAGGAAGGGTGTTGGACAGTGACGCAAAGCATAGTAATGGGTGGTGATAAAGCTCAATTCACGACTTGTCTCTATGGGAGGGGGGTGCACTGGTATAGCTCCACTGATGCGAGTATCTAGGGGGTTGTAATGGAGGGGGGACCTGTAACCCACACTCACCAGTGGGTTAAATAGAGACAAGACAACAGCCTAACAAGCAGGGCACGCTGCACTGGTTCAGTTATTTTCAACACTGGGGTGGTGCATCTATACTATGGGGTTGCATTGGTGCAGAACAACCCAGCGTAGACAAGGCCTAATTACAGCCAACCTTTGGTTTGGAATTTTTTACCCTGAGTTTCCTGACGATAATTTCCCCTCACCTGCTAGTTAACATGGCTGTGTTATTCCTTGTATTGTCATAGCACCTTGAGGGGCGGCTGAGCTCAGGGCCCCTTTGTGCTAGATGCTGCACAAACACAAGTAAGAGCCAGTCTAAGCAGGAAGGACGCATTAGCCCCATTTTAGAGATTGGGAGCAGAGGCGCAGAAAGATTAAGTGATTTGCCCAAGGTCACATGGGTAGTCTGTGCCTAAACCACAGGGACAGCCTTCCTTTCTAGGGGCACTGGATTTATAGGAGTTTTAGAAAAGATGCTTTATAAGGGGGAGCTTAAAGGCCTAGGCATGGGCTCAGTGGCCAGGTCAGGGAAGTGGTTCCAGGGTGGAAGGAGTTCCAGTGAGACCGGGAGAGAGGGGTTTGTGGGGCCCTGGGGCAGAGGAAGTGGGGGCCCTCCCCACCCCCGCCACCTGCAGTCCTCCCGCCCCTCCCCCCGGCATTCCCCGGGGGAGCGCTAGGTTGGCAGATTGGGTTGGAGTGTGACGGCGCCCATTTTTCTGGGGGGCCCCCAAGTGGCCGGGGCCCCTGGGCACGGGCCCCGTTGGCCCAGGGGCTAATCTGCAACTGGGGTTAGCTGAGGGCAAAAGATCTTGAATTTTAAAAAAAGAACAAAAATAAGATCTATGTGGTGGTTTAGCAGTTTTGCCTTAGGTTGATTTTAATTGTCAAACCGCCTTTCTAGCCCTGGCTGTTTGGGTGAATAATCGGAAACAGCTACGAATCCAAAGGAACAGCTCTTTAGTCTGGGAGTCAGGTAGACTCTGGAGACGTTTTCAATCTGTTCTTATAATGCCTCATCAGTGGTATGCGAGGGCTAGATCCAGAGAAGGACTCAGGGTCTTTATTTTTAAGGGCCCTTCTGGCCAGTGGTATTCACAGCCCCAAATTAGGCGGCCATTGATATGGGGAGAGTTAGGCGCCTAAAAAAGGAATTCACAGAAGCCAGCATGCTGAATCGGGAGCCACCTAAGCAAGTGAGTAGGAAATGCCCATGAGGAAGCCTGAGCCCTGCCCCTCCTAAGGAGTTAGGTGCGATCTCCACTCTGACTTCACAGCTGAGAATCCTCTCCTGGAGTTCAGGGCCTAAGCCAGGTCAGCCCTTTCTTGGAAATTTTAGCCAATTGGTCAGGGCAGTCACCGGGGGAGGTGGGAGACCTGCCTTCAAATCTCTGTTCCACCTGAGTCATAGCAGGGATTTCAAACCACATCTCCTGGGAGAGTCCCCTAACTCCTGGGCTATAGAGTCATTCTCTCTCCAGCCCAACAGACATTAAGTATTAAATTAAATATAAATCAAAGTGGAACAGTATCTACAGGTGAGACCGAGAGAGACTCATCCTAGAATGCCCTGCAACTGGGTGGTCAGGGCATTGCGGTGGAGGATGTAGTCTCTAGTCCCTGCTCTAAATCAGGCAGATTGAGTGAATGGCCTAGCTGCTGGTCTACTGGGACACCACCCAGCCTCCAGAGAGCTCCCAGCTATAGTTTGGACAGGGTAGGACCAGACTAGGGTGAGATAGGCAGGGGGATGCTCAGTTTGTGACTCCTGCCAGAGCTTAGGTGTGAGCTAGGACACCGAGCAGCGTGGCAGTGTTGGGATTTAGGCAGTTTTGTGCATGCAGAAACTTAGATACTGAGGGAATTTAGGTACCTACAGGGTTAGCCGGCAGCTGAGCTGGGATTTTGAGGATCTCAGTGGTGTCTAAGTGTTGGTCTGTGGTGCCTAAAGTAGCATTCAGGTGCCTAATTCCCATTGTGGATCTAGCCCTGAGCATCTTCCAGTAGGATGTTAAGCTACATGACTAACATCTGCGACGTGTGGTTCATTTTCTCTCTCGTCTTCTCCTGTCTACTATGGTAATCGGCTCAGCATAAGAACCCGGACAGGCAACCGATCAACTGCTAGGAGCCTGCACACAACCAGCAGTATAGGCGGCCCTAACTTGACAGGGCTTGTTATAGAAACCTTAGGGAACAGCTTTATTTAACACAGAAAGAAACAGTGCCATCTACTGGCTAAATCCCAGCATTGTCAGAAAGCTGGGGTCAGAATCTGATCTCCTTTGCACCAAAGCCAATCCAGAGTCATTCCATTCATGTCAGTGAAGATTCTCACCAGTGTAAATGAGACCGGAGTCTAGCAAAGGATGGGAACAGGGCTGAGTTAGTGGATCAGTAATACCCTCCACACCTCCATATAAGCAATCTGATTCATGCCCTGCATGCACATCCATAGCGTATGTGACACAGGCAATGTGCTGAATGTGTTAGTGCTAAACAAATCATAGAATCTCAGGGTTGGAAGGGACCTCAGGGGGTCATCTAGTCCAACCCCCTGCTCAAAACAGGACCAATCCCAGGACAGATTTTGGTCCCAAACAGCCCCCTCAAGGATTGAGCTCACAACCCTGGGGTTAGCAGGCCAATGCTCAAACCAATGACAGGCCCTGGCTCTACTGGAGAGCTTAGAGGCTCCAACAGTGAGGTGCTCATCGCCACCGGGTGTGGCAGAGGATGAAGACTTTTGAGCTATTCCTTTAGGGTAGGGAACAGAATTGGCTTACGAAAGTAACAGAAGAGCTAGGACTCCAGGGAATTACCCAGTTGCTAACATATGAGCGGTCACCCATAAAGGGATTTGAAATTGGGATTGTGTCCTCTTTGTCTTATTTCTGATGCATAACAGTGCTGGAAGAGTATTTTTTGTTGAGTTTGTCCCCAGAAAAAGGGTTTGGGGGGTTTTAAATTATTTTTTGCTTGGTTTTTTGGCTTTAAAAATGCCAGGAAAATGAAGTTTGGTCTCTCCTGATTTTGAAGGAGTGCTTGATTAGGTGGAGGATGGACATTGCTAGCTCTCACACCTAAATCGAAGAAGAAGGGTTGCTGAATCTTTATCAAAGGCTTCTTTTCTTCACAAAGTTAATTAGTCATTAAAGCTAAATAAGCGCGAACCAAAACAAAAAAAAGGGCCTTATAAGCAGTCTTATAAACCCTCACCCTCTCCCATTGTCTCAGCTTTCACTCCCAGGGCTTTTACGATGTCATCATTTCACTAGCCTCAGATAGTCTCTGAAGTTATATGAGACCCAATTGGCTAATGCAAAAAAACAAACCGAAAAACGTTTTAAAAAAATCAGCAAACTTTTCAGACTTTCTTTATCCATCATAAAGAAGCAAAAAAGGGCACTGTCCCAAGGTTTTCCCCCAAAGTCACTTTTAGTCACTAAATAGTTGACAACTACCATGAAAGCAAAGGCACTTGGTGCAGTACTATGCTAGCTGTACACGTGCATTATGTAGTCGTTTCTATTATTCCTGTCTGGACTAATAGTGGGTTTGATCCAGTGAGGTGTAGAGGAACCTCTTGGGCTCAGTGATGGATTTTTCACACCCTTGAATGCCGTATCTCTGTCAATCTAAGGCCTCGTCTACACTATGCGGGGGGATCGAGCTAAGTTACGCAACTTCAGCTATGTGAATAACGAAGCTGAAGTCGACATAGTTAAATCAACTTACCATGGTGTCTTTTCCGCATTAAGTTGACTGCTGCCGCTCCCCCGTCGACTCTGCCTGCGCCTCTCGCCAAGCTGGAGTACAGGAGTCAATGGGAGAGCGCTTGGGGGTCAATTTATTCTAGACTCGATAAATCAACTCCTGCTGGATCAATCGCTGCCCGCTGATCCAGCCAGTAGTGAAGACATACCTAAGTGTTAAGTGTAGACCAGGCTTTGTATCAGCATAGCTATTTCCATATGGGAAGGGGAATAAGCTGTAACTTAAGGGTATGTCTACACTACAGAGCCTACACTGGCATAACTATGCTGACATAGCCCCCTAATGTAGACACAACGTATGCTTACTGAAGAAGTTTTTCTGTCAGTGTAGGAACACCTTCTCCCCGAACAACGTGAGCTACATGGACAGAAGCACTCTATACTCAGGGGTTTTGTCGGCATACTGTGGTCAGGGGGTGGTTGTTTCATGCCCTGACTGCAGTGCCACAGCTATGCTGACCTAACTTTTAAGCTATGTCTAGACTTGCCATTTAAAGCGCAAAATGTCATTTTTTTTGCGCTAAAACTTGTTAATGACTTTTTGTGGTAAAACTCAGAAATTTCACCACAAAAAGAAAACCACCTTCAGGAGAGGTGTACAGTTCTTTCTGCTGTTCTTTTTGCGCTGTTGTGAAAGTGAAGACACGTTCTACTTGTGTAAACACCTTTTGGCCTCCGAAGGATATCCCATAGTTCCAAAAGTGACCACTCTGGCCAGCATCTCCGCTGCTCTAATGCCAGGTAAACGGACATCCGCCCCTCCCCCTGTAAGCCCCAGGAAGTTTCAAACTCCCTTTCCCTTTGCTTATAGATGTGGCGGGGAAAGCAGCTAGACAGCAGGGGTTTTTTAAAAATGTCATGAAAGAAACAAGGAAGTAATGGGGCTGCTGGGACATGAAGCAGTGCATCACGGGGCACTGAGCGGGGACTCAGAATGCCTTCCACTTATCCCCCCCCTTCCTTCAAGACCTATCGAGAGAGGTGCACTGTGGGATAGCTGCCCTACAGCGCTGCTCTCATCCGCGATGGAAGTGCTGCTAGTGTAAGCAGTCTCTGACACCTGAGGAATTAAGTGAGTACACAAACCAGTGCTTTTCTTTCACCGGTTCCATATCACTGGGGAAACTTACAGCGCAAAAACTCTGCAAGTGTAGACATACCCTTATGCATAGACCAAGCCTTATGCTGGCATAGCTTATTCCCTTTCCCATACAGGAATAGCTATGCTATTCTATGCTATTCTATAACTATGCTATAGTAAGCACCTTTATACTGATATAATTGCATCCCTATTAGGGGTTGTACTGGGTATTTCAGTCAAAAAATCATGCCCCTAACAAACCAGTTACACCAGTACAAAAATCTGAGTGTACACCAAGCCCCAGGCCTGGTCTACACTAAAAAGTTAGGTCAACTCAGTTATGTCACTCAAAAAAATCCACACCCCATAATGCCATAGTTAAATCAACCTAACCCCCGGTATAGAAGGATTCTTCCGTCAACCTAGCTACCACCTCTTGGGGAGGTGGATTAACTACAGCGATGGGAGAACCCCACCCCATCGGCAGAGGTAGCATTTACACTGATGTGCTACAGTGGCTTCAAATGTAGTCAAGCCCTTAGGCTTGGTCTATGTGTAAAATTTTGCTGGCATAGCTACGTCAGCTAGGAGAGTGAAAAAGTCGCCCTCTGAACCAACACAGCTATGCTGGCAAAGCCTTACCATAGAGACACGTTTACCGGCAGAAAAGTCATCTTGCCAATGTAGCTTATTCTCAGAAGGGGAGTGTCCTGGATCTGTTGTAATTGCTTGTTCTTGGCACATAGGTGCAGAGCAGCTGCTGGTTTTACTCTTCATTTGATTGTATTTTTAATGTTGGTGCAGTGCCTCGAGCTAAAGGTGGGTGCTATTTGGTCTATTGTGGGTGTGATTTGCAAGGCATTTTGAAAAGATTTTCTGTGTAGGCATGACTTTCCACCCCATAGGCGCTGACTCCGTGGGTGCTCCAGGGCTGGGGTGGGGACTTGGAGGAAGACATGGAGTGGGGGCGGGCCTGGGGCAGGGGGGGGGGTCTAGCATCCCCCGGGTAGAGAGGAAGTTGGCGCTTATACTCCTCCCACTGATGTCAATAAGAATTTACCATTGACTTCCATGGGAGCAGAATAAAGCCAAAACTGAGCACTTTAAAAATCTACCCTATATAGATGTAAGGCCTTGTCTATACTAGAAAGAGTTGGCTGGCATAACTGTACCAATATGGCTATAACAGCAAACCCTCATAGTGGAGACTCAGTTTGTACCAGCCAACCCCGACCCCACAAGCAAAATTAGACCTGCTCTACACCTAGAACTTAGGTCAAGCTAGCTCAGAGTTGTGACGCAGGTCATGCCCTGTACGATGTGTGTATGTAACAGCCTTGGGGCTTAGAGAGCGCGGCCCCTTTCAAACCTTGTTCTGAGGCACAGGAAGGGCTGGTTGTTGCAGGTGGAAGTAGGGTGACCATCCGTCCCATTTTTAACAGGACAGTCCCGTATTTAAGTCCTTTTCCAGGTGTCCCGCCTTTTTTAAAAAAACGGGCAAATTGTCCCGTATTTTCCGCTCCCCCGCTGGTTGGTCAGGGCAGTGCCAGCTGCGTCTTGTTTGCCTCTGGTGGGTGAGTGCGGGCAGGTGGTGGCCGGTCAGTGGGAGCACATGGTGGCCTCAGGCAGGGTGGAGAGGTGGGGGGAGAGGCAGCCCTGTTGGGGGAGGGCGAAGGGAGGGGTGTGTGTCACCCCTCCCCATGTGAAACCTAAAGCAGGGTTTTCAAGGGGGGTCTGCAAGCCCTTTCAGGGGGCCACTGGGTGCTAGTGCTGAAACCCAGAGCTTCAGCCCCAGTGCCCCCCACGGGGCTCAAAATCGACCCCAGATCATCCCCAGTGCTCCCCATGGGGCAGAAGCCTCCTGAGCCAATGGGCAGAGTTGGGGAACATCAGAGATGTTGTCCCCCTAAACTGCAGTGGAAGGGCAGGGCAGTCCAGGGGGCAGCTCCACACCCCCCCCCACACCTCCTTCTCTCCCCGCCCCCTGGCCAGTTCGGAGGCGGGAAGCTGGAGCCGAACAGTGAGGAGCTGGTGCCACAGAGCAGGCAGCTGTGGTGTTCCCTCCTCTCCCGCTGGGGCAGGGGGATTGAAGCTGCTCCTCAGCTCCCAGACCCCTTTTCTCACACAGTCGCAGTCGGTAAGAGCCACAGGGGTGAGGGACCGGCTCCATGGCGGGCAGAGCCCTCAGGGAACAGCGACAGCAGGGGAGCCCTCCTGCCACACAGACTTTAGCTACCCCCTCCCTGCACCCTGAGCTACCCCCTGCCTGCACCCAGCCCCTAGCTACCCCCTCCCTGCACCCTGAGCTACCTCCTGCCTGCACCCAGCCCCTAGCTGCCCCCTCCCTGCACCCTGAGCTACCCCCTGCCTGCACCCAGCCCCTAGCTGCCCCCGCCCTGCACCCTGAGCTACCCCTTGCCTGCACACAGCCCCTAGCTGCCCCCTCCCTGCACTCTGAGCTACCCCCTGCCTGCACCCAGCCCCTAGCTACCCCCTCCCTGCACCCTGAGCTACCCCCTGACCACACACAGCCCCTAGCTACCCTCCTGCACCCTGAGCTACCTCCTGCCTGCACCCAGCCCCTAGCTGCCCCCTCCCTGCACCCTGAGCTACCCCCTGCCTGCACCCAGCCCCAGCTACCCCGTCCCTGCACCCTGAGCTACCCCCTGCCTGCACCCAGCCGCTAGCTACCCCCTCCCTGCACCATGAGCTACCACCTCCCTGCACCCAGCCCCTAGCCACCCCCTTCCTGCACCCTGATCTGCCCCTAGCTACCCCCTCCCTGCACCCTGAGCTTCTCCCTGCCTGCACCCAGCCCCTAG
Source organism: Mauremys reevesii (assembly GCF_016161935.1). Classification (NCBI taxonomy): domain Eukaryota; kingdom Metazoa; phylum Chordata; order Testudines; family Geoemydidae; genus Mauremys; species Mauremys reevesii. The sequence continues at coordinate 125,523,608 of NC_052627.1, read as the reverse complement.
CTACCCCCTCCCTGCACCCTGAGCTACCCCCTGCCGGCACACAGCCCCAGCTACCCCCTCCCTGCATCCTGAGCTGTTTCCAAATGCTTTGAGCTTAACCCCCCACCTCTGAGTTATAATTTTTGGTTGCCCCTCCCCGCCGCCACAACCAAGACAGGCTGAGTGGCCTGCCGAGGTGACTCAGGGGTGGAGGTGGCGTTCCCTCCCTGGACCTGCCATATGGAGCTGGCTTGAGCCCTGCTGGCCCCTGCCCCAAAAATAGAAGTCATACTACGCCTATGCCTGAGCCCCTCCCCCCAGACTGGACCCCCAAAGTCCCCTTCCCCTGTTGGGCCCTGGAGTTTTTATAGCATGGTGGGGTGGGGAGGGGGTGGGGGCTACTTCATAGTTCTGATTGATTGCCATTTAACTTGCTTGAATTTGAGCAATTTTACTAGGTGTCCCATATTCAGCATAGGGAGATATGGTCACCCGAGGTGGAGGCGTATGCCAATCCTACCCAGCCATATGAGCTCTACCTCGATGCAAGCTACACCGGGTTAGGAGCCATCCTTTATCAAGAGGGCAAGGGCGAACTCCGGCCAGTAGCTTTTGAGAGTCAAGGCCTCACGCCCCCTGAGAGAAACTACCCTGCTCATCAAGTGGAGTTCCTGGCATTAAAGTGGGCTGTGGCAGAGAATTTCCATGACTATCTGTGGGGCCAGGTTCGTCATAAAGATTGATAATAACATACATCAAGACAATAGCGAAATTATCCATAGTGGGGGGACCGTTGGTACGTGCCTATGATTTCACTCTGACGTACTGGCCCAGGAGAACAAACATGGATGCAGATCCCTTGTCTCATAGACCTCACACTGAGGATTTATCAGATGAATGCGGGGACCCCTGAATTGAGAGGAAGTCAGCGCCTATGTTCCAGCGCCCCCATTGGGAACTATGCGAAGCAAGTTCCCCTGTCTGATTCCATGACAGTGTGAAGATTGGAGGTAATTTCTGAGGATTATTTGTTGGTCAGCACTGCTTTCTGATTTAAAAAATGCCAAATACATGTCTCTTGCAGTGGATGACTCAAGCGATTTAAGTGATACTGCCCAGCTATGGCCGTTTGTTGGATATTATGGCGGTGAAATTTTCAAGGAAGAATTTTCATGCTTAATACCACTAGAAACCTACATCACGGGAGAGATCATTTTTGAAAATGTAAAAGGCTTTTTTGAAAAAAATGGTTTAGATTTGCAGAAAGTAAACTTGTTTGTCGTCCCCCCCGTTCCTCCCCCACCCCCCCGGTATAGGGAAAGAGAAGGGCTTTGCTTCACATTTGGCAGCCTTCATCACTTCACTGCATCACTCATCCATCTGTCCTGCGGGTTAGTTATCTGGGGACTTGAAAAAAAACCAATGGAGATTGTGATGCGATCAGTGAACTACATATGCTCAACTTCTAACTTGCAATATCATCTTTTTAAAGCTCTTTTACGAGACGGTTCTTTTACAATACAGTGACTTGTTGCAGCATAACGATGTTCACTGGTTAAGTAGGGGGCCTGTGTCAGTGAGTTTTCATGCACTGCAAAAAGAAATAGAATTTCTTTCAAACCACAAGACCAACAAGGCTTGTGCATTCCTGGAATTTATGAATGATGGCCCCTCTATGTCACAGGTAGCTTTTTTGTGTGATATGACTGGTCCCGTTGAATGCCCTCAACTTGCAGCTCCAAGGCCGTGCAAGCAGCATTGGGGATCTGTTTGAAAAAGTGTGCACCTTTCAGAGGAATCTTTAAATCTTTCAGACAGACTTCAGAGGAAAGATCTTGCACTTTCCCATATTGAATGTTGTTGCTACAGGTGAAACATCCATGAAAATGATGCAAGAATTCCTAAACAATCTGATTGAAAATTTTAAAATGCGATTTGAGAATTTTAAAATTCCAAAGGATTTGCTTTTATTTGTTAATGATCCATTTGCTGGCTGTGCCAATGGACCTTTCCCTTCTGAAGCAAAGAACATTCTTGATTTAATTGGTGAAGGTGCCTTTCAATTAGAAATTGTAAGGCTCCAGAGCTCAGATGTCTTGGAGGCAAAAGTCTGAGAAATGGGACTTTGTGATTTCTTAGACTCAATATGCTGACCAGCTTCAGAATAGCCAGAATCTAGCCATCTATCTTTTAATGATATTCAGATCAACATACTTCTGCGAATCTGGGTTTTCTACCATGAACATTATAAAAAAACAACAGTGCAATCACCTGACATGCATGCATCTTGCCCTGACCTCCTACAAACCCCTCTTCACAAGCTTGCCAGAGATCGTCAATATCTCCTCTTCCATTAGTCACAAACACAGGTGATAATGTTGATTTATAAACCTTGTTAAAAGATAGAAACACTAATACTTATGGTGCAATCAAGATCTTTATTTACTGGCAACTGAAGTTTTCTGGGGGGAAAGGGGAGGAATCAGCCTTCTGTGCAAATGGCCGCCTCTTGTTATAAAATTCTCAAATCGGCCCATGGATACATCTAATTCAGTATCACTGGGCTAGGGGCACCATCGGAAGCCATACCCACAGTCTATTCAAGTTTTACTAGAGTTCAGGACTCTCAGTTTCCCAGACTGAAGGTTCAAGATGTGGAGCACACCCAGCAAACTGATCCATGGATGATGGAAAGGCCACGAGGGCACTACAATTGCACGTAGTTAGGTGGACCTAACCCCCACTGTAGAAGTCTGTGGAAGAATTCGTCCATCAGCCTAGCTACTGCCTCTCGAGGGGGTGGATTTACTACAACAATGGAAAAATCCCTTCCGTCACTGTAGCAAGTGTCTACACTACAGGCTACAGTGATGTAGCTGCAGCAGTGCCACTGGTAGTGTAGAGTAGACATACCCTTTGGTACTCCCACAAATGCACAGTTGTTTTGCTGGTATAACCGCATCAGAACTGGGGGGAGGCATTTACTGGCACTGCTATGTCAGTCTGGAATCACACCTCTTCAAGCCCCTGCCGGCACCATTGGCATCAGAAGAAGTCTGTAGTGTAGACGTCACCTCAGTATAAACAGTTACGTTTTCCTTTCTTTCTTCAGCTGCAGTTCGGTAGGGAATACCATCCCCTCAAGAGAGCAAGGCTTATCTACAAACACAAGTTGAATCATTTTAACTGTACCGGTACAGTTAAAGCAATACAATCTTACCAGATTGTGGTGGCCGTTATGCCAGTATAAATGTGCTTATAGCAGTGTCGTTTATACAGTAAAAAAAGACCCACACCCCCTAACTGACATAGTTATACCAGTACAAAAAGTGTATTGAACAGATTCTTCCTTCACCCAGGCCATCACAAGTGTTTCATGGGGTTTGGGAGTTCCCAAAGAATATCCCACAGATAGCCCTAGATCTAAATGTATTACACAGTTTTACTAATTTGTCTGATTTTTTTTGCCTTTTAATTAGATAAATTTTTTCAAAAATTTGAAATGGTGATGACTTTTTTCATGAAAAGTCATTTTTCATGAAAATTTTCTACTTTAATTTGTCTCCTTTCTCCCCCGTTTCCCCAGTCAGTGGCATGTTCTAGACAAAAAACAAAAATTAAACTGATGGCAATTACTAATAATAACCATCACATCAGGATCTGTGAATAGTTTCTACAATGCTTGAAAATTGACATTCCTTTGTGTGTACAAATATTTAATTTTTGACTGCGGCTGCAACTTTAATAATAGAATTTGTTTAACTCTTTCTATTTTCAAAGTGCTGTGAAAACATTACTTAATTAATGGAAGATAATCAAAGGATATTAAATATGTCTTTTCAAGTATGGGAACTAATCAACTTCCTTTGAAGTGTTCTGAAATGTACTCTGCCCAATGCAGGGATCTTAAGTATCTTTCTAATGTTAAATGAATTTTCTTTAACACTGATTGGGCAGTTGCCCCCTTGTTACCAGCAGCTACAATCAAGCTGTCTTCTTGACATGTGTTACGCTGTATGTCTAGGACACAGGAAATAGGGTTTGAAGCTCACAGCTAGGAGCAAAAGCTAAAATTGAGGATTTAATGAAGCTGGGATTGAGTAGCTAGGGTGGTTCAGTGAAGCAGTAAATGCAAACACATTATCACCTGAGAACTTGCTCCAATTTCACACCAATTAACTAGGAATGAGAGAGGAGGGCTTGTGCTGGATGCAGAGATGGCTGATAAGCTGAATGGGCAGAAGTGGTTCATATGCAGAGCACCTTGTGCCAAAATGAATTTCTTTTAGATAACACCAAGTTCCAGCAATTCTGTCTTCAGGAGAGAGCATGTAGTTACTGGACCAGCTTTTATTAGCAGATATTTAAAGAATTTGTAGAAATTGGGATGCCCCAGAAGAGACGTAAGCGTGGAACGTAATAAAGCAGTTGCTGCTAATCTCAGCAGTAGGACATATACCAGAGGGCTGGGAAGTTTCAAAGGAAGCACCTTGTGAAAAACGGAGAAAAAAAGCACAATGCAGAGGAATTATCGGGCTGATTCAGGTCTCTCTGGAAAGCCATTTGCCTGAAGGCCACTACTGTTAGGCCCAAGTCCCTATGCAATCTGCTTCAGGCCTTGGGGTACAGAGTTTGTCCCTGGTTCTAATCCAGTTCAGAGAGCACCCAAAGCCATACGCAGGTTGTGTGACTTGCATTGGTCTCACTTCTGTCTCAGGTGCAATCACTGGGAAACCTTGATTGACATTTCAATGAAAAACTCCAGTGTGCCCGAGGAATGTGCTAGCTCATGGCTATTTCCATAGCCAGGGTCCAGCCCATGGAATCTCTGTGTACCTGTCCTGCAAATAAACCAGAGACTTCTGTTTCTAGAGCGTTTGCTATGGCTGTTGCTTATGAATATTCACAAAAGAGGACAATCTTTCACAAGTACCCCTGGGATGACTCAGTGGAGAAACATGAGCCAACGGAGCCTGACCCAGATCCCAAAGCTATATAGGCTCCTAACATCAATGCAAACCAGGTGCCTAAATACCTTTGCAGATCTGGACCTAAATCCATTAGCTAGAAGCAGTACCAGACTCATAAACATCTGATGTGAACCAACCACTGCGGGGGGGACAGACACCCATGCTGCGTTAATGTGCGTTACACTTCCCTGCCCACCCCAGCATGGGAAATCCTGAGCCTCAGAGCTCCACAGCAGTTCAGATCCTTTTAGGGGTCCTCTGTGGGGAATGAACCCAGAACCATGGGCTCTAAAAGCATGGGCCTCTGCTGTGCTTATCCGGCAGATTCCCGCATTCTGGTTGCTCAGGGCACAGTGTGGTTAGCAGGGAATATGACCCTGTCAATAGTAGGGGTGTAGAAATAGCTACAAATACCCAGCTGCCTGCACATCCCTTTACAAAAACCAGGATAAATGTCCCATCTCATGTACTGTACGCAGCTCGGTAGTCCAGCCCCTGTGCAAATCCACAGTGCCATTCCCATTGCAGTGTGCAGCCTGTAATTATCTCAATGGTAACAATTAAACTATTGAGAGACGTGTGATGGGTTCACGGCGCATGCACTAGGCAATCCCCATGAACATGCAGAACCAACAGAAGCATGAAGCCTGGCACCTCAGTCAGAGCCAAGGGCAGCTTTCTGGCTGGCAGTTGTTACTAGTTTCAAGTACCTGCAGCGCTCCAGAATGGTGCCAGAGAGAGGGATGTAATGACAGACGCGTCTCTGCACAGAACAGGTACAGCGGGAGCAGGCTAAAGCCTCCCTGTGTTGCCCCTATCACTGTGCCCTGGAGGGGCTATATTTCTGCGGCGGGAGCAGGGGTAACTCAGTCTCCAAACCTGTTCAGCCCTTGTCCTCTCTGCTAACTATTTATAGGAATTTGGTAAATTGCTCAAGCACCATTTTTAATTCTGTTCTAACCCTCCCCGCCCTTGCAAAAGCTTGGTTTAAAACCCTGTTGAGGCTACTAAATGGCTGGTAACTGTCATATTCTAGAGACAAGGTGGGTTTATATCATATAAGATCGTTTATTGGACCAGCTTCTGTTGGTGAGAGAGACGAACTTTCAAGGATCTGAAGAGAAGAAGAGTTCTGTGTAACCTCGAAAGCTTCTCTCTCTCACCAACAGAAGCTGGTCCAATAGATTTCAAAGTGGTAGCCGTGTTAGTCTGTATCAGCAAAAAGAACGAGAAACTCTTGCATCCGACAAAGTGGGCATTCACCCACGAAAGCTCATGCTGCAAAATGTCTGTTAGTCTATAAGTTGCCACAGGATTCTTTGCTGCTTTTAGAGAAACCCTTGTGGCACCTTAGAGACTAACAAATTTATTTGAGCATAAGCTTTTGTGGGCTAAAACCCACTTCATTGGATGCATGCAGTGGAAAATACAGTAGGAATATATATAGATATAGATATACAAAGAACATGAAAAAATGGGTGGTGCCATACCAACTCTAATGAGAGTGATCAGTTAAGGTGAGCTATTATCAGCAGGAGAAAAAAAAAGCTTTTGTACTGATAATCAGAATGGCCCATTTCCAACAGTTGACAAGAAGGTGTGAGTAACAGTAGGGGAAAAATTTGCATGGGTGTCTGCCTTGCATACTTCCCTGGCCCCAGTCACTGAAGGATCTTAGGATGGGATTCATAAAGGGACTTAGGCATTGCAATGCTGAATGTCACGGCACCTAACCCCTAGCACCTAACAGCACTGCGATCCACAGAGCCAGTTAGGTGCCCAGGCTCCCTGTACAATGCGAGGAGAGAGAGAGATGCCAAGGATGTGTTCCACAAAAGCCAGCATGCTAGGGAGGAGCCACCTAAGCTAGCCAATGGGAGATACCGACAACAAGGGTGTGTGCTAAGCCCTGCCCCTCTCGGAAATAGGCAGGTGAGCGCTCCAACCACTGGATCACGCTCACACATGACTTAGGCAGCCAAACGTCTCTCTGTCCCAGGTTTGTGAATCCTGCCAGGGCTTGAGGAGGGAGATGGGTGTCGGGATGCACAGAGTGAGGTGGCAGGGCACAGGTTCAGAGACAGCAATGTAGGCGCCTAGGGAACTTTTAGTTTGAAAATGTAGGTGCTGAGTGAGTTTAGGGGCATACAGAGTGTTGTGGGAGATTTGTGGATTGCAGTGGAGGCAAAACTCACCATAGGCACCTCAGTATCTTCATGGATCCCACACTTAGCACCTCACATTCTTTAGTGCATTGATCCTCCCCACAGCCTTATAGACAGGGCAGTGCTATTGCCCCTATTTTACAGAAAGAAGACTGAGGCACAAAGAGACTAAGTGACTCACCCAAGGTCATACAGAAAGTCTGTGGCAGAGCACAGAACTGAACACAGGTCTCCCAAGTCCTAGGCTAGCACACTAACCAGTGGATAGTCCTTCCTCTCCTGTCTTAGCCTTTGATTGTAACCTCTGTGGGACAGGGATCATCTTCTTGTTCTATATTTGTACAGCACCTAGCACCACGGAGTCCTGCATCCATGACTGGGGCTACTAGGGGCTAGCACAATAATAATCATTTCTATTCTGTTTATGTTCTTATACCATCGCTGTGCCAGCCCAGCGCCTGTTTATTATTTCCTATTTATATTGCAGTACTAGTCAGAGAGCCAGTCAGGAGCCAGGGCCCCATTGTGAATAGTGCCATACAAACATATATGAAGACGTGGTCCCTTCCCCAAAGAACTTTACAACTAACAGTAAGGAAATGAAGAGCTAAGGACGTCATAAATCTCCCACTGGCCACATAATAAACTGGTGTTGCCAACTGTTGTGAGTCTTGCAATATTGAGTGTTTTTCTCAAAGCCCCAGCTGCTGGAGTCATGTGAGAATCCCAGCTTTTGTTTGTTAAAAAGAATTTTTGGTTGCTGAGAAAAGCTGGAAAATGTGAACCCAGAAGGATCAAAAACTTGAAAGCAGATTTTAAAAAAACAAAACAGAATTCCTTATTTTTCAAATCTCGTCCATTTTAAGCCAATCTCGTGATTTGTTAAACACTGGGCACTAGCAAATCTGCTGACACAGAGCGCCAGCTTCTCTGCTGTGACCCAGCCCCTTTTCACTGCCTCAGTGGCACAGAGGGGCTATAAAGCTAGTGGATCCTCCAGGCTCCGGGAGCAAAAGGGAGTTTCCAGCTAGGGTAGAGCCAGCCAGCACCCAGGCTCCCTCATTGGGAGGACGTGCTGAGGGAATAACCACAGCCCTACGGCTCCAGGGCTATCCTGAGCTAGTGTATTACAGGTCTGAGCAGCGAACTTTAGAGCAGGCTTGAGGTGTAGAACCAACCAGGGAACTACAGCCAGTCCCTATGCAGCTGCACCTGGGGAATGCTGGCTGAGAACACAGTTCAAAGAAATGCATATTTCATCACAACAAGCAGATCTCTGACTCCTGGGTTGTCTGGGGTTCGGTCGCAATATATTTACCCGTTATCAGTGGCAAATGCTGATCAATATATTTATGGATTGGTAGAATTTTTTAAACAAATAAATAACCCGTGATTGCTGTTTGTTTGGAATAATGTCGTATGTGTCGTTTCACACTATAAAGCACTATGGATTTAAGGTAGAATTACGTCCATATATGGAGTTGTGCTTGATCATTACATGTCACTAATGTGCACCTATGTTTTTTTTTATATTAATTTCCAGAAGGCTTTGATGCTGTGTGTATATTTTGAGATTGGTGATGAAAGGTGCCCATGTTGTGATCAATTTCTTCGCATGTGATGAGAACGAAGTGCACATGTGTACCGTGAGCAGGGGAGGATTTAATTTAAGCACATATTTTTAACAGTGAGGGTGAGTGACCATTGGAGAAAACTACCAAGGAAAGTGGTGGATTCACCATCCCTTGAAGTCTTTAGATCAAGCCTGGATGCCTTTCTGGAAGATATGCTTTAGCCAGACACAAGTTACTGGGCTGTATTCAGGGGTGAGTGAGTGAAATTCTATGTCCTGTTATACACAGGAGGTCACACTTAGGGTGACCAAATAGCAAGTATAAAAATCGCAATGGGGGTGGGGCGTAATAGGTGCTTATATAAGAAAAAGCCCCCAAAATCAGGACTGTCCCTATAAAACCAGGACATCTGGTCACCCTAGTCAAACTAGGTGATCTAAAGATCCCTTCTCACCTTAAAAATCTATGAAACTATGAAAGAGTAAAACCTTAAGGTGGCACAAACTTAGCACAATATGTGGGGCTTGTATCTTAACACTAGAGTATCCCTTTAATTTTCTTTACCTGGTCGCTTTCCCCACAAAGGATATGTGTGCTGGTGAAACTGGCTTTGTCTCATGTTCTGCTTCTCTCCTGCTGCACAAAGGGAACCACACAGCTCCAAAAAGGCCGGCCTGCCTCTCTCTATGCAGACAGAAAGGGCTGGGTGTCTGTGCTTAATTACACCCTGAAAGAACTGCATTTAAAAGACAACAGTGAGGTATTTAATTAATACTTATCATTAGCACATGTAGGAATGCCTAGCAGCAAATTGCAACAACAAAGCAACTCCATTTTCCTTTATTCACTTGGGATAAATTAATTTAAAAAATGAGTAAGTAACCCATTTGCACCAGATCTGTGAACCTTTGATGCAGTGGGCCCACTCCGAAGAGTAAGTGCTGTGTGACCGTAGTGAGTATCTGTGGGATAGAGCCTCTAGATTGTCAACTCTTGAGAATAAGAGCCCGGTCTTCATCTGTCTATTTATCTTTCTATCTAGGCAGTTATATTGTGTTCATCACCACCACAGCATCTGAGCACCTACTTGTCCGTAAATTACCTAGTACCCTGTGGGCACTATAAATAATAATTCAGTTCCTAACCTTCAGTACACAGTTTTAAAGAATTGGCCTATAATCCACTGCTATATTGCCTCCTTCTCTCCAGTCCATAAGGACAATGTTACCTAATTAGGATTATGGTCAGAAGAACATTGCTCCACAATCAGCCTAGGAAACGTTTTGAAAAACCATATGTTGTGTCTCTAAAGATGGGTTTCGGGACCCCCAAAGTGGCATAGGAAGTGGAAGCCTTAACGCAAGGATGGTCCATTCTCCATGGCCCGTTCAGCACTTGGCCCCTCTGCTAAGACTGGCCAATAGGAAGTGCCAAATGTGAGCAGAGCAGCTACACTGCAAAGAAAAACCCACGGCACCAAGTCTCAGAGCCCAGGTCAGTTGACTCAGGTTGATGGGGCTCGGGCTCTGGGGCTAAGAATCACAGTGGAGACATTCGGGCTGATGCTGGAGTCTGTGCTCTGTAACCGAGTGAGTGGGGAGTCTTGGGGCCAGAACAGCTACAGGGCTATTTTCAGCCCTGTAGCCCGAACCCCGCAAGTCCGTAGTCAATTGACCTGGCTTCTGAGGGTATGTCTACACTGCAGTTAAAAACCCACAGCTGGCCCAGGCCAGCTGACTCATGGGGCTCAGGCTAAGAGGCTGTTTGATTGCAGTGTAGGCATTCAGGGTTGGGCTGGAGCCCAGGATCTAGGACCCTGCCAGGTGGGAGAGTCCCAGAGCTCAGGCTGCAGGCAGAGCTGGAACATCTACATCGCAGTTAAACAGACCCTTAGCCTGAGCCCCGTGAGCCTGAGGCAGCTGGCACCGGTCAGCTGTGGGTTTTTAATTGCACTGTAGTCATACCCTAGGCCCTGGTCTACCCTGGGGGGGTGGATTGATCTGAGTTACGCAACTTCAGCTATGTGAATAACGTAGCTGAAGTTGACGTACTTAGATCAACTTACCGTGGTGTCTTCACCGCAGTGAGTCGCCTGCTGCCGTGCCCCCGTCGACTCTGCCTGCGCCACTCGGCAAGCTGGAGTACAGGAGTCGACGGGAGAGTGCTCAGGGGTCGATTTATTGCGTCTAGAGTAGACGCGATAAATCAGTGCCCGCTGGATCAATCGCTGCCCGTCGATCTGGCAAGTAGTGAAGACATACCCTTAAGACTCGGTGCTGTGGGTTTTTCTTTGCAGTGTAGATGTACCCCTGATCATGGAACTGGACTGAGACCACCAACTCATTTACTATAAACTAGGGCTGTCAATTAATCACAGTTAACTCATGCGATTAACAGAAAAAAATTAATCATGATTAAAAAAATTAATTGCAATTAATCACAGTTTTAATCATACTGTTGAACAATAGAATACCAATTGAAATTCACTAAATATTTTTGGTTTTTCTATGTTTTCAAATATATTGATTTCAATTACAACACAGAATACAAAGTGTACACTGCTCACTTTATATTATTATTTTTATTACAAATATTTGCACTGTAAAAATGATAAACAAAAGAAATAGCATTTTCAATTCACATCATATAATACCGTAATGCAACCTCTTTATCATGAAAGTGCAACTTACAAAAGTAGACTTTCTTTGTTATGTAACTGAACTCAAAAACAAAACAATGTACAACTTAGAGCCTACAAGTCCACTCAGTCCTACTTCTTGTTCAGCCAATCACTAAGACAAACAAGTTTGTTTACATTTATGGGAGATAATGCTGCCCACTTCTTATTTACAATGTCATGAAGGTGAGGACAGGCATTCGCATGGCACTTTTGTAGCCGGCATTGTAAGGTATTTACATGCCAGATATGCTAAACATTTGTATGCCCCTTCATGCTTCGGCCACCATTTCAGAGGACATGCTTCCATGCTGATGACACTCATTAAAAAATAATGCATTAAATAAATTTGTGACTGAACTCCTTGGGGGATATTAGTATGTCTCCTGCTCTGTTTTACCCGCATTCGGCCATATATTTCATGTATAGCAGTCTCAGATGATGACCCAGCACACACGTTGTTCGTATTAGGAATACTTTCACTGCAGATTTGACAAAACGCGAAGAAGGTACCAATGTGAGATTTCTAAAGATAGCTACAGCACTGGACCCAAGATTTAAGAATCTGAAGTGCCTTCCAAAATCTGAGAGGGACGAGGTGTGGCGCATGCTTTCAGACAGGGCCGGCTCCAGGCACCAGCCCAGCAAGCAGGTGCTTGGGACGGCCACGGGGAAGGGGCGGCACGTCCGGCTCTTCGGCAGCAATTCGGCAGCGGGTCCCTCACTCCCTCTTGGAGTGAAGGGCCTGCCGCCAAATTGCTACCAAAGACTGAAGCAGAGGTGGTAGAGCTCCTGTACATCACGATCGCGGCTTTTTTTTTTTTTTTTTGCTGCTTGGGGCAGCAAAAACCCTGGAGCTGGCCCTGCTTTCAGAACAAGGTCTCAAGTTGCAGTGGGGGAGGTTTAGGTTGGATATTAGGAAAAACTTTTTCACTAGGATGGTGGTGAAGCACTGGAATGGGTTACCTAGGGAGGTGGTGGAATCTCCTTCCTTAGAAGTTTTTAAGGTCAGGCTTGACAAAGCCCTGGCTGGGATGATTTAGCTGGGGATTGGTCCTGCTTTGAGCAGAGGGTTGGACTAGATGACCTCCTGAGGTCCCTTCCAACCCTGATATTCTAAGATTCTATGATTCTATGATGCAGAAACTACAGAACCCAAACCACCAAAAAAGCAAATCAAACTTCTGCTGTTGGCATCTGACTCAGATGATGAAAGTGAACATGCGTCGGTCTGCACTGCTTTGGATCATTATCGAGCAGAACCCCTCATTAGCATGGACGCATGTCCTCTGGAATGGTGGTTGAAGCATGAAGGGATATATGAATCTTTAACACATCTGGCACATAAATATCTTGTGACGCCGGCTACAACGGTGCCATGTGAACACCTATTCTCACTTTCAGGTGATGTAAACAAGAAGCGGGCAGCATTATCTCCTGCAAATGTAAGCAGGCTTGTTTGTCTAAGCAATTGGCTGAACAAGAAGTAGGACTGAGTGGACTTGTAGGCTCTAAATTTTACATTGTTTTATTTTTGAATGCAGTTTTTTTTATACATAATTCTACATTTGTAAGTTCAACTTTCATGATAAAGAGATTGTATTACAGTTATTTTATGAGGTGAACTCAAAAAATACTATTTCTTTTGTCTTTTATAGCACAAATACTTGTAATAAAAATAAATACAAAGTGAGCACTGCACACTTTGTGTTCTGTGTTGTAATTGAAATCAATATATTTAAAAATGTAGAAAACAACCAAAAATATTTAAATAAATGGTTTTCTATTATTGTTTAACAGTGTGATTAATAACGCAATTAATCACAATTAAGTTTTTTAATCTCTTGACAGCCCTACACTATGCCAGCTGGCAGATGGCAATGACTTTTAGTCACGATTGACCTGCGATGGATGCATAGTAGAGCTGCAAAGCTCTGTATCCTATTACTACCCTTTACAAGTTGCATCTCAGTATTGTACACATATACTTGTTCCACTCTAATCGATCCATGTTTCCCCTAATGCTTTCATTTGCCACTATTCTTGATAGGGGTCCATCCAGCACGTTGCTCTGAGACCTCATCTCCCATTCAAGTCAAAGGCAGTGTAAAGGCACTCAGCACCCCTTGCAGGAAGTGATCAGTATTTTGGGGGGCAGGGCTCTAGCTGCAAAGAGGTTTTTCTCCTTGGAGTTTTTTTCAACCATATTTTCGGTCAAATTAATATTGAGGTTCTTGTGGCTCGTGAGTTATTACAGTTGTTACCAAATCCCTCCCTGCAGCATTGAAGTCTAAGAGCCAGTGGCTGAAAGTTGAAGCCAGCACAGTTCAAACTGGAAACAAGATGTCATTTCAGCCACAAGTTTTTGGGCTAGATGCAGAAGTCACTGTGTGGAATTCTCCGGCTGTGCTATGCAGGGGGTCAGACTAGATGATCACAATGGTCCCTTCTGGCCTTAAAATCAAATAAACTAAGAATAATATTCAGGCCCATCGCATCTGATAACAACACTCAAAAATACTTAAAGATGCTAATACGCCAAGGTTACCACCACCAAAATCTCTAGTATTCATTTGGTGGCTAGAGCCAAACAAACATTACAGAAGACTGCCCTCTACTGGAAGGAAATATCTCTGCAGTCATTTAGTAATTTGGGCTTTGAGGCTTTTTTTATTTTCAGCCTTGGTTAAATATCTTAAATCAAAATTATTTTCTCTACCCATTCCTGCCACAAAATGGTTGTTTCTTCAGTATCCAACATCTGGAAGAGACACTGTGACAATGCTACTTGTTTCTAGAACCGGTTGAATAATGGGGCGAAAAATAGATGTTGCAAATATATTTGTGATTAAGTGACTTGAATGATTCATTGCTATTTGTGTGTTTGTGCTAGTCAATATATTGGATGATCACTGGTATTCATGAAAATATTTGTCCTGGAAGGTTACTGAGGGCCTTATTCATGATAATAATTCATTATTCAATATTTATCATCATTTTTTCCAGTTAAAAAGTTTCCACAGACTGAAAATAATTCATCCAAACTATTAAGTGAATACTTCTCTGTATCTTGGCCCCCATTACCACAGTATCTGAGCATCTCACAACACCCCTCTGAGCTAGGGCAGTGTTATTATCCCCATTTCACAGATGGAGAACTGAGGCACAGAGATGGCAAAACACCAGGGAGAAGAGAAATCTGGATCCTGTCCCTGGCTGTTTCCCTGATTTCTTGTGTGATCGAGGACAAATTGTTTAATGTCTCCGGCCCAGATCCTCAAAGTTTTTTAGGCTTCTAACATCCATTGAGTTTTTTTCAGGGGAAGTGAGCATCCCAAATGCCCTTGAGGATCTGGACCTACATGACTTTTCCAGGATCATACAGGAAGTCTGGGACAGGACAGAGAATTGAATCCAAATCACCCAAGTTAGCATCCTAGACACTGGACCATTGTTCCCTTTCAGTAATAGTAACAATGATTATTAATAATAACAAATCCACCGGCAGAACTGAAGAACGGTTTGCTTACACATCTCATTTTTCTTTCCACCGATATTCTCACAGCTCTATTTGTTCACCTCTGCTATTGATCTACCTGGGTAATTAGCTATCTTCACTGCATTTTTTTTTTCTCACAGAGATGGACCAGATTTGCAAACTTTGCATTTGGATGCAAACCTGGGATACATTTGATTAAACCTGGGGGTTTTATACCCATCATGAAATGGGTCTAAAACCTATATGAAATGAACAAAGATTAAGGGCTAATTGATTACTTGAACTACATGCCCACGCAGGACAATAATGGGGAGAAAATCACAAGGTGCTACATTAAATTCAGTGGAGTAAAACTGGTGTTTACATGGGCATAACTGAGAGAGGAATCTGGCTATAGCGCTCAATGGAGTTGCCAGTGCGTTTAATCATGAATAGTGGTAGTATTAATAGTGAGTTACCAGGTAACACTTTTAGTGGAAAATAACAACTTAGAGGTGAACAAATTATCAATAACGGGGAAGGGCGTTAAGTGGATATTTTGATTATTTAAAGACCAAAACAATTGTTCATTAGTTAATTCAGCACTGAGGGACAGATCTAAATCATTGACTTCTTCTGATATGCTGATTTATGCCAGCTGGGCATCTAGCTCTAAATTTTTATTTCAGAGGATCTGGGGCCTGCTTCTTCATGGCACCACTCCAGTTTTACAGTTACTCTGGCATGAAACTGCAGTAACGCAGCGGTGAATTGGCCCAGCCGTGTTTGGCGCCAAATGTGTTCGAAGCCTGTTTGACAAGAAGCTGGGCTTTTATGTGATTTTCAAAGGAACGGGCCAGAGCGCCCGCGCGTGATTGTGAAAGGGATCAGGCAGACTCGGCCGTCCCTGAACTCAGCTGGAATTGCAGCTCCCAGCACCTCGCAATATCAGAAGGTAAATCAACACTCAAAATGCTCCAGCAGCGCAGCTGTAGCACTTCACTGTAGACCCTCCCTAACGCGACGGGAAAACCTCGCCCATGGCCGTAGTTAATGCACCGTCCAGAGAGGCAGTAGCTAGTTCGGAATTCTCCCACTGACCTATTGCTGCCTATGGCGGGATTTAGGTCTGCTTCACCAGGTCACTCCGCGGTATGGATTTTTCACATCCCTGACTGACAGAGCTGGGCTTACCTAATTTTCCAGTGTAGACCCGGTCAGAGTCTTGACCCTGGTCTACACCTAACCTTTGGTCAACCTACCTATGTTGCTCAGGGGTATGAACAATTTACACCAGTGGTGGGCACCAGGGTAGTCCACTGGGAGGCCGCCAGACAGTTTGTTTACATTTGCATGGCCACCCACAGCTCCCAGCGGCCTTAGTTCACCATTC
This sequence comes from Mauremys reevesii, assembly GCF_016161935.1. Taxonomy (NCBI): domain Eukaryota; kingdom Metazoa; phylum Chordata; order Testudines; family Geoemydidae; genus Mauremys; species Mauremys reevesii. The sequence continues at coordinate 125,507,372 of NC_052627.1, read as the reverse complement.
CTGGCCAATGGGAGCTGCGGGAAGCGGTGGCTAGCACCTCCCTGTGGCCCGCACCGCTTCCCACAGCTCCCACTGGCTGAGAACAGCAAACCGCGGCCACGGGGAGCTGCAGGTGGACGTTCAAATGTAAACAAACTGTCTGGTGGCCCACCAGCGGATTACCCTGACAGGCCGCAGGTTGCCCACCACTGATTTACACCTGCAAGACATAGTTAAGCCAACATAAGCCCAGTGTAGACAGCACTAGGTTGACAGAAGAATTTTTCCATTAACCTAGCTACCGTCTCTCAAGGATGTGGATTAACTCCAGCGATGGAAGAATCCCTTCTGTTGCTGTAGCAAGCGTGTTCCCTATGGTGCTGTGGGTGCACAGCTGCAGTGCCATAGCTAGGCCATTGTCACATCTATAGCGTAGCCATATCTTGGGGAAGAGAGAAGGGGAAGGGGAAAAGTTCTCTGCATTTATTAGCCAGGCAGAGGAAGTCAATAAGAGGCAGCCAAAGAGCTAGAAGCAGGGATCTCAGCAAAGTTCTCCAAGCAAAGTTCTCATCTTCTCTTACAGCCTAAAACATCCCATGCTTATTCACTTCACAGCGCTTACTTTTAACCTGCCAAATGGCACCAACTCTTAAAACTAATCCTCCTACAATGGAACTTATTTTGACATTGAAAGGGGATTTCCCCCCCCCCCCCAGTGTAATTATTCCTATTTTTTTTCTTTTTAGGTATATGACATTCCCCAAAAGCTATGACTTGTAGAGGCAGCTCCCCAGCTCACTTACGCATTGGGTTATTGTACAAATATATACATATATAAAGTGCTATTAAAAGAGCTGAAACTGCAATCCCTAGGCAGGGGAAAATTCCCATTTCCCATTCATTTCAGTGGGAGTTTCCCAGCAAAAGAGCCTGCTGGGGGATTTGGTCGAAGGTTTCAGTGCAGCTGGCAATGCAAGATTGGAAGCTAACTAAGATCGTGCCAGATCTAAAATCAGGGTAATGCTGGTTGAATATCATTTGCCTAATAATGAAGTTCCCAAGCTTTGCCATTATTAGTTGCATGCATTATTCAACTAACTGCACTTCAGGTAGGCCAGGTGTACAGCTAAAACTTAGGTCGCCTTTGCTATGTCACTCAGGGGGTTGAAAAATTCTCACTCCTGAGAGCTGTAGTTAAGCTGACCTGAGCCCTAACCAAGACCCCACTAAGTCAATGGAAGATCTCTACCTCTCGGAGGTGTGGATTAACCACAGCAACGTAAAAGCCTCTTTCATCACTGCAGCGAGTGTCCTCACTATGAAACTCGAGCAGCACTGCTGCAGCACGAAACCTGTCCCCCTGTAATGTCTGTAGTGTAGACCTAACCTCTGGCGCTGATCAGAAATTCCATGCTGTAGCGGAGTGGCTATCCGCTCCCGCCTGGTGGGGCTTTAAAACAGCCCTGGGAAGGGGCTTTGCTTTTGGCTGACTGAAAAGTGGCTGCTGCTGCTGGCCACGCCCCAAACTGAGGAACAGGGCCTTATAAGAGGCAGGAAGGAAGCCAGAGCACAAACTCTCTCTCTCTCTGCAGAGAGAGAGAGGCCTGGCTGGCTGCTGGGCTGAGAAGATGAGCGAGGAGTGGGGGGGGGGGGGGGGGGCTGGGGGAGGCTCCAGCAGCCAGCCAGCCCAGCCAGGCCCCAGCCCAGCAAAGGGGGGTGGGGGGGGGGGGGGGGGTTGGGGGGGTAGGGGAAGCAGCAGCAGGTCCAAACTCCCTACTGTGATGATGATGGGCTGACTGCCAGTGCTGCCCTCTGCCTGGGCCTAGACCATGACTGCAGTGCTGCCTACTGAGGCAGGGGGTGGGGATAGGGGGGGGCCGGGTGGGGAGGGGAGGAGAGAGGTTAGGGGGGGGGGGTGGGGGCGGGGGGGGGGGAGGGGGGGGGGGGGGGCAGGGGGCCTGCCTGGAGCTGACAGGCTGGGGCTTCTGACTGAGAGGGCGCTGAGACCAACCAGCAGGAGGCGCGGCGGGGTGAGTACCACCCGTTTACACATGCCTTTCACTCAGCTTGGGCAAGGAAAACAGGTGAGTCAGTTTCACTCGTTTCTAGTTATTTCACCTTCTGGTTCTCATGCACTAGCACAAAGCTGCAACCACTAGTCTGCAAACTCTGCCGTGGATTGTTTAAATACACACGGCCCTCTTTACCCCCCCCATCCCCTGTTTTCATCAGAACTTTTACAAATAATGGGAAACACAAGGTGACTGAGGTCATATCTTGTATTGGACTTGGACCAACATCTGTTGATGAACCAGACAAGGTTTCAAGAGCTTCTCTCGTTCACCAACAGAAATTGGTCCAGTAACAGATATTATCTCACCCACCTTGTCTCTCATATCTTGGGACCTCATCCCTACATTTCCTTCATGCTGGTCTATCTATTTCAGGCTTTGATATGTTTTTTGTTGTTGTTTTTTTTTAAAGAATAAAGCACTGAAACACCGCTTCCGAACACTCCTTTGCTGTCTTCACCAGGAGGCAGAGCAGAACCTCATGCTACTGCCTCATAATTGAGCTGAGGAATGCAGTCACATGATATTCATCCATCCTTCTTTACCAGGCCTGAGAGCCTTGAGCATACCAAGAGGCATGGCTCAGGCTATTTCACCAGCGCTTTTGAGGGGATGGCAGGCCCTGAGGCTGTGCAAGCAGAGCGGCCTTTGGGGCAATGCATTTGGGATGTTCTACAACACCAAAGGCTCAATTCAGGAAGGCCTCCCCATCTGCAGGAAAGGATCCAGCACACGCCTAAGACCTACTGAAGTCAATGGGCGTTAAGTACAGCACTTGCTTTCCTAAATTGGAGCCAGAGAGCTAGGAGGAAGAAAGTCCAGACAAATGGACAGTGTTAGGGATCCCTGCAAATTTATAAGGAAACGTTGTGTCAGTGTAGGCCTGGGGAGATGAGGGTGTTACTAGAGCATTGACCGTGTTGTGCATAGACACAAATTATGTTTAGAGCCAACAATGCCTCTAACTCAAAAGGTCTCAGAGAAGACGGTGTGCTGGTGACTACGACTGCCACTACTTCTGTATACGGAACCCTTATGTGAAATACCTTGACCGTTGAAACAAACTGGTTTGTTTGTATATGGTTTTCTCAATGGGAGATGTCAGTCCCGCTCGGGGATATAGGACAGGGCTGATTGCACTGGGTTAGGGCTAGAGAACTGTGTTTTGGAAGCCCATGATCCTCTGCTGTATTATTCCCCATGATGTACATGTTCAGGTAGCTGAGGACCGTGGGAACTTTGTACATTAACTGCCATGGGTTATTAGATTTCTTAAAAATAAGATGCATTAACTAATAAGAGCGTTCTCTCGCTTCCAGTTTGGATTGAGGGGAACTGCGAAACCTCCATAAACCAGGTCAAAAGCCAAAAGATCCATTTTCTCACTAGCGCTAAAGGTCACCCAAGATTATATTTATGAGCTCTCGTCCTACCAAGAAACTGCTTAAACCTTGAGAATTAGCAAATGTGCCAGAGGGGGCCCCACCCCAGTCATTATCCCAAGAAGAATATCTCAGTCAGGATGTATAGTGCCTTTAGGCGATGCACAAGCCATCTATCAGTGAGACAGGAACGCAAAGCCCCAAACCCCCCACAACATGCCCACGGCAGTCACAAGACCCCAAGTGCTGCACGTTTGTTTACACTTGGATATGGCAGACAGGCCCAAACAAAAGGCTCCTGCTAGTGTTTTGCCATAATCCATCTCCATTAGGTGGACTGCGAGGATGACCCTTCCTAAAGCAGGGCAGGATAGGAATGGTAGAGATATCTGAGAGCTTCTTTTGACTGGTCTGCCCCTGAGATATGCACAGCACTTGCTTTTAAGTCATTGATCATGGGCTAAGAGCAGTGACCATATTTCTGACACTTGCAGAGATCACATTATTCTTGAGTAGCAGTTGGGCTACATTAATCTGCCATCGCCTCCCACTGAACTACGTTCGTTTCTTCACACACAATGACAGGCCTGGACCATGATGAGCCAGTGCTGACCACAAGCACCAGCAATGGAAGTGATTGCTTGGGCCCAGAGCTTTTGGGACACACACTTGCAACAACCAGGCTGGCCTGCTCTCCCCTTCGATGAGCATGAGCAGATGGAGCATCCCCACCTGATCCCATTCCACTGAAGTAGCATGGGGACCACAAAGGGTAAGGCCAAGCCTGTGCAGATCTAAGGGGTTTCTTCTGGCAAACAATCAGCTGTTAAATGTATCACTTTAATTCCGCCAGTAGATCAGCAGCCACTGATGGCCATCACTAGTAGACCGCACCTTACAAAGGAAGTCGTCGTTGTAAAGAGAGATTGGCTCTGTGGTTTTGGTTCTGATCTAACATCCCAGAACTTGGGAGATAATTGGATCTGGCTTAAAAGTTTGAGCGGGATCCTCTCTTTAATAGAGGACAGAACCTGTGCAGCACATGCTTCTCCACTGTCAGGGCAGCTCTTATGCTGGTGTCCCTGCGCTGGAGGGCTGAGGAGAGCTCAGCACACAGAGCCAGGAATGTAGCCTGGCACATCCCAAAGTTCTGCAGCCGTTGCTCGTCATCCCAAGCCTGCATTACGATGTGGTTATCAGTCATTACCCCGGTCGGCAGGCAGGATCATAGAATCATAGAATATCAGGATTGGAAGGTGTAACGATGCGGTTCTGGCGGGACCCAACTGAGAGTGCCAATTCAGGACAAATTGCTTAAAGCAGGGCAGTTACAGACCAAGGCTGGGGTTTTTCCACCTCTAAGGCAAACCAAACCAGCCAGACAAAAGAGGACTTTGGTCTCACCCCACGGGCTAATCACAAGTCACACAAGCAATTCCCTTAGACACTCCAGTTTCCCAGTATCACCACCAGTGCCACTCGTCCTGGGGATGAATGGTTATGAAAACCAACACCCCAATAAAAGAAAAAGTTTCTCTCAATCCCAAAGAATCAAGCCCCAGACCCAGGTCAATATACAAATCAGATCTTATCCACAAATCACGCTGTTGCCAATCCTTTAGAATCTAAAATCTAAAGGTTTATTCATAAAAGGAAAAAGGTAGAGATGAGAGCTAGAATTGGTTAAATGGAATCAATTACATACAGTAATGGCAAAGTTCCTGGTTCAGGCTTGTAGCAGTGATGGAGTAAACTGCAGGTTCAAATCCAATCTCTGGAGTACATCCACAGTGGGGATGGGTCATTCAGTCCTTTGTTCAGAGCTTCAGTTTGTAGCAAAGTCCCTCCAGAGGTAAGAAGCAGGACGGAAGACAAGATGGAGATGAGGCATCAGCCTTTATATAGGCTTTTCCAGGTGTAAGAACCTCTTTGTTCTTACTGTGGAAAATTACAGCAAAATGGAGTCTGCAGTCACATGGGCAAGTTCCTGCCCACCCTGCTGAGTTACAAGGCGTATCTGCCTCCTCTCAATGGGTCAGTTGTGTAGCTGATGGTCCTTAATGGGCCATCAAGCAGGCTAGGCAGAGCTAACACCAACTTGGCTGGGATGTCTCCCAGAAGCACAGCACAAGTTTGAAATACAGACAGTAAAGAGCCAATATTCATAACTTCAACTACAAAATGATACATGTATACAGACAGCATAATCATAACCAGCAACCCATAACCTGGTTTTAGACACCTCATTTGACCCCCTTTACGCAAGATTCAGTGCCACTACAGGACTTTGGTTGCAACCATGTTCTATATGGTCCCAGATTATATCAATAACGTCACAGAAGGGACCTCAGGAGATCATCTAGTTTAATCCCCTGCTCAAAGCAGAACCAATTCCGAACTAAATCATCCCAGCCAGGGCTTTATCAAGCCTGACCTTAAAAACCTCTAAGGAAGGAGATTCAAACACCTCCCTAGGTAACCCATTCACCACCCTCCTAGTGAAAAAGTTTTTTCTAATATCCAGCCTAAACCTCCCCCACTGCAACTTGAGACCATTATTCCTTGTCCTGTCATCTGGTACCACTGAGAACAGTCTAGATCCATCCTCTTTGGAACCCCCTTTCAGGTAGTTGAAAGCAGCTATCAAATCCCCCCTCATTCTTCTCTTCTGCAGACTAAATAATCCCAGTTCCCTCAGCCTCGCCTCATAAGTCATGTGCTCCAGCCCCCTAATCATTTTTGTTGCCCTCCGCTGGACTCTTTCCAATTTTTCCACATCCATTTTGTACTGTGGGGCCCAAAACTGGACACAGTACTCCAGATGAGGCCTCACCAATGTCAAATGGAAGGGAATGATCACGTCCCTCAATCTGCTGGCAATGCCCCTACTTCTACAGTTCAAAATGCCGTTAGCCTTCTTGGCAACAAGGGCACACTGTTGACTCATATCCAGCTTCTCGTTCACTGTAATCCTTAGGTCCTTTTCTGCAGAACTGCTGCTAGCCATTCGGTCCCTAGTCTGTAGCAGTGCCTGGGATTCTTCCGTCCTAAGTGCAGGACTCTGCACTTGTCCTTGTTGAACCCCATCAGATTTCTTTTGGCCCAATCCTCTAATTTGTATAGGCCCCTCTGTATCCTATCCCTACCCTCCAGCGTATCTAACACTCCTCCCAGTTTAGTGTCAGCTGCAAACTTGCTGAAGGTGCAGTCTATGCCATCCTCCAGATCATTAATGAAGATATTGAACAAAACCAGCTCCAGGACCGATACTTGGGGCACTCTGCTTGATACCGGCTGCCAACTAGACATGGAGCCACTGATCACTACCCGTTGAGCCCGACAATCTAGCCAGCTTTCTATCCACCTTATAGTCCATTCATCCAGCCCATATTTCTTTAACTTGCCAGCAAGCATACTGTGGGAGACCGTATCAAAAGCTTTGCTAAAGTCTTCCACTGCTTTCCCCTCATCCATAGAGCCAGTTATCTCATCATGGAAGGCAATTAAGTTAGTCAGGCATGACTTGCCCTTGGTGAATCCATGTTGACTGTTCCTGATCACTTTCCTCTCCTCTAAGTGCTTCAGAATTGATTTCTTGAGGACCTGCTTCATGATTTTTCCAGGGACTGAGGTGAGGCTGACTGGCCTGTAGTTCCCCGGATCCTCCTCCTTCCCCTTTTTAAAGATGGGCATTACATTAGTCTTTTTCTAGTCATCTGGGACCTCCCGCAATCTCCATGAGTTTTCAAAGATAATGGCCAATGGCTCTGCAGTCACATCCGCCAACTCCTTTAGCATCCTCAGATGCAGCATATTTGGCCACATGGACTTCTGCTTGTCCAGCTTTTCTAAATAGTTCTGAACCACTTCTTCCTCCACAGAGAGCTGGTCACCTCCTCCCCATGCTGTGCTGCCCCGTGCAGCAGTCTGGGAGCTGACCTTGTTCGTGAAGACAGAGGCAAAAAAAGCACTGAGTACATTAGCTTTTTCCACATCTTCTGTTACTAGGTTGCCTCCCTCATTCAGTAAGGGGCCCACACTTTCCTTGACCTTCTTCTTGTTGCTAACATACCTGAAGAAACTCTTCTTGTTACTCTTAACATCTCTTGCTAGCTGCAACTCCAAGTGTGATTTGGCCTTCCTGATTTCACTCCTGAGTGGTCTTGGTGCCACTAGAGGGGACAGCAGGACTGGCTGGCTTCAGGCAGGGGGGTGCGGCAGGGGTTGGCTGGAGACAGGGCTGGGGGTGCGGGGCTGGTGCGGAAAGGGCAGGGGCTGCGGCAGGGACTGGCTGGAGACGGGCTGGCTGCGGGCAGGGGGTGCGGTGCTGGCTGGAGACAGGGTAGAGGGTGCGGGCAGGGCAGGGGGTGCGGGGCTGGAGGCAGGGCAGGGGCTGCGGCAGGGGCTGGCTGGAGACGGGCTGGCTGCGGGCAGGGGGTGCGGTGCTGGCTGGAGACAGGGTAGGGAGTGTGGGCAGGGCAGGGGGTGCGGGGCTGGAGGCAGGGCAGGGGGTGCAGCAGGGGCTGGCTGGAGACGGGCTGGCTGCGGGCAGGGGGTGCGGTGCTGGCTGGAGACAGGGTAGAGGGTGCGGGCAGGGCAGGGGGTGCGGGGCTGGAGGCAGGGCAGGGGGTGCAGGGCGGGCTGGAGACAGGCTGGCTGTGGGCAGGGGGTGCAGGGCTGGCTGCAGACAGGGGCTGGTGCAGGCAGGGCAGGAGGTACGGGGCTGGTGCAGGCAGGGGGTGCAGCAGGGGCTGGCTGCAGACAGGGGGTACAGCTACAGGTACAGGGGGTACAGCCCACCCTGTATGGTGAGTGTCCCCTCCTCCTCCTCCCTCCCCCACCAGGGTAGCAGCAGCAGCCCGGGGCTCCCCTGCTTCCACCGCCCTGGCCCTGTAAACAGCTGAGGGAGCCCTGGGGAAGCGGCGTGGCTCCCGCGGCTATTTAAAGGACCGGGGCTGCAGAGGCAGCTGGAGCCCCCCCTGCTACCCCAGGGCTCAGGGACTATTTAAAGGGCCCAGGGCTCCCCTGTTTCTACTACCCCGGCCCTTTAAATAGCCGAGGGAGCCCTGGGGAAGCAGTGGGGCTCCGGCGGCTATTTAAAGGACCGGGGCGGTAGAAGCAATGGGAGCCCTGGACTTTTTAAATAGCCCCCAGAGCCCTGCAGCCCTACCCCAGGGCTCCAGCAGTGGGGCTCTGGTGGCAATTTAAAGGGCCTGGGGCTCCAGCCCCTGCTGGGAGCCGCAGGCCCTTTAAATTGCTCCCTGGGGAAGCCGGGCCACCCCAGTACAGCGCACTGGCTCTTGCCGGTACGCCATGCTGGAGCTTGGGTGCGGGGCCCTCTTAGGGGTGGGGCCCAATTCAGGGGAGTTGGTTGAGTTGGCCTAAAGCCGGCCCTGCACCACACTCAGGAGGTGCATGAGTTACAATCCCACCAGTCAATGCTGGTTTCTCAGGCTCCACTGTTTGCAGCTGTTCTGCGAAAGTCATCACCAGCCTTGACTTGGTTCTTGCTATATCCCACAGCAAACTGCCCTCCAGGAAATCGTCATGTTCCTCACAGGTCTTCCAGCAGCTCTGCAAATAGCATAAGGCGTCCTGTGCTTGCAATGCTTATGACAACAGTGCAGAGCTGTGCAGGCTCCAAACTTGTGTCAGAGATAGTGGCCAGCGACCAATCCTGCACAGGTTCATGGGATTTTCAAAATAGGAGTGAAAATTATGGGCTAGAGGTGGCATTAGGGGGTGCAGAAAGTTGCAGGATGGGAACTTGACCCTGCAGTCCCAGCCACCCCGTGTGACTCATTTCTGCCACACTGTGTATTGCCAGAACTTCCCAAAAGTCAGTGCACTGGATGGTGGTGAGTTGCACCCCCTGGGACATTTACCCATGGTGCACCACACTGTGAATGAATACAAGCGCCTCTGGTGAGTACACACTGTGCCATGCAAGGAGCCAAGTACCTACACGCACAAGCGATATATTAACTTTATGCCCATGCAACTTGCGTTGGCAAAAGGTTGTAGTGTAGACACGCCCTATGTTATTCTCTTATTACTATAATTCAGAAAAAAAGACTCAAATTACCAAAAGGACCAATTTTTCAATTAATTTTAACTCAAGCTAATAGATGGATTTATTTGTAAATTCCCATACAATTAAGTAGAGTAAGGCTCTGAATCAAGAAAGCACTTCACATGTGCTTAAAGCAAAGCATACGCTTTGAAGCGCTTTCCAGAATTGGGGTCCAAGTGCAAGGGGGAGGATACGCTATATTAACAGAGAGGTAGAATCCCTGTTTTAGCTGCAAAACTCAACTAAATCTCATCTTGAGCCAAGACCAGGACCTCCCTAGTTCTAATCCCAAACCAACTCCACATACTCCCACGCTGACCAAAAAAATAAAAAAAAATCTGTCCAGCTGCCAAAGCTTCCAGCTTCCAACCTGAAATCTTCAATGCACTTATACATTGTATAAGTTCCTGTGAGGGAGTTGGCGGATGTGATTGCAGAGGCCATTGGCCATTATGTTTGAAAACTCGTGGGGATTGTGGGAGGTCCTGGGTGATTGGAAAAAGGCAAATATAGTGCCCATCTTTAAAAAAGGGAAGAAGGAGAATCTGGGGAACTACAGACCAGTCAGCCTTACCTCAGTCCCTGGAAAGATCATGGAGCAGGTCCTCAAGGAATCCATTTTGAAGCATCTGGGGAAGAGGAAGGTGATCAGGAACAGGCAACATGGATTCACCAAAGGCAAGTCATGCTTGACCAACCTGATTGCCTTCTATGATAGGATAACTGGCTCTGTGGATATGGGGAAAGCGGTGGACATGATATACCTTGACTTTAGCAAAGCTTTTGATACGGTCTCCCACAGTATTCTTGCCAGCTAGTTAAAAAAGTATGGATTGGATGAATAGACTATAAGGTGGACAGAAAGCTGGCTAGATCATTGGGCTCAGTGAGTAGTGATCAACCGCTCAATGTCTAGTTGGCAGCCGGTATCAAGCAGAGTGCCTCAGGGGTTGGGCCTGGGGCTGGTTTTGTTCAACATTTTCATTAATGATCTGGATGATGGGATTAATTGCACCCTCAGCAAGTTCGCGGATGACACTAAGCTGGGGGGAGAGGTAGATATGCTGGAAGGCAGAGATAGGGTCCAGAGTGACCTAAACAAATTGGAGGACTGGGCCAAAAGAAACTGATGAGGTTCAACAAAGACAAGTGCAGAGTTCTGCACTTAGGATGGAAGAATCCAACGCACTGCTATAGGCTGGGGACTGACTGGCTAAGTGGCAGTTCTTCAGAAAAGGACCTGGGGATTACAGTGAACGAGAAGCTGGATATGAGTCAACTGTGTGCCCTTGTTGCCAAGAAGGCTAACGGTATATTGGGCTGCATTAGTAGGAGCATTGCCAGCTGATTAAGGGAAGTGATTATTCCCCTCTATTTGACATTGGTGAGGCCACATCTGGAGTATTGCATCCAGTTTCGGGGACCCCCACTACAGAAAGGATGTGGATAAATTGGAGATAGTCCAGCAGAGGGCAACGAAAATGATTAGTGGGCTGGGGCACATGACTTATGAGGAGAGTCTGAGGGAACTGGGTTTATTTAGTCTGCAGAAGAGAAGAATAAGGGGGGATTTGATAGCAGCCTTCAACTACCTGAAGGAGGATTCCAAAGAGAATGGAGCTAGGCTGTTCTCAGTGGTGGCAGATGACAAAACAAGAAGCAATGGTCTCAAGTTGCAGTGGGGGAGGTCTAGGTTGGATATTAGGAACAATTATTTCACTAGAAGGGTGGTGAAGCACCGGAACAGGTTACCTAGGGAAGTGGTGGAATCTCCATCCTTAGAGGTTTAAGGCCTGGCTTGACAAAGCCCTGCCTAGGATGATTTAGTTGGGGTTAGTCCTGCTTTGAGCAGGGGGTTGGACTAGATGACTTCCTGAGGTCTCTTCCAACCCTAAACTTCTATGATTCTAAGATTGTTCATACAAGAAGCTGTGCTATATTTGTACAGGTAAAAGAAATGAGCTGGAGAGATGGTAAACACCACAGGGAAAATTTGAGTTCTGCAAGTGTACATTGCAATTGCACTTGTCTTCCAAGTGGATGCACACAAGACTATATTCCCATTAACAGGCTACGGTGACATCAAACCATGCTTGAGTTCATGAAGTTACTACAAGCCTGTTGGACGTTGGGTTCGGTTTTTGTTTTGTTCTGGTAACACACGCATCCACCTTTTTAAGGACAAAAAACCTCTCCCCAGCAACCACAGCATCTACCTTCCCTTAACTGAAACAGCTTCTCCTCTTTGGACGCAGAATGGCTTCATCTCCCCCACACAGAGAGTTTTATTGTTTGGCTACCCCGTTATTTTTAGAGATGTGACTTATTCCACATTTAAAAGTTAGTTGCCCACATTCACGAGTGCCAAATTGCCTGCCTAACCTGTGTGCCCTATTACCCCAACTGCCTGTGCAGCTCCACTATTTGTGCATGCAAATGGCCAGTTAGCTGCATTACAGAAAGTGCAAGTACCCCATCTGCAGGTATTGAATGTCTGTGCATGCAAATAAGGCATGGAATTGCCTGTAGAAAAATTCCAACATATTGAATTGTGAAGATTAGTCCCTGGAAGTATTGTTGAAGCATCTGGCATTTTTTGTTCACCTAAATGGAGATCCAAGTCTCCTTGAACAGTATTATGGTGACCAGATGTCTCGATTTTATAGGGACAGTCCCAATTTTTGGGTGTTTTTCTTATATAGGTTCCTATTACCCCCCACCCACTGTCCTGATTTTTCACATTTGCTGTCTAGTCACCCTAAACAGTATACAGGTGACAACTGGTGAGCACTCTTTCAATTTATGATCTATTTTAAAATACAAAACAAAATTAGGTTGCAGTGCCCTCTGGTGGGCAGTTAAAGAAAATGATAAAATTCAGCATTTTCAAGATATCAAAAAATGGATACAGTAAGCAGAATTCAGCACTGATTTTATTTAATGTACTTTGGACAGCAGTTCATTTTTATTACTTATTCAAATTACAACATAACTGTTCAAGAAAAAAAATCGTTACAGCAATTTGTATTATATTTCTCTACAGATTTTTTTTTTTATTAGGGACGGAAAGATATGGGATTGTAATAATTGTGTAAAGCCGTAGTCAGATAACAATTCGTGTTTGTAAGGCACTTTGAAGATAAATTTGAAAGAACTTTTCCATAAGAGTTAACAGAGATAAAAGCTATATGGCTCCAGAGACTTTAAACAGGATTCTATCAAAGTCACTCTAAAAACTCTATAGAATTTGGCAGGCAGAGCCTTTCCATAATTTTTTTAAACCATTCTATAGAATTTGATCGAGAATTACAGCATTCTATCACTTAGATTACAAGTTATATAGAGACATTATAATCCTCTATTGAGTTCATTAGGACTTTCCTAGGAAGGGAAATTATCAGAAAGCTTATGCATCATTAAGTCAGCCTTGTCCTTTATATGGAACTGCCCAGGCATGGCACTATTGAGGATCAGATGAACTCCACCTAAGTGTTTCTGCCCTTGGCAATGGCTTCTATTCTGTCTCTTAGGATTCTTGCCCAGTTGTCTTCTCTCCTCAGTGTTGTGGACCTGGTCTCCATCGCGTTTAAAGCTTGTATCTCAGATGGAACTTCAGGAACAAGCTTTGCTCTGAGCACGGCATCCGGGAACTTTGCTGCTGAGGCGGGTGCTAAACAGCACCTGGGTCTGCTGCGAAAGAGGGAGAGAGACATAGGATGTCGTGTACTATTAGTAGTTCTGGGGTCAGTTGGGTGTAGACACACCCAAAATAAAAGGCCCACCCCCTCAGCTAAAGGGGCAGAACCACCGAGCCTAGGCTACTGGCGATTTCTGGGGAAAATTAAAGAGAAAACAGGAGTGGGGTCAAAGGTTAATAACAAGGAAGCCAGAGGGGGACACTGAGCAGAGAACTCCAGAAAGCGTCCACAGCTCCTCAAAAGGCATCTAAGGAGTCAATGGACACCACCCAGGAACTGTGCCTGGAGGCATGATCTGAGAAGGGAATGGAAATAGGCCCCACAGTCTCAGAGCACCCCCTGTCCAGCTTCCTCCTCCCTGTGTGATGGATGGATGGTTGACCTGGCCAGTGAAGTTGAAAAGAAGGTCCTGCAACTCTGTGGGGCACAAATGGGGTGTGATTGGATCAGAAAGTGCAGGAAAAAGTGGAAGCACAACCTCAGTAAGAGGTTATGAAGGAACTGGCCTGCAACCTGATGCACCCATGCTGATGTGAGCCAGGATCTCCCTCTTGACGCAGAAGGAAGCACAAATGCTGCTCTCATAAGATCACCCATGGTGTTAGCCACTTCCTGAAAGGAATCTGGCCTTCCATTAGTAGCTTCTTACTTGCTGAGATGGCAGTCCAACTGCTTATAATGGTAGTGAACAGCCACAGCTGAGTGGGGACATAACAGGTAGCGATTATCTTCCCAACAGCGTCTCATTGCTTGAACAATGTCTTTGTCGGATGCTGAACATGAGTTCAGCGCTTCAGAAAGCTGGAGAACCCAGGAGAGGGGAAAAAACAGAAACAAGACCCCCAACAATTATCCACAATCACCACAATAGAATTTACAGATCAATGTCAAATCATTTTAAAAAATGTATTAAAAGTTCATTCTGTGATGTCACCACGTGTATGTAAGATCTTCTTATTTGTTAGTATCTTGAATACAAGAGAGACGGGTACTTCTGTCAGACACATTGATATCATCATCAGAGTCAATCCAGTCTATGCAGGGTTTTTGCACACCCAGCTACATCAGTTAATTACTGTACTTTGTTGCCAGACACAATGCAACTGATGCCGGTATTTGAGGATATCAATCCCAAACCCTGATGTATGTGATAGGTGCAATAATACATATCTTTTACGATTTAACAAGGACTTTGCTAGTGTTTCTTTCCCATGGAGACAACAAACACTGAAACCATTAGTTTACTTTTCACCTTTGATTTTTCTCCCTTTCAGCCTGATGCCTAATTCACCAAAGCTCTTGCTTAAAAGGTTAAGCATGCATGTAGTCCCACAGAAATCCATACAACCACTCACAATTTAAAGTTATGCACTTGATTAAAAGCTTTGCTGGCTCAGGGTGTTGGACAGTGAAATTACATTGTTGGGGAGCGTTTTGGTCCTAAGTACAAATAATGCACATGCTACTGGACTGGGGTTTCTAGGACTGCAGGGGAATGTTTAAACACCAACAAAATAATTATAATTTTAAAAGAAAGGATTATTTGACAAGATACTTATGCACACAGGTTTTGTAAATGCCTGTCTTCCGCCACCCTACCTACAGATACCTACATTTTAGGTTTGAGATGACATGGCACGATCCCATTAATACACTTGCAATATTAATATTTATTCTGAAAACAGTTGATTTTTTTTTAATTGTGATGGAAAAGTATTTACTAAACACACATGAAGGGACTGACCTTTCTGTGCAATTCTTCTGGGAGTGTAAGGTTTTTCGACGTGTAAAACTGTTCCATCAGAGTTTTAATCAAGCTGCCATCACAGTCCGAAAGCAGCCACAAGAGTCTCTCCATATTGTAAGGTTCCTATAAAAACACACACTACACCCATGAGCCTCCATCCATAGAGGATCAAATTCAGAATCTGGAGCACTGGTGAGCTCTAGTTGGATACTTAGTGCGGTAGATACTACTGTACAGCACAGCTGAGCACCTCTTGTGTGCTCAAAGGGAGTTGGAGATGCTCAGCTCCTTGCAGGAGCAGGCCCTGTATATCTGTGTCAAAATAAATAGGGCTGGAAAAAGAAAAGAGGAGATCCAGGTGGAGAGTAAGCCTGGGGTCCTGCCCAAGGCTCGGGGTTCCAGAAAGAGTCCCAGAAGGGTAAATTCACTATAGAGAGCACAGGAACCTCCAGAGGTAAACCAGAGATAGGCAAGGAGATAGGGAGGTGGAGTAGGAGCCCTGGAAAACAGCAACAGAGTCCTAGATTGAACAGATCTAGGTTGCTAGTCACAGGGTCGCTGGGCTGGAATTCAGAGCAGCTGGTGGACCAGGGCTCCCCTACCAGCCACTGGCAAAGTGGCACAGGATCTGCAGTTGGAAGAGAAGACTGCCCAAGACAACACAGAAAAAGCTTGTCTGGCAAGATCTTGTTACCCCAGATCAGGGGAATGATGTAGTGACCTGGCTAGAGGACAGGAAGATAATTAGCAGAAATACTGACATCTTGGCAGAGACCCAGGATTTTTTAATTGAGCTCCAGGATGAAGAACATGGTCGACAACTCCACTTCTCAGGTACAATGGAACTTTCTACCACAGGGGAAAAGCTCATCTATACAGGACACAGAGCTGTCCCGAAGGCTGTCTGAAGCTGTGGAATGACCTATCAGGACCTATGGACCATCACAAACCTCCCCACCTTCTCCAAATGCCAGCGACACTTCTCCAGCCCGCCCTCGGTACTATAAACACAGAGCAGCAACACATAAGCAAAACAAAAATACCTACCAAACACCACACTGCACACACAATTCTCCCATGGTGGAGACAATCAGAAGGCGAATGAACCACACGTGACATGTTAGCCACATCACTTCATGCACTACTGGAAGGCACCCAGACTCTGCAGTAATGAGGGTGGTGTAAGAACCAATGTAGAACAGAATATGGACAGCAAAATAATTTTAGTAGATGTATCATTCACCACAGTATATATGATCTCTCCTGCTTAAGCAGACACATACCTGAATATCCATTGCAGAAGCTAAAGTTGACTTAACGCTCCCCGAGAATGAGAAATCTCCATGCTGAATTGTCCTGTGGATAATGTCGTTATTATTTACCACAGCGACGAGTTGGATTGGAAGTCCCATTTTCTGTGCGATGTATCCAGCTAGGAATGAAAAATTCAAAAACATGGGCTTCAGCCCCACAATGAAATGTTCCTAAGGCGGATTTACCAGTGAAATCATTGCTCCTCCTCTTGTGCAAAATCATCAGGAGGGACCAAAAGTTATCTTTAATATACAGGTATAGCCCAAAGAAACTACAGCTCCCAGTATGCAATGCTCCATTTGAGCAGCCTCACAGCAAGAGAGACCACCACATGGTTGGTCCTGGACTCTCTGTGGACCACACCATCATATTAAGAGATGTAGTGAAGAGAGGGGCCTCTGGAAAATGCTTTTCATTCAAATGGGATGTGACCTCTGAACTCTTGGCAACATGCTAATGCAGCTTCAGATAGATGCTCCTGAAATATCATGAATGCAACTTTTTACATCACCTCTTGTATTGCTTTTCCAGTAGATATTATTCCCCTAAAGCAGGGGTGAGCAACCTTTCAGAAGTGGTGTGCCGAGTCTTAATTTATTCACTCTGATTTAAAGTTTTGTGTGCCAGTAATACATTTTTACGTTTTTAGAATACCTCTTTCTATGTCTATAATATATAACTAAACTATTGTTGTATGTAAAGTAAATAAGGTTTTTAAAATGTTTAAGAAGCTTAATTTAAAATTAAAATGCAGAGCCCCCCGGACCGGTGGCCAGGACCTAGGCAGTGTGTGTGCCACTGAAAATCAGCTCGCGTGCCGCCTTCGGCACACATGCCATAGGTTGCCTACCCCTGCCCTAAAGTTAAAAAGGCCTGAACTGTAAAGTTAGGAGAGAGCTGTTACCATGGTTGCCCCCTCTCCCCCCAAGTAGGATAAAGTTCATGTGCAAATGGATGTATAATGAGCCACAGGTACACAGAGGCCAGATTAGTTGTACTTCTACTCGACAAACTGGAGAAATGGTCTGAAGTAAATAGGATTAAATTCAATGAGGACAAATGCAAAGTACTCCACTTAGGAAGGAACAACCAGTTGCACACATACAAAAAGGGAAATGACTGCCTAGGAAAGAGTAGTGCGGAAAGGGATCTGGAGGTCATACAAGACCATAAGCTAAATATGAGTCAACAGTGTAACATTGTTGCAAAAAAAGTGAACATCATTCTGGGATTAAATAAAAAAAAGCAATCTTCATTTGATGACAAATGAACTTTATAGCTTGATGAATCAAGAATTTTCAGAAAGCATCTTTTATAAATTATTTTTTTCAGAATACAAATGTATTTATATTTTTCACAGCTATAAAGGCTTTTATTTAAATTGTAGTCAAGCTCAAGAATTTTGTCCTCGGGCCTAGTGCACTTTCTTGTGGTAACTATTTAATTTCTCAAATATATTTCTGTTAAATAATAATTTAAGAGCAAATCCTTAACACAGTGCACAGCCTATATATGCTTACACTGTACTTGAAGAGATCTGTGGAAGAAGGAATCTTCCCTATAATGTCACAGCGTTGTTTTGTGGGTGGTATTGGAGCCTCCGAGATGCTGTAGTCATTGGACTCCTGTGCACTCTTACTTGGTGTGGAGTAGAGTAGTTGGGACCCCGGCTCATCTGGGGATTGGTCCTGCTTTGAGCAGGGGGTTGGACTAGATGACCTCCTGAGGTCCCTTCCAACCCCTGATATTCTATGATTCTATGTATTAGCAGGAATATTGTAAGAAAGACACAAGAAGTAATTATTCCGCTCTACTCCGCACTGATTAGGCCTCAGCTGGAGTATTGTGTCCACTTCTGGTTGCCACATATTAGGAAAGATGTTGACAAATGGGAGACAGTCCAGAGAAGAGCAACAAAAATGATTAAAGGTCTAGAAAACATGACCTATGAGGGAAGATTGAGAAAATTGGGTTTGTTTAGTCTGGAAAAGAAAAGTGGGGGGATGACATGATAACAGTTTTCAACTACATGTTACAAGGAGGAGGGGGAAAATTTGTTCTTCTTAACCTCTGAGGATAGGACAAGATGCAATGGGCTTAAATTGCAGCAATTGCAATTTAGGTTAGACATTAGGAAAAACTTCCTGTCAGGGTGGTTAAGCATTGGAATAAATTACCTAGGGAGGTTGTGGAATCTCCATCATTGGAGATTCTTAAGAGCAGGTTAGACAAACACCTGTCAGGAATGGTTTAAATAATACTTAGTCCTGCCATGAGTGCAGGGGACTGAACTAGATGACCTCTCAAAGTCCCTTCCGTCCTATGAGTCTATGATTCTATGCATTCATGTCTAATTAAGAATAATCAGATCCTCAGTATTTTCTCTTTTCAGTATCCAACTCATTCTGTTCATGTGTATTTCTAACATGCGCATCCCCATATTATCAACATATGGCACCACAGCACTGTTCTGTGTCTTGTATGGCGCCAACAATGCTGTTGGTACTTAAATATTACTAATCATGATTTAAGTAGTTCAGAAAAAAAATACAAACTCCCTCTTTATCGCAAGCCACTTTTTGGTTTTAAGACACCCCCCACACACACACACACACCTAACCTGTGAGATTTCCTCCACCCCCTGTTGGCACAACAATTTCCACAGTTGGCAGTGGAGTCATGTCCATGGATGGAGTGCATTGAAAGTAAGCATAGAAGTAGTGAGCAATCTGCACCATAATCCTAGACCAGTTGATTGAGTTCAAGCTCATCAGATTGTGTTTTCTAGCAAAATCTGCATCAGCGAACAATTCTTTGATCGGCTCGTCAATTTCATCGCTATTTCCATGAGCTGTGGAAAAGAGGAAGGAACAATCAGGAGTATTAACAGAAGTGTTGCTGAAATTAGTGAATTAGGCATAAGACAGTTGTTTTTACCTACCAAATAGGTTTCAAGACTGATAAGTTATTCTAGCCATCGAACTGGATTTGTGGAGCTGGGGTAGGCACACATATAGCGGTCCAACTGAAACATTTGGATCCAGGTGTGGGTTCCGATTCTGAATTACTCAGAATTTCCAACTTTTAAGGGTGTTTGGATCTGGGATTTTGCTTTGGGCCCATCTATAGGTTATTCCAAGGTCATAAAATGAACCAGTGGCAGAGTCAGGACTTGAACCAATGTCTTATGGCTCCCAATTCTGTTCAGTAACTCAGAGCGCTGCCTGGGCCAAAGGGAGGGAAGTTGCGGAACTATTAACTAAGGTTTGTAACCTGTCCTTTAAATCGGCTTCGGTACCCAATGACTGGAAGTTAGCTAATGTAACGCCAATATTTAAAAAGGGCTCTAGGGGTGATCCCGGCAATTACAGATCGGTAAGTCTAACATCGGTACCAGGCAAATTAGTTGAAACAATAGTAAAGAATAAAATTGTCAGACACATAGATAAACATAAACTCTTGAGCAATAGTCAACATGGTTTCTGTAAAGGGAAATCGTGTCTTACTAATCTATTAGAATTCTTTGAAGGGGTCAACAAACATGTGGACAAGGGAGATCCGGTGAACATAGTGTACTTGGATTTCCAGAAAGCCTTTGACAAGGTCCCTCACCAAAGGCTCTTACGTAAATTAAGCTGTCATGGGATAAAAGGGAAGGTCCTTTCATGGATTGAGAACTGGTTAAAGGGCAGGGAACAAAGGGTAGGAATTAATGCTAAATTCTCAGAATGGAGAGGGGTAACTAGTGGTGTTCCCCAAGGGTCAGTCCTCTGACCAATCCTATTCAATTTATTCATAAATGATCTGGAGAAAGGGGTAAACAGTGAGGTGGCCAAGTTTGCAGATGATACTAAACTTCTCAAGATAGTTAAGACCAAAGCAGATTGTGAAGAACTTCAAAAAGATCTCACAAAACTAAGTGATTGGGCAACAAAATGGCAAATGAAATTTAATGTGGATAAATGTAAAGTAATGCGCATTGGAAAAAATAACCCCAACTATACATACAACATGATGGGGGCTAATTTAGCTACAACGAGTCAGGAAAAAGATCTTGGCATCATCGTGGATAGTTCTCTGAAGATGTCCATGCAGTGTGCAGAGGCGGTCAAAAAAGCAAACAGGATGTTAGGAATCATTAAAAAGGGGATAGAGAATAAGACTGAGAATATATTATTGCCCTTATATAAATCCATGGTACGCCCACATCTCGAATACTGTGTACAGATATGGTCTCCTCACCTCAAAAAAGATATTCTAGCACTAGAAAAGGTTCAGAAAAGGGCAACTAAAATGATTAGGGGTTTAGAGAGGGTCCCATACGAGGAAAGATTAAAGAGGCTAGGACTCTTCAGCTTGGAAAAGAGAAGACTAAGGGGGGACATGATAGAGGTATATAAAATCATGAGTGATGTGGAGAAAATGGATAAGGAAAAGTTATTTACTTATTCCCATAATACAAGAACTAGGGGTCACCAAATGAAATTAATAGGCAGCAGGTTTAAAACAAATAAAAGGAAGTTCTTCTTCACGCAGCGCACAGTCAACTTGTGGAACTCCTTACCTGAGGAGGTTGTGAAGGCTAGGACTATAACAATGTTTAAAAGGGGACTGGATAAATTCATGGTGGCTAAGTCCATAAATGGCTATTAGCCAGAATGGGTAAGAATGGTGTCCCTAGCATCTGTTCGTCAGAGGATGGAGATGGATGGCAGGAGAGAGATCACTTGTTCATTGCCTGTTAGATTCACTCCCTCTGGGGCACCTGGCATTGGCCACTGTCGGTAGATAGATACTGGGCTAGATGGACCTTTGGTCTGACCCGGTACGACCATTCTTATGTTCTTATGTTCTTATGAGTCATGGTAGGGCCCTACAAAATTAATGGTCCCGTTCTGGTCCATTTCACAGCGATAGGATATGAAAATTGGTCAATTCCATGTTTTCAGATGTTTATATCTGTAATTTCATGGTGTTGTAACCTTGGGGGTCCTGACTCAAAAGGGGGTTGTGGGAGGGTCACAAAGATGTTGTAGGGGGGTTGTGGAATTTCCACCCTCACTTCTGTGCTGCTTTCAGAGCTGGACTTGAAGGCAGCAGCCCCGGAAGATTCCTGGCAATGGACGTGGGTCTGATCTTCTTCAGGTCTGGGAAACCTATTCAGACCTGAAGAAAAGCTCTGTGTAAACGCGAAAGCTTTTCTCTTGCACCAGCTGAAGTTGGTCCAATAAAAGGTATTACCTCACCCACCTTGTCTCTCTAATATCCTGGGACCCACATGGCTACAACAATACTGCATACAAGTCATGCTGTTTGATGGCCCAACATGGTACACCCACAGTGGGAGCAGTTTGTAACACAATTCCCGCAAGGCTATCTACAATTATTGGCTAGTTCACATTGAGATTGACATTAACATCAACCCAGCAATAGTATGAAGTAGATCATCCAACAAAATGCAAACCAGTAAACACATGGACGTTCTCTTCGATCACCGTCGTCATCTGCAGTTCTTGTATCTGGCTGCAGAGATCTTTGGGTAATAGAACAAAGATATCCATGTTGTTTTCCCCTCGCACACTTTCAATTGCCGAGCTACCGGTGTCTCCCGAAGTTCCTGTTTCACATGAAAATAATCAAGGATGAAATAATTATATCTACTAATTAAGAGAGTTAATTTAAAGACTGAAAGAACAGCCACATTTGTTTTCACACAGAAGAAGGGTGCACTTGTCAGTCCGGATAATTTTTGGTTAGTGCCGGGTATACAGCATTTAATACTGGAAAATGAGCACTTCCCAATAAGCAAGTGTCCGCATCACAAACCACTATCAGCAGAGACACCAAAGAATGAATGGAAGGCTGAACCAGTAAAGATGCCCTCTTTAGGTCAAGTGAGGCATACTGGCCACCCTGTTCTGGAGATAACTAGGATGTAAGCCTCCACCAGGGCAAATTCCGAGTACATTGCTTGCATCCATCTGTTTAGCTGTAACTTACCGACTAGAATAGTGACGTGCTTCTTCCTTTTCTTCAGGAAGTACTGTAAAAACTGTCCTGTGCAGGACAAGGACAAGTCCTTAAAGGCATAAGTTACACCATGCCAGAGCTCCAAAATATTCAACTCATTCTTCAGCCTGGCCAGATGCACAACATTTTTGTGTCTGAACCTCCGGAAGGCGCTGTCAATCAGATCTGGAGGGAAGCAGTTGAAGGGGACTGTTAGAATAGGTACCAGGAATAAACCTCTAACACATCACCTGCATGATCATGGTTTGCCAGGCTCATGAGAATCTTTACTGAAAAACCAAAGACTCTCCAGTACCGCAGAGCTAAGGAAGTGATAGACAGAAGCCCAAGACATTATTCTCTTACAAATTAAGAGTCTGATCCTCAGTGTAAATTGGACAGGTCCACTGACTTTAACAGAGCCATGCTGATTTATACCAGCCGAGGGTCTGACCCAGTCAGATCTATTTTAACAATTAAAACAAGAATCAACCAATGTTGCAATGAACAAGCTCAGGTGGATGGTCCCCACTGCCCTCTAATGGAACAGTGGCCTGGTCTACACCGGGGGGGAGGGAGGGAATCGACCTAAAATACACAACTTCAGCTGCGAGAACGGTGTAGCTGAAGTCGACGTATCTTAGTTTGACTTACCTCGCGTCCTCACGGTGCAGGGTCGATTGCCGCGGCTCCCCCGTCGACTTTGCTTCCGCCTCTCACCGAGCTGGAGTTCAGCAGTCGATGGGAGAGCAATCAGGGATCGATTTATCGCATCTACACTACATGTGATAAATCGATCCCCGATAGATCAATCGTTAACCGCCGATCCAATGGATAGTGTAGACGTACCCAGTGAGACTTTGGATAGGGGCTATATTAAAATCTAACTGTATAAAGAGAACTGCACAACTGTCTGTCAGAGGCTATTTATGGCTGACAGCTAAGGAGATGCAGCTTTTACAGCAGGAGAATCCAAACTCTTTTCCCACTGTTGGAGAGAAATTTAAGCATCCATGGAGTGCACCATAGTGACAACTCTGAAGCACCATGAGACCACCGATTTGTTACAAGGTGTCTTTACCAAAACCTACACCTGGCTTCATGTTACATGCTTGTTTTGTGATCCATTTTGCCAAGGGAAAATATAGAACCAGGAACACTTGGCAGAAGGAGGAATCCATCTGCCACATTTGCTTTTACATCTGTTTATAAATATGTGTTAATTAAAACAGTCCAGGCCAAATTCTGACAGGGTGCTACCCAAAGGCAAAGAAAAACCACAGATACAGCAAGAGAGGAAATTTCCTCCTTAATCCTGTCTACACCAATCAAAAGCCACATAGGCTCCACAGGTCTTCTATGATAGGAGCCACAAAGGTGACAGAGCCTGCTTATCATTTCCATGCACGCCCTCTGATACACCAAAGATCTCATCGGATATGCTCCAATGTTCCTAGAAGGCGTCTTCTGCATGGAACAGCCAGGTGGGCAGGGGCTGCTACAGCCAGCATAAAGATGCCCCAAACCACCGATTTTGCAACATTATACATATTGTATTTGCACCCACTTGCAGCAGAGATCTGCCTTCCTACAGCAACCCGGGAAACTGCATTAGCCCTTTAAGAGAATGACATTTATAGACAGAGATAGAATTTGGCCCTTTGATTGTTAAAAGAGAATCTTCTACTAGTCTTCAGAAGAGGAGCTGATCTCCAACAATCTAGTTTAACGACAAGACACACCAAGTGGATGAAACAATTGGGGAAGGTAAAGGACAGGGTAACATTATAATAACCATGGAGATTCTGGCCACTAAGGGCCTTCATAGGTCCAGTGAGGATCAGGGTTATTAGGCTGATGGGTTAATACAGGGTAAAATAATAGTCTCATCTAAGAGCTTTGATACAAATAGCGTGAACCCTACAGCACGCTGCTTGGATTGCTGTCTAGTTTGCATTTACCATTCAGCTCTTTCCGTGGGATTAGTTCAGATGAGATGAAGAGTGAACTCAGCTCCTTTACCAGCTCTGGATAGGAGAAGACACTCCATATTCGCAGGGTGTTATAGTCCAGGGTAGGGATTTCCTGGGGCATGAAAAGCCCACCATCCGGTGCATAGCCAGAAAAGAGGGCTCCTTCAAAGTCAACGCTCTTGGCTTCTCCTCGAGTGCTGATGTACCTCATGTTTCCAGCGTCGCTGCAAGAGACATGACAGTTACATGAGGGTGCCCTGGAGGAGAAGTCTGGGGTATCACGAGACAGGGAGACAGACAGACAGGTGTTTTGTGGATGCTGCTGTGCCCTTTACTGATCAGTGTCATGGAAACTGGGAACAAGACTGGCTTCAAGACTGATTCATCAAGGCAACTAGTTCTCTGGAAGTGCAAGGGGCTATTCTCAGGCCAGGACTCTCTGAGGAGATAAGAGGGACCCTGCATGTTCCATGGGGACTGGGAGATTTATTTGGGGAAGGAGAGAATTTATTTCTCTATAGAAACACTTCTCTTGGTACTGCTCCTCCCCAGAGAGCACCACTGCAGCTCCTGCGGAACCCAGAGGGAGCTGTGGTGGCTCAGCATTTTGAGAATTAGGCCCCCAACTTTATCCTGAGAATTGAGGCCTATATAACTTTAGCACGGCCAAACCACACCACACCAGAGAAGATGGCACCACACCAGAGACCTGGGTGAGCGGACTACCTAGTAAGTAAAGTTCACAAGCCAGTGGAAACCAACTGGACCAGAGAGACCCTGCTTACAGCATACCAGGGGACCACATCAGCATTGTAAGAGATGGACACTGACACACAGCTCCTTCTAAAAATGCTAGCACAAGGCCTACGCCCACAGTCTGAAGTCAATGGCCAGCTTCCCACTGAATGCAATAGGAAGAGAATTCAATAGTTTTTTCTAAAAGATCTGCTGTAGGAATTACTTTGGGCAAGTTCTCTGGCCTTTGCTATGCAGCAGGTCGGACTAGATAATCACAATGGTCCCTTCTGGCCTTGGAATGTATTAGAGATGTTAAATATTAACCAGTAAGTATTAGGTCCGCCGACCCCAGCAGCCCCGCGCCGACCAACCCCAGCCCCAGCCCTAGCCCTGCCGACCGGCCAACCCCAGACCCAGCTGCACCAGCCAGAGCGGCCCCAGCCTCGCCGGCCGAACCCAACCCCAGCCCCAGCTGCACCGGCTGGAGCAACCCCAGCCCCTCTCCCTTTAATCAGTTAACCATTTAAACAATATAAAATTAATCATTTAAACCGTTAACTTTTTGAATGATATTTTACATCCCTAGAATGCGCGAAGGCCTCAGAATCCCAGCTTTCAGTGGAAAATCAAAGGTTTTTAGCCATCATGTTTGTGGATTAAAGCTGGAAAATGTGAACACTAAAGACTTTAAAAACACAGCAAATAAAAAGAGCCTCAACTCATTAGTTTTAAAACTCTCATGATTTTTCAAGAGGCCTGGATCATGATATTTCGATGATGGGGGTGACAACACTATACACAGTAGCTTAGACTGTAAGCAACTGGGTGCAGGGACCATCTTTTTGTTCTGCGTCTGTACAATAAATCATCATACATGTAGGAAAGCCAATGGCTTTCCGATTCAGGCATGCAGCATTTGAAGAACGAGGTGTCCCCGCACCACCTGGAAAGCTCAGACAGAGCGGGGTGAGATTTTTCAGTGAAACCTTTTTTTTTTTTTGGACCAAATATACAGATGTGGGTCGAACAGAACGTTTCCAAATTTGTGTTAAATTCACCAGATTGGTTCAATCAAGGGGGGAAATTCTGGCATCCGATTCTTTTATTCAAAATTACGTTTTATTTCAAAATCTCCTTCAATTTGATTTGAAAAAAACAGCTGGAGAATACAGCCGGCTGGAGGGCCCCAGAACGAGCCTGGCCAGAGAACCGAACAATCCATTCCCAGCCCAGCGCTGTTATGCCAGCGGGGGGAGCCCTCGCCCTTGCCAGGTTTGTTTGCAGCTTCGGGGCAGCGTTTTGCAACCTGTCCAAGCCCGAAGCAGCAGCCCCGCTTCTGCCAGGGGTAGCGTCTGCCGGCCGCAGCCGCGGAAAACACACCGCGGTGCAAACCAGAGCTGGTCACCACCCGGCAACAGGGCGCTCTGCAGACACGCAAGCCCTGAGAGCCGCTGGCCCCAGCAGGAGGCGGGCTGCGGGGTGCAGGAGCCCAGGCAAATACCGACCCCCCCACCCGGTCAGTTACCCCCTTCAGCCTCTTGGAGCTTCGGAAACTGGCAGCTGATCCGGCCCGCCCCGCAGAGCACGAGCGGGGAAGGCGAGTCCAGCCCCAGGCAGCTGGCTGCAAGGTTGCCCCAGCAGCAGAATGCAACGTCCTCCGAGCAGGGTCAAACGAGCCCCATCGAGCCGTCCTGGCCCTGCCCAAAGCGGCTGGGGTTTACTTACTAATTAGCAAGGCATCAGCCACCCGATGCACAAGCCGACTAGACTCCGGAATAGAGCCAGACCAGGAGCCCCCAGCCAGCTAAGGGAGCTTTGCTTGATTGACCAGCCAGCACCAACCCGCTGTCCAGGCAGCAAGCCAGCCTTTGCTGTGTGCTCCCTGAAAACACTCCCCGCTCCAACGCACATGGGGACTGCAGGTTCCTCTGTAACTAGGACTCCAGTTGTAAATCATAAATCTGCATAAGGAATCTTTGCACTTCCATCTGTCCCTAGATCTCTGGATTCGTTGCAGACAATAATGAATAAAGCTACACATTCCCCCCGGGAGGTAGGTAAACAACTTAAATCCACATTGGATGGGGAAACCGAGGCACAGAGCGGTTATGTGACTTGCCCAAAGTCAGACAACAAGCTCGTGGCAGCATCAGGGCTAAAACCCAGCTTTCCTAGGGCCCATTCCTCTGTCTTATCCACAAAACAACCTTCCTCTCTTTCTAGCTTCTTTTTCTTGCATCAGTTTATATAGGTTTGTTTTTACGTGGCTGGATTTTGGGGACAAGGTGAGTACAGAATGGATGCTTCAGTGCTACAAAGTGAGCTGCACACTGGATATTTGGAATAATGCGCTCCCAAGTCTTACAGGACTTTTCCTCTGTGTGTATCTGCGTATGCACGTGGACCAGAGAGAGACACAGAGAGAGAATTATTGACTTGCAAATTGTTCTGATAATCTCCATGTAAAGTGCTCAGATACTACAGCAAGGTGCATGGCATAAAAATCTCCATAGGTAAATAAATGTGCATAATCACATCTCCCAGCGAGCTATGAATGTGCCTGGCGCAAATAGCATGGGGCTTACTTGGCCACCGCTATCAGAAGTCCTTATACCTTAGCTGTTACCTCAGGCATCACTAGGTGAGAAGTACTTAGGGGCAGGGATCTTGTCTATGTTTGGTCAAGTGCTCTGACATATTTGTAACTAAGGGAATCCAAGTGTCTTGAACAGGTAGATCATAAACTCTGCATAAGGAAATGAGTTGTGCTACACACACAGTATTTATTTAGCTTATGTTCAGCTGTCATACAGGAATAACTGAGACAGGGACATCCTTGGTACATACAAAGACAGCTCTGGATCACACAAGATTTCACCAGAGAGAATCTCATACAGTCTATTTGCAAGAGTTCGTAGAGTTGACTGTAGAAACCATTTTACATATAGTTGACCTTTTAGGCTAAAATTCATTGTAGGTGGCCATGAACTCCACCATCCCTGGAACCAACAGCCAACTGCGACCGGACATTTTCATCACCAATGAGAACCAAAAGAAGATCGTCACGGTGGACGTCACAGTGCCCTTCGAGAACAGGACCCTGGCTTTCTGCGAAGCTTGAGCGGTCCCCTCTGGCCGACGCCTTGAGAGCTAGGGGTTACCAGGTTCAAACTCACGCTCTGTGATCGCCAGAGCCCTGCGCGCATAGGACCCCTGCACCAAGCGAGTGTTGCGGGAATGCAGAACTGGTCAGCGCTACACTTGGCTGATGCGGCAACTCATGGTGTTGGATGCCATCAGGTAGTCCAGGGACATCTACCTAGAACACATCACCAGACATCGGCAATACCGGCAGAGATGAGCTGGGGTGCCAATGAGAAGCACGGCCAGGAAAGTAACTGAAATACTTCCCTGATGGATTGTATTTTCTAACGGACAACGTATCCTAAATTCTCAATTACTGAGGGACAATCTTCACTCATTGCTATATTTGCTTTCTACAACCAACTCTCTGTTTAACTTTTCATGAGTGATGTACCTGGATATTTGGATGCTAATATCTAAACTGCATTGTTAAATTTATTAACCTTCATTTGGGATATTGCACAGGGGTGGCTCTAAGAATTTGGCCGCCCCAAGCAGGCAGACATGCATGCCAGGGGCGCGCGCTGCGCCGGCCGACGCGACGGGACCGGGGACCCGTGCCTGGCGAGAGCCGAGAGGTCCCGCTGGTCAGGCAGCTCCCGAGCCGCTGCCTGCATGAGCCTGGGGAGCACCAGGACTGCAGTATCCTCCTCGCCTGCAGCAGCCCTGCAGCAGGTCAGGTCCACTGGCCGGGACCAGAGCACACAGCAGTCAGCAGTGCAGGTGCAGGGCTTCCGCTGCGCCCGGCAGCGCCCGCGCGCCCAGCGCGGCTGCGTGCGCCTGCGGTGCCAGGCGCGCTGGTCTGGGCTGGCCCCGCTGATATTGCAGATTATGTACTATATGTATTCTATGACTTTTAAGACATACTTTGTACTTTTTGATAATCTAAGCACTATACCCATATGTACAGACACACTTTCCTTAACCTGTGTATTATATAATTTTAGCATTAGCGTTAATAAAAAAAATTAAATCAGTTTAGCATGTTATATGTCCTCTGTCTATGACTCTGTGCTTCTCTGATTGGTAGGGTGACCAGATGTCCCGATTTTATAGGGGCAGCCCCGATTTTTGGGTCTTTTTCTTATGCAGGCGCCTATTACCCCACCCCCATCCCAATTTTTTACATTTGCTGTCTGGTCACCCTACTGATTGGTCTTAACAGATAGTTTCCACCTCTAATTTCTATTATTCTCTGTTTTTGAGAAAAATACTCACTCTTTTCTATAGGATCAAGAATCAGGATAATGCCACGTTGCTGTGAGAAGCACATGGCTGATCAGTATCACCATATATCAGCTCAAGCACTGCTATGGCACCTAATGGGACTTCGACCCAGAAAAATCAGATCCAAAGGTACAGAGCAATGCTGATAACTACAATTGAGTCTAAAGCCTCCGTCCTGCAAACACATATGCATGTACTTCACTTATGCACATGAATAAAGTTCAGCACATGCACAAAAGTTTGCAGGATCAGAACCTAAAAGAGCATAAGGGTTCATCTAGCTGCCTTGGTCATTAGTGCCGTGATGTCACAGAATAATTAGAACCGCAAAAAAGTTCTGCTCTAATGGGTTGTCTAGTCCTTCCCTGGTACATTGTGGTAGAAATCAGGAGTACTTGTGGCACCTTAGAGACAAACAAATTTATTTCAGCATGAGCTTTTGTGGGCTACAGCTCACTTCTACTCTGAAACCTGTGGTAGAAATGGTTTCCTAGCTGTCATAGCTCTTAAGGCCAGAGGAGACCACTTTGATCATCTAGTCCTGCATAACACAGAGAGAGAATTTCACCCAGGAATTCCTGTATGGTGCCCAACAATTTGTGGTTGAATGAGAGCATCTCTTTTAGAAAGACATCCAATCCTGACTGAAAGACCCCCAAGATATAGAGAATTTACTACATCCCTTGGGACGCTGTTCCAATGGTTAATTGCCCTTGATATTAAAAATGTGTGTCTCATTCCATTATTCCTGAATCATTGTTGGGAGATGGGTGCCAAGTTCAGCTTTGAATTTGTTTTATTTAGATTTATAATGCACCAAAAAGAGGCCCAGTTCCCAAACTCTAGATGCTTTTGACCATTGTTTAAAAGGACAGCTAAACTGTCCTGCTAAAATGCGCATGTGGGCCTTTTCAAATTTACGCAGCTCCTTTAGCAGACACAACACGCAAACATCAAGACGCGATGAATGGGCTGCCAAGCAATGGCTGGCAAAAACCTGAGCACACCAACTGGTGATACCGATACTGCATTTATATGGGGCCTTTCATCCAGGTGGATATCAGTGTGCTCCAGTGCAACTAAGGGCTTGTCTTCACTGCAGCGTTAGCTCAAGTTATCTCCCCTTGAGTTAATTCCCCCTGAGTTAGCCAGCTCCAGTGAAAGTGCTTATGCAGCAAAACAGCACTTGGAGCTGCACAGACTGATTGGATTAGCCGCAGAGTGTTTGCCTTGGCAGCACAGAGGAGCTGCATCCTCATTGCATTGTTAGCTGGAACAGCCCCATTCCACTTGAATTCCAACTCATACCCCCTCACGGGCCAGCTAGCTTGTGTTTAAAGCACCACCCAACTTTTGTGCGCGCACCGGAATCAGGTTAGGGGTCACACTTGAGCTATACCTGGAGCTAACACTGAAGTGAAGGCAAGCCTTAGTGATCAGCAAATTCTGCTCTTCTGTAAGCCTTCTGCCAGTGAGAGTTGGCAGCAACACGGGCTGGGTGCTCATACCCCTGCAACCCCACTGACAACAGACCATGGGCTATTGAATGCAAAAACTGAGTGCAACACTAACTGCAACACACAGCTGTGTTACTGCTTTAACTATAGAAACCACTGCAGTTAAAGCAGAACCGCCTAGTGTGGATGGAGTTATACCTGTATAACTTATTCCCCTACATTTTGGGGAATTAAGGCCTGGTCTACACTGGGGGGGTGTCAATGTAAGATACGCAACTTCAGCTACGGGAATACCGTAGCTGAAGTCGAAGTATCTTATTCCGACTTACCTCCCATCCTCACCACGTGGGATCGACGTCCGCGGCTCCCCGTGTCGACTCCGCTACCGCCGCTCGCTCCGGTGGAGTTCCAGAGTCGACAGGAGCGCGTTCAGGGATCGATATATCACATCTAGATGAGACGCAATATATCGATCCCTGAAAAATCGATCGCTACCCGCCGATACGGCGGGTAGTCTGGACGTACCCAAAGTTATCCTGGTCTAAGCACCTTTACACTGGTGTAACTGCATTCACAGCAGGTGTTGTACCATTTTCACTATATCACTATAAAAGCAGCTCCCCTGACCGAAATAGCTAAATCGGTACAAACACCGGGTGCAGACCAGGCTAAAGTTGCACAATTAAGCATGCAAAAGCAAGGGACTTCAGAAGCCAGGGCTGTTCCGGCAGCTCCTCTGTCCTTGCGACTTTAGCTGATGACAGTAGTCTCTGATTATGTGATTACATGTTGTTTCTCTGATAACTGTAAATAATACACCATTTGCTGCAACCTTACATACTCCCCAAAAAAGCAGCAAAGAGTCCTGTGGCACCTTATAGACTAACAGACGTATTGGAGCATGAGCTTTCATCGGATGCATACCCACTTCCTCCGATGCATGTCAGATCCAGACTAACACGGCTACCCCTCTGATACTCCCCAAGTAATTCACATAACCAGTATTCATGTAGTTAAAGGTTGTATCATGAAGCCTATGCACAAAAGGAAGTGGTTTGTGCACCCAGTCATAACTTTTGCCTTTCCTGACTTTTTAGTGCTTAACCCTACAGCCTTCATGTTGGATTAATGTATTTTTGCACTTAATTTCCTAGGTTGTTAGGAGTTTTTCTTGATTACAAAAAAAAAGTGTGTGCACATGGGTTGGAGTCTGGGAGGAAGTGCTCAGTCCTCT
This sequence comes from Mauremys reevesii, assembly GCF_016161935.1. Classification (NCBI taxonomy): domain Eukaryota; kingdom Metazoa; phylum Chordata; order Testudines; family Geoemydidae; genus Mauremys; species Mauremys reevesii. Next base: position 125,475,325 of record NC_052627.1, on the reverse strand, counting down.
AGGGGTATTAGCAGGCTCCCTACCACCCTCATTAGTAAATTACAAGCTTGAACACTTAACAGCAAGATATTAGAATCATAGAACTGGAAGGGACCTCAATAGGTCATCTAGTATTTGTTGAGATGAGTTCCTGTCTGCATCCTGTAAAACTTGCCCTGGCCTCTTCTTTTGTCATTCAGTGTTGAACGCATTCTAAAACAATATGCATTTCCTCACCTTTTGGGGGCGAAGCCAGACTTTAAGGCACCTGCTCCCTATGACACTTCTATGATGTCATAGTTGGTACTTTAGGCCTGCCTGCCATGTGCAGGCAGGGAGAGGAGAAAGAAAAACGAATCCTGTGTATCCTGTGTACACTCGTAACTGAGCCTGATCACCTCGAAGCCTCTCTCTCAGCTCACGTGTTTCAAACAGAGCTTCTACGTTTGCCGGTCGTTATGCATTGGTTTGTATTTGTAAGTATCGGTTATTACTAAATGCTGCATCTTTGTTTATAAATATTGTTAGTAGATATTTTAGTCATTGTGTGTTTTAAGTTTCATTAATTCTATTAGCTAATCATACGCTGCTCCCTTACCCCTTGTAATTATCCCCAATAAAACTTTAAATTGATTAACTTTAGTTGTGTGTGTGTGTCTGCAGTTTGCATCGTGACCCATATTCTCCTTGCATCCCTTACCAATATAGTGTATTGCCATGTGCAGCCTGGTAAATAACAGGCCTGCATTTTCTTTCGCCCCTGCGTGTACGTGGCAATCCACAGTATTATCTAGTCCATTCCTGACAGGTGTTTGTCTAACCTGCTCTTAAAAATCTCCAGTGATGGAGATTCCACAATGTTAGGGTTAGGGTCCCATTATTTCAGGTAGGGTTGCCAACTTTCTAATCGCTCCTTCCCCGAGGCCCTGCCCCCACTTTTAACATTTCCCCCCCTCGGTGGCTCACTCTCCCCTCACCCTCACTTACTTTCACTGGGCTGGGGTAGGGAGTTGGAGTGCGGGAGGGGGTCAGGGCTCTAACTGGGGATGTGGGCTCCAAGGTGGGGCCAGAAATGAGTGGTTCAGGGTGCGGAAGGAGGCTCCAGGCTGGGGCAGGGAGTTGGGGTGTGGGAGGGGGTTAGGGCTACAGCTGGGGGTGCGGGCTCTAGGGTAGGGCTGGGGATGAAGGGTACAGGAGGGGGCTCTCAGCTGGGGCAGGGGGTTAGGGTGGGAGGGGGAGGGCTCCGGCTGGGGATGCTGGCTCTGGGGTGGGCCAGGGGATGAGGGGCTTGGGAGGAGGGTTCAGGGCTGGGGCAAGGGCTTAGGGCATGGGCTTACCTCAGGCAATTCCCGGTCAGCGGCGCAGCAGGCTCCCTACCTGTCCTGGCACTGTGCTGCACCCCGGAAGCGGACATAGGTCCGGCACCTAGGCGGGTGGGCCAGGAGGCTCCTTGAGCTGCTCTCACCCACAGACACCGCTCCCCAGCTCCCATTGGCCATGGTTCCTGGCCAATGGGAGTGTGGAGCCGGTGCTTGGGGCGGGGACAGCACGCAGAGCCCTGTGCCTCCCCCACCTAGGAGCCGGACCTGCTGTCTGCTTCCAGGGTGCAGCGCCATGCCAGAACAGGTAGGAACTAGCCTGCCTTAGACCCGCAGTGCCACCAACTGGACTTTTAACGGCCCAGTCAGCAGTGCTGACTGGAGCCACCAGGGTCCCTTTTCGACCGGGCTTTCCAGTTGAAAACTGGACACCTGGCAACCCTAATTTCAGACTGAGTTTGCATTTCTATACTGGTACACGTGCCAGTGCTTGCCATTAAAAGTACGCAGGAGTTACATTGATCGCAGTGCTTGCTGATTACAATCTTCTGTATGTACAGAGCAGCAGCCACAGTAGCATTTAGTCGCTGTTAGGCATCCATAGCACTTTAAATACTGCATTGGCTTTCATTAACATGGATTTGATTGGTTAGGTCCCTCCATCCTCCAGAGTTATCTAAAGGCAAAGTTGGGGGGAGGAAGGAAGGAGCAAGGTTGGGGATGGCTAATGCATGGGGACTTTCCCCTTAGAGATTTAGGTTGAGTGGAACCCATAAATGCCAAGCAAACCAAAAGTCTGTCAACCCCAAAAAACAGATGCTGCAGGGATCAAATAACGTAACCCACAAGAACCAAACCCAGCAGGACTCCATGTTCTTTATTCTACCAGAGCAACTTGTACTATTCTTATTAAACACTAGGTGGCAGCAACCTCTACTTCCATACACAGTGCCATGGGGCGCTAGCATTTTGCTATATCTATTTTACAAATTGCAAACAATGAAATGCAAGTGCAGGGGTCTGGCCAGCTGTGCATTGCACAGATCCTTTCGTCCCCTAATCAGGTTCCGTTAGAATTATGCAGGGCATTTCTTTGGGCAGAGATGTTTTATTCGCCACCCTGTAAATGATAAAATTTAGGGGAGCAGGGAGTGATTATACCCAGATTTCTCCCCCTTCCCTTTTAATTCTCTTATACCTTCAAGTTCTCTGTATTGTGCTGACCCTACCAATGATAGTTCTTTCTTTTGTATCATTTACAGAGTGCACTGAGGTTATACAGCACTTACAGAACATCGATGGGTGCCTGCATACACATTTAACCTTAATGATCCGGCTGAGCTCTTACATAGCATTTTAGAAAGGAGAGAAGTATCATTAACCTCATTTTTACAGGTGTGGAAACTGAGGCACATGCCAGTCACACAGCAGCACCTGCAATAAAACTAAGCTCTCCTCTTAGTCTAGGTTCCTAGCCACTAGCCACACTGTACCAGCTTTCAACCACACACTTGGGCTTCTCAGAGATTTCTCAGGCCAGCCTCCAAATTCCCAGACCTTTCAGAGCTCCCTGAGAGGAAGGAGGGTGGAGAAGGAGAGCACGGGAATGGATTATGAGGGCTTCATCGCTAGCAGCCTGAAGTTTAGGGGTGGCAATGAGTTGCCTGCAGAGGGAGCTGAGAGTGCTCACCCCTCAGGATCAGGCTGGAAGCCGTGAATGAATCCCTGCTTTTGGTAAGCCCGAAGTCCGCCACCACCGGCTGCTGCCACACTCTCCAAACATGCTTTGATTCTGTGCTCGGATGCCATAGGCAGATCCCCAGCTGGTGTAGCTTGTCAACAAGACTCTACTGAAGTCAGTGGAATAACACCAGTTCATGCCATCTGCAGAGCTGGCCCATGGTTTGTGACTGGCAATTTCCCTCCTCAGGAGCTAGTTAGTTTGAAGAGAGCAACCAGAACTCCTTGTTCTCTGCCTGGGTTGGAATATGTGGTTCTAGTTAGCTTTAATCTCACTGCTACGCATGACATGGAAGGCTCCTGCACCCCCTGCTAGAGAAAGGGACATCCCGTGTGCAAACAGACAGGCTGATGTTTGCACACACAAGTACCTGTGGCCAGATAACGACTGCACCATCTGACTCCGGGCTGGTCTTATGAGTGCCTCCGCCCAAACTGGTTTGGGTCAAACCAGTCCCGTGCTAGGGAGACTGGGAAGGTGTCACAGCTGCACTGCTGCAGTTTTCTGGCACAGTCCCTCATGACTCTTGCCTCACCCTGCAGGAACTTTCCTGAACTTTGTGGCCACTTCCTGGGTCATCAGGTGCAGGAAATGAAATGTCTTGTACCTGTCCATAATGCCCTGCACTCATCTACGGCTGCCCTAGTGCATCCAGTGGGGGCTGGAGGGAGGTTGTAGGATGTTCACCCTATTTCTCAGAATACCCTTCTGGTCCCACAATGTTTTGCAGGTTCTCCCACAACCCCTTGTTGGGGAGCAGTGCTGCGAACTGTGGAATGGGAGTGCTGTGTACTATCTACAGAAGCTAGGACACTCGGGTCCAGGACCACACAAAACTAAAGGCCCGCCCCCTCAGGTATGGGGTAGGAACCACTAAGCCCAGGCCACAGAGTGCTGAGTGTGGACACTCTGAACTGCTTTACAGAGCCAGGCTAGTAATGCAAGAGCCATGGATGCTAGAAACCCTTACTTGTAATATTTAGCCTTGCATCAGAGCCATTTTTGAGTATGGACAGGGCTGGAAGGAGCTGCTGGAAAGGCAAGCAGGATCCCAACTGCTGTGTCCATCTAGGCATAACTAACATTACCAACTCCCCTTGGTGGGTTAACTGAGACATTGACTTTTCCCCCTCTTCAATTCCTCACTCCAGTAGAATCTGGCGATCACAAGAACTAAGAATTGTAGGAGACCACTCAGCAGCAGCTTTACTTACACTGGTATCTTTGTTTTAACCCAGCCTTTGTTCTCCTGTTCCTCTTTCTTGAAGCTAAGACATAAATCCAAGTCCTGACCACCTGTGGTATTCAAGTTCCCCTGGCACTTTTTCTAAAATAAGGGGTGTCACCTCTGTTATTCTGGCTAAACTCAGGTAACTACATTTTCCCGACCTCAGCTCCCCCATCGGTTTTGACTGGAAAAAGATATTCTCCACCTCCTGTCCTAATTTGTGGTGTCATGTTGCTGAAAAGTGCAGAGCTGCTTTATTCCCTCCCCTCCCCAGAGGTGGCTGCATTTCATGGGTGGGAGAAAGCGATCCCACCATATCCAGTACCCTTTCCTGTTGCGAGATCTAACTTGGTGTTGTTTAAAACCTTCGGTTAAAGTTTCTGTAGACGTGTAAAATCAGAGGGGCCTGCTTTTCAATTATGTTTAACACCTGCCGCCATTCCAGTGGAAACTGCAGATACTAGAAAATTGGGCCCATTCTTAACACAGAAGAAGACAAGGTCCCTGGCCCAAAAAGCTTGCAATGTTTTCCCTTTTGTCGAGTAAAACAGCTAATAACTCATCCATCAGGAGAAGATTTAAACACAAGATCTTGTAGGATAAATATTAATTGTCTGTGCAGTCATCCATCAACATAACATATTCAACTCAAGTGTCATTATAAATCCTCATGTCAGAAACATAGTTTAAGTTCTTCTACAGTTCACACATCATAAAGAATTTGACAGGAATGCCACAGCACAGGGGCTACAAACCCCAGCTCTCCCCTCAGCTAAGTGCTAGCTAGTTAGATGTTAAACCCCCAAACTAAAATCAAACAAATCTAAATAGTAAGTAAATAAATAGATGATTCACTGGTCTAATCCAAAGTGGTATTTCCTCTGGTTCTGTCTGAGAAGTAGACAGCACTGGAAGATTCTGTGCATTTATATCTAAGGCTATAGGGAAACATTGTGTGTACAATGCCTGCCCAGAACATTAGGTAATTACTTAGGCTAGCTGGATTAAAGCTGGCTCGGGGATGTCTCTATGAGATACAATCACATCATGTGATTGCAGTGTAGCTATACCCTCTGGATCATATCACCGTGCACCCTTAATCTTTTTTTAATGCCTTTTTATTGATATATTTATATGGATATTTTATTAAATCTGCAAACAAACCAAAGTGCACAAAATTGCCCTTTTGGCATGACAAATATACATCCCCTCTTCCAGATACAGTGTGTGTTAAAGAATGACTATTATCTGACATGGGCTCAGAGATAACATTTCCACGTGGGTGATCTTTTCCAACTTCCTCCCCAATTATTCTGTATTTTGAAGGGCAATATTTAATCAGGCCAAAGATCACTGTGGGGAAAAAGACAAGCTGGCAGAATTTGAAAGAGGATTTGAGTCCTTTCATCTCAGCTTCTCACTGTAGACTCTCAATGCAGAAATGAGTTTCACAATAGGTTCTAAGGCACCACTGCCTCCAATTTTGTTCTGTAGAGCAAAGTGCAAGACAGTTGTGGAGACAGAGGTCACAGGAAGCTTGAGGGCAAGATTATGCAACTCTTAATCCCATCTATGGGACATTTTGAATGGGTAAGGGTTCACCAACAGAAGGGTTGCACAACCCAGCCCTAAAAATCTGGCAAGTAAATTAAATGCAAGGGCCAAATTTTATCTCAAGAGCTGTATATGCATGTGAATGAAAATGAATGAGGAATGCCTCTTGGGCCCTCTGCCCACAACCTGAGAGAAAGGAGAGCCCAGTGGCTAGCCCAATAGTCTAACACTTGGGAGACTTCAGTGCAATTCCTTGCTCTGCCACAGACTTCCTTTATGACCTTGGGCAAGTTACTTCATCTCTGCATGTGTCATTTCCCTCCCTACAAAATGGGGACAGTAGCACTTTCAGAGAGCTGTTTTGAGGAGAAATATGTTGAATAGTGTGGGGTGCTCAGATCCTAGTGATGGGGTCCATAGATAGAGCACAGAGCATGGTTTGGGGTAGGAAAGGGGGTGTTCCTGTGCAAAGAGAGGACAGATACAACTTAGATAATATTTTTACCTCAGGGTTCCCAAAACACAGACAAGGTTTTAATCTCGGTGGTACATGTCATCTTTATCCATACAGCACCTTTTAGAGCATGCTGTTTCCCAAGTGACATCCAGAAGGAAAATAATTTGATTACTAACACTGATAGTGTTTTAATAATAGTGATTAATGATAGTGATTAATAACAGTAACCAGTTAATAATAATTCATGTCTATACCTATGCAAGGCTTAAAAAGAAAACTTTACGTATACAGGCCCTGATGCAGATCTGACTTGCACCAGTGCAAATGAGGAGTGACTCTGCTGCAGTTACTGCAGTTGCATTGGAGTCAAACTAATATAAGCGAGATTACAATCAAGCTAATGACTTGGGCTGGGTACAGAGCTGACCCTTCTGAATTCAGGGGGCGATATAAATCGGAACCTATTATCATTTATTATACTGTGTTGTGGTAGCACCCAGGAGCCCCAGATATGGACCAGGACCCCATGGTGCTAGGCACTGTACAAGCACAGACAAAAAGATGGTCCCTGCTCCAAATCCAGATGCAAATAGTGGGGCTTGAGAAGATCCCTGCTGATGACAGCAGTGATTCTCCCAGCACATAAAGTCCTGGAGTCACCACATTTCACTGAATATCAGGTAGCACATGAGACCGTAACAGCCCAGTTATGCCAGTTACATAGCAGGGAAGAGGGTAAATTAGGGCTAGATCATACATTTAGATGCACAGAGTGAGCAGCTTCTGTGCTCCCCAAAGGGCAGAGGTTGCACTTGTCCCTGATCCTTGCTCATAGAATTCAAGGGGTGGCAAGTCTCCTTATTCCCACACACCCTTTTGCACCCCCATTAAGGACAAGAGACACTCTGGCTCTTACTGACTAGCCATGCATCATGGTGTTTCATTGACACTGATACATTCCAGCTTCTCCAAGACCCACTGGAATTGTCAGAGGGCGCTTCACAGATAAGAACTTCTCACAAGGAAAATGCCACTGTGCCCTGTAAAATGGGCCCAAGCTGATTCCACGTAGAGTGTAACTCCAGATGTCACTCTATGATCAGATTCTGCATTAGGATTAAGGCCGGGCCCAACCAGGGCAGGTTTGGGGGGGGGGGAAGAGGGCATCTCACTCAAACATGAGACCGTAGAATGGTTCAGTGCCTTTCCCGTTGATTGGCAGAACAAAACAACCATGCGAAGCTGTGCCACCACAAAGCCATGATCTCCTCCTGCCATCAGGGAAGCACCTCCCCGCATGGTGACATCATGTCGTGTCACTGCACCACAGCCCCAGCACTCCCGAAATAAAGGAAGGACTCTAACTGCAGAATAAGAGGCAGACCCAGGGAAGTCAGAACTGTTCTGTGAATTTCAGGACACTGGGCATCTCCACCCCAACTGTCAGTGGCAGCACCTCCGCAGATGCTAAAACCAGCAAGGCAAATCTATAGGACACTGGAGGATACAAGAGAATACCCAACAACTTTGAATGCACACACTGATCCAGTGTCATATGCAGTGTTGCTGGAGCCATGTTGGTCCCAGGATATGAGAGGGACAAGGTGGGTGAGGGAATATCTTTTATTGGACCAACCTCTGTTGCTGAGAGAGGCGAGCTTTGGAGCTAACACAGAGCTCTTCTTCTGATCTGGGAAATGTACTTAATGTCTCACTTAATGGGCCACTTCACCTTGAACGGTCCCTTGAAATATGCTTTAACTACTGTGACAGACCCAGGCCAGTGGGGTACAGGAGTCTGGTAAAGGGCAAATATACTGGTCACTGGATGAGTAGTTTTCTGTTCCTTGAGTGACCAGAGCAGGGGCTGCACTAGAGTAATCAGGAACCTGCTACAGCCAATTCAGGCAGACAGGCTGATTAGATCACCTGCAGCCCATCAAGGCAGGCTAATCAGGGCACCTGGGTTTAAAAAGGAGCTCACTCCAGTCAGGGAGGTGTGTGTCATGAGGAGCTGAGAGGGAGAGGCTGTGCTGCTGGAGGACTAAGGAGTACAAGTGTTATCAGACACCAGGAGGAAGGTCCTATCATGAGGATAAAGAAGGTGTTTGGAGGAGGCCATGGGGAAGTAGCTGTCATGCAGCTGTTACAGGAGGCACTCTAGACAGCTGCAATCCACAGGGCCCTGGGCTGGAACCCGGAGTAGAGGGCGGGCCTGGGTTCCCCCAAACCTCCCAACTCCTGATCAGACACAGGAGGAGTTGACCCAGACTGTGGGAAAGATCACCAAGGTGAGCAAATCTGCCAATAAGCGCAGGACCCACCAAGGTAGAGGAGGAACTTTGTCACAACACGTACTCCAAACAATCTGCTCCACCTTGTATTTAGCTGTGACACTTGGAGTACGTTTCCCAGACCTGTAGAAGATCTCTGTGTAAGCTTGAAAGCTTATCTCTCTTACCAACAGCATTTGGTCCAATGACAGATATTACCTCCAGGGCTGCCGGGGGGGGGGGGGGGGGAATTTGCCCCCCACGAGAATATAGTATTGCAACTTTTTTTTAATGGAAGGGGCCCTTAAAATTGCTTTGCCCCAGGCCCCCTGAATCCTCTGGGCAACCCTGATTACCTTCCCCCACCTTGTCACATTCATCCATTGTAAGAGGAGAGAAGATTCTCAGGGAGAACCTGCTGTCTGAGGCCATTGACTCTATACGTTCTGCTTTCAAGTATAAGCACTGGGTAAACAGAAGCTAAGATAATCAGTTAAGATTTGGCGTGACACACTGTTTGTGTGAAATTCAGCCCTGTTCACCGTGACTCATCACAACGGCTACACCCTGCATAAATCCCCTTTAAGCCTTCAAAATAGGGGCCTACATGGTATGTAGGCCTGGGACTGGCCTTTTGCACAGGGGTGAATTCTACCCCTTATGAGCATTAATCACTGAAGTAAATCATGTTGCAGCCTTCTGAACAAGCTGCTGCGCTTGCAAGGACTTATCAGGCAGCTGATAATGATGTAATCTAATCTAGGAATATATACATCAAGGACAGGCATTCGGTAATTAACATAGGGTGAAATCAAACAAGATATTGATACAAGAATCATTCATTCATCATTCATTCATGCCCGTCACCCCAACCGGGGTATGGGCCGCCAACCACAACCCCGTATTAAAAGCTTGTCTAGTCCTGAATAACACCATGCATGGAAGCCTTTTCTTACAGAATCAGACTGTTCACACATGGAGTAATTCAGGAATACCTATTCCACTTTAAGTTCATACTCTACCTTCTTATGAAATAACTTTCATGTGTAGATAGGCCCTGAGACAGCATTAACTTAATGGAGACCTGCAAAGAAAAAGAAAAAAAAATGGATTTATGCCATTTTGTGCTTCTTTATCAAACTGGTAATGAAACCCCAAGTCAGGAGCATTTCACCAGGTTTGGGGCTCTGCCCTTTACGTTTCTCACAAATCCCCTGGTGACATCCTCTAAAACATGGGAAGGCAGTATGAGCTAGTGGCCAGACCACTGGCCTGGGACTCAGGAGCTTTTTACTGGGTTTGCCACTGGCCTACTGGATAATCTTGGGCAAGTCACTTTGCCACTCTCTGCCTCGGTTTTCCCATCTGTAAAGTGGGGGAAATCATAGAAATGTAAGGCTGGAAGGGACCTTGGGAAGTCATCTTGTTCATCCCCCTGTGCTGAGTCAGGATTAAGTATACCTAGACCATCCCTGACAGGAGTTTGGCTAACCTGGTCTTAAAAACCTCCAGTGACTGGGATTCCACAACCTCCTTAGATAACCTGTTCCAGTGCTTAACTACCTTTCTCGCTAACCTACACCTCCCTCACTGCAAACAAAACCGATAATGTTTTGTCATACGCTCAGTGAACATAGAGAACAATTGATCACCACTCTCTTTACATCGTTTTCCATATTTGGAGACTGTTCTCTGCCTGTCCCCCGTCTGCCTTCTCAAAACTCTAAACCAGGGGTGGGCAAACTTTTTGGCCTGAAATTGTATGGAGGGCCAGTTAGGCGAGGCTGTGCCTCCCCAAACAGCCAGGCTTGGCCTGGCCCCCACCCCCTATCCGACTCCCCCTGCTTCTCACCCCGACGGCCCCCCTGGGATTCCTGCCCCATCCAGCCCCCCCATTCCCTGTCCCCTGACCGCCCCCGGACCCCTGCCCCTGACTGCTCCCCGCCACCCCATCCAACCCCTCCTCTCATTCCTGACTGCCTCCCCAGGTCCCTGCTCCCATTCAACCCCCCTGTTCCCTGCCCTCTGACCACCCCAGCCCCTATCCACACCCCTCCCCCCTGACCACCACCCTGATCTCCCCTGCCCTCTATCCAACACCCTCTGCCCCCTTACTGTGCTGCCTGGAGCACCGGTGGCTGGTGGTGCTACAGCCGCGCTGCCCAGAGCACCAGGACAGGCAGCCGTGCCACCCAGCTGGAGCCAGCCACGCCACCGTGCAGCACAGAGACCGGGTCCTGCCGCCCAGAGCATTGCACCAGTGAGCTGAGGCTGTGGGAGACAGGGAACAGCAGGGGAGGGGTTAGGGGGTAACCCTCCCAGTCCAGGAGCTCAGGGGCCGGGCAGGAGGGTCCTGCGGGCCGGATGTGGCCCGCAGGCCAAAGTTTGCCCACCTCTGCTCTAAACTAACCATGGCCAGTTCTTTCAACCTATCCTCACAGGTCCAGGTTTCACTAAACCTTTTATCATTTTTGTTGCTCTCCCGTGGACTCTCTCCAATATGTTCACGTATTTCTATGTGCACCTACACAGCAGCTGGGAGCTTGCTTCCGTGCTAGCTCTGCTTGAGCTAGTATGCTAAGACTAGCAGTGTAGTCAGGGATAGCAGAGGTGGCAGCTTAGGCTAGACACCCAAGGACAAACCCCCTTGGACCTCCACCGCCATGGTTACCCCCAGCTAGACTGCTATTTTTAGCACACTATCTCTAGCAGAGATGGCTCATGTCTGTCTACTCAAGTGAGGAAGTACGCTCCCAGTTGCAGTGTAGATGCACCCTCAACATGCATCCAAAACTGGCCAAAATACTCCAGCTAAAGTCTCACCAGTGCCAAGTACAGCAAGATAGTTACCTCCCCTACCTTACATATAACTCTTCTGTTAATACACCTGTCCCTGGGCGATGCTCTGGAACTGCTCCCCACAAAGCCAGCCATGACTTTGGGGAGTCTCCTGTCCCTTGGAGCAGACTGTCTTCAGGGCAAGAAGCTCACACAGCTTCACCTTCCTGGGTCTGACCTTGGAGCATTCAGCATATGCCCCTCCGTGCGCTTCCCACAGCGAGTCCGCCCAGGCGGGGTCCTGGAGAAGCCAGAGGGTCCTGCACCCCCACTTCGCAGTCAGACATGACTCTCAGCCAGCCAGTAAAACAGAGGTTTATTAGATAACAGGAACACGGTCTAAAACAGAGCTTGTAGGTACAGAGAACAGGACCCCTCAGCCGGGTCCATTCTGGGGCCCAGTGAGCCAGACAACCCCGTCTGCCCTCACTTCCCATCCCCAGCCAGCTCCCAACTAAAAAACCCCCTCCAGCCCCTCCTTTCTGGCCCCTGTCTCTTTCCCGGGCCAGGAGGTCACCGGATCTCTTTATTAACCTTTAGCTATTCCCTTGCAGGAGGAAGGGCCCCAGCCATTTGTTGCCAGGATACAAAGTGTCGGCCATTTATGTACACTGGAGACTTAAGAAAAGCATAGGGGAAACAGAGGCACCCACACAGTATTCAGAGGAAACATTAATAACAGTCCCACTTCATCACAACACCCTAGAATGGCATTTGCCTTTTTCATTGCAGCATCACATTGCTGGCTCATAATCAATTTGTGATCCACTATAACCCCCAGATCCTTTTCTGCAGCACTACTGCCTACCCGCTTATTCCCTATCTTGTAGTCGTGCTTTTAATTTTTTCCTTCCCAGGTGTAGTATTTTACACTTGTTTTTGAATTTCGTTGTACTGATTTCAGACCAATTCTCCAATTTATCAAGGTCATTTTGAAGTGTTATCCTGGCTGCCAAAGTGCTTGCAACTGTCCCCCTCCCCAAGCTTGGTGTCATCTACTGCCCCTGTAGAACCCCCCTTAACACGTCCACCCCATGTGACAGCAAACCATTGAAAACTACTCTGAGTACAGTTTTGCAATCAGTTGTGCACCCACCTTATAGAAATTTCATCTAGACCATATTTCCCTAGTTTGTTTATGAGACTATCATTAGAGACAGTATCAAAAGTCTTACTAAAGTCCAGATATATCACATCCACTGCTTCCCCCCTATCCATTAGGCTGATTACCGTGTCAAACAGTAAATTAGAATGGTTTGGCATGATTTGTTTTTGACACATCCAGTGTGGGTATTACTTATCACCTTACTATCCTCCCGGTGTGAACAAACTGATTGTTTAGAACATAAGAACGATCATACTGGGTCAGACCAATGGTTCATCTAGCCCAGTATCCTGTCTTCCCACAGTGGCCAATGCCAGGTTCTTCAGAGGGAATGAACAGAACAAGGCACATATGGCGTGATCCATCCCTTGTCAGCCACTCCCAGCTTCTGGCAATTAGAGGTTTAGGACACCCAGAGTATGGGGTTGCATCCCTGATCATCTTGGCTAATAGCACTGGTCTACAATTTTTGAGAAGTCGTCTGCTTCAGAGATAAAATGTGCTATTTATTATGTATTTTGATGTGCTGAATTCAAATATGACAATTAAAACAACTGATTGGCTACTGTTTCTAAGGTATTTAAATTTTTACATTTTATGTCTATGTATATTGTGTAGATAGTAGAGTTTTAATCATAAATTGTAAACCTAGGTCTTTTCATGTGTTTATGGTTGCTTTACATGATAATATTTCACCTGTCCTGTTTATGTAACACTTTAAAAATCAGCAAAAGGGTTATATAACTAAAATGTATTATGAAACAAAAGGCAAAAAACTATTATGTACGTAGTTTAGTCCTATTCAGTGTCTACTCGGTGCTTCTTGGCTTGTCTCTTGTATTCATTAAATGTAGCATCTCTTGTCACTGTCCAGCAATAGTCTGCAAGCATTGATGGGCTCCATTTGCCCTGATAGCGTTTCTCCATTGTTGCAATGTCCTGGTGAAATCGCTCGCCATGCTCGTCGCTCACTGCTCCGCAGTTCGGTGGAAAAAAATCTAGATGAGAGTGCAAAAAATGTATCTTTAGTGACATGTTGCAACCAAGGCTTTTGTATGCCTTGAGGAGGTTTTCCACCAACAACCTGTAGTTGTCTTCCTTGTTGTTTCCGAGAAAATTTATTGCCACTAACTGGAAGGCTTTCCATGCTGTCTTTTCCTTGCCACGCAGTGCATGGTCAAATGCATCATCTCGAAGAAGTTCACGAATCTGAGGACCAACAAAGACACATTCCTTTATCTTAGCTTCACTTAACCTTGGAAATTTTCCACAGAGGTACTTGAAAGCTGCTTGTGTTTTGTCAATGGCCTTGATGAAGTTCTTCATCAGACCCAGCTTGATGTGTAAGGATGGTAACAAAATCTTCCTTGATTCAACAAGTGGTGGATGCTGAACACTTTTCCTCCCAGGCTCCAATGACTGTCGGAGTGGCCAATCTTGCTTGATGTAGTGGGAATCTCTTGCACGACTATCCCATTCGCAGAGAAAACAGCATTACTTTGTGTATCCAGTCTGCAGACCAAGCAAGAGAACAACAACCTTCAAATTGCCACAAAGCTGCCATTGATGTTGGTCATAGTTTATGCACCTCAAAAGTTGTTTCATGTTGTCATAGGTTTCCTTCATATGGACTGCATGACCAACTGGAATTGATGGCAAAACATTGCCATTATGCAGTAAAACAGCTTTAAGACTCATCTTCGATGAATCAATGAACAGTCTCCACTCATCTGGATCGTGAACGATGTTGAGGGCTGCCATCACACCATCGATGTTGTTGCAGGCTACAAGATCACCTTCCATGAAGAAGAATGGGACAAGATCCTTTTGACGGTCACGGAACATGGAAACCCTAACATCACCTGCCAGGAGATTCCACTGCTGTAGTCTGGAGCCCAACAGCTCTGCCTTACTCTTGGGTAGTTCCAAATCCCTGACAAGGTCATTCAGTTCACCTTGTGTTATGAGGTGTGGTTCAGAGGAGGAGGATGGGAGAAAATGTGGGTCCTGTGACATTGATGGTTCAGGACCAGAAGTTTCATCCTCTTCCTCGTCTGACTCAAGTGAGAATGATTCTGGTGCATCAGGAACCGGTAGTCCTTCTCCGTGGGGTACTGGGTGTATAGCTGATGGAATGCTTGGATAATGCACAGTCCACTTTTTCTTCTTTGACACACCTTTCCCAACTGGAGGCACCATGCAGAAGTAACAATTGCTGGTATGATCTGTTGGCTCTCTCCAAACCAGTGGCACTGCAAAAGACATAGATTTCCTTTTCCTGTTCAACCACTGGCGAAGATTTGTTGCACAAATGTTGCAGCATATGTGTGGGGCCCACCTCTTGTCCTGATCTCCAATTTTGCAGCCAAAATAAAGGTGATAGGCTTTCTTAACCATAGTGGTTATACTGCGCTTTTGTGATGCAAAAGTCACTTCACCACAAACATAGCAGAAGTTATCTGCACTGTTCACACAAGTACGAGGCATCTCTGCTCACTTTGGCTAAACAGAAATGTGTCCCTTTGCAAAATCAAACACTGACAAATAAGAGAGCACGACATTGTATGATTTCTAGAGCTGATATAGGGCAATTTGTTCAGCAGAGTGATGTAAGCTTCGTTATGATTGCATCATCCATGACGTCTAGGAATAACATGATGCAATTCATATCATGTATGACGCAATACCAGCTTCAGATTGCATCATTCATTGTTTTGCCTAAAAAGCAAGTACTGTCCAAACCCAGTCATAGATTTATTCATAGATCCAGTCAAAGATGTATTTTAGTCATTTCTGGTTTAAATTGAGATCCCTTCCCTTTATAACTCACTTATCCTCCGCTATTCCCAAGTCAAGGGTCGTATATACTGACCCAATAGCATAACTTGAAAACTAGAGCCAATCAACAATTTTAAGCATCATTTTCGTTCTCAGTGACCCAGAATTAGTAAAGTTTGACTACATTTATTTCAGAAGCATTTTGCCTGTAGAGCAGTGTAGCCATTGATGGACCTATCCTCCAGGAACTTACTAATTGTTTTTTGAACCCAGTTATAGTTCTGGCCTTCACAACATCCCCTGGCAAGGAGTTCCACAGGTTGACTGTGCATTGTGTGAAGAAGTATTTCCTCTTATTTGTTTTAAACCTGCTGCCCAATAATTTCATTGGGTGACCCCTGATTCTTGTGTTATGCAAAGGCATAAATAACATTTCATTTTCCACTTTCTCCACACCAGTCATGATTTTCTAGACCTCTATCATAGCCCTTTTCGTTGATTCTTTTTCAAGCTGAAAAGTCCCATCTTTTTAAATGCTTCTCATGTGGAAGCTGTTCCATATCCTAATCATTTTTGTTGCCCTCCACTGCACCTTCTCCAATTCCAATATATCTTTTTTGCGGTAGGACAGTCAGAACTGAATGCAGTATTCAGGGGGTGGATGTACCATAGATTTATATAGCGCCATTATGATATTTTTCTGTCTTATCCCTGTCCCTTTCCTAATGGTTCCTAACATTCTGGTAGCTCTTTTGCCTGCCACTGCACATTGAGTGGGGTTTTCAGAGTGTTACCAGATTTGCCCATTACTTTGGGGTACGCTCATTTATTCAGGTTACTCTTCTGGGAGGGGGGGTTTCTGTAATTCTATCAATGTACTGCTTGTGTCATGCGTGTTTTCATATGGAGCTCTACTTCTCCCTTATGCAAGTCCTCTCCCACTGGAGCTAGCCTGCAGGACCTAGGTTCCGGGGACGGACACACACACACACACCCAAGTGGACCCGGTCAATCAGCACTTTCAAGCTGGCCCCCTTATATGTCCCTGGACTCAATGGGCTGGGTCAAGCAGCACTTTCAAGCTGCCACCCTTATGTGTCACAGATTCAGCATGTCCCTCTCCCGGCTCTCACATCACAATGGTACTGGTAGTAACCCACTTGATGAGCAAACCCCACTGTATTTTGGGCGCTGCAGGGATCTTTAGCTTAGGTAAAAGAAGCGTTGCTGCAGAGTAAATGAGGGAAGCTAAAAACACAAAAGAGTAAAGTTCAGCAAGAGAGAGAGAAGCAACCAGCTCAGCCATAAAAGTTATTTATTGAATAATAGTGATAACGACCCAAGAAGGGCTAAACCAACATAACAGTTACATTATTAAAGTAGAAAAGAAAACAGAGAGAGAGAGAGAGAGGGAGGGCTCTCACCCACTCCATGAGGCTTGAACTGGTCGGGGTTCCCAGGTGATGGTGATAGCTCAGGGTCCTGCGTGCTGGAGATAGGCAGAGCCCCCAGCACGGTCAGTCAGGAGAAGATGGAGTTCCAGTGGAACTGATGCAGAGTTTGGGTCTATGCATCAGAACACTGACTGGGAGGGTGAGTAGGGATTTTTGTAGAGAAAATACAATGGTTCAAGGGAGAACACTAGATTTGTTTATAGGTAAACTGATGACTCAAGGGTTTTCTTTAGGCTAGACAATAGGAGATGATCACTCCTAGCTATGGGTGATGTTTCTTGCCGGGAGCTCACAATGCAATTAGGGAGCTTCAGTATTTTGGATAGCAATCAAGGACTCCTTACTAGAATTGGTCTGGTAACTGCTGAGCTGGGTGTGTGCCCAGGTGTAGTTTCATTAACATCTGGAGCAGAGATCCCCCTTGATGCAGTGTGGCCCTGCTTTCCTGGTCCCAGAGTTCCATACAGTTCTCTGTTCTCCATTCCATATGTTAATGAGATGAATCCCTGTCTCATCTTTCATGCAGATGCAGCTAGGGGAGTTGTCTCTGTTCTCCATTCTGTATGTAAATGGAGATGTCTTAATCTTGTCACCCTTGTCAGGAGCGGTCTAGGTGTGTCTCCCAATGCCCTTCACTGCTCTCTGCAAGCCTTTTCTCTGATTGGTTTTGGTTCAAGCAGAGACTGGTGGGAGGGGGGTGTCTTTCATGAGTCAGACAAGCTAGATACTGCACCCTGGTTCCCCAAGAACACATTGCTGACTGGTATCAAGAGAACTATTCACAGTGACTCCAAAATCTCTTTCTTGAGTGGTAACAGCTGATTTAGGGCCCCTCATTTTGTATGTATAGTTGGGATTATATTTTTCTAAAGTGCACTAGTTTACATTTATCAGCATTGAATTTCATCTGCCATTTTGTTGCCCAGTCATTCAGTTTAGTGAGATCCCTTTATAAGTCTTGGGTCTGTTTTGGACTCAGCTATCTTGAATAATTTTGTAACATCTGCAAATTTTTCTGTCTCACTGTTTACCCCAGGGGTCGGCAGCCTTTCAGCAGTGGTGTGCCGAGTCGTCATGTATACACTCTAATTTAAGGCGTCACGTGCCGGTAATACATTTTAACGTTTTTTAGAAGGTCTCTCTATAAGTCTATACTATATAACCAAACTACTGTTATATGTAAAGTAAACAAGGTTTTCAAAATGTTTCAGAAGCTTTATTTAAAATTAAATTAAAATGCAGATCTTATTAGTTTAGTGTGATCCTTGCCCCTGCTGAGCTTTCCAATGTCTGCTGGCACGTATTTGGATACTTTAAGCTGCACACAGGCTTCTGAGTTATCAGTTGATAACCGGCTGGCAGGAGGTCAGCGGCTGGAACCCCAGATCAGCAGCTGAGGTGAGTGGAGCTGGCGGCTGGTAGGGCTGAGCAGGGCCGGAAGCCTGGACCCTCTCTGGCAGGGGCCTGCGCTGGAAGCAAGGTGAGTGGGGCTGCAGCAGGGACCCCGGCTGGTAAGGGGCCAGCAGCCAGAACCCCAGAGCGGCAGCGGGCTGAGCGGGTCAGCCCGCCCAGCCCTGGGATTTCGGGGGAGGGCTGAGTGTTTCCACCAGCCCCGCTCTGGGGTTTCAGCCACCGGCTCCTGCCAGCTGGGCTCAGAGCCCACTGCCAGCCTGGGGTTCCTTCCACCAGGCCAGCAGGGGGTGCTGAGTAGGACCGGCGGCGGGACCCCAGCTGGCAAGGGTCCAGCAGCGGGAACCCCAGTGCGGCAGCAGGCTGAGCAGTTCAGCCTGCCGCCACTCTGGGGTTTCCACCACTGGGTCCTGCCGGCTGGGGTCTCAGCCCGCTGCCAGCCTGGGGGAAGGAACCCCAGGCTAACAGCGGGTGCTGAGTGGGACCCCGGCTGGCAAGGGGCCAGCAGCAGGAACCCCAGAGCGGCGGCGGGCTGAGTGGCTCAGCCCACCCCGCGTGCCATCAAAAATCGGCTCGCATGCCACCTTTGGCATGTGTGCTGTAGGTTGCTGACCCCTGGTTTACCCCATTTTCCAGATCATTTATAAATATGTTGAACAAACCTATGGCCAAGACTTCTGTTGGTGAGAGAGACAAGCTTTTGAGCTTACTCAGAGCTCTTCTTCAGGTGACCCAAAGAAGAGCTCTGTGTGGATCCAAAGTTTGTCTCTCTCATCCACAGAAGTTGGTCCAATAAAAGATATGACCTCACCCCCCTTGTCTCTCTAATATCCTGGGTCCAACATGGCTACAACTACATTATGTATCATATTAGGTGCTTTTGAAAATTTTAATCGTCATCTTCAGAAAGGGCTGAGTACCCACCTTCTGAAGATCAGACCACTTTAAAAGGTCTCAAGGTGGGCACTCAAAAATGTACACTTCCAAGATCACTAGTCACTCTTGAAAACCTTAGCGTGTCTCTCTCTCTCTCTCCACTTCTCCTTCCCCACCCCTTACCCAAACTGGGAACCTGTCCTTGAGATTTCAAGCGTAGGGAGCAATGAATTAATTTTAACCCAACAATCAATTGATTTGATATGTATTCTATAATAATGCAGTTCAGGACACCCTTTCTTGGGCTAGAGAGGTTAAACTGACCTCATGTTTTAAAATAACCCACATTTCAATAAGGAGAAGTTGCCTGACCTTTGCTATTGAGATTAAGTTTATCTCACTTGTCAGCAAGCCTGTCTAGATAATGATTACCCGAGCCAAAATTCATTCAGTGAAGTCTTCTTTTCTTTTTTTTTAAAAATGTTCCTCTGTATTGTATATTTGAGTATAATAAAAGAACCTAAAGCCCCCAAAGGATTTGCAGACAAAGGGTGTAAACGGGGGGAGGGGGAGTTAGCATTGTGATCAATCAATTATTGTAAACAACTTATAACAAATATGAATAGGGGCTTGGGTTTAGTTTTCCAGACTCATGAACAGCAATTTATTTGAACAGCCTTGAGATAATCAGGTTAGAGTGAAATCCACTGTAGTAAATACCAAGATGAGAGAAAAGTGCTTCTCTAAAGTCTGGTCTGTGCTAGGAAAACTACCAGTTGTTGATGATGAGGCCTACGCTGGGGAAATTTCCCCCCAACTCTAACTGGTTTTAAAGTGGTTCCACTCACCTGACTTTACACTGCACATCACTGGAGGTGCTTGTCGAGTATGTCAAGCTACATGCCGCAGGGAAAAGCCTGCTGTGTCCACACTGTGTGGCGTGTAGCTACATAGGGCAGAGAAAGGCTCTGGCAGGGGAAGACAGCAAGGAAAAGCTTCAGCAACTCCCTGCTGCCAGAGTCTTTTCCCGGTGCTGGAGTCTTTCCCTGCGGCAGGCAAGGGTCCAGGGAAAGACTCTGGCAATAGGGAGAGGGTGGGGCACCACCACATCTTCACGGCTGTCGCTGGATTAAAGCTAACACAGGTATGCGTGCCCAGCCCCCACACTACAATCACCCCTTAACTTCGCAGTGAAGACGTACCCATAGACAGGCCTTGGGTGTCAGGGCTGGATGAAATTGAAATGGGGATGGACACAGTCTTAGTGCAAGCAGTGGCGCTGGAAGACTTTTTACAGTGGGGTGCTGAAAGTCAGGGGTCCCCAAACTTTTTACTTCACCCCCCCCCTTTATGCCTGTCCATGCCCCCTCTCCTCAGAGCTGGGGCCAGGACTGGGCTGTGGCGCCAGGGGGTGGAGAGGACAGGGGTGAAGGGGCTAAGGCTGGGACCACAGCTCGGGTGGGAGCAGAACCCCAGGTGCGGGGCCAGGAGTGCAGCCCCCAGCGGGAGCTGGCAGGAGCTGGAACCTCGGGTGCGGGACAGGCGGCAGCTGGGACCCTGGGCATGGGGACAGGAGCGGAGCTCCAGGCACAGGGCTGGCAGCAGCCGGGACCCTGGGTGTGGGCCAGGAGCAGAGCCTCAGGCGCGGGGCCAGCAGTGCTGGGACCCTGCACAAAATCTGGGGGTGCTACAGCACCCTCCCCCCCTGCACCCTAGTTCCCATACCTAGGAGTGCAAGACTAGAGCAGGCTTTAACCAGGGTCTCAGAAATCGGTCCTAGTCTACACTTGCAGTTCGACTGATTCACTAGGATTTGTACCTGTCACAATTTAAAACACTCTCTGTCAGATCCTGATGTTTTTACACAGCCCTTTCTCAGGCAGAAGAGGCGTTGGGCCATTGGCTTCATTTGGCACTGTTGTCTCACTGGGATCTGCCCATTGGGTAATGAAGCCAAATCTCTCAGGGAGTGGCACACACGTGCAAGGTCCCTGAGTGCAGGATGTTGTAATTGGATCTAAAATTGGCTGAGAGGCTCGTTAAAACTCCTGCAGCCTGGCAAAGCCCTGGTGACTCAAAATCCACATTTTGTCCTCCGCCCACACGCAGAAGTGGGTGGGAGGTTAGTGTCAGAATCAGAGACGGGGCCTGGTCAAACACCATAGGCCCTGGAATACTCATCCTTCCAGCAAGAGTGAGTGATAAATTACGCCCACGAGACAGCCTGTTTCTGATATGCCCTGAAGCTGGCTGGAGAAGGTGTAAATGGGTCCCTGTGTAACACCGACAGACCCTGGTCAGGAGTGGGTGGGATTGAACCTGAGACCTCTGAAGCTAAATGCATAACCCTCTACTGCATGAGCTAAAAGCCATACGGCTCTTAGCTAAGGCTGTAGAGCAGACTCATTAAACTCTCTCTAAGTGGTCTCGGTGCCACTAGATGGGAGAGAACACAAACAAAGGCACCCATGAGAGGAGAGGGTTCTCTGGCTATTGTTTTGTGCAGGTTTGTGTGTCTGAGAGAAACAGCAAAAAGACCAGAGAATCTGAGAGAAAAGGCAGGAAGAAAGCAACAGACAAAGCCTGAACTAGAACTGGGAGCATGGCCTTGAGAAAAGCCTAGAGAGACAGAGCCTTTGGGGCTGAGAGCTGGCTGAAAGAGGCTTTGAGCTGAGAGAAAAACAGCTGGCTCTTGTGATTTGATTCGTCCTGTGTTCAGGGAAACAGGATTGCATCAACAATACCTGGCCGTATCATCAGTTTCCTCTTGTAACTGGAACAGCATGCAAGAGCCCAGGTTTTTAACTAACTGCTCGGGTCAAAAGGGGTAACACAAAGGTTACCCCAGCAGATGCTAACTGGATTAATATAGCCCAGACAATGCGGCTCAGACATGTGCTGTGATAAACCAGCTGAACAAAGAAAGCTCTTGTCACAGACAGTGAAGAGTTGTGGATTTCTTTAGTGGGTCATCCCTGAAACGTTTAATGGAAGCTGTGAGGTTTAAGGAGGGGTTCGGAAGAACCAAATTTGGTCAGTAGAGCTGGTTGGAAAATGGAGTTGTTTTCTGTGGAAATTTGTGACTTTTCATTGAAAAATTGAAAAATTTTGGCTGAAAATGAAAAAATTGGGGTTTTAAGTTTTGTGATTTTCTGACAAAAAAAATCAGAGGGAAGCAGAAACTTACTGCACAAATTTACATGTAGTTAACCCCTCAATTTTCTATAGAGAAAAGTTTTGATAGAAAATTTTTCCTAGCCCTAATGGTTATCTAGTAAAGAAGGAGACTTCCCAGCATAAGAAGCAACAGGGGTGAGAATGGAAGATGGAAAAAGAAGAGACTAATTAGGCTGGTGGCTTAGGAAGAATGACAGAAATCCTCAGGGTCCGTAGGAAGAGATGAGATCAGAGATGGACTAAGGCGCAGCACTGTGCAAACCTCTAAGAGTGACAAATGGAAGCCTGGATTTGATGCACAAACCAGGCAGAGACCAGCCAAGGAAGGATGATTCCAAGCAGTGAGGAGGATTTTCACAGTAGCTTTTTGGATGGAAGGATCATGCAACAGTTCAGCATGGAGGCTGCTGGTCACCTCACAAATTACGCAGCTTTTTAGAGACACTAATATGCAGCTCTGAGTGCAGTGATTATCCTTAAGTAGCCAACTGGCAGTGGGTGGGTGGGGATGGGGGAGTCTAGGGATGGCTTGTTGCTGTTTCTTTTCCCCTGCTTTTATGGTAGCACAGGGCTTTATCACCTCCACTGCCATCACTGATCTAGTGGCAACCAGCTCTTTTTTCATAAGCTCAGCCCGGATATGGAGACAAAGGCCAGTGATCAAGCTTGGATCTGAAACAAAGTTTTTCCAAGTTTGGAGCTGGGGATTTGGTTCAGACTCATCTGTAGCTTCATTGGCCTATTGGAGGATGGTCACTGCTTTTTAATACTGTTGTGAGATCCAGAGATAACCCTGGATTGCAACACAAGTTGCCGTTACACTGATGCTGCCAAGCATTACAAGTGGGTGATATGTGTAGCTGTTGGCCCATAGCCATTGCTCTTTGTGACAATATGTTGGGAAGAGCAAATGAAAATCTCTACGTCTCACACAGCACCACACCCAGATGTCAAAATATCTTCCCAGCTGCCCTGCTCTTTCTAATGTGGTTCCAGAGCTCTAGTCCAGGGGTTCTCAAACTTCATTGCACTGCGAACCCCTTCTGGCAGCAAAAATTGCTACATGACCCCAGGAGGGGGGACCGAAGCCTGAGCCCACCCGAGCCCGGCCACCCTGGGGCGGGGGGGAGGCCAAGCCAAAGCCTGAACTCCGCCTCCCTTGGTGGGAGGGGTCAAAGCTGAAACCAAAGGGCTTCAACCCCAGGTGTGGGGGCCTGTAGCCTGAGCCCCACCACCCAGGGCCGAAGCCAATGCCAGAGCCCTGCCGCCCAGGGCTGAAGCCCTTGGGTTTCAGCCCCGGGTGGTGGGGCTTGGGCTTCAGCTTTGGTACCGGGCAGTGGGACTCAGGCTTTGGCCCCAGGCCCCAGCAAGTCTAAAGCCAGCCCTGGTGACCCCATTAAAACGGGCTCATGACCCACTTTAGGGTCCCAATCCGCAGTTTGAGAACCGCTGCTCTAGTTGGTTTGAGTCATTTGGCTTTTTCTCTGACAACCAGCAGACAAAATCTCTCTGCACTCCCCCCCCCCATTTCTTTAGTTTTACAGATGCTGCTGTGTATTTTGTTACATCTGTAATTCCACGTCTTTGTCAAAAATAACCTACCCCACTTTGCAAACTTAGGTCAGCAGCTGAGGGCAATTTATCACTGACCATTGCTCAGTCATATGTTAATGTTTGAGCAAGGCCATAAAAGAATGACATCATATGACCTCTGACCAACTTTCAAGGCAATGAATCTTTATAAAGCCCAAGCGCTGGTTATTGACAAGCTACATTCTCTCCTGACAGGCCACAGAGAACATCTCCATCATGAGCTTCAATGGAAAGTTTGAACTCCAGTCCCATGAAAATTTCGAGCCTTTCATGAAAGCCCTTGGTAAGTATCAGATACATGTAACTATGTTTAGTGTGTGTTGCCTCTGACCGTATGTAGTGTCCAACATTGGTTAATCTGAGTCTATTGCGCGCAGGCATTCAGGATTTAGATGAAAATAATTTTAATTTCTAATATTGAATTTTACTGTCCTTAATTTTTATACATGTGGTCTGATGCATTCATGAAAAGAACACATGATGGAATGAATCTCTATGATTGACATGCAGGAAACATTGCATAACATTTTCTGGCCTGTATTATGCAGGAAATCAGCCTAAAATACCATAATGGTCCCTTCTGCCCTAAGAGTCTGCGGGCCAGATCCTCAGCTACTGCAGACGGGTGTGAATTTCCACCTAAGCCAGAGGAAGTATGCCAATTTACACTGGCTGAGGAGCTGGTCCTAGGAATCTATTAAATGAATCTCTGTTGATTTTGCCTTGACTCTGCTAATCTGTCACTCTGTTCATTTTGTATGGAACCTCTGATTCAACTGCTTGGCAAGAACTAGGTAAAATGGGTCACTTATTTAGGTGCCTGAAGGTAGATTTAGGTGCCTACTTTTAGACACTCAAGTTTGAAAAATGTTGGCTTACATTTTCAATAATTTTCTGGCCAGGGATTGTATTTTCTCCTGTCTCTCTACATCTCCCACAAAAATTCCTGTCTTCTCCTCTCCTCCATCCACTTTCTTTTGCTTGATCTTCTCTTTCCCCTTAGACTTTCAAGGTGAGGGCAGGGGTGGCATTTCTTCCTCTTTCTAACCAGCCGGGTAGGAATGGGGACAAGTCCTGGGGTTGGAGACTTTCCCAGACTAGACTATGAATGACATTGTTCATTGCACTCAAACAGCAGCCAACTGCCTGGTCCTATGTTAACTTAGGAAGTGTCCCTCAGAGTGAGGCCACTGTGCACCAGCGAAGGAGCCCTCTCAGCCGGGGATTTCACAGCCCCGAAAGCTGGCTCTGTTTGTGTGGCTTCCCCATCTGCCCCGGAAGTAGAGCTCCTGAGAACGCTCACTAAGCCTAGGCTTTTCTTTCTGGCCAGGTCTTTCTGATGAATTGATCGAGAAGGGCAAGGACATCAAGAGCATCTCAGAAATTGTACAGAATGGCAAAAAGTTCAAGGTCACCGTGACAACCGGCAGCAAAGTGCTGACCAATGAGTTCACTATTGGAGAGGAGGCCGAGCTGGAGACACCAACTGGAGAGAAGGTCAAGGTAGGTGCCCGGTCCTCCCTTCGTGTAGGGCTGTGGGTTGCTGAGCATCTCCAGTGGGGTGCTGAGTTCCCTGAGAGTGCTCAATCCCCTGGAAGGGGCCCTCTGCACCTTGCAGGATCCTGCCCTGACACCACGGCCCAGCTACACTATCCCACAGAAAGGGCTGAACTGACATTGCCCCCAGTACAAGGCAGTTGATTTCTAGTGGACTTGTAGCACTTTATTTCCTTTTCATCTAACCCAGCGGTGCCCCAGATTTGCTCAACTAACAAACACACCATCAGCTTGGCCCTGGAGATCTGCAAGATGCATCAAAGCCCGTAACTGCTGCTGGGCTAAATTCTCTGCTTGTTTAAATGTGTGCAGCTCTTCTAACTTCAGTGGGATTGCACCATTTACACTGGCAAAGAATTTGGTGCCTGGTGTGTAAGAGGGATGTGTGGCTGTCAATGATTAGAGCTCCCAGCATGCACATGGATCAAAGTGGAGCACTGCATGCTGGGACCTGTAGTTGCTGTGGCCTGAGTCCCAGGTAGTGAAGTTTAGGTGGCCATGGATTGTATTGTGTAACTTCATGGATTGATCGTGGCTCACAGCTTGGCCATGTGTGATTTATTGTAGTGGAGGGGAAGTAAGGCTCCAAACTGTAGCTGAGGGAAGCATTGCACAATGGAGAGGACGTCTGGCCACTTGGGTGCCATGCCTTGCCCTGTTTTAGACAGGAGCAGAGGTTCTAGACAGGAGACCAGGTTCACTAGGCCCAGGTCAACAGACTCCAGTTCACTGGGCTCAGGCCACAGTGCTAAAAGCTGTGTAGACGTTGCAGCTCGGGCTGGAGCTCAGGCTCTGAAACCTAGGGATGGGGTGGGCTTTAGAGCCCAAACTGCAGCTTAAGAGCACCATCTATCACAGCTATTCTTAGCACTGTGGCATGAGCCAGAGTCTGTCGTCCTGGGCGTGGCGCTCACTGCCATGGGCTGCCATTGGCTGCGTGTCAGCAAAGTTTCAAAAGTGGCCTCAAATGTTGGGTGCCCCTCTTGCTGAGTGCCCTATATTAGAACCCCAGGGCTTAACTCCCACAGGTGCTAAGCACTTTCCATTGACTTCGGTTGGATGTGTGGCTGCTCACTGTTACCAAATTCCTACTTAAACTCATCACTCGGCACCTCTGATAATCAGGCCTTGGATGTCTAAAGTTAGATGCCCTAAACTATAGGCCACCCCTGAAAATGCGGGCTGCAACCTCTCTTTACCTCAGTTTCCCCATGTGTAACATGTTTGAGAGCCACAGATGAACAATTCTGTAAAAGTGTTAAATACCGTTCTTCCAGACTAGACAGTGAATCAGGTTTGACTTCACGTGGTCTGTTACATTACAAGAGAGACACGAGTTCCATTTTATTTTTATAAAAGGGGGTGATGAAATGTGGCAAGAGATGTACAGGCATAAAACAAAAACCTGCCCTCTTAAAGAAGGATTATGCGCAGGCTCTTTGGCTGCTCTGACTGCTCCTTCCTCTGCCGTTGTTTGCATGTGGAATTAGGGTTCGTAGCTCTTAAAACTGGATGGTTCCTGTTCCTGGAAGGAAAAGGACAGATACAACGGTTCACTTAAAACCCCAGCATTGGCAATTCCTGCACCTCACCGTCTCTATCTCATCAGCAGGTGGCTTTCTAGATCTTTTGAAGGCTGGAGGAATTCCTCAGTCACCTGAAATAGCACTGCAATGCTACACACCTAGAGGTCGCTGAGATCCCACATGTGTTGTACTGGGGATAGCATCATGAACTGCTGGAGCAAACCACAGGCCACCAGCACTTGAGCTAAAGGAGAATCCTCTGCAAGTGTGGCTATAAGAGTTTTACCTTCTATATAACAGCCACTAGGGAGCATGTAGGTTGATACTATTTGTATTATCATACTGCCTGGGAGCCCCAGTCATGGACCAGGACCCCACTGTGCTAGGTGCTGTACAAACGTGGAATAAAAGGACATTCCCTGCCCCAAACAGCTTACAATCTAAGGAGGTAGACAAATAAATAATGTTTTCCTATTGAAAGACTTTTACTTATGTAATTTCAGTTAGCAGTGATGTTAAACCACTTAGGACTCGTCTACACAGGGACATCCAGGAAAGTTAGTCTGAAGGAACTAAAGGAGTGAGCTGGAAATGGATTAGTTACACCGCATTAAACTCCCGTGTGAACACCCTCATTCAAAATTATAGTGGCCTTAATTTGGTTTAGTAACTAAATGGAATTAAGGCCACTTTTAATTCTGAATAACAGCATCCATCCAGGGATTTAATGTGATTTAACTAATCCACTTCAAATTCACACCTTTAGTTAATTTGGAGTCTTACACTTGCCTAATATATCAAATAATTAGACACATGAGCGTGCAAATTGGTCTTTATTCCACAGGCAGTAATGTTCATGTCTCTCTTCTCCCCTACTCCCTCTCTATCAGGCGGTTGTTCAAATGGAAGGTGACAATAAACTCGTCACGAACTTGAACAAAATCAAATCCGTCACTGAAATAAAGGGAGACATAGTCACCAACGTAAGTATATGAGGTTATATAGAACATTTGAAAAACGTCATCGCTTACAGCATGAGGCTATGGTGGGAGTTTCTAATGGAGACCAGCAAGTAGCTATCAGCACAGAATACAGACCCAGAGTACTAGTTTATACACGGGCCAGAACTTCCCCAGGTATAAATTGGCATAGTTCTCCTGAGTTCAGTGGAGCTATGCTGATTCCCACCAGCTAAGGATCTGCCCTATTAGGTAGTAACGTATGAAAATCAGTTCTTTTAAATATATCGTGTACAAGCGTGTGCGTAATTTGGCCTTTTGTTAATGACCAACGTCTACCCCAGGTGCTTAAGTTTGGCGGGTCAATCAAGTGGCCATTTTAGGCCATTTTCAATGAGAATGTGAGGTACGCTACATGCTGTACACCCTTAATTATCCAACGGGCATTGGGGCCACTGAAAAGTGTGAATAATCAAGGTTTCAGATAAGTGAAGAATGTTTTCACTCTCATTATGGTAGACATTGTGGGGCATGACTCTGCGTCGGAAAAAACGGGAGGAGGCTCAGCCGACTGGTTTCAAATAAGCAAGGTCACACTGGACACACATGTTTTTGAGTATTTATTAATATAGTTAAAGGATTAGCAGTGCAATTTAAAGGAGATACAATTGGTTGGCCTTGGGCCCCACCCTGAAGTGTGGGTCTCTGGTCTGCGGGATCAGAGCCTTGATATGTGTGATATTTGCAGGCTACCTCGGTGAAAGACTAACGCTTTGTGCTTTCTATTTGGTTTTTAGACAATGATCCTGGGAGACATCAGCTACACGCGAATCAGCAAGAGAATCTAGCTATCCTGTGCATTTCCTATACTGTGTAAAATGTGCCCAATAAAGTACAGTTTGTATTAAAGCACCTTTGTTGTTATTATTATTAATTATTATTATTGGCATCCTTCTTGTCATTTGGTGGCAATGTTGTGATTCACAGATGCCTATTGTAAGAGCTGTATTGGCCACAGTTTCTCTCCATTTTCCGAGTGAACAGCTATCCATATCACAAAAGCCACCACCACGATTGGCGCAAACTGGCTAGCAAGTTCTACACAGAGGGCCCAGTATGAACGGGCTATAGCGACTGTACTACGCTCTGTGCCACAGAAGTGGTTCCTCCGGGTCAGCATTGAGACCCATTGCTGCGGCCCATGCTGTATTTGTTCTGTTGCTAAACACAGGCATCACGTTGTTGGTTCATATTCAATTTGTGAGCCACCAGAACCCCCAGATACTGCAGTACCACCACCTAGCCAGATAGTCCCAGTTTGTAGTTGTGCGGCTGATTTTTTTCCTTCCTAAGGACTTTGCATTTCTCTTTATTGAATTTCATCTGGTTGATTGCCTACCAATTCTCCCATTCATCTAGGTCATTTTGAATTTTAAGCCTGTCTTTCAAAGTGCTTGCAAAACTGCTCCTGGCTTGGTGTCATCCACAAATGTTATATTTCCTCCCCACTGCATCAGCCAAGTCATTAAGGAAAATATTTAATAATACCGGACCCCTGATTTAAAGTGTCTCCATTGGCCTCTGAGTTTATACCCCTGTAGGTCCTTACTAGATCCATCCTCCCAGTTTGATAGTGAACCACTGATAACTACTCTTTGACTATGTTTTTTTCAACCAGTTGTGCACCCACCTTAGAGTAATTTCCTCTAGACCTCACTGCCCTAGCTTGCTTATCAGAATATCATGTGGGACTGTGTCAAAAGCCTCACTAAAATCAAGATACATCTAGTCTACTGCTTCCTTCCTAACCACTAGACCAGTAATGCTGTCAAAGAAGAAAATTAGGCTGGTTTGGTATCATTTGTTCTGGACAAATCCATGTTGGCTATTACTTATCACCCTATTATCCTTTAGGTGCTTACAGACTGGTTGTTGAATAATTTGTCCCAGTATCTTTCCAGGTATCAAATGTCCCATTAAGATGAAGTTTCCAAACATTTATACAGTTGAACACAGCTTCAGGAACATGAAACTAATCACACACACACACACCCTTCAACCTCACTGGGTTGTTAAAGGCCTGACCCATCTTAATGTGCACATCTTCTACAACCCTCTGCCCTCACTAGTCCTTTGCACCAGCGGGGCATGCCCCCTACTTTGGGAAACACTATGGTAGATTTTTAAATACAATGTTCCCTCTTCCTGCCTTGTGGTGGGTAGTCAAACAGTGAACAGTTTGGGCATTTAAAGTGTCTCCATTGGCCTCTGAGTTTACACCCATTGATATGAATTCAGCCATTCAGAAGCCATAGTTTCAGGCTCTCTGCAGGAGAGTCTGAAATTTATTTTTAAACCTTAATTACTTTGCAGAGGAATTTTCTCCAATTTACTTGCAAGTGTCAGGTTGGGCATTCCCAGGGTTGGGGAAGGGGTCCCAGCCCCACGCACACACCAACCCTCTCTCCTAGGTGCATCAGAGTTAAACTCCTGGAAAAAGTACCACGCTTAATGATAGAACAACTCCTTCCCCATGCCAGGCAAACCTAGGAGCAAACCCAGGGGAAGACCTCTAGGTGGAGTTACAAACTCTTTGCCGCCTGTACACCATAAAGACTCAGCCCAGGGACAGATCTCTGGCAGGGGTTCCACAGCGTCCCTTGCCCTGGTATACCATACCGCACACTGCCCCCGTACTTAGCTATCATGCACTGTGCACTCAGAATGGTAAGTCCTGCTGCATGGGCTCAGCTGTCCGGGCAGCTGTTTGGTGCCTGCCTGCCCCTTGTTCTGTGCTGCTGGTTCTGCTCCTCCTGGGGCAGCTGCTGCTGCTTTGTTCTCCTCCTTCCAAACTTCCTGGGCTTATATCCCTCCCCGCCCCCTGAGCCCCCCCACAATCTCTTATTAGCTCAAACCCTCCCAGATGGTCAGTAGCCAGTTCTGTGTCCTTGTTTTGCAGCGGCACTAGGATGACCATATAGCAGGTCTGACAAATCAGGATGGGGGTGGGAGGTAATAGGCACCTGTATAAGACAAAGCCTCAAATATGAGGACTGTCCCCAATAAATCGGGACATCTGGTCACCCTAAGCGGCACTCCCCCCAGCCAATCAGGTTTGGTGGGAGGGGCTCTACCCACACAAGATTCATCTCTTCTCTGGTCCATCTTTTTTATTTCTAGTGTCCATTGTCAGCTCCTTTGTCTAACTGACTCATCTGCTCCTGACACTAGCTCACCGCAGCAGTAGCTCTGAGAAGTTGGGTTGTTTTTTCCTCTCTCTTTTTTGTTCTTTTCCTTCATAGACTACTTAGCACTTTTAATCCTCAGCATCTTGTACAGATATTAGCTGGCTAATCCTCATGACTCCCTCATCCAGTGGTGAATATCATCTCCCTTGCACAGATAGAGCAGTTGTGAGTGATTTGTTCAAGGCAGCAAAGAAAACCTGTGGCAGACCCAGGATTTGGGCTCAGGAGTTCCTGGCCCCTAGTTCTGGGGTATTAGCTCATGCCTCTGGCTCAAAGCAGTGCCTTGCTCATGTTTCATACATACTTTCAAACAAATGGAGAATCATTTCTTTCACTTCCCTTTTGCCATGGGGAAAAGTCACAATGCGTGTTTGATGAAATGTGAGGTTTTGATGAGTCTGCTGGTGGGCAGAATTTGTTTCCACAGCCCTAACAACAATACCAGTTGGTTTCAGGGAAACTCTTGTGATCTCCTGTGCCAATTGAGACAGGCGCTTATATGTGTCAGCCCATCAACATAAGAACAGCCATACTGGGTCAGACCAAAGGTTCATCTAGCCCAGTATCCTGTCTTCCGACAGTGGCCAATGCCAGGTGCTTCAGAAGGAATGAACAGATAATCATCAAGTGAGCCATACCATGTCACCCATTCCCAGCTTCTGGCAAACAGAGGCTAGGGACACCATCCTTGCACATCCTGACTAATAGCCATTGATGGATCTATCCTCGATGAACTTATCTAGTTCTTTTTTGAACCCTGTTATAGTCTTGGCCTTCACAACATCCTCTGGCAAGGAGTTCCACAAGTTGACTGTGCATTCTGTAGGAAAAAAACTTCCTTTTGTTTGTTTTAAACCTGCTGCCTATTAATTTCATTTGGTGACTAGTGTTATGAAAAGGACTAAATAACACTTCCTTATTTACTTTCTCCACACCAGTCATGATTTTATAGACTTCAATCATATCCCCCCTTAATCATCTCTTTTCCAAGCTGAAAAGTCAACGTCTTAGTAATCTCTCCTCATACAGAAGCTGGTCCATACCCCTAATCATTTTTGTTGCCCTTTTCTGAACCTTTTCGAATTCCAATATATCTTTTTTGAGATGGGGCGACCACATCTGCATGCAGTATTCAAGATGTGGGCGTACCATAGAGGCAAAGCCGTCCCTAGGGTATGGGAAAATGGGGTGACCACCCCAGGCCCCATGCTCTGGGGGGTCCTGTGCTTCGTGAGGAGGTGGGCGGGGAGGTGAGGAGCCCCTCTACCAACCTCCCCCAAGCGCCTCCTGCTCGCCGGCCGGCCCCGCCAATTAGCACCTCCCCGTCCCTCCCAGCACTCACCGCTGATCAGCTGTGTCGCGGCATCTGGAGGCACTGGGGGCGGGGAGCGAGGGCACAGCGCGGTCTGGGGAGGGGGAGGAACTGGGCAGGGAAGAGGCAGGGTGGGGGTGGGGACTTGGAGGAAGGGGTGGAGTGGTCACAGGGCCTGGACGGAGCCGGGGGAGCATGCTGGAAACTTGGCACCTATGTCCCGGGCCCCCAAGGGACAGCCCTGCATGAAGGTATATAGAGGCAATATGATATTATCTGTCTCCCTTTCTTAATGATTCCCAACGTTCTGTTCACCCAGCTATGTGGGGATAGAGAATGATGCGTAACAAGCAATCAGCGGAGACGTGTGCGGACAGAGACCAAGGTCATCAGCCAATGGCAAGCAGTAAAGAAGCGGAAAAAGTTACCACGGTCAGTCACAAAACTCCAGAAGTAACACTGTCAGCTCGTCCAGTATGCTGCATAGCGACTAGGTGTGATAGCCAGGCCAGCAGAAGGCAGTAGAACACAGGAACACAACCTAAACCATCCCATATGGATGGGCAGCTTTGGGCTAAAAGGAAACACTTGGGCATGCCCATTACAGTTGACTATGTGGAGAACAAGATGATTTCCAAAATGGTAAGTTGTCCCCCTACCTCTACCCAGTATTATGGCCTCCCTGCCATGACCCTGCAGCAACTTCTGTCTCACACACCCAAGTCTTCAGCTCCATGGCATCCGCTCTGATTCCTCCTTCACTTCATTAGCACAGCAGTAAGGAGGGAGGATCACTTTCCTAACTGGAAGCTTCTGAGCAGATGGGTATCATGACTCTCCTAGGACCTAATTTTCCACACACTGAAAGCAATAGCAAAACTCACACTAACTTTAGTGGGCACAAGATCAGGTCTTTAACTTGTATGACTGAGACCAGAGAGTCAAATGTTGTAGTCATCTGTAAAGGACTGGATAGTTTTATGTATGCAGTGTTGTAGCCGTGTTGGTGCCAGGATATTAGAGAGACAAGGTGGGTGAGGTAATATCACAACATGTGGTGTACTTCATCCAATGCACTAAATGCCACAATAACGGCTAGGTGGGTGAAACCAGACAATCACTACGCTCTCGAATGAACTCACACCGGAAAATGAGAAAAGACAAACACACCACATTGCCTGTGGGTGAACACTTTTCACAGAGTGATCGCTCCATATCTGACCGATCAATCTTCATCCTCAAAGAAAACCTCCACAACATTTTCAAAAGACGAGCCTGGGAC
This sequence comes from Mauremys reevesii, assembly GCF_016161935.1. Lineage (NCBI taxonomy): Eukaryota > Metazoa > Chordata > Testudines > Geoemydidae > Mauremys > Mauremys reevesii. The sequence goes on along the minus strand of NC_052627.1, from coordinate 125,441,659 downwards.
CTTAAATTCATAACTTTGCTAGACACTGAAAATCATGGACTGAACAGAGATGCTGGATTTATGGCTTATTACGACAATCTATAACCCACTAACAACCCTCCACCCCAGCTTCCTGCCCCTCCTCTTCCTCCCCCTGTGATTGGAGGGCTATTACAACCCCCCACCTCCGCCCAGATGCCTTCCCCTCCTCTTACTTCCCCCCCACCATCGTAGGGCTGTTAACAGGCCCCTTCACCTTGAATGGGCCCTTGAAATATGTGTTAGTTACTTTTGCTAAACAATCCAGTCCATCTTGTATGTAGCTATGACACACTGGGGTCTGGTCTGCACTACAGGTGTATATCGATATAACTATAGCGCTCGGGGTGTGAAAAATCCACACCTCTGGGCGACGTAGTTATACCGACCTAAACCATGCAGAAAGTGATGTGTTGACAGGAGAGCTTCTCCCGCCGACATAGCTACCGCTTCTTGGGGCGGTGGATTAACTACGCTGACAGGCGAGCTCTCTCCCGTCGGCTTAGAGCATCTTTACTAAAGTGCTACAGCCTCAGAGCTGCATTAGTGCAGCTGCATCAATGCAGCATTTTAAGTGTGGACTTTCCCTGTGTTTCCCAGACCTGAAGAAGAGCTCTGTGTAAGCTTGGAAGCTTCTCTCTCTCACTAACAGAAGTTGGTCCAATAAAATATATTAGCCCACCCACTTTGTCTCCCTGAATAGTTTTATGACCTTTAATAACATCAGCAGCTGTGGACAATAGCAGCAGGTAGGAAATTCTCATTATTTAAAGATGTGAAGTGTTCACTGTAGGGGTCAAGAAAGAATTTCATCCCCCTGAATCATCAGGGATTGGCCAGACTGGAGCCCAGATACCATACACACAATGGACTAATGTAAGGTGGGCCTTAAGGGACAGATTTTCGTCTGCATTACACCCATGTTAATTTAGAGTAACTGCAGCAAAGTCAATTAATAATATGAGAGAAGAACCTGGCCTTATTTCACCAGCCTTTCTGGTCGGGAGTAGTGAAAAACTTCTTGAATATGCCATTAATTTTATCGGCTTGATAAAATTGGCAGAATTTGATTTCTGAAATACAGACAGACAGAAAACACCTTTTTGTTTAAAAATGCTGTTTCTAATGTATTTCCTTTTCAACATAAAACCGACAGCCTTAGTGACACAACCTGCTAATGGCACTGTACAGAACCCAAACCAGTCTCAAGGATGATGTTAGCAGCATGGTCATGGTCTAGCGTTCACTAACAGTGGATGAGAATTGCTTTGTAGGTGCATCTGTTGAATAGGATTAGTTACAGGAAGGTTTAAAGAGCCGCTGTGTTAATACATGCAGGGGCAAAGCTGGTTGTCAGATTGCTGTGCCTCTTCCATGCAGTGAAAATCAACAACACTTAACACCCTGCAAACATTATCTAATCATCTTCCCAGCACTCCTGTGAGACGGGCTTGGTATCCAATTAGACTCCAGGAGCTCAGTCTGTTTAGCTTAATCAAGAGGTGGGTAAGTGGTGACTTGATCACAATCTGTGAGTACCTTTGTGGACACTTTAATCTAGCCGACAGAGATAGAACAAGATCCACTGCCTGGAAGCTGAAGCTAGATAAATTCAGGCTAGATCAATGAGCGTAATTAACAATTGGAACAAACAGCCAAGGGTTTGGGGTGGATCTCCATAAGCGGCAATTTTAAAATAAAGACTGGACGTTTTTCTAAGGGACATGATCTAATTCAAACAGGAATTAATTCAGGGAAGCCCAATGGCTTGTGCTATACAGGAGGCCAGACTAGATGAGCACATGGTCCCTTTTGGCCTGGGAATCTATGAACCTGCACTTTACAGATGGTGAACAAAAGAACATAAGAACGGCCATATTGGGTCAGACCAATAGTCCATTTAGCTCAGTATCCTGCCTTCTGATAGTGGCCAATGCCAGGTGCTTCAGAGGGAATGAACAGAACGGGGCAATCATCAAGTGATTCATCCCGTGACCCATTCCCAGCTTCTGGCAAACAGAGGCTTAGGGACCCCCAGAGCATGGGGTTGCATTCCTGACCATCTTGGCTATTAGCCATTGATGGACCTATCCTTCAAGAACTTATCTAATCCTCTTTTGAATCCAGTTATGGTTTTGGCCTTCACAGCATCCCCTGGCAATGAGTTCCACAGGCTGACTGTGCATTGTGCGAAAAATATTTCCTTTTGTTTGTTTTAAACCTGCTGAATATGGCACAGAAGGCCAAATACAAAGGTGAAGCTAAACTGATGTAATTTACATTTCTTTCCAGCCTCACCAGAGTTTTTTTTTTTTTTTTTATTGAATAACTCTGACCTTGGCAGAGAGAGAGAGGAGAGAATTATAAAAAAGACAAACACACAGAACACAGAAGAACAATACAGATGATGGCTCATTACACCCATTTATACCACCACCATTCCTTACCAACCACCAAATAAATCCAAGCTGAACTTGACATTTCTTGAACCAAACCAAGTATGCAGGAAAGATATTGGCAGTGACATCTGTCATTCTCTTTCTTTCTACCTACCTCCCTTTCTACCTTCTCCCCCAGCATTCAGTCATCACACTAACAGCCACCCCACCCCACCACTACCCCCTGGTTATACACTACATTAGAGCCATCTGTGGTACTCTCACTTGCCCATCTGCACACACACCACAAACACACTTACGTGGTTTAAATGTTGTTGTATTGAAACAAGGTAAGCACGACACAGTTGATAGTGCTCCAGCCCAGGTTAGGACTGGGGACTAAAGTGAGTAGGAGCAGTGAGGAGGACATCTCCCCCTCCTCCACTAACAGCAGATGGGAGCTCCCACACTGTGGCCGAGGGAAGCCGTGCTTCCCTGCCGCTCCCTGCCCGTTGGTTGGTGTGATGGAAGCTAACCATTCTGTTTCCATCTTCTTTGGCCACTGGCTTGGACCTACACCAGAGCCCCATTTCTGACCACCGTCCTAACCTGGTTTGACTTCATCCATGCTGAGATTTAAACCAAGTGTCTATGCACTTTTTAATTGGCAGGCCAGTGTCAGCTGAGCCATCGCCACCCTAGTTTATACGGCCTTAATGGTACCTAAATTCTTCTACCTAAGGTAGGATCTCTAATTAATCTGCATACTGGTCATAAGTACTGCTTAAAGTCTGCTCCATTCAGCAGGTTAGTTCCTACACTACAAACTCATTTTTGAACTATAGAAAAATGGCAGGAAAAGTTTCTTTACTTAAAACTTCCTCAGTGCCAAATCCTAATAGCTTTCCTCAGTTTTCACTCAATCCTCACACAGATAAGACTCTCTTTGGGCCAAACCCTGTAGTCCATCTTCATTGTTACTGGGTTTTATCCCCATCCTCACTTAGGCAAGCACCCGTTGACTCCAATGGAAGTTTTGCTTGAGAAAGAACTGATTGAAAGTCTAAGTGAAGGACTTCAAGATTTGGCCTTATATGAAGAGAACTAGCCCTAAAATGAATGATTGCGGAAGCGATGCTATAATGACCCTTTTATTATTTGTGGAAACAAGATCTATTTCCTGTGAAATATTTCTTAGCTGGTGCCCTGAGCTCCTGGAAGAATAGTTGTCAAGAGCCGCTCTCGGGAGATTTATGTGTTCTTAGTTAGATGGCATTGTGCTCATTAAAAATAACCTCTTCAGATTTGGAAGGAAAGGGTTGATGTTCTACCAGATGTGCAGGAATACAGATAACTGGAAGCTATGTGGTTACTGCTTTGTGTGGAAGAGGCCTGATGGAGCTTCATTGGTGGGCTCAGGCATAACTTGGATCTTCTGGTTCTTCAGGGCTGCTTCTCTCATTTTGTAATACATGAACTCATTCTGTTGGAACATGCGCAGCTCCATCTCCGACTGGACACGCATGACCTGCAGGGATGAAATCAAAGGGCAGACCAAGTGGTGAAAACTCTACCATATCTCTCAAAGTAAAGAAATAAAGTACCTTCTAAGGTAGGATAGCGGCCTCCTGCTCCACAGTTCTGTTAGATGGCTGAACATCGGTGCCATCTAATCACTGTTCAGTGGCCCATGTGACAAGGGAGAATGACCTCAGACCGGTTCCATAACCCGTCCCCCATCAGGGAGGCCAAAGGCTGCCCAAAAACAGAGACTCAGCTACTCTCCCAAACCCAGTCATGGTCCCTCCTAGACCAGGCTAATCAGTGGTGAGGCAGCGTGGCGTAGATTGCACTGCCACTGTCTGCTGTGATTCTTCTGCAGACAAATACAGGTTCCCATTCCCAAAGTTGTCAACCCAGAGTTCTTCCTGAGCACAAATTCACGGCCAGTGTTAGATTACAGGGCTGCCCCTGTGCCTACACAGGCAGAGAAGAGGTGCTAAGGGTTCCCTTTACACCCCTCTGCAGGCCAGCTGGCCTTGGATCCAGGCACACAAGGGTAAGTGGATGCTGTGAGCCCACTGTTCTCCTCCTGGAGAAGCTGGGCAAGGAGCAACAGGGAATGAGCAGAGTCTTGACTCCATCCTCCAGTACACCAGCCAACTGAGCTAAGTCAGTGCGCCAGGGACAAAGGAGGGCCCACAACAAATTACTATCCCAGGAGCAAGGGGAGAGCATATGTAACCCACACTCCTCCTGGGTGTGGTGCTCTGTCCCATTGAGTGGCACCAAGACCACTCAGAGAGAGATAAAATGAATCTGCTCTACAGCCTTAGCTAAGGGGCATATGGCTTTTAGCTCATGCAATAGAGGCTCATGCACTAAGCTCCAGAGGTCCCAGGTTCGATCCTGCCCACTGGGGCCTGTTGGCATTACAATGGAATGAAGTGGATCCCTAAAGCACAATTCCTTTCCTGGGAGAGCACAGCAACACACTGCCCCTTATTATGGTCTGAGGAAATAAAATGCACATTTGGCAGTGACTTTAGGACTATACTGCTGAGGCGGTTGCAGAAACACCTATGCATGTCTCTCTCTCTCAAACACACACACCCCTGACCTAGCAGTCACAGTGCCACTGTCCAAGTTCAGGTGAGGACGGAGCTGGCACGAGAACATGTCACTTCTCCAAAGGGCCAGCAAAGCCTACCTCCAGCTCTGGAGCTAACATATTGATGAGCGAAACAACTTCATCGGGAAATGTCACGTTTTTCAATTTCCCAACGCCGCATTTGGAAATGCAACACTTTGTTTTGAATTGACATTTTTACTTTAAAATGTCAACTTTTAGTCAAAACATCTGTTAGATATGAACATTTTCGCTTCAAATCGACGTTCCAAAATGAAACACTTCATTTTGAATCAACATCTGGTTTCAACATTTTTTTATCGCTTTTCATTCCATGAATGTTTTCAATACTGTATTTTGACTATTTCTCCCAACTGGGATGAAAACCAATGTTAAAACGTTGGAACGTCTCAGAGGATAGGAATTCCATTTTCCAACCAGCTCTAGTGAAATCTAATGGAAAACATATTAACAAGACACTGCATGAAGCAAGCTTTATATGAGCAGTTCCCAGCTTTTTAGGCATCTGCTTCACCATTTATTTAAATTTAACTCTTCATATATGACAACAAACCAGATTACACAGACACATGTCAAAGTAGGAACTGTCCAAGAGACTCTGGCCACCTACCTCCAGGTCTTTGGTGATTGGGTGGGTAGGTCCATGGGTCACCAGAAGAATAGCATAGGCTTTGCAGATCATGCCGTGCCCTGCTTCAATGAGACTGGCATGCCAGTGGGTGACCCCTGCCCGCATCACTGCCATCCCTAACTGTGCATTGTTGGGATGGTATATTTTCCTGGGAAAACATTGAGAAATTTCATTGTGGTGAGAATCTAACTTTCCAAATGTAAATATTACCCGAAAACACTGTTTGCTGAGGGCCAGATTCTGTCATGCTTACTCACACTGAGCGGTACCTCAATCTGTGAGTAGCCCCATTGAAATCAATCAAACTGCTGCTACTTGGCGTGGCAGAACCTGGCTGGGAACGAACAATGTGCTGAGAGCAAAGTCCGTTAAGGTCTGATACAGGCTCCGAAGGTTTGTAACACCACATGCCATCGATATAACTGCAGTCAGGATCTGGTGCTATGCCCCTAACATTGCAGTTCCAGCACAGTGAGCAATTGCTTGAATTTAGATTTAAACCTAGCTCTTATATAGCATTTTTCATTTGCGGATCTCAAAGCACTTTGCAAAGGAAGGGAAGTTTCTTCGTCCTCATTTTACAGATGGGGACTCTGAGTCACAGCGAGGTGAAATGACTTTCCTCATGTCACCTAGCAAATCAGCGGCAAAGCCAGGACTTAAATGTAGGTTCCATTTCCAGGCTTATGATCCTTCCCCTGGACCACGTGGCCTCTCATAAAACAACAGCGGTCAAAGGCATTTAAAATGAAACTGGACAAAATGGCAAACAACACACTCCTGGGAACAATTTTTCTTTGACAGGAGGATGAATTAGGTGACACGATAGGCCTTTTCTACTTCTAATGTCTATGATTTTAAAACCTGTGATTTCTAAGAATCTGTGCTCACTTTGTCATTTGAGCTACACTTAATATGAGGGAGGAAAAATAAAAATTGCAGAGCCTTAGGGCTGGTCTACACTGGGGGGATGGGGATCGAACTAAGTTACGCAACTTCAGCTACACTATTCGCGTAGCTGAAGTCAAAAGTATCTTAGTTCAACTTACCTGGCTGTCCTCATGGCGGCAAGTCGACTGCCGCGGCTCCCCCGTCGACGCTGCTTACTCCTCCTGCCGAGGTGGAGTACGGGTGTCGATTCGCGGATCGATTTATTGCATCTAGATGAGACACGATAAATCGATCCCCGATAGATCGATACTACCTGCCAGATCGGGTACCCTTAGCCTGAACAGAATAAAACCCAACCCACTTTTCCATAGCTTTACTGGCTTTGCAGTAGAAACTTGGTTTAGTCCGTAAAGAAGTAGATACAGAGTGTTCAAAGGAGACAGCAATGTCCATCATGTATGATTGAGCTGTCCAAAAGGAGTCACATTAAAATTATCACAACATGGGGGAAGCACCTAGATAAGATGCTGCTGGGCTGCTAAGATGGAAGGAAATTCTAGATGGTTTGAGGTTCTTTCTAGACCAACTGGGTATTTGTTTCTGGCCAATCACCTCTTGATGGCCAACTGTTGGAAGGAAGGAAGGCAGCTTCCAGGTGGAGATGCTTCAACAAAGCAAGAGACTATTTCACAATGGAAAAGCTCAACAGCCAAAACAAGTTTGAATACATATTATTTCCTAAAGGCCTGTCCCCTAACCCCCATCACTTGAGTCCTTTAAAATGGGACTGGGCCAAGCCATCTGCAGGGGATCAGAAGGGGATTTCCCCCTCTCCCCATGTATTCTGGGAGAGGTTTTTTTTAATCTTCTTCCTCTGAAGCATCAGAGATGCCACAGGGGACACTGGGCGAGGTGGGCCAGGGCTCTGGGGTAGCATCAAGCATTTGTTCTCTCAGGGGCTTGGCTGACTGGTTCTTGCTGTCATGCACAGAGTCTAACTGATCACCATGTGTGTGGTCAGGAAGGAATTTTCCCTCAGATCGGATTGGCAGGGACCTTGGGGATTTTGCGCCTTCCTCTGCAGCTAGGGATGCAGGTGATTTGCCAGGATTATCTGGGTGTATCTCATTTAATCATTTCCCTGCCATTGTGGGGGCCTCGGGCACAGGTGCACCTCAGTCCCTCCTGCTCTCTGCCTGTCACACACAATACTCTAGTCTTCCATGGGTTTCATTTACTTTGGTCTGACTTCAGTTGTTGGGTTTAGTGTGCAGGTCCTGGGTGGGTGTCGGTGGCCTGTGATATACAGGAGGTCACACTGGATGATCTAGTGGTCCCTTCTGGCCTTAAACACTGACTCTGACACCCAGGAATAAACTGCAAGGAACAATTACTAGCAGGAGCAAGGGCTAGATGTGACCTGAAGTGGTGCAAAGTAAAAGGGCAAGACAAAAATTTGCACTTGGTAACACCTGTGCAATCCACCAGCAGTTTTCTTATCACAGTAGCATCTCTTTACCAGTCAGAGATCACATTCCAGGAGCACAGTGTGTTCTTTACATAATGATAGGTCTTCTCCGTGTCTAATTTTTCTGACACCATCTAAGCAGCTCTGGGCAGTTTCTCAGACAAAAGAGATGGGTTAATGAAACCTGTCCAGTCCCCCTCTGAAGTTACATGCAGATACATTGAAAAATGATCCTGTTTTGGAACTTTCCATTCACAAAGTGAGCAAAACTCTTTCTCTCTTTGCTGATAAAAGCAGGGCCTGATTCTGAGCTCAGTTATACAGGCTTTACACCAAGGTCGTTCTGTTGACCTTAGTGGACTTACTCCTGTTTTACACCATTGTAAAGTGAGAGCAGAGTCAGGTCCAGATTCTTTGTAGAAATGTCTTAATTAAATTATAGAATCAAAAAGAGCCACCGTGAAAACGGGCGATTTGATCACATACATGTAACCATCAACCATCCTCTTTGCATAGCCTGATGCTTCCTCGAACATCTGGAGGTAGGAGAGCACTTCCGAAACGATGCTCAGGATTCTCAGCAGGTAGATGTTAGTGTCTCCCAGTACGGGCTCTTGTTTCTTCAGACACTCACGACAGAGCTTCACAACCTAGGCACCCATGAAAGGCAAATGAGTTCAAGAGAACGTCACAGCATTGCCTGCCAGCATTGCCTGCACATCTGCCATGGCAGAGCGCTGTATTTTGTATGTTTCACATTTATCCTATTTGCTCAAGAGCTGCTCTGCAGAGAGAGTCAGTTATAAACAAGCGAGGAAAGTAAGAGTGAAGGGTGCAAATGTAACCCACTGGTGAGCGAGTCACCGGTTTCCCCTGTGTCCCCATCCGCAAAGGACATGAGACTATTTCAGCCTCCCCTAGGGAGTCTTGGCTCTTAGCTCATGCTTGTAGCTCTGGAGATCCCTGGAGTGCTGGCCAAGATGGCGGCCACCACACAAACTTCCTCCCATCACTAAAGGGCATCAGCAGAGAGATGGGACCAGAGTGACACCGGCTCTGAACCTCTCATGTGCTGGTGAAGGGTGGATCCAGCATCAACCCCAGAGGTTCAGGCTCATCCTTTGTGAGATGGATCTGAGGGGAAAGACTAGATCTGATCCCCTTGGACACCGGGGGAGTTTGGATCCAGCTCAGAACCCTTGTGACTTGGTCCCATCCCTGTTTCATCGCCCTGGAGAGAGAACAAGAGAGTTCCAGCGCGATGGGCAGCGCCAGTGGAAGGGTCACTCACTGGCAGGCTGTGGACAGAGTGGCGGAGGAGATGGGCAGAGGAGAATGAATGAGCCAGGAAGGAAGGAAGTGGATACTGGTGAATTAATTTCAGTGTATTCATTCATTGTCTGCCCCATAAAAACTGACATCAGCAAACTGACCCATCAGCTTGCGTATGCAACTATTGCCCCTGTCTGCAGGACGGTTTCATTAATATGACAATACAAATGCTGTCAGAGTCCGCCCAGTGGCTCGGTGAGAAAGCCAGGAGAGAGCCAAGCCAGCTTCCTTTCCCTGAAGTTCTGCAGCAACGAGAGACCAAAGACACTGTGACTTACTTCGTGGTAGACCCCCTCGGAGCGGGCCTTGTTGATCTTCTCCAGGGTGTCCTTGGAGAACTGAAGAACTTCCTTCACTACATCTTGGGAGGGCTGGGGACAGCATTGGAAAGCTATTGAAATTAATTCACTTTTGAAGTAACACCCATGCTCCCTGGACTAGAACCAGCTGCCACACTGAGGTCCTGAAGCTTGCTACCATTGAACTCAATAGTAAAACTTCTACTGATTTCAACGGGAGCAGATCAGCCCCTACCTGTACTAACCTACAATGTCACTCAGAGCTGCGAATGCATATATATGGCCTGACTGTGCTCTCACTGGGATGGGGGTGTGGGGGCAGAGGAGAGACCTGAGTGGTTTCGGGGGCTTGGTTTTGTTTGTTGTTCATGCAAAATGTCAAAAGTTAGTGACTGGCAATTGGGCGACTCTTGCAAACCTCACGGGGGAATGAAAAAGACTGAGCATGGGAGACAGAAAACAGGCTGCCCTCAGTGGGGTTACATGGAGTCACCAGGTGCTGCATGTGCACCATGTATGGCAAGATTGGGGCCATGGACTAAGACTGCCATGGAGTTATACCAGGGAGGAATTTAACCCTATATTTTATTTACATACTGGAAAAACTGTCAGCATTTGGGCCAAAACATGCCTTCCCACCTGGCCGTGAAAGCTTGCTCCTTCCATCTCTCCATGCTGGAATGCCAGCTGCAAGCATTCCAAAGCCACAAGTCAGGCCCCCAAAATATTGAGATTGTCTTAAAAAATCATGCAATTTAAAAACTAATTAATGTTGGGTTCTTTTTCTTTGCCTTCTGGTTTTTGAGTTTCTGGGGTTCCCACTTCTTTGCAATAAGAACATAAGAACGGCAATACTGGGTCAGACCAAAGGTCCATCTGGCCCAGTATCTTGCCTTCCGACAGTGGCCAATGCCACTTGCCCCGGAGGGGATGAACAGAAAAGATAATCATCAAGTGCTCATTCCCAGCTTCTGGCAAACAGAGGCTACGAACACCATCCCTGTCCATCCTGGCTAATAGCTATTGATGGACCTATCCTCCATGAACTTATCTAGCTCTTTTTTGAACCCTGTATAGTCTTAGCCTTCACAACATTCTCTGGCAAGGAATTCCACAGGTTGATTGTGTGTTGTGTGAAGAAATACTTCCTTTTGTTTGTTTTAAACCTGCTGCCACACCAGTCATGATTTTATAGACCTCTATCTTAACCGCCCCCCCAATCATCTCTTTTCCAAGCTGAAAAGTCCTAGTCTTATTAATCTCTTCTCATATGAAAGCTGTTCCATACCCCTAATCATTTTTGTTGCCATTTTTTTATCCTTTTCCAATTCCAACGTATCTTTTTTGAGATGGAGCGACCACATCTGCACACATTATTCAAGATGTAGGTGTACCATGGATTTATATGGAGGCAATATGATATTTTCTGTTTTATTATTTATCCCTTTATTAATGATTCCCAATATTCTGTTAGCTTTTTTTTTTTACTGTCACTGCATATTGAGTGGATGTTTTCAGAGAACTATCCACAATGACTCCAAGATCTCTTTTTTGAGTGGTAACAGCTAATTTAGACCACATTATTTTATATGTACAGTTGGGATTATGTTTTCCAATGTGCATTACTTTGCATTTATCAACATTGAATTTTATCTGTCGTTTTGTTGCCAAGTCACCTAGTTTTGAGAGACCCTTTTGTAGCTCTTCGCAATCTGCCTGGGACTCTTCATAGTCTGCTTTGAAATTAATTATCTTGCTGATTTTTATATCATCTGCAAATTTTGCCACCTTACTGTTTACCCCTTTCCCCCGATCATTTATGAATATGTTGAATAGGACTGGTCACAGTACAGACCCCTGGGGGACACCACTATTTACCTCTCTCCGTTCTGAAAACTTACCATTTATTCCTACCCTTTGTTTCCTATCTTTTTAGCAGTTACCAATCCATGAGAGGACCTTCCCTCTTATCCCATGAGAGCTTACTCTGCTTAAGAGCCTTTGGTGAGGGATCTTGTCAAAAGCTTGCTGAAAATCTAAGTACACAGTCCACTGGATCTCCCTTGTTCACATGCTTGTTGACCCCCTCAAAGAATTCTAGTAGATTGGTGAGGCATGATTTACCTTTACAAAAACCATGTTAATTCTTCCCAAACAAATTATGTTCATCTATGTGTCTGAAAATTTTGTTGTTGACTATAGTTTCAACCAGTTTGCCCAGTACTGAAGTCAGGCTTACCGACCTGTAATTGCCGGGATCACCTCTGGAGCCCTTTTTAAAAATTGGTGTCACATTAGCTATCCTCCAGTCATTTGGTACAGAAGCTGATTTAAATGATAGGTTACGAACTACAGTTAGTAGCGCTGCAATTTCACCTTTGAGTTCCTTCAGAAGTCTTGGGTGAATACCATCTGGTCCTGGTAACTTATTACTGTTTAGTTTATCAATTTGTTCCAAAACTTCCTCTAATGACACCTCCATCTGGGACAGTTCCTCAGATTTGTCACCTAAAAAGAATGGCTCAGGTTTGGAAATCTCCCTCACGTCCTCAGCCGTGAAGACCGATGCAACGAATTCATTTAGTTTCGCCTCAATGGCCTTATCATCCTTGAGTGCTCCTTTAGCATCTCCATCATCCAGTGGCCCCACTGGCTGTTTAGCAGGCTTCCTGCTTCTGATGTACTTAAAAAAAAATTGCTATTAGTTTTTGTGTCTTTGGCTAGCTGTTCCTCATATTCTTTTTTGGTTTTCCTAATTCATTTTTTACACTTAATTTGCCAGTGTTTATGCTCCTTTCTATTTTCCTTACTAGGATTTAACTTCCACTTTTTAAAGGATGCCTTTTTGCCTCTCACTGCTTTTTACTTTGTTGTTTAGCTACGGTGGCACTTTTTTGGTTCTCTTACTATGTTTTTAAATTTGGGCTATACATTTAAGTTGAGCCTCTTTTATGGTGTCTTTAAAAAGTTTCCATGCAGCTTGCAGGGATTTCACTTTTTGCACTGTAGCTTTTAATTTCTGTTTCACTAACTTTCTCATTTTTGTGTAGTTCCCCTTTCTGAAATTAAACGCTACAGTTTCCCCTGCAATCACAAGGGCTAGAAATCTACTTTTTTTGTTTCTAAGGAAAGCTGAAGTTGTTTTATAATCACATGATGCCTTGAGGTGGGGCTTCAAGAAAAACACCCTTTATTGTGAAATTCACAATAAAATTGACAGCACTGTTATATGACCAAG